>NC_089258.1:16491156-17116156 GCF_963930625.1 Muntiacus reevesi
GTAAAGAGACAACTAATTGAAAAAGATCCTGATGCTGGTAAAGATTGAAGGCAAAAGGAGAAGAGGGTGGCAGAGGATGAGATGGTTAGATAACATCACCAACTCAATGGACATGAATTTGGACAGACTCTAGGAGATAGTAAAGGACAGGGAAGCCTGGTGAGATGCAGTCCATGGAGCAGACATGACTTAGTGATTAAAGAAAAATTTTCATTTTGTGTGTTCAGTTCAGTTCATTTCAGTCCCTCAGTCATATCCGACTCTTTGCAACTCCATGAACCACAGCATGCCAGGCCTCCCTGTCCATCACCAACTCCCGGGGTCCACCCAAACCCATGTCCATCGAGTCGGTGATACCATCCAACCATCTTATCCTCTGTCATCCCTTCTCCACCTGCCCTCAATCTTTCCCAGCATCAGGGTCTTTTCCAATGAGTCAGCTCTTTGCATCAGGTGGCCAAAGTATTGGAGCTTCAGCCTCAACATCTATTCCCTTGTGTATATATCTCTATCTGTGTATATATCTCTGTCTATCTACATCATATCTTCTTTACCCATTCATCTATCATGGAACAGTTAATCTACTTCCATATCTTGGCTATTATAAATAATGCTGCAGTAAACATAGGAGTGTCCAAATTAGTGTTTTTGTTTTTCTCAGAAAAATGCCCAGGAGTAGAATTGCTGGATGATATGGTAGTTCTATATTTAATTTTTTTTTACTGTTTTCCATAGTGGCTGCACCAGTTTACCTTCTCACCAGCAGATCATGAGGGTTGCCTTTTCTCCACATCCTCCCCAAAACAGTTGTTATTTGTTATCTTTTTGATAACAGTCATTCTGACAGATGTGAGGTAATATCTCTTCGTGGTCTTTACTTAAAAGTACATACTGAAAATTACATACAACAGCTAGCATACTGGGTCTGACATCAAGTGAACAGACAAGAAGAATTATTGACTGGAGGAGGTAGAGGAGGTGGAAGATGGTAGGGCTGAAGGATCACCAGCAATAAGAGATGGAGGGCAAGTTGCACTTTAATTCACCCCTGATGTCAATGGAATGCACATTCATATCTTTGAAAGTTTCCAACTTGACTATTTGTAAGTAGGGGACTTACTATATATAGTAACATGTCATCTGTAAACAGTGACAGCTTTACTTCTTTCTCTGCAGTCTGAATTTATTTTGTTTCTTTTTCTTGTCTGATTGCTGTGGCTAGGACTTCCAATACTGTGTTGCCCAAAAGTAGTGAGAATGGGCATCCTTGTCTTGTTCCTGATCTTAGAGTAAATGCTTTCAGCTTTTCACCATTGAGTATGATGTAGATTCTTGGAATTTTCTTTGTTGACAATCATGTCATCTGTAAATATGGGCATTCTTATTTCTCCCCTTCTGTTATGTATACATTTTAGTTCCTTGCATTTATTGTGCTGGCTAAGGAATCTACCACTCTGATGAGTAAGAATAGTAAAAGCAGATATCCTTGCCTCATTCTCATTCTTAAGGAGGATTATGGGCTGTATTGTGTCCCACAGAATTTACATGTTAAAAATCCTAATCTTCAGTACCTCGGAATGTTACTATATTTGGAGATTGAGCCTTTATAGAGGTATAATTAAATTAAAATGAGGTCTTGCAAGTGGTAACCTTAATCCAATATGACTGGTGTCTTTATAAGTAGTAGAGATTAGGATATAGACACACACAAATAGATGAAACACCATGTAAGGATGCAGAGAGAAGACTGTCATCTCCAAGTCATGGAAAAGGCCTCAGGAGAAACCAGCCCTGCTGACACATGAATCTCAGACTTTAACCTCCAAAACTATGAGATAATAATTTTTGTTGTTGTTTCTATGGTATTTTGTCATGGCAGCTCAAGCAAACTAATACCCACCCTGTCAACCCAGAGCCCCAGAGATTATCACTACTTCAACTTCATAGACTAGTTCTGCCTGTGAACTAGTTCAACTTCATCAAAAGCAACCTTTTCTGCTTGGCTTATTTTGAGATACAAGCATATCATTGGTTATGTCAGTAATTCATTCCATTTTGTTTCAGACTATGGTTATACCACACTTCATTTATTCATTCTCCTGTTGATGGCCACTTGGGTTTTTTTCCAGTTTTGAACTATTATGAACAGGGCTTCTATAGACTTTTGTGACCAGGTCTTTGTGAGGACAAATGTTTTCTCTTGGGTAGACCCCCTAGGAGTGCCATTGTTGGGTCACAGGGCAAATGTATGTTTAACCTCATAAGAAAATGCCAAGCAGTTTTCCAAAGCAGTTGTAAAATTTTATGCTTCCACCAACACTATATGAGATTTGTTTGCTCAGCATTCTTGTCAACACTTAGTACTGTCAGTCTTTTACATTGTAGCCCTACAGGTGGGGCATGGTGATATCTCACTGTGAAATTAATTTGCATTTCCCTGATGACAGGTGATGTTGAGCACTTTCCCATGTGCTTTTTTCTATTTAAATAACTTAGTCGAGTACTTACTTTAATTTTTCCTCAAAAAATTGTTTTTACACTCTCCGACGTAAATCACAGCAGGATCCTCTATGACCCACCTCCCAGAATATTGGAAATAAAAGCAAAAATAAACAAATGGGACCTAATTAAACTTAAAAGCTTTTGCACAACAAAGGGAACTATAAGCAAGGTGAAAAGACAGCCCTCAGATTGGGAGAAAATAATAGCAAACGAAGCAACAGACAAAGGATTAATCTCAAAAACATACAAGCAACTCCTGCAGCTCAATTCCAGAAAAATAAATGACCCAATCAAAAAATGGGCCAAAGAACTAAACAGACATTTCTCCAAAGAAGACATACAGATGGCTAACAAACACATGAAAAGATGCTCCACATCACTCATTATCAGAGAAATGCAAATCAAAACCACAATGAGGTACCATTACACGCCAGTCAGGATGGCTGCTATCCAAAAGTCTATAAGCAGTAAATGCTGGAGAGGGTGTGAAGAAAAGGGAACCCTCTTACACTGTTGGTGGGAATGCAAACTAGTACAGCCACTATGGAAAACAGTGTGGAGAGTTCTTAAAAAACTGGAAATAGAACTGCCATATGACCCAGCAATCCCACTTCTGGGCATACACACCGAGGAAACCAGATCTGAAAGAGACACGTGCACCCCATTTTTCATCGCAGCACTGTTTATAATAGCCAGGACATGGAAGCAACCTAGATGCCCATCAGCAGATGAATGGATAAGGAAGCTGTGGTACATATACACCATGGAATATTACTCAGCCATTAAAAAGAATTCATTTGAATCAGTTCTAATGAGATGGATGAAACTGGAGCCCATCATACAGAGTGAAGTAAGCCAGGAAGATAAAGACCAATACAGTATACTAATGCATATATATGGAATTTAGAAAGATGATAACGATAACCCTATAAGCAAAATAGAAAAAGAGACACAGATGTACAGAACAGAATTTTGGACTCTGTGGGAGGAGGCGAGGGTGGGATATTTTGAGAGAACAGCATCAAAACATGTATATTATATAGGGTGAAACAGATCACTAGCCCAGGTAGGATGCATGAGACAAGTGCTCGGGCCTGGAAGACCCAGAGGAATCGGGTGGAGAGGGAGGTGGGAGGGGAGATCGGGATGGGGAATACATGTAAATCCATGGCTGATTCATGTCAATGTATGACAAAAACCACTACAATATTGTAAAGTAATTAGCCTCCAACTAATAAAAATAAATGGAAAAAAATTAAAAAGTGAAGAAAAAAAATTAAAAAAGCAAGAGAGTTCCAGGAAAAAAAAAATTGTTTTTATTAGATCACTTGTCTTTTTTTTTTTTATTTGTAAGAATTCTTTTTTCTTTTTAACTTATCTTTAACTGAAGGAAAAGTGCTTCACAATAGTGTGTTGACCTCTGCCATACATCAACACGAGTCAGTCATAGGTATGCATGTGTCCCCTCCCTCTTTAACCTCCTTCCCAGATCCCCTCCCCCTACTTCCCACTCCTCTAGGTTGTTACAGAGCTCCAGTTTGAGTTCCCTGAGTCATATAGTAAATTCCCATTGGTTATCTGTTTTACACATGGTAGTATATATGCTTCCCTGTTACTCTCTCCATTTGTCCCAACCTCTCCTTCCTCCCCCACTGCCGACCTGTGATCATAAGTCTGTTCTCTATATCTGTGTCTCCCTTGTTGCCCTGTAAATAGGTTCATCTGTACCATCTTTCTAGATTCCATATATATGTGTTACTATACAATATTTGTTTTTCTCTTTCTGACTTACTTCACTCTGTATAATAGGCTCTAGGGTCATCCTCCTCACTAGAACTGACTCAAATGCATTCCTTTTTATGGCTGAGTAATATTCCAGGGTATATATGTACCACAGCTTCTTTATCCATTCATCTGATGATGGACGTCTAGGTTGCTTCCATGTCCCAGCTATTGTAAGTAGTGCTGCAGTGAACATTGGGGTACGTGTGCCTTTTTTAATTTTGGTTTCCTCAGGATATATGCCAAGTAGCGGGGTTGCTGGGCCATATGGTAGTTCTACTCCCAGTTTTTTGAGGAATCTCCATACTGTCTTTGTAAGAATTCTTTATATATTCTGGATACAAGTCATTTGTCAGATAGATGTATTACAAATATTTTCTTTCTTTTTATGATTTGCCTTTTCATTTTTTTAATGGAGCCTTTTGATGAGCACAGGTTGTTCAGGTTGATGAAATTCATTTATCAAGTTTTTATTGTATGGCTAGTGTCTTTTATAGCCTAAGAAATTGTTGCTTATTTCTAATGCATGTATGTTTTCACCTATTTAGTTTTAGTTTTGGTGTTTGCAGTTAAGACTGTGATTCACTTCTAGTTATTTTCACATGTGTGGTGTCAGTGGTGAGTCAAGGTTCATTTTCCCATCTAGATAACCAATCATTCCATCTTGTTGAGTGGTTTTTCCTTTCTCATTGACAGCTGTTGGCACTTTCACTGAAAATCACCTGACCAAGTGAACGTGAGTCCATTTCTGGACTCTATTCTGTTCTATTGATTTATTTCTCTATCTGCATGCCAATATGCTGGGAGATAGTGAAGGACAGAGAAGCCCAGCATGCTATAGTTCATGGGGTTGCAAAGAGTCAAACAACTCTTTTGTTGTTGACTGAACAACAACAATGCCAATATCATCACAGTGTCGTGATTCTGTACTTAATATTATTACAGTAATCATTTTACTTAATAAATTAAATCATTTTATATTTTATAGTAAGACCTGTGCTGTGGTAATCTATTGAATTAGTTCTCTGTTGGTGGACATACAGAACCCCTCCAATTCTCACCTATTACAGTTATGACTGTATTGCATGTCCTTTCTCATCTGTGTGAGCATGAAGGATTGACACCTGGAGTGGGCATGGCCGGGTGGGAGTGTAAGCTGTGTGTTGCCATCCTTGTTTTGGTCGAGGCTCCAGACTGCTTTGCACAAGAAGGTACGGAGCAGGGGGTGCACCCCAGGCACTATACTGCCCCTTTCCAAGTCAACCTCCAGCCTTTGGGGCCTCTGGAGTTGCTATCTCATGTCTTGCTTCTGTGCTTTGTCATGGAGACAAATCATATGAAGAAGCAGAATTTTTTGTTTAATTATCTTATTCTGAGAAAATGATTAAATGAAAAAATGGCTAATATGATTATATGGCTAGAAAAATAAAATGATACAAGAGAAACCTCACTCCTACACCTATCTTCATCCTCCCTTTCCTCTTGTTCTGTATAGATAACCCATTTTAAACTGCTTTTAAACATTTTCAAACTTACAGAAAAATTATACGAATTGATTAAGAAAGTGTCAACATTTTTCCATATTTACTCCCTCTTTCTCTCTGTATATTTAGGCAGACTTTTTTTGGTCAGAACCATCTTAAAAAAAAAAAAAACAACTTTCAGAGCTCACAGATGGAACATTTTGTGGCTAGGTACTTCCTATTGTGTCACTCAGGCTCTGATCATTCCATTTTAGTGACTAGCTGCTTCATCCTTTAAGGCAGTTCTGCCAGATCCCCCTCATTGTGCATATTTCCCTATGCAGTCAGCAGGTGGCCATGTGGTTTATCAGCAAGTCCCTCCTAGGCGTGTCTTGGTTGTTTCCAGCCTTGCTCTTACCAGCCCTGATGCAGGGAACTGCATGACGCACTGTTGTTGTATACTTGTGCAGGTGAGCCTGCAGAACTGTGTCTGCAGAATGCCTGCGTTCACCAGAGAGGTGAATGCCGGGTCAAAGGGCAAACGTGCCGGTTCACTCTCCCACCGGTGCCACGTGGAAAGAGCCTCCTCCCATGCCTTACCTCCCTCCTCCCTCAGTCTGCTAGTCTGACTGGGAGAAAAGTTATCTCAGTGTAACTGTGATCTGTAGTTCCCTCATTACATATGAGGTGGAGCCACTTCCCCTTTTCTGTGATTATCTGTTCCTGACCTTTGCCCAGAGCTATTGGGTTCTGGATCATTTCACAGTTCCACTCAGCAGCATCCTCGTCTGGTCCAAATGATAGTGGCTCATCTGACGGCAGATCAGATCAGCCATCTGAATCTTAAAAAAATTAAAAAACTGAACCATTTTTCAATAAAGCCAAATTTAGGTTGAGTCAAATTAACTCATCTAACTCCACATATCTGGTAACAGTAAATAAATTGCTTTACATTTGGTAGCTGTTTTTATCATCTTTTTGTCTTTCATGCTGCCTCACTGACACATGAACTAGACAGTTATTTAGAATGTGAAATGTCATAAGAGGCAAGATTTTGAGATAAAGCTAACTTGCTCATGGCCTTACAACAGGATTGTTCCATCTCATTAAAATATTCAGTACTGAATTTATAATCCCTAGATTATGGAGTAGTTTTAGATGTACAGACAAGCTGCAAAGATAATATAAATTCCTATAACCTTCACCCAGCTTGCCACAACATGGGTATCTACAAAACCAGGTTCCATCTGCCAAGAAATTGGCATTGGTAGCGTCACTCCAAAACTTTGTTGTGACGAGACAAAGAACCGAGGAGCATACACTCGCCTGACATTTAAATACCACAAACTACAGTTTGTAGCCAGATTTCACCAGCATCCAATCTGGGGTATCGTATTTTATTTACTATATTGGATTTTTAAATTAAAAAAAAAATTTAGAGTGGTTTTACTTTCACAGTAATGTTAAGAGGGAAAAGGGATATTCCAATATATTCCCCACCCCTGAACATATATAACTTTCTTATTAACAGTGTCTCCCACCAGAGTGGTACATTTGTTTACAATAGAGCAGTTGTAACAGATTGAGCAATTGAAGAGAGAATTAGTTTCTCTTTGTATAAGTTTTTTTTTTAACAATGTAAGTTTTTATATGAAGAAATAAAGTACCTTAATTCTTAATGTTTTTAATGTCTTATCACAACATAATGAATGAATGTTGGTTTTACTATTTTTCATCTTTCTGTATTTATAGTAACAGTGTGAGATTTTAAATGTTCTGACAAAATTTCTAAAGGTGCTGGAACAATGGTACTTCCTCTGTTGGTCAGAACTACTTTGCAGGCCCTTTTTTTGGTTTTGCACTGCTGTGCAGTAAGGGCTGCCTGCTACCTGGCTGGTTAGAAGGGATTTGCTGATGCCCGCTCTGGGTCACTGTGATGGCAGAGGATACCCTATCAGGGATGCTGAAGTGGTATTGACTGTGTGGTTCTGATCCCCAAGGACACAGGGGGACTGTGGGGCGGAGGTGAGGGGGTGCATACAGGGGCCAGTAGCAAGGCTGAGAGTAGGGTCTCTGATGGGAGAACAGTGGAGCTGACAGCTCTTGGACCATCCAGAAGATTGGCTGCCCCGGGTGTATTCCAAGTTGCCCAGTACCAAAGCAGTGATTGCTCAATGCCCATGGTCTAGAATGGACATCTGATAGCTCACAGGAGTGTCCCAGGAGAGGTTGCTTACACCTACAGTACTGCAGGACAGCAAGAGCTAGTTCAGCTCAGATCAGTACAGGCGAGAGGATGAAGCTACACCCAGCCCTGCCACTTCTGGTGACAAGGAAGCCGGAGCCTCTGTTCTCCACCCTGCTATGGCCAGAGGATTTGAGATCTTTGAACGCCCACTCAGAATGTATGCAGGCGGGCTAGGCCTTCCCTTTTCTAGCAGGTGCTTTTCCATTGCTGGCAACTGTCAGTAAAATCTGAATTTGTTCCCATGAAAGTGCCTTAAACATCTTCAGCATCTCACATGGGCTTAGTTACGATCTCAAAGCTCAATGCCACATACAGTACAGGTGAGAGGTGATTTTTGCCCAGAGCTAGTGCTTCTGTTGTCCCCTGTCTGCAGGAAAACCTCAGTGACGCTTGACCACATGTTTGACTCTGCATGTTCTGGGGCCATCAGATGTCCACAGCCAGTGAAACTTCTGCATGCTCAAAGGACCCTGGCAGTTGATCTGACTCCGAGCAGCATTTGGGGTGGGCGAATGGGTGCCAAGTTACCTGACAAATCCAGTACAGGTGGAGTCTGGCTCAGGTATGTGCTTAGTAAATACCAGCTAGGAAAGAAGGGTCTGCTAGCAGGTGTGCCAGCAGACAAGAACCATGAAGGGGCACTGTTGATTGGGAGATGCAGCGCTGGACAGAGAGCAGAGAGGAATGGGATGAACTGGAATCTTCTATGGCTCTCATTTGGGTCTCTCTCATCTAATCACAATGACCTTCAGAAAGGGAGGCATTGCTTCACTTTCATCTCCCAGATACTGTGCAAATTTCCCCTGTGACCATTCCTAGCTCACGTCCCCACAGAGAAGGAGTTAACGGGAGACACAGTCCAGCTTAGCTCGTCGACAGTCTGGAGTCCAGTCCCCGTCATCTGATGGCTACTGGCCCGACTTCTATGCATTTGCCTGGCAGATGGGGAAGAGTGAACTGGAAGATTTTGAGAACATTTTTTGAGAGGCCAAGCCTGAAGGGAGCATGTCATTCCCATTGCCCAGGGCTGGCAACATGGCCCACCGTCTGCAGGGGAGGTTGGGAGAAATAAGACGTGGTCACTTCACTCTCAGTACTGTCCCATATTCCTCATGCTCAAATAAATGCAGATAAGATACAACTATATGTGGCCATTTCATGTTTAATATTTTATACTATAAAAATACCCGTTTTGGGTGACCTCTGTGTCCCTTGAGCTGGGACACAACAGGTGTATACACTTCTGGAGTAAACAGTGAATCAGGGAGTTCAGGTCTGAGCAGGAAACTAATGTACATAGAGACAAACAAATATATACAGAGACTCCTTAAATCCTGGATTTTACCACCCCAGGTCTCTTTCTTCACTCTTTCCACTGTTCTTTGTGCAGACCCGTTTGTTGAGGGCACAGCAGTAAGACCAGGTAACAATCACAGGATTGGAGGCACACAAAATGCAACCAACACTCACCTCACAGTTTGTTGCACACCATCAGGTCACAACACAGCTTAGTCAAAGTAGGGAGAAAATAGGAAAGGGGGTAACAAATCACTCCAGGAGAAAGTCCCGGAAGGAGGTATCTCAGCATGACCATCAGTCTCTGGTACAGCAGTGGAGCCCTTGACCAAGCGTGAGTGGGAAGTGGCTTTGCTTCTGCAAAGCCTCTGGCAGGGCTATCTGGAACAGCACTCAGCAGTGTGGAGTTGGGTCCTCCAGCAAAGAGGTGTTAAGTCATTTGGCTCAGTGGTCTGAGCTTTTAAGAAGTCAATCAGTAGATGTAACAGTTACTCCGGGGGTCTTGTCTCTATCAATCACCCCTTCTGTTCCCAGTCTTTCCTAGGATGCTGCCAAACAAGTGCCTTATCTCTGTTGACACTCTCAATTTATTACACTTTGACACTCAGAGTGCTATGTTGTACATTTCAAAACAACTAGTAAGGAAATTCACATTTGCCACTGTGACTGCATCTTGAATTATTTAATGTAGTTTAAGTCCTATGAGTTTCACACAAGATGAATAGAAATCATAACACAGAAGGAGTCAAATCATGAGATCTTCCTGGGTTCCTCTCTGACCAGTCCCTTATTCCAAGAGACTGTCATATCCTCCTCTGTGTGGCCTTGGCGCTAAGCAGCAGCCCCATGTTAGGATATGGGCTGGGCCCCATTCACCGTGCCCCAAATCAGTTTCTCTTGGCTGGCTTGGGGCCCTCTCCCTTTGGATCACCTCTTGAGTGAAATGAATGGATATTCCCCTGGTAGAAAGGTCTTTGCTCACCTACTCTCTCCAGCCTTTGATTCCACAAGTTCCCTTTTAGTGACAGCTTTCAGGGTTCCTCTGCCTTCCTCAGATGGGCTGTCCCTCAGTCTTTGCCAGCTGTCCTGCTAGGTGGGGCTGGGAGTTTCTGGGGCAAAGCAGGGACCAACCATGTGGGAGAGCACTCATGATCAGTGCTGCTTCCTGTGTGGCGAGCAGCTTGGGGGAGGAGTGAGCGTCCCCTTTGGAGGATGGATGGGCAGAGGGATGCAGTTTGGGGAACCTGGCCTTCCGCTGAAGAGCCTCTGACTCATGAAGCTATTCACGGTCACAAAGAGTGGTGAAGGGCAGAGCCTTCACCATTGTTACCAGGGAACCCTTCAGGGATGAGGACACAGTTTGAATCACTGGGTCATTATTGGAATAACTGGATAGAGAAATAGCACTGTGTGCCATTAATACCCTGTAGTCATCTCTTCACTTTGGGCTGATGCCCCCTGACCGTAAGTCACCCTTCGTGCATTTCCTGATGACCATTTTACATCATTGCATAATGGATCTATCTATTGCATAATGAAATGTCCAAAACTGAGTGATGTAAGACATCACTTACCAACTCAGTTTTGGTGAGTCAGGAATTTTGGTGCAGTTTGTCTCTGGCTTGGAGACCTTAGTGAGGTTGTAGTCTTACCCAAAGACTTGACTGGGGCCAAGGGTGCACGTCCATATGATTCACTAATCCATGGCAATTTGGTGCCGGCTTTTGGCTGAGGGTCCAGCTCCTCCCCACACAGGGCTCTCCTCAGAGCACCTTGAGCACCATCATGACATGGTGGCTGGCTCCCTCAGAGTAAGTGCCCCAAGAGAGAAAGGCAGAAGCTGCAATGTGGTGACTGACCTGGTCTCAGAAGTAACCCTTGACATTTCTGCAGTGTCCTATTGACGGCATTACTGCAGCAACCCTATTCAAAGTGGGCACAGCTGCAGCAGAGTGGGGCCACCAAGATCCTTCTTGGGGCATTCTTCTTATTGGAGGGTGTGACTCCCAGTGGAGAATCCCCTGCCCCCACGATGAGAGGGCACTTTACCCCAGTTCTTCTTTTCAGCATACTCTGCCCCCACATGACCCCTGGATCATTATACCTGGTCTGCTGCTGTGCTGCCAAGGTTCATCTCTGCCTTCTTGGGCCATTTCTGTGCAGCAGAGATCTGGACTTGGGTCTCCAGGTCCTGATGAGTCCCCTTGCCAGTCCTCTGGCTTAGGGATGTCAACAAGGGGGAGGGCTGTGCTGGGCGATGGTGGCAGGCACCGTCCTTGCCAGCCTGGGCTGGAAGCACTCGGATGGCTGATCTACCCCAGGCCAAGCTCTCTTTCCTCACAAAACTCCAACCATGCATCCTGTATTATCTCCATTTTATGAGAAGAATTGGGGCTCCAAGGGGCTCCGTGATGTGTGGGGGTGACACACCCCCTCAGCCAGGATGCAAAACCAGGTACCCCTGAGACATAGACCGCCCTCTCTTCCATCACGTGCTGACTGAGCTGCTCTCAGTCCACAGTGATGGCTGGGGGCCAGATGGAACTCATCTTAATGCTGGTCTTCAGATTCCTGGAGAAGATACACTCCTGTATTCTGGAGTTGGACCTGGGTCCAAGGTGGTCCTATCCATAGGGCCTGGCACATGGTGGATTTCACTGCCATGAGCCATGGAGGTGAGCAAGAGCTTATCAGAGTCTTGTTCATAGAATTCTTCAAGTCTTTGGTTGAAAGGAAGAACATTTGGAGGTGAAAGTGGGTAGCATCTCTCAGACTACCCCTCCCAAACAACTGGTAAATATTTAGAAGAACAGAGGGTGGAAGCAAATCCCCTCTCCAGCTGGTGTGGGCATCCCTTGGGAACCCATGGAGAAACACGGCTGTGTGGTGTGCCAAGGGAGGTCAGTATGGACTGGAGAAATTATCTCATTAACTGGCCCCTTCAATGATTTCATTCGTTATACTCACACGATCCCTGTGTGTGAGGTATTGCCTCTGAGGGGGCTCTATGGCGACCCCCATACAACAAGGAAACCAAGGTCCAGAGAAATCTCTTTGCTTTTTAAAAAGCATATAAGTCTGGGTAAAGAATCCATCATTTAAACCAGAATTTGTGGTCTAAGCCTTGTAGCAATCTTGTATCTTCATATATTTACTTTTCACTAAAAGTCATGGAGCCCTCTCTGTGGGTGCTAGGAAGGGCTGGATCTGGCTGGAGCAGCCAGATCATCAAATATGGGACAGGTCTCCTCAGGAAATTAGGGTTGGGGGGGGACGACTGACTTCATTCCTGGGAGCACCTTGAAACAATCCATTTTCAATTTTCCAACAGTCTATGGACATTTTTCACTGTTGCCACCCAAGAAAATTCAAGAAAGCCTCTGGTGGCCCATTGGGCCATTTCTTTGATCTAGGAGCCACAGCCTGTATGGTCTGGAGCCAGCCCCGCTGCTCAGACCCTGAACCCACTGGATGCCCCCTCTCTGAAGGTCTGAGAGACGGGCACCTGGAAGTCTGCTTAGAAAAACCGACAGAGGCAGAGGCAGGACGGCTGTAGCCGCCACAGCGGAAACACTCGGGGCACCCAGAGCAGCCTGTTAAACTTTAAACCACCGCAGGCCACCTTGCGGCCAGCATCGCCTGGTCCTCGGACAGCATTCCAGCCGATTGGGGCTGTAGTTTTGCATGTAAGGCAAGGGGAGAACCAGTGAGCTTGAGTGTGTGATAGTGCGGAAATGCAAATGCACAGTCGTTTAGTGGCCCATATTGCGAAAACCAGCAAAAGGAAGTTGTGTTTTGCTGCTGCCTGAAGTCAGTCCTGGAGAGAAGTACGTGCGCCACAGAAGACAGGTGAGTGGTGCTGGCTCCAGGGTCTTCGCCAGCCCAGAGAGCCTCTGCTGGTCCCGTAAGGGGCACTTTCGGGGTCAGGGAAAGTTCAGAGCAGTAGTCATTTGGGGTCGGATGTCTCGAAGGCAGGAAGCTGCCGTGGTGGCCCCAAGCAGCGTCTTGTGAGCGGTGTCTTCCTCTGGTGCCTCTGGCACGATTTGTAACTAGTCGTTGAGCAGTGAGTGAACATACTTACCAGCACACTGTTGAGTGGCCTGTGGCAGTTTAGACTCTAGGAAGATGAACCTGAGGGCTGGGGTCCCTGAATAGACTGGACCTATGGAGAAGGGATAAGTGGTCCCACACACAGTCCCTAGAGACTGTGGGGCTTCAGAAGATTCCTCTGCAATCTGCATTTTAGGTCCTGACAGGGCCTGTCTGTGATGGGCTGCTAGGAGAGAAGGCTGAGCCTGTCAGAGCCTCTTCAGAACCCCATACTGTGCCCAGAGAGTGAAGGATGGTGGCCAGGCCACCCTGGCCTCGGGGAGGGTGATGGGCAGCCATGGGGTGCCAGAGGCAGCTGTGTTTGTGCCAGTTGTACTGAGGGGGTGCGTTCTAGGGCAACTGTACCCAGAGCAGTCGGCTCCCAGGACCCTCTGGCGTTTGCAGCGTGGGAGTCCCTGTGATGGCAGACCATCAGCCCGTTTAGAGTTTCTTGGGGTCAGTGAGGTGCTGTGGATTCCCCTTGGGAGGTGGAAAGATGGGTCTGGGGTTTTCATTGGAGGAGGGAACCTGAGTATGTGGCAGCAGGTGGCTGGTATCCTGGTGATGTTCATGGCCCACTGGGACATTTGGCTTGCAGTCCCTCCCCCGGCTCTGTGACTATGGGTCACTGATTCTACCACCCAACTTTCCCATGGGTGAAGTGGGATTGAGTGGTGCCAGGCTCCAGAGGTGAGCACAGCCCTGGGAGGCTGGGTGTGCTCAGGGAAGCTCTGCTGTTACTCACATTAGTCCTCAGACAAATCCCACGGTGACTCTGCTCCACCACTCTTTTAGAAGAGGAAACTGAGAAACTAAGGCCCCGACCATGAAGTGTAAGCTGACAAGCTGGGCCCAAACTCAAACCTTTAGAGCCTGAAAACTTGATTGACAAGTGGCCCTGGGGCTGGGTGGGGCTGGGTGCTGAGGGGAGGAAGTGGTTTGTCTTCGGCTGGGTAGTTGCAGGAGGCCAGAGGCCCTGGTTCCGCAACTCGCACTGATGTCTGTTTCCACACAAAACCAGCACCTCCAAATATGCAATGGTCCCCAAAGCTGGACAGGATTGTAAGCTCTGCACACACAGAAGCCTAGACTGCGGTAGGTCTGTTGAGGTTAGAGCTGAGATGAGGCGCTGAGCAAGGCCCCAAGGAAGGGTGAGGCCTTGCTGCCCTGAGCCCCTTGAGAGCCTAGGGTAGGGGTTGTTGCTGAACTCAGAACAGTGATCACAGAGGAGTCTCCAGGAGCATGCCGGGATCACAGTCATGTGCCAGGAACACTTGCCTTTCTGCTTGCTTGCCACCTGCTCCAGGTGGGCTCTGATGACCCCACTGACAGATGAGGAAACATGTCCATGGAAAAGTGGATGAGCCTAGGAGTAAAAATGCACCTTGGAGCAATATTGGCCATAGCACAGATGTGAAACCCAAACCTGAATGGAGTGTCACTCACCTGCCTGACCCCCTGGCTGCCTACAGCTATGAGATCCATCCTGGCTCCAACCGCCAAATCCTGTCCCCTCCCCCTCTGGGCTCACACACCTAGGCACACTGCCAGCTCTTCAGATGGCATGACTCACTCTTGTTTGCTTTGGGCCCTTCCCTCTGTCTGAGGCTGTTCCCTCTGTCTGGGACACTGGTCCCTCTGCTTGTGATACTGTTCTCTCTGTCTGAGATATTGTTCCCTCTACCGGAGATGCTGTTTCCTCTGTTGGGACACTGTTCCCTCTGTCTGGGTTGCTGTCCCCTGTCTGAGCCCTTATGTGTGGTAGTGATGACTGGTTGCCTACGTTCCCAGTGAAGTGGATGGTAACCAACCTTGTGCATCACTTCTGGGGGGTTTGGTGGGGGCTACTTGGAGCCCCTTGGTGTCCAGGATACAGAGCTCTTGTTGGTGCAGCCATGTAGCTTTGAGGGTGTGAATCCACCGTCTAGGCCTCCATTTCACTGTAATTACCTGAGATGGTCACTGTGCAGTTAGATGAGATGATGTGGGGCTGTCAAGTGATGGACAGTAGGAGATTGGGTTTGACCTTCTGTAATCTTGATTTGCATTTTGTGTTTTCAAAAATTTGGACTTGACCAGAGCATATTTTTGTAGGGCTATATAAAAGTACACATTAGAAGGAAATAAAACTGAGATGCTGATTCAAATTCATCTATTCACTTACTCACTGAACATGCTTACTGAGACCTGCTGTTTGCCAGGTGGCAGACCACACGAAGGAGGTAAGATTTCCACCTGTGTGGTCTGCAGCCGGTGGGGAGAGGAGTGGGGAGGTGTGGGTGAGCCTGGCGGGTAGGAGCTATGGAGGAGGGAGTTCTCTTCTGAGGAAGGCCTATCACAGAGCAGGGAATGAGTGCGGGGTGCTGGGCTAGGCTGTTCCTCCAGAGGGCCTTGCAAAGGCCCCTGAAGTGGCTCAGTGTGGAGGGAGAGGCAGAGTCATATCTGTGTTAGGGTTTTCAGTGTCAACTGGAAGCTGTTGGAAAGTTCTTATCTGTTTTGATTCATTGATTTTTTAAATAAAAAATTTAAACACAATTAAAAGTAGAGAGGACTATTTAGTGAGCCCAGGGCGACCCCTGGGAGAGGTCAGAATGGAACAAGGAGCCCCTGTTGCCTTACCCTGAGTGTGGGCATAGGGGTCTTGGGTGCTGTGAGGATAAGCTCTTTTCCCAAAAAACTTTATTGCAAAACATTTAAAAAATACAGCAAAGCTTCAATAATTTTGCAGTGCTCACTCCTGAGATTCTGCTCGCTTTATCATAGCTGCCTATGCAAGAAAGGGTTTTATTTTATTTCCAAGGTTGTGATTTTATTTCTGTAGTTGCTTTTGATGTATGGCAATGCATAGTATCTGTAATATTTATACTTATTCTCCTTCTAGATGAAAGTAAAATAAAAACATAAACAAAATATGAATCAGAAATAAGCATAAAAAATTTAAAAATAGAAAAATTAGGAAATAAAGAAGAATAGTAAATATATACGTAAGCAAAAAGATTAAGTTGAAGCACTACAGGGACTTCCCTGGCAGTTCAGTAGTTAAGACTCCACGCTTCCACTGCAGGGGGCATGGTTTGGAGCCCAGGTCGGTGAACTAAAATCCCACATGCCATGCAGCACGGCCAAAGAAGAGAGAAAGAAAGAAACATCACAGTGATCTGTTTCCCAGACACACCTGCCTGCATACAGTGTAGCTCTGCATGTGGCCCTTCTAGTCATAGCTCCTTACACTGTACCCAGCGCATTCTTGGATTTGTTTTCCCTGAACTTCTGTCAACCCCCCTCTGGGCACATGTCATCACTACTGGGCTCATTGTGTGATTTCACCAACTCCTTCTGTAGCTAAGCAGGTCCTGTGATGGGGAACTAGGAGCTTCAGGTGATGCTAATGGCTGAAGGTCATCAGCCTGGTGAGGTGCCCATGTTTGTCTGTTAGGACCACTAAAAGGGGATGATATAGCTAGTTGGAGGTAGAGTGTTGTGTGCTGCCTTGGGCTTTAAGAATCTTTGTGGAACTGTTGTCGGGTCCAGTGCTGTTGACCAGTGTCCTTTCCTTCTCGCTCTGCTAGCTCCATTCTGCCTTGAAGTCCCGTTGACCCCCGCTGAATTTTGAAGCATATGGCACCCCAGTGTCTGTGTCCATCTCTGGGTTCTCAGCACACAGGATGGAGACCACAGACTGTACCAGCCAGAGTACTTCCTAGGCTGAGGCCCCAAGACAAGTATTGTGCTTCTGGATCCTAACACTGGAGTGCAGGCACCTCTGGGTCATGGAGCAGCTTTACAGGCATGCCATCGATTGTTGCATCTGGCAGGGCCAGCACAACCAGACCTTTGTCACCCCTGATAGAGCCTCGGAGGTTTCTGCAGCCTTACCCCTCAGCCTGCAAGCTGTACGTAGGTGTGTGCCGCATAGCAGTTTCTGGAATTGCCCCAGGGTGCTTTCAGTACTGTTTGGATTCCCTCCTTCACGTAAGCAACCACCCCACTGAGCACTATCATCTCTCATGATTCTGGAGCTGGTGGGGTGCATTCCAGTGGCTCTCATTCAGGGTTTCTCTGGGACTGTAGCCAGTCAGGGCCAGAACTGTTTCAAAGGTTTCCTCTCAGGCTCATACCTCTGATGGCTGCTGATAGCTGTCAGCTGGGTCCGCGTGTTCCGGGGCCACGAAGCCATGTCAGTGACAAAGCGGTGGAGATCCCTGCCCACTTGGGGCCTCCAAGATACCAGGTGACAGGCAGCAAGTGAGATGGGCATAGTGATGATTTTAGTGGGAGCTCCTGCTCTGCATCCAGCGTCTGGTGGGGATGTCCAGCGTCTGGTGGAGCAGAATTGTGGCCCATCTGCAGGACTATCCCTGTTTGTCTCAGGCAGCTGCCAAGCAGTTTGGGGACGCCAGGGCAGGGACCACACCCCTCCTGCTACCCTATCCACTGGCTGCACAGTGCGCTCAGTAGTGGGGCACATTTAATTTCTCCGTACTTCTTCAGTCCCCATACCTCGCCTGGTCCCAGGTTTGGGGCCTTTGATACTGGCTGGTGGCAGCCTTGGGCGTCAGGGGCCCTGGGCCCTGGCTGAGTCCAGTAGCAGGCTCAACTCACCTAGGGTGGGCTCTCAGCTCAGAGAGCTCAGGGCTTCAAAGAGAGAGGTAAGTGGCTGGGAAGATAGAAATGACAAATACGCTTTGGTTCCTGCATGGTTTTACATCTTTGGCCTTGGGCATGTCAGAATGAGCCTGGAACCCAGTCCAGGGGGTTCAAAGCAGCATGTCTGGTAGACTCAGCTCCTGGGTGCTGATTCCCCTAGGCCACATGGCCAGGATCAGCTTTGGCATCCTTGTCAGACATGGAATGTCACACACCTTGGTGACTACAACTGAGCAAGCATACAAAAGCGCTCAGCACATCCCCAGGCACATGGGATATGTGTGTGTGTGTATGTGTGTGTACTTGGATGTGTGTTTATGTATATCTGTGTGTGTGCGTGTGCATATGTGTGTGTTTATGTGTGTGTGTATGGCGGGCACCCTTGCACATGTGTGTCCTCTGCCCTAACCTTCCCTCAGTCCTCCGCTCCTCTGAGCTGTGAGGAGGGGAGGCTGTAACTGGGCTGGCCGGCCCTGCACTCACCTTGGCCTTGGAAAGGCAGCAGGGAGACCAATCGAGGCTGTGGGCTGTATCCTGCAACTTCCTAAGTCAGATAAGAGGGTGGTCTCAGCTGTTCTGCAACCAGAACCACCCTCCACCAGGTACTCTGCTCCCTGGAGGATATCTTTATGCCGAGACCCGGGTTTCCCAGTCTGGCCAAGCCTTGATCAGCTGCCCTTGCACAAAAACCCTTGGAAGATAGATGGTCATGCCTGAAGGACCTCCAGAGGAAGGATACAATTCCTCTCCTTGACGGGGATCCGGGCAAGCCAGGCTGCTGCATCCTCCCCAGGCTCTGGGCCTGCCACACCCCTTACCACTGTCCTCTGCATAGTTTATTGTCCCTTCTGTAACAAGGAAAATGACACTTTGGTGAATGTTAGCAACTCACCAAGTCTATGTAACTCAGAGGTATCACCTTCCTTGAAGTATAATCAACATACAATTAACTGCATATGTTTAAAACAATTGGATGTTTCAACTTACACACACATACACACACACGTGTGATGAGCACCCCTGTCAACTCTGGAAGGCTTCCTTGTGTTCCATTGTAACCCCACATCACACCTACCCCTCCTTCCAGGCAACATCCTGGTCTGCTTTCTGGCTTCACATGTTAGGGTACATTTCCTAGAATTCTATGTAAATGGAAAAACAAGTGGGCACCTTTTCCTTTGTCTTTTTTTCACTTGAAATAATTTTTTCTAGATTCATCCTTATTATTGAGAAGTATTCCTTTTTCCCCTCAGTGATCAAAACGTTTGTGTAGAATTGATATCAACTTTGGCCATTTTTTTCTCAAGTATTTTTCATGCTCACTCCTTTTTAAACACTCCACATTCTGGTTACACACGTGTTATGCTGTTCATAGTTTTTCTGCATCTCATAATTCACTCTCTCTTTCACTTTAGATAGCTTCTATAGTCTCTCCAAACTCACTAATTTTTCTTCTTTAATGTCTAATCTGCCATCACTCCCTTCCAGTGGGTTTTGATCTCACACCTTGTGGTTTCCGTCTTTAGAAATTGGATATGCATCTTTTTTTATTTTCTGAGTCTCTGCTGACCTTTTGAATATAAAGCAGATACTGCTGCTGCCTTAAAGACCTTGTCTGCTAATTCTAGCATCTGTATCAGATATGGGTCAATTTCAATTCATTGATTTTTCCTCCTCACTGTGGGTTATGTATTCCTACCCTCTATGTCTGGTAATTTTGGGTTGGATGCCAGACACTGTAAATTTCACCTTACTGGATTCTGAATATGTCTGTGCTTCTATAATTTTCCTGGAGCATTGTTTAGCGATGCTATTAAGTTGCTTGTAAACAGAGGGACTTTCCTGTTAAAAGTCATCAGTACTTGTTAGGTGGGACCTGAGTAGAGCTCACTGTGGGGCTAATTATGCCCTTACACTGAGGCAAGTCCCTTCCAAGTTGTCTAAGTCCCTGCGGATATTGGGGTTTTCAATCTGGCTGGTGGAAACAGGCTTATTCCCAGCCTTGTGTGAGCCTGAGTTGATGTCCCTGTGATCCCCTCAGGTAGCTCTTTCTCAAGTCTTGTAGTTTCCTTGCACACACACTGAGCTATCCCGAGGGCCCTCGTCAGTTCTCTGCGCTCCCTCCGCGCAGCTCTCTCTCTAGCCCTCTACCCTGTGACGTCCAGCTGCTTTGGTGTTCCTAGACGCCCAGCTCTGTCTCCTCACTCAGGGGTCGACCTGGGATCCCCTTCTCCAGGCAGGAAGTTGGGGTGACAGGGGGCTCACTGCACATGCTTCTACCTTCAGAAGCACTGTGCTTTGCTGCCTGGGGTGAGGTGTCTCTCAAACTGCTGCTTCGTATGCTTTCCCATGACTTAGTGAGAGAGTAGCTCCAATTTATTCCAGTTTATTCAGTCTTGACCAGAAGCAGGAGGTCCTGAGGTGTGATTGCAGCAGGCCCATCCTGGCACCGGAGGGCTGCACTAGACATGCCAAAGCTGACTGTGTGGCCTGAATTCCATCTGGCATATTTTTATTGCTATGTCATGTCTGATTTCTAGAAACTGGAGATTATCTTCTGTGCTATGAGAAGAATGCGGCAAAGCATGCATTTTCTGTTTAGAAATATTGATATTCCTCCCCATTAAGTTCTTGAAGAATGTGGCAGTAGCAATACTAAATGTGCACCCTGCACTGGTTTTGGTGTCACTTGACTCAGAAGAAATCTGATTGCACTGGGAAACAAACGTGCAGGAAACTCACAGGGGCTGGATCTTTGCTCGGCTCCTGGGGCCTCACCAGCCCTCAAGGCCATGCGCGTGCAGAGGTGGGTCACACTTCTCTTCTGAGCACCCTCTGCCAGGAGGCCCTTCTGCTGCATGGGTGGCCAAGGGTCAGGCTTCAGGACAACTTTCTGATTGTGTGTCTTGAGGGGAGGGGGACCTATGCCTCCACTGATGGTTCTTTGTTTAGTGAGGGAGGAAGGGAATGTGTGAAGAAGCCACTAACAGCAGAGCTGATTGTGACTGTGAGCGCAGGGAGTGCATGTGTCTGGGAGGGTTGTGGAGACGCCTGCTGGGTCCCCTCAGTCATGATGGGCACTGCACACTCGAAGGGACCCTTTCTCCCTGAGTCATGGCATGACTGGGGACAAGCTCAGTTCTGGCTCCAGTTTTAAGCCGGCCCTAGAAGCTGCTACGTGCCACGGCCATTGCCATACATGCTCCCCTGGGCTGGGGGCCAGGAAATCAGCCATGTTCCATCTACCCACATGCCTCTACGACCTGCTCAGCGGTCCCCTCCCCTGAGTGGTGGCCTGAAGCTGCCCTTCCATCTTCTCCCTGGAGAACTAGGTCTGTCACCCAGGTTGCTCTAAGTGCCAGTGAAGGAGGTGGTTGACATTCTCTTTTCACCTTTTTTTTTAGAATCTCCTGAACTACTCCACTTCAAAACCGCTGGGCAAGAAAAAGATTTTCAGCAAATCGCACCCCCCCCCCCACCCCCAGTCGCGTGCAAGGCCGGGGCTGGCCAACCCAAAGGACCCAGAAAGCAGCCAGCAGCGAGCCTGGCACCCGCCCTTCACATCGGTGCCCTTGTGGAGTCCTCCAGCCTCAGGTAACCCACCTGTCACCCAGGAATAAGAGACTGCTGTTCCTGGTCGCTGTCCTCCTCTGCAGCTCCACTGCGGGTTCAAGTAGAAGATGTGGGGGAATGTCAGTCTCCTGCAGGCTAGCCTCACCTTTGACCCTCTCTGTGCGGGTCTGACACTTGACTGGCTGACACCTGAAGGGCATTTCCCCCACAAGGTTCTCCAGAAGAGGCACCACGAGAGAGCATGAAACAGCCCCAGTGTGTAAACGTAGCAGCTGGAGGAATTTGGGGCCAAGACCCAGGCTCCTCAGGTCCTGGGTCTCTGGAAAGTGTCAGGTCACCTGTCAGACAGGATATCTACAATGATATGGAGGGAGGGTCTTGATGGGTATCCTGCCTCACCTCAGAGCTACCTTGTAGGATAGAGGGTCATGGATGCCAAAGCAGGGTGCAGACCAGACCCACGGAGCTCCAGATGGTGATTGCTATTATTTTATGCATTTATTTCTAATTCATTCAGGAGCAGGAAGCTTCATGCTACAGGAGTCATTCCTCCCTGTCCTGTCTTTTTCTTTCACCCTCTCTTTTTTCTTTCCTTTCTTCCTTCTTTTCTTTGTCTCTTTTTCTCTCTCTTTCTTTCTCCCTCTCTCCCTCCCTCCCTCTCTCTCTTCCTTCTTTCTCTATGAAGAAACTAACTTTTAAAATAAAATGCTTCGTATTTGCCATTGCCCGAAAGCCAGCTAAGGCTGACAAGGGTGTTTCAAGCACAGCCCCATGTTGACTTTCTCCAGAGGGGGCTGGTCCACAGCCCAGCTGGTACTGACTGCGCTCATTTCTCCCCGACAGGAAGCCCCCAGCCAGCCCTTCACAGAGATCGGAGAACTCAGCTTTGAGGATGGAGCCAGGAGGGGGCTCCTCAACACCTCCGGCCCCCAATGCCACCATAGAGGAGCCAGATGCTGGGCCGAATAACTCCTCCCTGGAGCAACCAGGCACAGACCCAGGGAAGCTCCCAGCGCTCCCTGTCGGGCCTGGAACTCACTATAGGGAGCCCGCCTCTGGGAGCCCTGGCAGCCAGGCCTCTGCTGGGGACGTGAGCTCAGTGGGTGAGGCCAGCAGCTCTAAGATCCCTAACCGGGACAGCGGGATAGACAGCCCGTCCTGCAGCGTGGTCGGCGAGCACTTCTGTGAGGACAGCGGCGAGGCGGGCCCAGGTACCATCATCAAAGGGCCACATCCGGGGACAGCCCTGGGCAGCAAGTCTCCACAGGAGGAGGCTGATAGCGATGCAGGCGAGGGCAGCAGTGAGGAGCCAGACCCCGAGAACAGCCTTTCTAAGGTTGACACGGATCCAGCCAAGGTAGGTCACCTTCTTGTACCAGGTGTCAGGGGCTGCAGGGCCCTCCTCTGAGGATATTTGAGGTTTCCAGGGCCACCACTTGGCCTGGTAGCAGTAGCAGGGTGCACACTCAAACACCACTCCCAAAGAAGCCCCGCAATGGTTTGGTGGGTAGGCCCGAGGGCAGGACCACGCAAGCAGGGGTCTCCCCGACCCATCAGGCAATGATCTCACTCCTAAGCCTCAGTTCCATGGCCACACAGTGGCCCAGTCTTAATGGAAACAGCGCTGCCACCACCTCTGTTCACCGATGCTTGCTGCCTGCCTGGCAGAACCCCCGTGAAGAAGGCAGCTTGATTATCACGTTGTTTTATGAATGGGAAAACACTAGGGTTGCCCATAGGGTGTACAGAGGCGGGAAGGGAGCCCAGGCATGGGAGTAGAGCCCCATGCAGATGGCCCAGGGAAGCAGATATGATCATGCCTTGCGGCTCAGTGTTCGAGAAAGCTCATCTGCGTCCCTTTAGCATTCTGGGCTCTGGGCTCTGCGCTGGGACTCATGGGGACATGGGAGTAAAGCTGACAGCCCTGGCTTAGAGGGACCGCATGTGCATGGGAGGAGAACAGCATAGGTAAGCTGCAAGTGACTAGGTCTCAAGAGAAGCACAGGTGGCCTTTGGTTGGAGATGGTATTGACAAAGACGGCTTCATCCAGAGGCAGGTTGGTGGGCAAATGGCAGCCACAGGCCTATGCTGTTGTAAGCCAAAGTCTCAGCAAGTGGGCTGGGTGCATATTTTAATCTAGGTTTTATTATTATTCAGGAATGGCGAAGCCAACAAGTCAGGAGATGACTTCCGTGTAAAGACAGTTTTTTACTCACAGCTCAGGAGAAGAGGGGGCACATCATACCGAGGAGGACCAGAGAGAAACTCACCAGGGTGGGTCAGAAGACAGAGGGGGTGGAAATTGTGAGCAAGAACTTTTTTTTAATCACTTAATGATTTTTTTTTTAAATTGAAGTATAGTTGATGTACAAGTACTATTTAAGTTACAGTAGAGTCTTTATTGTGATTTCTGAAGAGATGGATGGGTGAGACAGAGTAAGCAGGCCTAAGATTGGCCAGTTTGAATAATTTCAGTGGACTGTACGAACAGGGGCTGTCCCTGGATACCTCACACATGGCCCTGTGTGATTCAGGAAAGAAGGTGGTTGGCTGTGGGCTCTGGATGGGTTGGTTTGCACTTGAAACACACTGTTTGTCTTGTTGGGGAATCCTTTATATCTCTAGGAATCAGTGTACCCTGGGAGAGACAGTATCTCCAGAGTCAGCAAGACCCCAAAGCTTTGGTATTAAGATAATATTGGTCTCGTAGAATGAGTTAGGCAGTGTTCCTCATTCTTTGAATTTTTTGGAAAAATTTGAGAACAATTGGTGTTAATTTCCCAGTGAAACCATCTGGTCCTGGGCTTTTCTTTGTTGGGAAGTTTCTTTATTGTTTATTTAACTTCCTTATTTGTTATTGGTCTGTGCATATTTTCTATTTCTTCGTGATTCAGTCTTGGTAGGTTGTGTTTCTAGGAATTTATCTGTCTTCTAGCTTATTCAACTGTTGGCATTTAATTGTCTGTCTCTATGATTCCTTGTATTCTGTGGTATCAGTTGTAATGTTTCCTCTTTCATTTTATTTATTTGATTTCTCTCTCATTTTTTTGGTTTGTCAATTTTGTTAATCTTTTCAAAAAACAACTGCTAGTTCTGTTTTTTTTTTTTTTTTTTTTTTACTGTATTTCTACTCTCTGTGTCATTTATCTCTGCTCTAATCTGTTAGTTCCTTCCTCCTGACTCCTTTGTGCTTAGTGTGTTATTTTTCTAATCTTGAGGTACAAAGTTAGGTTGTTGATTTGAGCTCTTTCCTCCTTATACATGTACGCATTTACAGCTATAAATGACCCTCTTAGCACTGCTTTTACCACATTCCATAAGTTTTGATATGTTGTGTTTTCATTTTCATTTGTCTCAAGCTATTTTCTAATTTCCTTTGTGACTTCTTTGACTGTTGTTAAAGAGTGTACTCTCTAATTTCCAGAAATCTGTGGATTTTCCAGGTTTTCCTGTGCTATCGATTTCTAGTTTCATTCTGGTGTGATTGGAAAAGATATTTCATATAATTTCAATCTTCTTCAATTTGTTAATGTATGTTTTGTGGCCTAACACATGGTCTGATCTTGAGGGTTTCCATGTGCACTTGAGAAGAATGTATGTTCTGCCATTATTAGATAGAGAGCTCTATACGTGTCTGTTCGATTCAGACACTTGTTCAAATCCCTTGCTTATTTATTGATATTTTGCACGTCCTATCCAGTATTGAAAGTAGAATACTGAAGTCTCCTACTGTTATTTTGTTGTAATCAGCTTCTTTCTTCTAATCTGTTGAAGTTTGCTTCATATATTTAGGTGCTATGAGGTAAAAAACCTGCCTACAATGCAGGAGACCCAGATTCGAGTCCTGGTTTGGGAAGATCCCCTGGAGGAGGAAATGGCAACCCACTCCAGTATTCTTGCCTGGAGAATCCCATAGACAGAGGAGCCTGGTAGGCTACAGTCCATGGGGTTGCAAGAGTCAGACATGACTTAGCAAGTAAACCACCACCACCATGAGGTTTGATGCATATTTATACTTTTTATATCTTCTTGGTGAATTGGTCCCTTTATCATTATATAATGTCTTTGTATTGTGTGAGGTTTTTTATTTAAAGTCCATTTTGTCTGATGTAAGTAGGCCACTCCTGATCTATTTGTTGACCATTTCCGTGAAATATCTTTTTACATTTTTCACTTACAGCAGATGTATATCCTTAAGTCTAAAGTGAGTTTCTTCTGTGTGCTCAGTCACTGTTATGTTTGACTCTTTGTGACTCCATGGACTGTAGCCTGCTAGCTTCCTCTGTCCATGGAATTTTCCAGGCAAGAATACTGGAGTGGGTTGCCATTTCCTACTCCAGGGGATCTTTCCAACCCAGGGATCAAACTCTCATCTCCTGCATCTGCTGCTTTGGCAGGTTGATCTTTACCACTTGAGCCACCTTGGAAGACCGAGTTTCATGTGGGTAGCATATAACTGAATGCTATTTTTAAAGAAAATCTGTTCAACCAATTCATATCTTTCGATTGGGGAGTTTAAATCATTTATATTTAAGGAAATTACTGATATGGAAGAACTCACTATTGTCTTTTTCATTTTCTATATGCTTTGTAACTTTTTTGTCCCTCTCTTACTGCTTTCCTCTTTTAAGTTTATCTGATTTTTTGGCAATAATATGCCTTGATTCCCTTCTCATTGCCCCTTGTGTATATTCTATATATTTTTTCTATTGCAATTACATAAAATATTTAAAGTTATAGCATTGTATTTTAAGCTGGTAAAAACTTACTTCAATGGTAAACAAAAGCTCTGCTTTATAGCTATCCCTACCAGATGATCTATGTGATATCACAAATTACATGTTTATATGTACAGTATGCCCTTTCACATAGATTTATAGTTTTTAAATGTTTTTGTCCTTTTTGTGTTATTTTGTACCAAAAATTATGATAGTATAGGTTACTATATTTGTTCATGCATTTATTTTTATTGAAGAACTTTATATTCTTATATAACTTCATGTTGCTATCTACCATCTTTTCACAACTTAAAGGACTTCCTTCAGCATTTCTTGTATAGTAAGTCTAGTGATAATGAACTCTTTTATCTTTTGCTTATTTGGGAAAGTCTTTATTCTTCATTTTTGAAGAACCACTTTGTTGAATAAGGTTTTCTTGGTTGACAGTTGTTGTTTTTTTTCCTTCAGCACTTTAAATATAGTATCCCACTGCCCCCGTCCCCACCTTTTTTAATAATAGGTCCCAGTGTGGTTCTTTGGATTTGTCCTAGTTGGAGTTCCATGAGATTCTTGAATTTGTATGTCCATTTCATTTGGGAGACATTTTCAGCCAATAATTCATCAAGTAAACTCTCTGCTCCTTTCACTCTCTTTTTCTGGGACTGTCATAATGCATATATGGTCAATTTGATAGTATTCCGTAAACTTCTGAGGCTCTCTTTGCTTTTCTTCATTGTTTTTCTTTTTGTTTCTCTGACTTAATAATTTCAAATGACCTAGATTGAATTTTTTAATCTAGTTATTGAAATTGTCAGCTCTAGAATTTCTGTTTGGCTCTTTTTTATAGTTTCTATCTCTTTAACGATATTTTCATTTAGTTCATGCATCACTTTCCTGATTTCACTTGTCTATTGGTGTTCCTTTTTTTTTTTTTTTAGCTCATTAAGCATCTATATGACAGGTATTTAAAATTTTTTTATAGGCAGCTCATAGATCTATGCTTCTTTAGGGCTGGCTTCTGGAATTTTATTTTGTTCTTTTAAACACACCATGTTTCCCTATTTCTTTGTAATATTTTGCTGGAATTTGGGCATCTGAAAAACAACCATCTCCCCAGACTTCACACGCTGGCTTTGTGCAGGGAAAAATCTTACAGGCTAGAAGTTCTAAAACTTAGTAAACTTTGTCTGATCTCTTGCTCCTCTGGCATCTGCCTGCAGATCATCAGCTCTCACATGCTTCTTGCCTCTGTTTTCAGTGTCTTTCAAACTCTGGCACTGGTCATGAGAGCATTCCAAGTCTGGCAAGACAGAAACCATCCCTCAGGCAACTTCCAGATGAGACAGAACACTGGATATACAGTTCACTCCCTTGTTTTCATCCTGAGGGAGGAGTATCATGGGGAGGGGGAGTTCCTCCCAGTTGTGCCGTGCTATTTCACTTGGGGGAGGAACGTAAAAGGGTGTTCCAAACACACCAGTTTTCATTCTCTGCTTGGTAGAATCTCTTCTTAGTTTTAAAATGGCTTGGAAGTCATAGTTTCTCAGCTGTCTTGAGATTTCACAGAGGTATTCTTATTTGTATATTGTTAACTCCATGTCTATGTAGGAGAAGGAGGGCCTGGAGCTTTCTTTTTTGTAAATTTATTTTCTTGAAGCATAGCTGATTTCCAATGTTATGTCAATTTTTACTGTATAGTAAAGTGATTCAGTTATGCATATATATATATGTATATATATACATTCTTTTTAATGTTTTCCATTATAGTTTATCGCAGGATATTGGATGTAGTTTCCTATGCTATACACTAGAACCTTGTTATTTATCCATTCTATATATAGTAGTTTGCATTTGCTAATCCCAAACTCCCAGTTCATCCCTCCCACACCTCACCCTTCTCCTTGGCAATCACAAGTCTGTTCACTATATCTGTGAGTCTGTTTTTGTTTCATAGACAAGTTCATTTGTGTCATATTTTATATTCCACATATAAGCAATATCTTTGGAGGAGGGCATGGCAACCCACTCCAGTATTCTTGCCTGGAGAATCCTCAAGGACAGAGGAGCCTCATGGGCTACAGTCCATAAGGCTGCAAAGAGTCGGACACAACTAACTAAGCATATAAGTGATATCGCATGGTCTTTCTCTGTCCGACTTACTTCACTTAGTATGATAATGTCTAGTCCATGTTGCTGCAAATGGCATTATTTCATTCTTTTTAATGGCTGAGTAATATTCCCTTGTATATATGTACCACATCTTCTTTATCCATTTATCTGCTGACAAACGTTTAGGTTGTCTCTGTGTCTTGGCTATTATAAACAGTGCTGCAATAAACACTGGGGTACATGTATCTTTTTTAATTATAGTTTTCTCTGGACATATGCCCAGGAGTGGGATTATAAGATCATGTGGCAACGCTAGTTTTAGTTTTTTGAGGAAACTCCATATTGGCTACATCAACTTATATCCCCACCAACAGTGTAGGAGAGTACCATTTTCTCTACACCCTCTCTAATATTCTTATTTGTAACCTTTATTTTTTTCATTAATTTTTATGAGTTGGAGTTTGTAGACTTTTTAATGACTGATGACCACTCTGACCAGTGTGAGGTGATACCCTCATTATAGTTTTGATTTGCTTCTCTGTAACAATTAACGATGTTGAGCATCTTTACATGTGTCTATTGGGAGGCTTGTAGCTTTCTAATTTGCCATCTTGATGCTGTCATTCCACAGTATATTTTGATGTGGCTATTGTAGCTGCTCTGCAGTCAAAGCCCTGGGAGGGTAGAGTTTTCTCTTGGCTGCAGAAGATTTGAGGGGATTGGTAAAAACTATTCTGTCTCCCCCAGAAACCTCCCTGGAAATTCCATCTGTGAGAACTGAGCCTCACATCCCAGTTCCAGCAGCTTCCTCCGATCTTTGGGGGCCTGAGGTCATCCCTGGCATGCAGTGTCAGTGCTGCCTCTCCCAAACTCACCTTACCTAGGTGAGTTATAGTTCTTCTCTTCACAGTGCTCTGAGCCTCAGAAGTTGCTCCACATTGCCCAGGAGCTCCTGCACACGGAGGAGACCTATGTGAAGCGGCTGCACCTGCTAGACCAGGTAACCCTCCTGGCTTGGAGCCTGGCTTTGTCTACTTCCAGAGTTTCAGTGGGCCGTTTCAGAGGCAAACTTTCTATCTTAGCATTGGCTAGGCCTTGCAGTTGGAATATGCCTGACATGAATACTAAAACTTGGACATATTTAAGTCTCCTCCAGAAATTTTTAGTTTTTGCTTTCACAACTTGTGGCTCTGGGGCAAAAGTCTTGTCTAGTCACCTTGGGGGTTTTGCTTCCTGGCAGTTAAATTACCTGAGCATGTAAATGCCCTATGACAGTGGGTGGCACTCTCCCTCTCCACCTGGCAACATGGGGTTTAAGAGCACAGGAAGTAAAACTCCAATAGAAACCAGGCTTTGACAGGTGCTGCTTCTGTTTGTAGCTCACAAAACAGAGAAAGGAAATCCGGACCATCCATTTCCCATGAAAGGCAGATGGAAGAAAGATGGTCTGTCTCAGTCTAGAGGGGACTGTCCCTGCCTCACTCCCAATTCTTGGCCATCAGTAAGCTTGCTTTAAGACCGTAAGGTTCTTTAAGGCAGTTTGATGAAACAGAAGTTTCATTAAGAAAACATAAGGCAATGGCAGCCTCTCCTGAGCTCCCATGTCTGTAGCAGAAGCATGTTGTAACCATTTGCAGTGACCCACATTTAGTGACCACTGCAAGGGCTTCTCCATGCCTAGGTTTTCTGCACCCGGCTGACAGAAGCAGGGATCCCTTCAGAAGTCACCACAGGCATCTTCTCTAACATCTCCTCCATCTATCGCTTCCATGGGCATTTCCTCCTGCCTGAGCTGCAGGCGCGGATCACGAATGAGTGGTAAGTGCAACTCAGGGTGCCTGGGAAAGTGGAGGGGCTGACATTTCCCCAGGCGTTTGGTTCCTGTGCCTTTGGAGATTGAAGGTCATAGTGATCCTGTTGCAGTGTTTTGTTGTATATTCCCTTTAAATCTGGGCTTTGCATGCCCCCAAAACAGGAGCTACCTGGGAAACCTGTCTCCTAGGGTCCTAGGCTCTTTTTAGCAGGGTCCTGAGCCAACCCTGACCCCAGGGCCTCTCAGTGTCTTAGCTTCTTCATCTGCAAATTGGTGGTGGTGGTTTAGTTGCTGAGTCATGTCTGACTCTTGGACTGTAGCCCACCAGGCTCCTCTATCCATGGGATTTTCCAGGCAAGAATACTGGAGTGGATTGCCATTTCCTTTTCCAGGGGATATTTCCAACCCAGGAACTGAACCCGGGTCTTCTGCCATTCCCTTCAGGACTTCCCTGATGGCTCAGCTGTAAAGAATTTGCCTGCAATGCAGGAGGCTCGGGGTCAATCCCTGGGTCAGGAAGGTCCCCTGGAGAAGGGATTGGCTACCCACTCCAGTATTCTTGCCTTGAGAATTCCATGGAGAGAGGAGCCTGGCAGGCTATAGTCCACAGGGTCACAAAAGAGTCAGATGTGACTGAGCACATTGAGCAGGTGCTACTGTAAATAGAATTGTCTGGGTTTCTCTGGTGGCTCAGACAGTGAAAAATCTGCCTGCAATTCAGGAGACTGCAATGCATGAGATGTGGATGTGATTGATAGGTCAGAAAGATCCCCTGGAGAAGGAATTGGCAAAACACTCCAGTATTCTTGTCTGGGAAATCCCATGGACAGAGAAGCCTGGTGGGCTACAGTCCATGGGGTCACAAGAGTCAGACATGACTTAACAACTAAAACCACCAAACCAGGGCTTTGTGGAATTTAAGTGAAGTTTGATGTCTGCAAACACCAGTGAATAGACCATGCTTATGGGTTTATTTTCCCTCCTAGTATATACTGCACCTCTGCTTTAAAAAATAAGATGTTTTTCCCTCTCATGAGTGTCCCCAGAGGGCTGTCCCTCTGTCCCTTTTGCTGCTTCCATTTAATTGCAGCAGAGGGACAGCTCAGCTGCAAGGCCTGTGGTGTCCCCAAGAGTCCATTCTCTAAACTAGAGCCAGGCCAGAGAGAACATAGAGGCCAGAGGCCAGGGGCTTGACTGGGGGATGTCCCTGCACCTGCAAGGCTCAGCAAGCATCCAGGTCAATTTGTAAATATTTAGAAGGACATGCTCCACTTGCAGAGCAGGCTATACTGTGTACAAGGCCATGAGGTTAAAGCTCAGGGCTGGATATGCAGTGCACACCTGCTAGAAATGACTTTCCCCTCAAGGCCCTGAAGAGACTGTCAGTACACAGACACTCCTTGTGTAATAATGGTGCAAGAGTCCAGGGACTACCCCTCTGCCTTTAAAGCCCATTCCTACTAATGCTGCAGAGGATGACTTTTTGCCTGTGCCTTTTTTTGTTGTTGTTTTGGATTATTTCTTTAGGATAAACCCCCCACAGTTCTAAAGTCTAATATATTAATATATTTTTGGTTCCTTTAAATTTATTTCTAAATCCTTGTCCAAACCAATCATTATTACACAGTGCTGCTTTCCCATGATATTGCCAGAATTAGATCATCCTATTGTTTCTAATCGTTGCTCATATAGAAGTATAACGGGGTTTTCTTGGTTCTCTTCGATAACTGGCTCATCAAGTGGTTCCATTATTACTAACAGCTCCTGGTTTTGAGCAATGGTTCTGTGACTGCACTGTTGAAGTACCTCACATGATCCTATAGGCAACACACTATTTTCTATCCCATGTGATATAGGAGAGGAAAGTAAGGCTTAGAGAGGGTGACCAGTTTGCCCACCATCACACAGACTTGGGAGTCCGGCCATTGTCCCATGGCTCCCTGTGAAGTCCCTGTCCCACCCTGGCCCTTCACTGGAACTATGTGTGTGATGATCTCATTCCCTGGTGAAGGGATGTGAACCCCCGACTTGGAGATATCCTGCAGAAGCTGGCCCCGTTCCTCAAGATGTACGGTGAATATGTCAAGAACTTCGACCGGGCTATGGAGCTGGTGAGCACCTGGACCCAGCGCTCACTGGTATTTAAGGACATTGTCCAAAGCATCCAGGTAGGTGGCCCCACCTCTGCTTCATGGGCACAGTGATGGATTTGTGTTTCAACACGGAGGAAATCAGTAAAATTGGGGGATGTGTCCAGATGCTCTATTAATGCTTTGATCTTTAAAATAACTCCAAGAGACAAATCATCATTTTCATTTCATGGAAGAGGAAACGGTGGCTCAAAAAGTTTGTGTGATCATGTCATCACATACTATTATTCAATAGGACCAGGATCCAAATGCCAGTCTCCCTCCAGAGCATCCCTCAGTGGCTGGTGCAAACACTTAGGAAAATGTTGCATCAATCTTTTCTTTCTCTTTTTCTGCAAACAGACTGTTCACAGCTCTGGTTGCTGTTGTCTACTGCCCTGTTGGTCTTTTTCTTACTAATTCATGTAGATTTTACATGTTAAGAATGTCAGCTGTTAACTGTCAAATGTGTTGCAAATTTTTTTCCCCATTGATGTTTTATTTTTTAACTTTATGATTTTGTTTTCCATACAAAATTTGAGGGTTTTAATTGGCCACATTCACCAATTTTAAATAAAGTAATTTTAAAAAAAATATTTCAAGTATGAGCCACCTGCACCCACATGCATATATGCACATATGTAACATATGTGCACATGTGTACATACACATGTATATGTGCATCTACATTCCTCACTGTACCCTGAAGAGTTAATGGGCACTGAGCCCTCTGTGCTAAGGCTTTGAAGGACAGGTTCAGATCTGGGGTGGCCCCTTGATAACTTTCTGGGTTTTCCCCAGATCCCACTGTAATCAGATCACTCATGATTTCTTAGTATAGAGTCCTGGATCTGCCTGCATCTCTCAGCATCCCCCTTTCTCCCCAGAGAGGATAGCTCTGATTCCGAGTGCTCCTTTCTCCCCTTTTACCTGCAACACCTACACCCTCACCCGCTCACTTACAGCTGGGCCCTCCCAGCTGTCCACACAGAACAGTCTCCAAGGAGGATGTATATAAAAGTGCCAGCACTGGGTCTAGAGCAGGCCTGCCTGGGGTGCAGCTCCTCGCCCCATTGTTCAACCTCTCCAAGTCTCAGTTTCCTCTGTGTAAGATGCGGCCTGCGGTCAGTCGATTGTGGGTACTCCGGGCAGCCTTCTGGGGGCTGCAAAAGCTGGAAGTGTGGAGTGTGCCTGGGAGCCACATGCCTTCCCATGGGTGCCCCACACCTCCTCTATCTACCCCACAGAAGCAGGAGATGTGTGGAAACCTAACACTGCAGCATCACATGCTGGAGCCCGTGCAGAGGGTCCCCCGCTACGAGCTGCTGCTCAAGGACTATCTGAAGAGGCTCCCAGAGGACGCCCCAGACTGGAAGGATGCAGAGAGTGAGCTGGCCTGGGCGGTGGGAGTTGGGGCTCCTGCTGAAAACCCACATCGAGAGAGACAGACAGACAGAAAGATAGAGACAAAGAGGCATAGACAGAGAGACAGAGACAGAGAAGGAAAGAGATCCAGCTGACCCCTAAACAGGAAGTGACTGAGTGAGTGGAAGGGAAAACCTCCCCTGCCCCATTGCAGTGTGAGGAGAGGATGATATTCTTGTGGAGGGAACTGCTAAGTGCTGGCAGAGCTTAGGGCTCATGGAGGACCTTGTGGAGCTGCAAGGCTGCGCCTGGTGCATGGGCAGAGGCTGGTGGGCAGCATGGGGCAGGGTCTACACAGGGGAGTGGAACACCAGCCATGGCAGACCCCCAGCAAATGGGACATGTCTGCAAGCTTGCACTGCCCCACCCTGGGCCAGTTCTCATGAGCACCCATGGGAAAGGACAGGAGCAGGGCAGAAACTGGCACTCAGCCTCATGGGGTAAGGACCTGTGCGGAGCCACCAGGTGCCCTGTAGCTAGATTCTGTCGTCTTTCTGCAGGATCCTTGGAGCTCATCTCCACAGCTGCCAACCACTCCAACGCTGCCATTCGGAAAATGGTGAGTGTGGGCATCCCCAGAAGACGCCTGAGGAACCAGCAGTTTAGGGCAGAGCAAGCACAGGGTGGGCGAAGCATCGTCAGTATGCACACTCACCCACCTGCCCCCAGGAAGACAGAGGCTCTGCTGAGAGCTATACAGGCCTGCCCCTTACTAGCTTGATGATTGCTAGTAAGTTATACAGTACCCTGTGCCTCAGTTTCCCCACCTGTAAAATGAAGTCACTGACAAAACTTGTCTCACTGGGGATTGTGGGGATCAAATCACTCTACATAAACTGCTCAGAACAAGACCTGGTACAGTCCAATGTTAGATCTCAGTGTTCACATCACTCATTTGATTGTTCATTCATTCATTCAAGCTCTGTCAGCTGGGGTTGCTATAACAAAGTATTGTAGACTAGACAGCTTAAACAGCAGACATTTACTCTAACCATTCTGGAGGCTGGAAGTCCAAGATCAAGGTGCTGATGGATTTGATTCCTGGCTTGTAGACAGCCAGCTTCTCGCTGTCCTCACATGGCAAAAAGAAAGAGCAAGTTCTCTGGTGGCTCTCTTATTAGGGCTCTAATCTCATCGTGATCCTCTCTCCACCCCATGACCATGACCTCATCTAAACTTAATCATCTACCAAAGGCCCCATCTCCAAGTACAGCCTGAAGGTGTCCTCTTGTTGATCTAACACCTCTGAGCAATGGGGTCTGCAGATGGGGAGGCCTCCTAGCTCATACCAACATCTTTTGACCCAGCTGGCATTGTTTCATCACAGCCCTTGTTTGACCTGCACGCTGCCTGGACATGGTGTAAGAATTTCTAAGTCCTTACCCAGAATTTTAGATCAAGGCACTTCACAGGAGACTCCAAATTCTTGGCTTTACTGGAAAACTCTGAAAGCCCCAGGGCCACACTTCAACTTGGGATGAGGTGAGATATCCTCAGTGAACTGGCTCTCCAGCCTGCCACAGTCTCTATCCAGCCCTGGTTCCCTCAGTCCTGGGACCTATTTACTTTCACATGGGCACTGCTGTTTTTTGAGATGAGAAAGAAAGGGAAATATTTCTTTGACCACACATCTCTCAACAGTGAGAAATGAGAGATGGGCAGTCTGTTTTAGGGCAGCTCTTGTTATGTGTGATCCATGTCCTATGTCCTCCTACCTGACTTTCCCCAGGATTGGGTCTGCTTTGGGGGTACCCACAGTAACCAAAACAGGCAACATTTTACTCTAGATCCTTTAAAATCTAATTTCCTGTCTTTTTCTCCCCAACACTAAATCTAACGGAGGAGAAAGAGCTGCTTCATGGAACTCCAAGGTCATGAGGTCACATAGAGCCCATGGACTTTTGCAGGAGCCACTGTGGGCCTACATCTCTGAGGGGCATGGGATGGACTCCCGTCACACTATAACATATTCACCATGTGGCAGTTCTCACTCCAAGTCTGGTGAGGCCTCTGTGACAGTCTGGGGGCTCTTCTCAGGTGCAGGGGACGGTTTATCAGTGTGTGCTCATAGGAGCCTCTTCATGCATCCACCTATCTATCCATAATCTCCCCAACCTGGACCACCACTGCAGCCTCCCCACCTCCCGTCTCCCTGGACTCTGATCCACCTTTCTCTGCCCAGAGCCTTCTTTGGGTTGCTTATTTTGTCACTCCCTATTTAGAACCCTCCTGACTGGCCATTTCCTCCCAAGTACACACACAAGCTCTCCAACATGCCATCTGCATGCCTGCCTTGTCTGCTCCTCCTTATTCTATATGCTGGGGTTCCCTTTCTGCTTCCATGCCCATATCTACCACCTGTTTCCATACCAGAGACAGAAGGGTCAACTAACCCAACCAGCTTCCAGGGCATGTGGGCTAAGACTGGCCAGATCCAAGGGCAGTGGCTGCTGTAGCATGGTGGATCCACTCTCCTTGTTGCTGGGTTAAGGGTCCTTAGGCTCAGCTCTGCCTTTTGCTGTGTTCATTCCTTCATTCCTGGCTTAGGCGCCTCTCAGCCCAGAGCTGGAACAATGAACTGCCTATCCTCTCCCCTCATACCCCAGGGGAGCTGGTTGTTCATATGACCACACAACCCAGTCTTGAGGCGAGAGGGAGATGACCTGAGGATAGGCAGAGGTCTGGTCTTATCATGGCCCTGGGCCATCTGAGGGTGGAACAGGAAACCCAGTAAGGCTAAAACACAAGAGGGGCCCAGCATATCCCCTCTGACCCAAAGGCCTTCACTGCCTCCCCATAGAAGGCACTGGCATGCAATGTGGAGGCCAAGAGAGCCAGTGCCAGTTCTCTAGCTGAAGCACCTCCAGCAACTTACTTAATTTCTCTGTGTCTCAGTTTCTCTGTCTACAGGTTGAGGATAATAATGGGATCTGCCTCATAGAACCCGTGCTAGAATTAGGTTAAATACACCATGTGTATTAAATACACTCTGTGTAGAACAGGGCAGGGCACATAGCAATGGTGCTAGCTGCTGTTATAATTGAATAGTTATTGTTAACATGCGAGGTGAGCTTCTATTCAGGGCCCAACTTGAGTGTCACCCGTGTTTTCCCTGACATCCGGTTGTACACAGGCTCATGGTCTCATCTTGCTTCTGGTCCACACTTGCAGGGCAGGGTTCCACTCATCTCTGGGTTCCACTCATCTCTGGGTCCCCAGCCATGGCAGGCCTCCAGTCCCTGTGGTTGTGCAGCTGCCTGAGCCCCGTGTCTCTCTTAGGAGAAAATGCACAAGCTTTTGGAGGTGTACGAGAGACTGGGTGGGGAGGAAGACATCGTCAACCCTGCGAACGAGCTGATCAAGGAGGGCCACATCCAGAAGCTGTCCGCCAAGAATGGCACCACCCAGGACCGCCACCTCTTCCTGGTGAGCCCCCATCCAATCACTCCAGCCCTGCCCACTCCTACCCAACCCAGCTGCAGAGCCACAACCCTGCCTCACCTCACCCAGCGCAGATGCAGAGTCCTGACCCACCCGGTCACTCAGCCACACCCTCACTCAGCCCAGACCCAACCAGCGGCAAAGCCACGCCCATCCGCTAAGCCACACCCTCAGCCCTCCCCCTAGCATGCCCTCGCCACGCCCACATCCATCCCAGCCCCGCCCAGCCCTGTCCACCACCGCCAGGGCCACGCCCCACCTCCTCCCTAGGGTGCTCCACTCTGGGGTCAGACGCCCTTCATCGCCTGCCTGCCCGTCCCTATCGCAGTTCAACAGCATGATCCTTTACTGTGTGCCCAAACTGCGGCTTATGGGCCAGAAGTTCAGTGTCCGGGAGAAGATGGACATTTCCGGCCTCCAGGTGGGTGAGCCCCTCCCACGCAATCTGTCCTCCTGGGAGAGCACCGAGCAGGTGTAGGGACACTGGGCTCTAGCCACTTACCGCTGTGCAACTGGTCATCTGCCTGCTTCTCTGAGCCTTGCTTCTGTCCTGATCCAGGCGTGCTGGAACATCTCTGAGGGCTCCTTATCCTGGCATCCTGGACTGAGTGGGCAAGATCCTGGCCCCTCCGCTTGGCCTACCTGCCCGCACGTGTAGGCTTCGTGTTGGCAGGCTGAAGGGCCATGGCAGGACCAAGCTGTCGCCTGTCCCCAGCACTCAGGGCCCCCTTTACAGACTCTAAGTGAAGCTTGAGGTGAATACAGATACAGGGTGCCCATCCTGTCTGTTCTTTGGTCCTTGGTCCTATGCTCCCTCCACTCCTGCACCAATCTGGAACCTGAATGAGGTTCTGCTGACACCTATACCCCAAATCCAGACAGCCTGTTGTCCTTGCTGGCCCTCTTCCTTGAGTCCATCTGTGTCTTATGCTATGCGGCTACTGGAGTTGGAATCAGTGCCCCTTCTCCTGTGGGGGAGTACTTTGAATTAACAGGCACTCCAAAAATGCTGGCTAAAGCAAAGTACTTAGTTATTCTGAAAAGTAAAGATTTGCTAATGATACCAAAAAAAAAAAAAATCCCTTCTGATAGTGGCCTGCCTGTGGGCCACATCCAGCCAAGGGCTGAGGGAATGAGGGATCTAGGGGATGAAGGATGGCTCCTTGTTGCAGATGCCCCTGGATCCAAGGTACCTGCCCATGGGGCCTCAGAAACCCCTGCAGAGAAGTGGGGGTCCTCCTGGCTCTTCTAAGATTTCCATCCTGTGTGTCAGGAGTGTTTGGGGTTACCTTTGTGGTTCTTGGGGTGCTGGGAAACCCCGAGAACAGACTATTTGGCCGGCACAGTTCCAAGAACAGCAGGGCAGTGGTCCTCAGCAGGGCAGTGGTCCACCCTCTCCCATGGACTGACTCATACAGTCACCCACAGCAACCATGACCCTAAGCTGGACACCTTCTGTGCAGACCCACTGGGTCACCTCTGCCCCCTTCTCAGGGAAAACCCTCCAAGTCTGAGTGACAGTGTGAGTCCACAGTCCAGGACCTGCTAAGTGACACATGTTTTTGTTTTTGCTTTGTCCTTGGTTGTGTTCCTTTAGGTGCAGGATATTGTCAAGTCAGGTGCAGCCCACACATTCATCATAACTGGAAAGAAAAGGTCCCTGGAGCTACAAACTCGGTAGGATCAGCTGCCTCGGTGTCTGCTGCTGTGGGAATGTGTTTGACCTGAAATTTTAGCAGATGGCTTCCTTTTCTAAACTGGATAATCTTTTGATGTGTTTTTATTTATTCATTTGACTGGCTTATTTGTGGTTTAAAATGTTAACAGTACTAAGGGGAAGTCAGTGAAAATTAGGCCTCTGCCCACCTCCTGTTCCCCACCTCCAGCAGACATTTTTAACCATCTCTGACGCATCCTTCTGGAATTTTTGTCCCCATACATACATACATGTATCTATTTTTAAAAATCACAGATGACCATTTTCTGTCTAGTCTGTTCTGCATCTTGCTTTTTTCACTTATCAGAAATCATTCCATATATGATCACCATTTTCTAAAGTAGGATAATTTTCCAATATGGTCACTGGCTGGTTCCCACTGATGGGCATCTAGGCTCCCCGGGGTCTTGTTGTTGCAAATGGTGCTGCAAGCAGTGTCCATGAATCAAGCTTTGTACAGATGTCTAGTTATGTACATCTGGCAGACTCTTGAAGTGGAATTGCTGGCCAAAGGGTAGCATGTCCACTTTAAGTTTTGGTGGCTGTTGTCACACTACCTTGTAAGATGGTGCCAGGCTCTCTCTGACTTGCAGCAGTACATGGGAGAGCCCATCTATGACCCACTGTGGCCCAGGGAGGTGTTGATTTACATCCACTGCAGAGGGTTCTGCATACCAAGCTTAACCACACATATAGTCACACCTGACTTCGTCTGGGTACACCTGAACCGTCCTGAACCCACATGGCCATACCTAGCTCCGCTTGGCCACACTCAACCTGACTGCATCTGGTGATACTGGCTTCATTGTCTCAGAGCCTGTGGGGCCACTCTTCCAAACATTGAGTTGTACTTCCAGGCAGTGAGCAGCTCAGGCGTTTGCTGCAGAGCTGAGAGGAGTCAGATGGTTTACAGTAAGTATCTAAGACAAAATTAGGACTTCCCTGGTGGCTCAGATGGTAAAGCGTCTGCCTACAATGTGGGAGACCAGGTTTTGATCCCTGGGTCAGGAAGCTCCCCTGGAGAAGGAAATGGCAACCCACTCCAGTATTCTTGCCTGGAAAATCCCATGGATGGAGGAGCCTGGGGTTCCTGAGCTCCTGGGAGGAGCCCTACAGCCCATGGGGTTGCAAAGAGTTCGACATGACTGAGTGACTTCACTTTCACTTTCAAGACCAAATTGATAAAATACTGTTTTGGCTTTTATAGGACGGAAGAGGAGAAGAAAGAATGGATTCAGGTAAAGCTCCTAAAGGTTTAAAGTCACCAAATGACCAAATTCTTGAGCAGCATAGTCATTTCATTCTGGAACAAGGGATGGGATGGCCCTGTGGCCCTTCAGGTGTTGCCCACCCATCTGTCCACCTTGAAGTGATGGATCGACCAAGCTTCTAAGTACCTTCTGACTCCACAAAACTTTGAATCCATTCTCTTATTTGGGGCTCCTCCTCAGTAAATAAACGTAAAGGCCTGGAGGAGGGAATGCAGGGCGGTGCCTTCACCCTGGGGAGAATCCCTACTGGCTGGCAGTTTGAAGGCGGGTCTGTGTCACCTTTCTCTCCACGGCTGGCAGGAGCGAAGCACTGTGTGGATGAGCAGTTTGACTTCTAGGATGGAGTCTGAGCTTCCAGTGACAGGCCAGGCAGCATCATGGGGCAGCCAGAGCAGGCTCAGCTCAGAGCTGGCCATGGTGGGGACATAGGTCAGGAGGGCCAAGGCAGTGTGAAGACCAAGACAGTGAGCGGGGTTGGCAGACCACCACCAGGCCAAACGCTAACCATTAGTGAAGTGTGGCTCACAAAATTCATAGAAGAGAAATCTAAGTGAGAAGAGAAAAAGGAAATTCAGACAGATACTAGATGGTAATAATGCTGTTTCAGGAAATGGAAACTCGGCTTCAAATCCACATAAAAGGTTCCCAGAGAGTGTCTGCTTTTGGCTCGGAGCCACTGCATGTGGGGTGGCATTGGGATCCATGGGAACTGGAGTGGGGACCTGGTCAGTCACTGGTCACATCCCTGGGCCTTGTTTTCTTACGTTATAGTGAGGGCTTCTGCCAAAATGTGAGGCTGTTGGTCAGGGGAAAAGGCAATGACCGTAGGACCCTGTCCTGACCTTTCCGGAATGCTCTCTGAGGGCCCTTGTTCTTTGTGGTTTTGTTTCAGGTCATTCAAGCCACCATTGAGAAACACAAGCAGAACAGCCAGACTTTCAAGGCCTTCAGTGGCTCCTTCAGCCAGGATGAGAATTCCCCCCTCACTCCAGAACCCCCTGTGAGAGCCAGCACCTGTTGGGTGACCTAGGCCCTTTCCACAAGGACTGGTATCGGGGAGGGAAGCTGGTCCCCACACTCTCCTCGTGCCCACCTTTACTGAGCATCCATGTGGGGACCCCTGCTCCCCGCAGGTGTGGTCAGCACTCAGAACGAAGGGAGGGAAGGACAGGGCTGGATGAAGCTGCTACGTGATCCGCTGTCCTCTCACGTGCTCTAGGGGCTGTGATCGTATCAGCAGGCGTGGTTTCCTCCCAACGGGGAGTGGTCCCCAGGCCTGGGGGGAGCAGGGAAGCAGGATCCCCACCCACGGCCAGATAGGTGGCCCTGGCCTTGGCCATCCCCTCTGTGTGGGCACAACCAAACATGACTTCATGGTGAGAGTCCTCAGAGACATCCCTGATGCCCAGCCCAGACTGGCCCAACAGCTCTGAGTCCCAGACACCAGGCCTGGTTGGTCCTCCCTGTGGCCTACAGGCCACCTCGTTATCCACTTAATATTTGCATCAAATCTCCATTTTGTCTGCTTTCTGGACTATTTGGAAGAAAACTTTGTTTCATCCCCAGGCAGGAAAAGCACTGTCTCCTAGCTTGAACAGAGGTGACCTGAAAACAGGATGCCCCTGCCCCACCCCGTGCCTGCTATTAAAGTTGATGTGGAGGCAGAGCCTGACCATAGAAGGCAGGGCACTGAGCTCTCCATGGATGCCTGAAGAAGGAGCTAGAACCCAGGGCCACCTCACGTGGTGTGATGTAGCCAGCCAGGCCCAATGGGCCTTGAGAAGCTTCATACCTGCCCACCTTCCCCCACCCCCAGCTGGGAAATGATAACTCTTCTGGGACGCCTTCAGTCCTCAGCCAGGCCAGGGAGGGGCTGATTGTCAAAAATCACAGCAAACGCTAGGCCCCGACAGTCTTTCTCCTGACCCTGTGATCAGACGGAAGAAATGGTGGTATTCCAACATTCCACTGGACGTCAGCATGTGACCGTGGAACCTCTGCCCATGCCAGCTGTCTCTGTCCCTTCCAGATGATGAGCCCCAGCTCCGAGGTGCCCGCAGTGCCAGCCAACAGTGGAGGGGGAGCTTCAGGGGTGAGTGACCCCCTCAGCTGTTGGCATGGGTGGGAGGTGGAAGTTGGGGTCAGACCAGGGTGACCTGAGGGTGAGTCCTTAGGGGTAAGCCTTCCCCCCACTCCATGGGACCTGGGTCCTTACAGTGATGGCCTCTGGCGCCTGTCGGGAGAGGGCTGGGGTAAGCCTGCTGGGACCCAAATGTCCATTTTTTGAGGTGGGTGGAGGTTACAGCTAAGATCTTCTGAAGACTTGTGCTCTTTACCATGAATAGAATAGCCCTGGATGAATGTGCATCAAGGTGATGCCTGGCCTTCAGCATGCTCAATCAGTGTGGGCAAGGATGGTGTGTCCAGGGACAGCCTGTGTCCTTGTCCCCACTCTGACAGGGCCAGGCCATGGGACTATGCCTGAGGCCCACCCACTCTGTTGGTTGGGAGATTAAGCAGGAGGGCCAACGGGAGTGCCTTGCATGCAGTGAGTATGCAGTACAGGGGAGCGTCATTATTAACCACAGGGCCTAAGCGTCATGAAGTCTGATGACAGTTATAACCCTAGACTACCAGGGAGGTGCTGTACCCTGCATCCTGAGAGGGCATTCTCCTGGGCACCCTCGCTTTGCCCTTGTGTGTGCATGCTCAGTCGTGTCCAGCTCTTTGTGACCCTTTGGACTGTAGCCCACCAGGTTCCTCTGTCCATAGTATTTTCCAGGCAAGAATACTGGAGTGGGTGGCCATTTCCTTCTCCAGGGGATCTTCCCAACCCAGGGATCGAACTAGCATCTCCAGGCAGATTCCTTACCACTAGCGCCACCTGGCCCTATTCCTCAGTTTTCCAGGCTCAGAAGGAGTGGGGGCCTGAGGCCCAGTCTGACACCTAACGGTATTTGCTTCCAGAAAGGAACATCTCCCGTGGGTGGGTCAGTACTGCCCCCATATTCTCTCCACCATGCCTGCCTCTCCTTCTCTCCCGCACTTCTCTTTCTCACACCCTTATCAGGACCATTCCCTTGGGGGCACGTGCACCCCAGTCGGACAGCAAAGTCTGCCTGAATTTAGCACCAACTTCTACAGCTCCTTCTTTTCTGGCTACAAGGGCCACCCTGCTGGTCATTACCGCCATCCTAGGTTGGTGGTTGTGAAGGACAACTCATTTTAGGAAGTGGAAATGGGCTTGACAGGTGAGGAGACCTAGCCTTCGACTCCAAACTTTGTGGTGTGACTGGACTTTTCCTGGGATAGCAGCAGAGGGAGGGGACAGCTGCCTAGCTTGTCATGGGGAGTAAGTGTTCCTATCCTGACTTAGATTTTTAGTAAGAAAACTAGTCTCCTCCTCCCACAACATCCATGCATTGATAGCATTGGGCCCCTGATGAGGCCCCAGAACAGATGCACCAGTGTCTGCCCAGCTCTGTGATAAGAGCAGAGGCTTTTCCAGGTCATATATGGCCCCTGACCTGACATGTCTTGGATTGCAGGCACTGGGAAAACCCTGAGAAGTTCTTGGGCTCTGAGGGAAAGATATAGCTTTTCTAGAGCATGATGGGGTTCAGGGACCAATTGAGAGGAAGGAACCCCCTTATTTGAGTGATACTGCTGCCACAAAGTATGCAGTGGGGGTCAAAAGCAGCCTGTGCTAATTTGCTTGAACTCAAAGTCAGGAAATCTAAAAGTCACATGGTCCGCTGGGTTGAGATGGTCTTATCACAGTCCTTCAAACTCCCTGAGAGACTTCCTGCATCATGACGCTGTCTCGCCTTGCCTTCTTTCCAGCCCACCCTCCCCGACCAGGCCCTGGTCCCCCTCACTTAGTCATGTCCCAGGGCCTGTGTACCTGCTTCCCCCTCTGTGCAGAATGCCTCAATTATGTCTGCTCTACCCCAAGATGTCATCTGTGAGGCCTTCACGGCTGACCCCAGGATCACTGACAAGTGTTTCCCTCATGAAGCAGCCCATTATCAGCTTTATGAATCACAAAACCATACATGTAAGGCTTGCACTGTGCTACTGGGCTCCTTTCAGGAACGTCTAGGCACATCATGAAAAGCAATCCGCACATTCAGGCTTCCTCTGTGCAGCTGACCAGAGAGAAATGACAGATAGGGCCTCTGCAGTTTTCCAGTTAGCCCCTGGGTCCCTTGGTTGTCTCTGACAACCTCCGTGCTGGCCCTTTGCATAAAGCACTGCCTCTCTCTGCCTTCACAGGGAAGCTGAGCTGGATCCCATGCAGGGCCCTCTGCTATCTGACTCTTAGCCTGGGGTGGGCTACAAGGCCTCAAGAGCCATGAGCAACCCCCATTCTTTGCTGGGCGAGTCCATAGCAGGCCTCAGCCCTGGGATGCAAGCAGAGGTGGAATGGCTGCAGGCTGCGTGGTCAGGGAGGCGGGCCTGAGGAGGATCCAGTGCCAAGGCAGGCAGAGAGAAGCAGGAGGTGTGGCTGGCACATGGGGCAGGCAGCGCCCACTGGAGAATGTTCTAGTTGGAAGGACCTGAAGGTCACATGTTTAATGTTTTAACCTGGGAGTGGGTCCTGACTTGAGGCCTTGGGCAATTCCTCACCCTCCACCCTTACCTTCGCCTGGATAGGAAAAAGAGAGAAACTATGTTAGGTGCCTGTTGGCCACTTGGGTGCTCCTCTGATTGGTCGCCCAACTCCTTTTATAGGTGAAAAGGAAACTGAGAGCTCCTGAGGGTCAGGGCCTCAGCCCAGTCCAGGGGTGTGTCCAGGCCAGGCTGCAGACCTGCTGGGCAGTGACAACGACAGTCAGTAGATGAGCAGGCTGCCCCTCTTTCTCCCACCTAGGGGCTCAGCCGTCTCAGGGCTCTGCAGCATCTCTGACTCGCAGATGCTTGAGATCACAGTTCAGGTTCAGACTCATAGCTCTGACCCCGGCACATGTGGCCTGGCCATGGTTTTTCTCATTTGTGTCTCCGGTGAGCACAGATTTTAGTGGACCCAGGGCAACTCAGTGAAGCTCCTGCCATATAAGGTGAGTCCAAGACGTACTCAGTGGGTATTTGTGGAAAGCGCCCCAAAGTGGGTTTTAATTCTGACACTAGAAAGAGTGATCTTTGCTACAACATGCCAGATATAAGCTTTTGGAGAGGAAATGTGACCTCACTCTTGGTGTGCTGGTTTAATTTCCTGGTGTTGTCCTCAGACACACAATTTCTACAAGTTGTCTTTCCTAAGAGAAGCTAAACCAGGAAGTTTTGCAAGGTGGCCTTGCAGAATCCAGAGACTTCCCTGTTCTGTAAAAATTACACCTCTCTTCACAGAAGCACAGAAATTTCAAAGTCCAAAAGGCCTCCCAGGGCCCCTGACCCACCGTGACCACACAGGGACCCCTCCCTGCCACCCTCTCCTCAGCATGCACAAATTTAGTACAACTCACCCTCCAGGGCCCTTAAACAGAGCTGCCCACGGGAGGAAGAGGGGCTGGACCTCACCAGGCAGGGCCTAAGACGTAGGCCTATGTCCACACCCTTCAGGACGGATGATAACTGTGTGGCTGTATCTTCCGGGGCTGGTTGTCAGGACCACTGTTTGGGACCCATTTCTTAACCTGAATTTTCCTCCTGCTTCCCTGCTTTGTAAGTGAATCTGCTGAAGAGAAAACGCTTAGTGAAACAGGCCCTGGCACAATACCTCCTCCCAGGCCCACGCTTGCGTGTTTGGAGGGCTGCGGGTGGAGTCACTTGGCTGTTACTGGAGAAAGCCACGGTTCCACACCTCCCCGGTTAGACTTGGCCCAGCTTTTCCAACGCCTCCACACCCAGGGAAAAAATCTAAGCCTCTCCCTTTTGTTGGCCTATTCTGGATCCTTATCCAAACAGGAAGTATGGTTGGCCAAGAAGACCTGTCCCCAACAACGGAGGTGGGCTCACCCCAGCCACCTGGTCACCAACTTTCAGTGTTGGGAACTGCGTGGGGTAGTGGATCAATGGTGGGCCACGGTGGCTTATAGTCCTCAGCACGGAGGCAGCTGGTACCTAGCCTGAACCCTGTCTGAGCACTGAGATGCTGCCTGACAAAGGAAGCCAGGAGGGTTGCCCCAGCCCCAAGATGCCCTGCTCTGGGAACTGCCCTCTGTCCCTCTGACCAGGACAGGGTCCCTGGTGACCTTCACAGGCCGAGCTCTTGGCCACACACCCCTGGCCCACTACAGCCTCTCCTCCATCTTGTGGGCCAGCCCTGGCCCTCCAGCCCCCTGCCTACTCCCTGGCCCTCAGGGATACCGTAGAAGCCCCTTTGGTCCCCTGATATTCTCTGCAATTGTGCAGTGCTGTTCTCAGGGTCTGGAGAGCTGAGGTTCTGTGGCCCACGTCAGGGCTTGAAGGTAAGCCAGTGGATCCAGCCCCCGTACCTCTGACCACTCCCATCCCAAGTGCCCTTGGTGTTCTCACCTGGAAAATGGGAATGACAGGGTCACCATGAAGGCTGGTGGAGGGCTGGGGCTGCTGGGGCTGCTGCAGACCCGTGGGTGGCCCCTCCCTTCTCTCCTCTTGTCTGAGCTCCGGCAGTTCTGGAGATGGTCTCCAAGGAAGGAACCCTGAGCGGGGCAGACAAGGGTGTCTCAGGGCTGCAGTGTGGCTGGCAGCCCGTGTCGGATGGCAGGGTGGCCCTGGGTGAGACGTGTGGCTGTGGGGAGCGTCAGTGTTGTTTGTTGGGTCTGTGCTGCCTGTTCTCCACCCACAGACCTCTGAGGTCCTGAGCTGCATGGAATAAACTGAGAGGGGGACATCTTAAACCCAGTGTCCATGGGGCCAGGGGTCATGAGATGGAGGAGAAGGGGGAGGTCTTGGGCAGAATAAGTGTTCCTATTACCCTCAGAGGCACCAGCTGTCTCAGGGCTCCCAGTACCAGGTGGCCGGAGCTGGCCTCACAGTGGTGGGGGCCACAGTGGGGATTATGAGCAGCAGAGCTGGGGAATATAGGCCTGTGTTCTGGCTGCTTAAGCGCCACAGACACTTACTCTCTCACAGTTCTGAAGGCTGCAAATCCAGGATCAAGGTGTTGGCAGAGCTGGTTTCTCCTGAGGCCTGTCGACTTAAAGAAAAACGTACAACTTAAGAGTTGAATTTAAGTTTTATTCAGGGTCTTACTGAGGACTGTAACCCAGCAGACAGCCCTGAGAAACTGATTCTAAGGGTGGGGGGCGGCGGTGGGAGGAGCCAGGATATGAATGGATTTTTTTTGGCTAGGACATACATGTAGTCGACGGCCATCTTAGTAAAAGATGACTGCTAATCATAAAGCACATATCTCAAGTTAACACTTTTGGTGTTTTTCTGTGCATGGGAGGATACAAGAATCTGGGGTCTTTGAAATTCTTTCTGAGATGTGTGTCTATCTTGGGGCCTGTTTCTCCAACACACAGAATGTCTCCTCTTGTATTTTCATTCTGGCCACACTGTCATGACTGCAGTGGTTGTGTCTAAACCTTATATAACTGGATGATGAGTGACACTCTGTTCTTTTCTTATCTACAGGCATCTCTCTTTGGCATATAGATAACCATCTTCACATAGTCTTCCCCCTGAGCGTGTCCATGTCCTAATCGCCTCTTCTTATAAGGACACCAGTTATGTTGGATTAAGTCCCACCCAAGTGACCTCATTTTACTTTAATCACCTCTTTAAAGGCCCTCTCTCCAATTACAGTCACATTCCAAGGTGCTGGGGGTTAGAACTGCAAACTGTGACTTTTGGGGGACACAAGTCAGCACAAGCCCCTCCTTTCTGTCTCCTCACCTCCAACCAGTGCCTCTCTTTCTCCTTAAACTGCAGAGTTTATATTAAACATATCTCTAGCTTATTTTGTTCAGATTTTTATTATAGAAGTTTTGGACACATCGAAGTAGAAATAACAGCCAGCAAGCCCTGCCTCACCAGTCTGGAGGAACTTCAGCTTTGTGCTGTGTTCCTTACTCCACTTTACAGATGAGGAACCAGGCTTGGAGAGGAAAAGTGACTCATGCAGTGTCTCACGGCTGATGAGGGGCAGGGCAGGGGCCTGGGAATTATCCCCTAACTTGCACTACTGCTAATCAGATGGGGAAACCTAATCAGACAACACTTCTGAGCCCCCATCCCAGCCTCACTGCCTGGTCGGTGCCCACTCCCACCCTCACTCCTGCCTGCCTCCCACTCACCTCCCAAGCCATTGCATCAGATGGGGCTGGGGTCCTAGACACAAATGATGTCACTATGGCCAGGGGGTAGGTGGCCAGAGCAGACCACACCAGCTCTCAAACTTCTGTTCATAGTGCAGAGGGGACACAGTCCTCGATGGGAGTGTGAGGTGGGGGGTGGGGGTGTTGGGGGTGCTGGTCAGTGAGTGACTGATTTGCTTTCTATATGTTTTTTGGTTTTCTTCTTCTTTCAAAAGCTGTTCTGGTGAACAATTGAGACAATCCAGATAAGAGAGGCAGATAAGAGTAACTCTACCCCAAACAGTCAATAGGATCATGAGGGTGTGCTTCCTTCCAGTCTTTTTTTCATGCATGCACCCTTTTTGGTATAAACATCATATGCTACTGTATGTTATTTTGCTATTTGCTTGTTTCCCTTAGCTATAGAACTCAACACCTTTAATCTTCCAATGTGTCACCTTGACATCTACCTCCCATGCATGATTTATGTACCTGTTCCTTAGTTTTAAACTGCATCAGACTTTTTTTAAAAATTGCAAATATCTGCTTACCATAAAAGGAATAAATACTTTTAAGAAAAAAGCAAAGTGATAGAAGAAAATGAAAACCTCTCTCCCACTGCTGCCTGCCACTCCCAATTCCTCTTGGCTCCAAGGACTTTGATGTGGTTCTCATAAATCTTTTTGAGAAAACTTACACAAAACAGCTTGTTTATACGTACAAGAAAACAAAACAAAAGTAGAAGTATTTTATAGTGTGTTCTTGTGACTTGTCTTAAAGATCTTTTGACTTCTCTGAACACACACCACATTATGTTTCATGACTTCCTGTTGTTTCTCTTCTCTTGCTGAAAAGACTCATCAGTGCCCTCCTTTGTGGGAAATTCAGGCAGCATCAGAGGAGACAGAGAGGGGAGTCCAGCCCCCTGACCCTGCTCCTCCACCCCAGGAGAGCGCTGTCACACGTGTTGGGTGGGCAACTGCAGGCACCATGCCCTGGGGCCCAAGGAAGGATAAGAGTGTGGAAGCAAGGGCCACCTGGCCGGATGCTGGGTGCAGACACCCGGGTCCTCGGCGTCTGGACTTTGGTGCAGAGCAGCCACCATTTCTTCCGGTGTGGGTTCCGGTTAGTTATCTCTGCAGACACAGCAGGTTACGTCACTGACCTTTGTGGAGGGCCAAGTCATTCCAGGCATAGAGTTCCTGATCCCCTTGGAATTTCACTCTGTGTGATAGCAGGGCAGCTCCTGGGGAGCGAGGCTGAACGGGAGGCCGTGGCCAGCGTGGCTCCTGCTTGATTCCCTCCCGCACGTCCAGCTTTCTTGCCCCGCATGTGTGTTGCCTGCGTGTCACACAGCTCCCACTCCACACGTGCTGGGAAGCTGACTGCAGCGGTTTGCCTCCAACAGTCTGAGCCCAGGAGAGGGTCCTCTAAGACCAGACGGGACAAGGAGAAGCAGGGCTGCAGCGGCTGTGGTGAGACCTTCAACTCCATCACCAAAAGGAGACACCACTGCAAGCTGTGTGGGGCGGTGAGTCCACTGCTGGGACCTCCATGAGCTTCATTCCTCCTCCCAATCTTCTTTCCATGCACACAGACCCCCTGGATTCTGGACCCTCCGAGCAAGAAGGCAGGGCCTGGAGGCCCAAAGGGGTCCAGCCTTGGAGTCTCTGCCTGCTGGACAAGGCTCCTGATCCGCCTGGCTCATGGGCAAGCCCTTCCCCGCCACATGATGTCACATCTCTCTTGGTCATTGTGGCCCTTCCAGCCTCCTTCTGGACAGTCTTCTGTCCCTGGGTGGTAGGGTCACAGGTGCCCTTGTCTTGCAGGTCATCTGTGGGAAGTGCTCTGAGTTCAAGGCTGAGAACGGCAGGCAGAGCCGTGTCTGCAGAGAGTGTTTCCTGACCCAGCCAGTGGGCCACTTGAGCCCCAGCCTTGAGGAGACCTTGGAGCCCAAGCAGAGCACAGAGGTGGGTGGGCTGGGTCTGGTGAGCCTTCCAGACACAGGACCCTAGAAGCCTTGACAGATGGTGCTCCCAGAGCTGTTGGCTTTCCTGGGACCAGGACTGATGAGGCTCAGTTGGATCCATAGGCCACTGCAGGCAGCTAGCAACTGAATGCCAAATATCTCCTGTGTGCATGTTGGGCTTCATAGGATCTAGTCATGGTTGAGAGCTTGGGAATCATTTGCACCCTGGAGTTAGATGGTGCATTAGTCAGCTCAGGCTGTGTAACAAATACCACAAGCTGGGCAGCTTGAACAACAGAAACTTATTTCATCATAGTCCTTAAGGCTGGAATTCTGAAATCAAGGGATCAGCAAGCTGGTTTCAATTGAGGTCTCTCTCCTTGGTTTGTCGATGGACTTATTCTCTCTGTGTCTTCACATGGTCTTCTCTCTATGGGTATCCTAATCTCTACTTCTGAGGACACTGGTCATATTGGATTGGAGCCCATACATATAACCTCATTTTAACTTAATTACCTCTTTAGAGGCCTCATCTCTAAACAGTCTCACTGTGTGTATGTTGGGGGGGGGGGCGGTGGTGGCACTTAGGGCTTCAACATATGGGTTTAAGGGCAAACAGTTCAGCCCACAGCAGATGGGAACAAATTTCATCTTCACTCATGGCGTCCTCACTGAAGGCCTGGAGGCCCTGCTGAAGTGAGATGTTGCTCCCACCTTGACCCATCAGGGTGGCGGGGGCAGTGAGGACACCCATCCCCTTCTCACCTCCTGTTCTCTGGAGCTGGCTGCTGCCCTCCAGGCCCTCCTTGAAGGACACTGTCCCTATTTGATGAGGTAACAGGAAAGCTGGAAAAAAAGAGAATATGGCTTTCCAAAAAAGTGCATTTTCCATTCTCTCCACATAACATAGTCCGTGATTCTCAAGGCCAGCTGCACACTGGGATCTTCTGGGAAGCTATTTATAATGTTCATTTCCCTTCCCAAAGGTTCTAGGGAAGGTTATCCAGGTGGGCCAGGACTCTGGTTGGAGCCCCAGTTAGGGTCTCTCTGTATGTCTTAGAGGTTAAGTGCATCAGTGTATTAGAACTGAATGTAGTATTATCTCGACAGAGGAGAGAGGGGTCCCTTGCACAGCTCCCTTGGCTTTCTCATCCATGCATTTTAAATACTGTTCTGGGAGATTCATGTCCCAGGTCCAAGCAGGAACCAGTTTTATCAAGTGTGTCTGAGGGATTTTCTGATGACCTAGGGGTTGTGTCCATGACTACTCTAAACACGTCAGAAGGGAGAGAAGGGTGTGTGTGATGTATGATGTATATGTGAGTGAATGTGTGTGTGTGTGTGTGTGGTGTGTGAGGTGTGTGTGGGTACTGGGGGGTGGTATGGGTGTATGTGTGTGGTGTATGTGTGGTGTTATGTGTGAGGGGTGTACTTATGTGTGTGTGTGTATAGATAAGTCACCAAAAGCCACCACATTCTGGTTTCCTGCAGTTCCAGTCTTTCCTACTCGGTCTTTATTTCTGTATTTGACCTTTCTGTGGTCTCACTCCCTAGAGGGTCCAGCCCAAGTGGCCTTGCAGTGACCCTGGGCAAAGTCAGGTGGGCCTAGGCCTGTCTTCCCCTCCTGCCTCTCTCCCCGCAGAGCCTTGGCCCTGATGCTGCCCCAGGAGGGTAGCTCTTACAAGTGCGACTCACCTGACTTGTCCTCTGCGTTCCCAGAAGCCAGTCGCTGCGGAGCCCCCACCCGGCCTGCTCTGCGGCCCCCTGCAGGTGTCAGATGGCGGCACGGCATGGAGCAAGGTGTGGGCCGCCATCTCTGAGTCGGACTCCCTGGAGTTGGTGCTGCGCCTCCACAGAGGCAGCCAGGTATGAGCTCTGGCCACGGGGCCGCGCTCAGGGTGGGCATTCACCCTGCCCCGGCAACCAGAACCTCAGGCCCGTGCCCATATAGGCCTGGGCCATGCTGCCTGGGACCAACTTCTCTTGGAGGGTGGCTCACGTGACCCGAGGGCCTGTTTCCCCGACTGTCCAGAATCACCCTTCTGCTGCCCACTTGTGGGAGGTGGTATTTAGTGACGCCAGGACTCCAAAGGCTAGGGTGCTGACGCTCCTCTACTTTTCAGCAGGATGGCCAGCTGCTCCATGCCATCCCCCTCTCCGGCTGCAGGGTGAGTGTGCCGGACCCTGCAGAGAGACTGGATGCCAGGCACGTGTGGCAGCTGCAGCAGGCCCAGCAGTCTTTGTACCTGAGCGCCCCGTCTGCCGAGCTGCAGCAGCAGTGGCTGGAGGCTCTCAGCTCAGCAGCCCGCGGACGTTCATCCCAGGCCAGCCTGGGGGCCCAGCAGCCCCAGGCCCCAGCTGCCCCATGAGCTGAGTCTCTGCCATGTCTCCTAACTGTACAGCCGCCACGGAAGGGCCTATGCTCTTCTGAGAGGTGGTGTCAAGGCCACACATGGGCATGAAGAGAACAGGCCACACAGCACTTGGCTCTGGAGCGTTCCTCTATGTCAGAGAGGGGAAAAATGAGGCCCAGAGAAGGGCAGCCAACTGCCTAGGTCATCCAGCATGTCTCTCAAAGACCTGGGCTTCTGCCTGCAGGCCCAGTCGTGTGGCCCAGAGTAGGGCGTGGGGTGACTGTCAAGTAAACTCTGAGCGGGCCATGAGCAGTCACCTGTGCCGGAAGACAGAAGGAGCTCATGGGCGGTGCCCAGGGACACCTGGTGGATGTCTGCAGTCATGCCATCCCTCCCAATGATTGCCCACCATCTACACCGCCTACATCCATGCGAGCTGAACCATAGCTGGCCCCTGGACTCCACCTCTCTTCTCTTCCCTCTCCCGGCGACTGGGCACAGCATTGTGCTGCCTTGAGGTTTGCCACTCCATTTGGAGATGCCCAAGGGGGCGAGTGGTAGGTTCCTAAATAACCATGCTGCAGAACTACAGGGGGACCACACAGGCATTGTGTGGGGCCCCGAGATTTGTGCCTGCCTCCCCTGGTGGGTGGTGGACAGTGCTTATCTGCATAAATAAATAAATGCTGGCAGCCAACAGGTGGACAGAGCCTTGGGGCAGGGTCTCCGCACAGTTGGCCTGCTGGTGGTTGGATGGAGAATGAGGGTAACAGGGGCACAGCCAGTCATCGGGGCCGGGACGCCCATACAGGCCTGCAGGGTGCAAGTGACACCCCTGTGGGTGCCCCAGGATGCAGCGGCATCAGATGGCGAGGCCTCAGACAAGGTGCCATGCCTGGACAACTGCTGTGTCCCTGCTCATGCTAGTGGGGTAGATAGGACCGTTTGCCCCTGGAGCAAGTGGAGCCAGGCTTAGTTACAGGATCGTGGGGTGCTGGGCACTCACAAAGTCGACAGGAAGGTCTATTTGGACCAGAGTTTGAGGGCCTTGGGAGAGAGCCGAGGGACTTAGGGAGTGATGACTGAGGGGTATCCAGTTCCTTGGGACCCCCATCTCTCTGACATCCACAAGGTACCCTGTAGGGATGTCTGTCATTGCCCAGTTGTGGGCAGACTTGCAGGGCACCCACCTGGAGGCTGAGAGGGCCATCGTGAGAACCAGAAATGGGATGACTGGTCGTGGATGAGGTGGGGGTCGGGCTCCGGTGAGCAATGACAGGGCCCAGGTGAGGTGAGTAGAGTCCAAGTGAGGTGGTGGGGCACAGGTAAGGTACGCAGGGTCGGTGAGTTACAGGTGAGGTGTGAGAGAGCACAGGTGGAGACACAGGTGAGGCGGGCAGGGCGCAGGTGAGCTTATGCATGAGTCAGCGCCATCCCCTGCATGCCCACCCTGCGATGCCTGGATGCTGCAGCAGCTGTTTACCTGGGCCTCAATCCTGCATCTGTGACAGCCCACCCACCCTGCAGTGGGTGTTCTGACACTGCTTGATAACCTGCCCACTGGGAAGGGGAGGCCAGGCCCTTCCAACTGTGCTCTTATTCAAGGAAACACAGCAAAGTCCTACCCCAGGGAGCCAAGGCGGGTGTCAGAGGCAGTGAAGGGACCAGCCAGCCCCTCCCCACTGGTCCTGCCCCTTCTCCCTTGGAGCTCTGCTCTCTCTGCCTCATGCATTGAATGAGGGGGCCTAGTGGGGCCCCTTCTCAGGGTCAATTCTGTAATGCTCTCATCTTACCTGAACCCCAGATGTTCCCACTTGACAGCTGAGAAAACTGAATCACAGAAAGGATGCTTCCAAGAGTCTCACAGCTCTAGATCAAGTGGACAGCCAGAATTGACCCACTGGACATGGTGCCACTTTGCCAGCCCGAGGGGTCAAGACTGGGCCCCCTAGTCAGGGTCCAGGGCTGCCACTGTGGGTTCTGCCGCTGTGGCCAGTTCCCCAGTGAGCTCTTGGGCACCAGGGCAGGCCTGAGCCCTATCCCCTCCCACCCAACAGCTTGGGGAGCCTGGCATACAGGTATCCATGGTAAGTTCAGGAGGGTCCTGTCCTCATTCAGCACGTTGAAAGGCTGGTGAGGTGGCCATTCTGTCCCTAGCAACTCGGGGTCCACCAGGACATCACAGTCCATCAGAGAGTGTCCTGGGGCCAACTGCAAGGTTGAAAGCAGGAGGCGTTCCATCGGCTGTGGCTGCAGCAGGACTGGGAAAAATGTCCTCGCTGTCCAGTTTGGACAGTGCTGGGCCCTGAGGATGCAGAGGAAAGGAAATTCCTGTTTGGAGTGGCTATTCCCATGGAGACACTGAGAAGAAAATGTGCAGCCAGGGAAGAGAGAAGCAGGGGGTGGGGGTGGGTGTGGGGGTGGCAGGAGGCATCTGGAAGCCTCACTCCTGACCAGGACATGTTGGGGGAGGGGTTACAGAGAGGGTGCCTAAGTTGAGGGCAGGGCCACCAAGGTCTGGAAGAGCCAGTGATACACAGTGAGGAAAAGGAAACTGGGGGAGACAAGGCCTGGTCATGGGGTCTCCACAGGGTCTTTTTTGGTGATGCTCCAGGAGGTGAGAGTGATGGGGCAGGCTTGGGGGTCTTCATAGATCCAGTTGGCTGCAATAGGGATGACCAGGGCAGAGATGGAGACAGGGCCAGGTATCTCAACACAGACCCCCGTGATGGGCACACCAGCAGTTATGGTGATATAGAGATGCTTCTGCCAACTGTGCCCATGCAGGCATGGACCTATGTGGCCAGAGTTCCCAGCTTTTCAGGAGATGAAAGACACTGGAATGTTCTTATGAAACATCCTGATAAATGTTAATAACTATTATAGAGTTTGAAATCATGGGGTGGCTGGCCAGTGGGTGGCTCCAGAAGGCAAGGTTCCAGGGACCCCTCCGGCTAGGGGCATCTGGCCTGCCTTGAGCATCTGGCCTGCCTTGAGCCCTCTGGATGCCCCAGTAAGGACTGTGAAAAGCAGGCTGCCTGCCTGAAGTCTCCACACCATATGTCTGGGTGACTTTGAGCCTGGGCTTCTTCCCACGCACACATTGCCAACATCTGTCCACCCTCATCTTGTCCCCATAGCCCAGGGCCTGCCCACACCACACTGCCCACCCACAGAGCGGGGAAGGGATGCACACTGGCTTTTAGCTTCTCCTCTGTCCTTCCTTTTCAATCATCTCCTCCTCCCCAACTCCAGCTCCCAACCCTGAAGGACAGGAGGTCATCCACCGTCCCAAAGAATGCCAGTCAGGGCAGGAAAGGGTCTGAGGTCCCCAACTGTCACAGGAGTTAAAGGCCTGAGCTAAGAGTCTTCTGTGCCTCCAGGGTCTGCTGCCTGCTCAGTGTGGGGAACACGCATCCCCACTATGGCCACGGGGGATGTTGGCTGTGTCCCTCACAGTCGTGGGAAGAGGAAGGAGCCCCCATACACAAGGGCCTGCTGCAGCCAGGCACCCAGCCCAGCCATTTGCTGAAAAGAATTATGACTCAGGAGTGTCTTAGTAGTAATGAAACAAAGACCCAGAGAGGGAAATACACTTGCCCAAAGTCACACAGTGAATCAGGGACCCAGCTGGGTCACTCACTCACTCCCTGTCCATTTCTTCATGCAGCAGGCACTGATGGCATACCTGGGTGCTGGGCACTAGGGTGCCAGCTACTCAGATTTCTGGGACTCAGGGGTTGAATAATGCCCTGTAATCTCTAACCCTGCCACATTTCCAACCTCATTTTCTTCTGCCCTCCCTTGCTCCCCTGCTGCTTCATCCTGACCCCTAGATTACCAGGCTCCAGTCACTGGGTCTTCAGAACTACTAGTCTCCTTCCCATCTCAGGAAATTTGCACATGCTGTTCATCTGCCTGGGGGTTCTTCCTTCATGACTTTGCAAGAGTCTGCTGCAAGAACCTCAGCAGAGTCCTTGCCCAAATCTCTCTACTTTTCATTTGGGTATTTGCCTTCTTGTTTAATCTCTGTCTCCTCATCTAGAACAGAAGCTCCGGGGGCAGAATGAAGCACCTATGATAGCACCTGGCACACAGTAAGTGCTCAGTTAATATCTGCCAACAGCATTAGTGAAAGTTCAGGGATTCTGCTCTTGTCATGCAGCCCCAGAGCACTTTGGGTCTGGAATCCTCTTTTAACAGATCTTCCCTAGTGGCTCAGATGGTAAAGCATCTGCCTATAATGCGGGAGACCCGGGTTTGATCCCTGGGTCAGGAAGATCCCCTGGAGAAGAAAATGGCAACCCACTGCAGTATTCTTGTCTGGAAAATTCCATGGACGGAGGAGCCTGGTAGGCTACACTCCATGGGGCTGTAAAGAGTCGGACATGACTGAGTGACTTCACTTCATTCACTTTAACAGATCAGGGAACAGAGCCAGTGGCTGCCTGGGGTCATAAAGGCCCAGTGGCTCTCCTGCCCACTCTGAGGTCCCCAGGTATCTGGGACATAGTCAGTTTCTCCTCAGACATACTGGTCCCATTGCAGAGAATAGCACATGAGACCCAGAGAGCTGCCACGCCCCCAGAAAATTAGCAGAGGGGCACTGGGACCCAAATGGGCCTGACTTACACCTGTGCCCATCCCTCACTACCCTCCCAGGGGACAGTGGACCCCTGCACACATAGAGGTGGTAGGATCAGCCTCTGAAGCCCCGGCTGACACTCCCAGGCCTTGGGGGGCTCTAATCCTCATCCCCTAGATGCTCACAGGGCCTTCCCACCTCCTGAGGTCTGACAGGGCCCTGGAATCCAAGCCCTTCTGAGCACCTGGCCCAGGTGCTGGGCATCCAGGAAGGAGGGTGGGCTCACCTCCTCAAGAGCCACTGCAATGTGTCTGTAGACGAGATCTCTCTGAACGATCCTTCTGGAAGCCCAGCTGGCAACTGAGAGTGGTTGTTCTGTGGACCCCCATTGCCCATTCCTATTAGTCACCTCCCCTTCCTCGTGGGGTTCACAGGGGACTGTGGATGGTCCCAGAGGACTTCAGGTGGTCACAGGGGCTTCAGGTGGTTCTGAGGGGCTCCAGGTGTTTCTGAGGGCCCACGGTGGGTCTCTGGTTTGTCGGGGGGGGGGGGGCCCAGGTGGTCCTGAGGGGCTCCAGGTGTTTCTGAGGGCCCACGGTGGGTCTCTAGTTTGTCTTGGGGGGGGCCCCAGGTGGTCCTGAGGGGCTCTAGATGGTCCCTGTGAGGCTCCAGTCTCCCCAGGGAGCTCAGGTATTCCTAAGTACTCCAAGTGATTCGAGGAGCTCCAGCTGGCCCCAAGGCAACCAGTTGTGACAAGAGGCCTGGATGCTCCCTGGTCACATACCCTCCCACATCCACCCCTGCCCCCCAGTTATAAGAAAGAAAACTGAGGGCCAGAGAGTTGGGCAGGACTAGGGCAAGCCATGGGGAGCGGCCAGGAACCCACCCCAGCAGGATGGCAAGTTCCAGGTGGTGCCAAGGAGAAGAGCTGGTGGCTCAGGTGGGCCATCTGGCCCCAAGAACCTAGAAAGGGAAGGTGTGCAGGAGAAGGCCTCCATCTGGGCCCCCTATACCACAGGCTCACTGACCAGCTCTCCTGCTCCCTCTGCTGGGGTCGGTCCAAGATGGCCATGTGACCCAAGACAGTCAGTCCCCCTTTGAGGGTGGAGGGGGGTCATCCTAGAATGAGATGGGAGGGCCTCTCAGGGAGCCCAGACTAGGATAGGAGAAAAGAGGGGAAGAAACCCATCTCGGACTTCGCCTGAAGCAGCAGCAAGAGAATAAAGTTCATCTGGAGTCCTATTTCTTCTATGGCCCTGCCCCACCCCACAGCACCCACAGACAGGGACCAGCCTGCATCCTCCAAAATGTCCTGCCTTGACCCTATATTCCCAACAGAATCCAGGCTGGCAGTATCCCTGAGAGAGACAAAACCCTCCCCTTTCCTGCCAGGGCCAGGCCTGCCCCTGGGGGGCCTGGTCATCAGCACTCCAGTTCTGCCTGCTGACAATGAGCATGCCACATCTCATGAATCTATCTTCATCCTGGAGTGCCACTTCCCTGTGCTCTATCCAAACTCAGAGAGCAAATGATAGCCCCCCAGGACATCTGCCCCCAAGAGGCACTGGAAAACTGACACCAGAGCAGCCTATCTCCAAGGAAAAATACTGGAGTAATTCCCAAAGCATCCCAACTTCCCAGAGGCAGAGCGTGGCCATTCTCCGTGTGTGGTCCTAAGCCCAGAGCCTCCAGCATTCCCTTCTTCCTCCCAAAACCTCAGAGGAAGGGGCCATTATCTTCACTCCATTCAGAGAGAGGGACACTGCAGCTCAGCTGAGAGTCTTGTCCTAAGTGGGTTCCCACAGAGGAGGTGGGCATGTCTTAGGTGGGTCCCCACTGCCTCCCAGCAGGCGGCCTGTGTCTTATGTAACTTTCTCTCAGTAGCAGATCCTGCTACACAGATCGAATGCAAGGAGTTTATTTGGGAGGCCACCCAGAAAGAATAGTAGGGGAATGGAGAAAGAGGCAGAAAAAGGAAGAAAGCGAACACAAGTTGGCTTCCTGAGTTGAATAGTGTCCCTCATCCCAAATCCATGTTCACCTGAAACCTCACAATGTGATTTTACCTGCAAGTATATTTTTCACAGATGAAGTTAGTTAAAATGAGGGTCGAGTGGACCCTAAACCCAATGACTGGTGTCCTTATAAGGAGAGGACAGGACACACACAGAAGGCCTTGCGATGACGGAGGCAGAGACTGGCATGTCGCAACTATACGCCAAGGACCAGCAAAGTTCACCCGGAGTGACCAGAAGCTCACTCTGGTGTGTGTGGCATAGACGGATCCTTTCCTAGAGCTTCCAGAGTGTACACAGCCCTGACGATATCTTGATTTCAGACTACTAGCCTCCATAACTTTGAAAGGATAAATTTCTGTTGTTTTAAGCCACTAAATTTGTAAACAGCTCTAGCAAACTAATACAGATTTTGTACCAGGAGGGGGAATGCTGCTATAACAGATATCTAAAAATGTAGCTACGGAATTGGGTAATGTGTAGATGCTGGAAGAATTTTGAGGCACATAATAGAAAATGTGTAGATTTCCTTGAAGAGATTGTTGGTAGAGATATGGACAACAACGGTGATTCTGGTGAGACTGAGGTCAGAAGGAAGGGAGGACCCTTGGGCATATACCTGAAGAAAACCATCATTCGAAAAGATACACGCACCTCAATGTTTATTGCAGCACTGTTTACAACAGCAAAGACATGGAAGCAATCTAAAGGTCCACTGACAGATGAATGGATAAAGTAGACATGATAGCAGCTACATGGATAGACCTAGAGATATCACACTAAGTGAAATAAGCCAGACCAAAAAAAAAAACAAACATCATGATGTTGCTTATACGTGGAATCAAAAAACAAACAAAAAAGATACAAATGAACCCATACACAAAACAGAAATAAATGCACAAACACAGAAAACAAATTTATGGTTACCAAAGAGGAAAGTGGGAGAGAAGAATATATTAGGAGTTTGGGATTAACATATACATACTATATATAAAAGAGATAACTGATGACGACCTATTGTATAGAACAGAGAGCTATACTCAATATTTTGCAATAACCTATAAGGGAAAATGATCTGAAAAAAATATATATATGTATGTATAGCTGAACAACTTTTCTATACTGGTGTACAACATTGTAAATTTTTACTTCAATTAAAAAAAAGAAAAGCCTCCAAAAAGGAAAAGAAAAGAAAGAAGTGAGGAGAATGTAGAGAAAGTTTCTACTGCCTCAGAGAATACATATATGGTCATGAACATAATTTTGATATAAGTATGAACATGAGAGGTGCTTCCGGTGAGATCTCAGATGGAAATGAAGAACTGGTTACTGGAAAAGCTATAAAGTAGCAGAAACTTGGCTGAATTATGTTCTAATGTTGAGTGGAAAGTAGAAATTGTAAGGAATGAACTTGACTATTTAGCTGAGGAAATTTCCAAGTAAAATGTGGATGATATGGCCTGGTTTCTCCTTGCTGTTTATAGTAAAATCTGAGAGGAAAGAAAGAAATGGGGGAAGGAACTGATAAGTAAAAAGGAATCAGCACTTGATGATTTGAGAAGTCCTCAGACAGTAAAGAATCTGCCTGCAATATGAGAGCCCTAGTTTGATCCTTAGGTCGAGAAGATCCCATGGGCGGGGGGTGGGGGGGTGGGGGGGGGATAGCTACCCACTCCAGTATTCTTGCCTGGAGAATCCCATGGACAGAGGAGCCTCTCAGGCTATATAGTCCATGGGGTTGCAGAAAGTCAGACACAACTGAACGACTTTCAATTCACTTCAGTTTGTTAAATTTAGGAAATTTACTGTTAAGAAAGTGTGGTCTAAAGAGAGCACCAAAGGTGTTGTGGGAGAACCTACTGCTGAAGAGACAACTTGCTGAAGAGACAAGTACACAACTTGCAGGTCTACCCCACCATCTCAGGGGAATGAAGGAACAGAGATGGGTTATTCAGGAAAGATCTGTGGAGCCTCTTATCTGATGGTGTGGCTCCCTGTGAACTATACAGAACACCAACAAGGTTTTTGAGACTGTTATACCAGTTACATCTGCCAGTCTAGATTGAGAGGCCCAGGGATGGAATGAAGTGAAGAAATAATGGCTTGGAGGGCAGAGCCATGAAGGCAGAGGCAGAGAAAAGAGAAGGTGGGGCTACAGCTGCTACCAAAGCCACAGAAAGCAGGGCCACCATCACGCACCCAGAGCATCAAGCCACAAAGGGTTATTTACAGGCCTTGAAATCTACTGGAACTTGCACGGCTGGGCTTCTGACTCACAGTGGACCAGTGGCTCCTTTGTTCCTTCCTTTTTCTCCCTCTAGGATTGATTTAAGACTTTGGGAGATGTTGGGATGGGGTGCATGTATTTTGTACATGGGGGACCAAAGTGACTTTTGAGAGGGTCAGAAGGCAGATGATGGGTGAAATAGTGTCCTCCACTAAAATTCATGTCCACTTGGAATGCCAGAATGTGACATTATTTGGAAGTAAGGTCTTTGCAGATGGAACTAGTTAAGATGATGTCCATCCAATCACTGGTGTCCTTATAAAAAGAGGGAAAGAACACATAGAGACGTGACAGTGGGGGCAGACTGCAGTGGTACACCTGCAAGCCAAGGCACACCAAGGAGTCATCTGTTATTTTAAGCTTCCTGATTTGTGGTACTTCCTTGTAGTGGCCCCAGGACACTGATACAGAGAGTCTATTAGCAAGCAACTGAGGTCTGCAGCAACTGACGCTTGGCTGCAGGGGAAGCCTGTGTGCCAGTCACCCCATTCCTTCCAGCAGAGACCCCAGGACAACATTGGGGTTTTTAGATCTCCCGCAGTGAGATGAGATGAAGTGCTCGCAATGGGAACATGTGAGCCATCTTGGTACAATGGTGTTAGGGAGGACCTGAGTAGGGTTTGGGCTCATGTGAGGCAATTTTGATGAGGGTTCAAGGAAGCAGAGCTGGATTGGACGCTGTTAGGAAGTGGGAGTTGTTCTGTGCCTGAGTATCAATACATTTTATTGGGAAGTGTGAGGAATGAAGGGAAGCAAAAGCTGTGGCTGGTGACAAAGCAGGGGTCACTTACATCACCAGGATGGGGATGGTCAGTTATGCCTCTATCCTGGTGATATATGCTGTTGTCTGTCTCACAGAGTGACCTTGTCGGATGCTGATGTTCTGTGCCAGTTTCTGTTCATCAGGACAGCCCCAGCTTTCTCAGAGTGCAGAGCCATCACCTCCGAGCTAACCTGGCTATGGGGCTGGGGGCTGGGAGCTGGGAGCACACGGCACCACGCAGGGCCACAGAAGGAAGCAACACTGTTTCTCAGGACGCAGAGGGAGAGGGGGACCCGTGGCGAGGACCTTTACCATGGTTTCCACAGGAAGGAAACAGTGAGCAGGCTTTACTCCCGGGCCCTGGGAACCCAAGAGATCACAGAGGCTGGCAGCATGGGGCACAGAGTCAGGTAGGAGCTGGTATTTAATGACTGCATTGAATAAAATAGGGAGTCAAGGAAGAGCTGGGCAGGGACCTTTTAACTAATCACACTGTGAGCCCGGTTTTGAGAGGTGGTGGCCATCAGCAAGGCAAGGCAGGACCTGTGCGCCGACCCAGTCCTCTGAAGGCTGAAGGAGCATGTTCCCCACCGAGGATCACCGTGTTCTGTCCACACGTTCTCTGCCCAGGGGCCCCCGTGAGCACAGAGACAGAAAGACATTTAGCCCGTGCAACACCCTCGGGGATCTTGGCCTTCACCAAATGGGCTGGCTTCAGCCCCCCCTGGCCCTCCTTGAGCCTCTCAGAGGAGCTGAAAACAAGGTGGTTTCCAGGAGGGCTGGGACCGTGGCAGGTATAGGGGACAGAGGAGAAAAGTATATAGCAATATGCATGATTCACATGAGCTTGGACCCACCTGGGCTGAACTGGGCCTCGACGGAAAGGAAAACATGAGGGCACCATCCCTGGGACTCTACAAGTGGGTATATGAGAGATGACCTTGTCTCTGGGTATGGTCTCTGCCTGCCTGCCCTCAGATAGCATCTTTACAGCCCAAGGCCAGATGAATAAAGTGTACATTCCCCTTGAAGAGTTCAGAAAATGTGGACAAACATCAAAAACATAGACATTACTCATATTTCCTATCAGCACTTAACACCATGTCCTCCAGCCCTCCTGTGTTTGCATCTGCTTGTGAACGTTTTATCAGAACTCAGATTACATCTACACTTAGGGTCTGAATTTGATCCTAGTTCTCTAATATGGAGTGGCTGCTAGTGTGTAGGTAGATGCCCATCAGATACTCAAGAGAAGCCTGGCCTAGTGCTTGCGCTCCCATGGTGGCCCTCAGATTTGCTGAAGGTGAGGTCTGTCTCCTCTCCTTGAACCTGAGTTCCAAGGCTGCTTGATAAACAGAATACAGTGGAAGTGACATTCCAGGCTAAGGCCTGGATAAACAGGCAGTTTCCACTCCCTGTCTTCAGGAATGCTTGCTCCTAGAAGTTAGCACCATGTCATGAGGAAGCTCAAGCAGCCCTATGGAGAGGTGATGATGCCCTGGGATGAGCCCTCTCTAGTGGAGTCTCACTCTGGAGCAGAGCCAAGGTGCTGAGCCCTGCGTGGACTGCAGATTTATGATCAGAAATGACTGTTGCTGTTATAAACAGTATCTGTGGTTATGCAGTCACAGGTTCCCAGAACCCTGGTCCATCGAGTGACTCTGCCTGACACAGCTCTTTGTCCAGGGATGAACACATGATCCAGTCCACCTCTGGGATGAGGTGCTGGGATGCTTGAAAGAGTTGCTCCCCTGCTCTGGGATCCTTAGCCTCAAGGGCGTCCCTCAAAACTTTAAAAACTGCCAACAGCTATCTCTTCTGGGTTGATATTGGGTTTCTATTCCTTGAAGATGACTAATGCAGCTACTTAGCAAACATGTGACTCACAGGCCTGAGCCTCAGTTTCTCACTTGTAAAATGGGGACAGCAAAGAGCTCATGATGATTACTGGAAAAGCGCAGCTGTCAGCACAGAGAGTGAGGAGGTGAGTAGGTACGCAGGCCGCAGGACTCAGAACAGCCCCTTCCTGCTCTCTGCTGATCCAACCTTCCTACTGGCCCTGACTATGGGGCTCGCATGCCGAACACACTTGGATTTGCAGTGTTCCTTTGGCCCTGGTATGAGGAGTCTTAACATGTCCATCTCGGGGAAACTGAGAGGCAGAGAGAGCCAGGATGTCAGGCCCCAGAGGCTGGGCCTTGGGGATGAGCTGTGTTGCTATGGACAGATCCTTCCCCCAGACCTCAGATTCCCCATCTGTGAAGTGGGAGCGCTCCAACCACCTGTTCCATGCAAGTCCCTCCAATCTATTCATTTGGATGGTCTTGGCCAGCCTTCCAGGCCTTGTGAAAGACCACTCCCTAGGAGGCCCAGGACGTACCTTCCCCCCAGGTGTGTGCCAGGCCACCAGCCTGGGCCTCAGTGCCCCAGAGCCACAGCCTCAGTAGATGTGGCTTGGGAGAGCTGGGGAGGAGACAGGAGCCCAGAGACAGGGCAGAGCTTACCCAAAGTCGACCAGCAGGGTGCAGAAGTAGGACTTAACACCTGCAAGGGGCTGATGAGAGCCAAGAGGTCACAGGGTCTCTGTTAGGCAGGGGGAAGCAGGCAGGGAGCATGGGGAGGCAGGCTCTCATACCTCTCCTGGGACTGGGGACTCGGGCTCCCGCTGGCTCTGCAGGTATATGGTATCAAAGAAGCTTAACTGGCTCAAAACCACCAACCCTCTGGATTACCCTGGACTCACCAATGCACATTTTACCCCAGGCTTACCTAGGAAAAACTTCCGTCTGTGAAAACACACCGCTTCCCCTTGGAGAGCATACCCTATGAGTGAGCCCTCAGACCACAGTAATGAGGCATCATTTGAGTGGGCAAATGGCCACAGATGGGATAATTCCACCTCCCTGAGTCTCAGCTTCCCCATCTGTAAATGAGGGGCCAGTCCATATCTTTTCTGACAGGTAGAATTTAGAACTGTCCAGTGAATGCGTGTAATCAGTTACATGTATTTCACCTTTAAAATATTTATTAGTTTCCTGTTTTCTGAAGAGAGAATTGATTCACGCCTATTGCAAAAAATTCAGACAACACAGAAAAGCGTCAAGAGGCAGGAGAAAATGAGCCACAGTCTGGCCACCCAGAGGTGAAGGAGGAGCCCCGGAAGCAGCCCATCATACTTTGTCCTTCCTGGGCACCCTGTGTCCTGGCTCCCAAGTGGGCCTGGCATTCAGGGGGGGCTGGTCCCCTCAGTTCTGTGACTCCATCATCTGCTTTTGACCCCCCTGGGAAAGCACATAGCCCACAGGCCTGCTTCCTCCCAGCTGCCTTGCTTCACATCTCCAAGCCATCACTGTGAACCTGTGGGGGATGGCTCAGATGTCGCCGGGGGTGACTCACCTTTCTCCCTCCTGAAAGTCAAGGAATGCCTCACTTGTGCAGACTCGGGGCCAAGGAAGACAACCCAGCAGTCAGAGCCCAGATGGGGAGTTGGCTCCGGGCAGGCATTCCCTACAGAAGAGGACCAGCTCTGGCCTGCCTTTGGAGCAGCCAGAGGACTAGTGTCTGTGGAGGATGCCAAACAGCCTGGCAGAAAATATTTTGGGGAGAATTCTTCTCTCCCCAGATACCCAGTTCATTGGAGCTACAAGTTTAGATTACTTTTTAAAATAATTGCTCTTAATTTAAAAATGTAATTTTTTTAAAAAAGAGGCAAAGCCCATGAGTGCTTAGTCACTTTGCTCATTTGGGTCCAACTCTCTGTGGCCCCATGGACTGTAGCCTGCCAGGCTCCTCTGTGCATGGGATTTTCCAGGCAAGAATACTGGAGTGGGTTGCCATTTCCTACTTCAGGGGATCTTCCTGACCCAGGGATAGAACCTGCAGCTCTCACGTCTCCTGCATTGGCAGGCCGGTTCTTTATCACGAGTGCCACCTGGGAAGCCCTTAAGCCCATGAGACCACTCTGCTTCCCTGACTCTTATTTTCGGATAGAATTTTCTAGCCTTGGTCCATTATGAGAAGTTTTTAAGATAAAAATCTTATTCTTATACTGAGTGAGAGAAAAAAATGGAGAATAAAGAAAAACAAAAAGCATTTTACATCTCCAAAGTTATTATACAATTTGTGGAAAACAAACACACACAAAATGACCACCCCCTGGGGTACCATGGCCTATGGATGCTGTGTCAGGAGAATCAGGTTGAGGTAGGCTCTCTGGGACAGGCAACACTCCAGCTAAGTCTTGAGGGAAGAGGAGATGCCCAGACGAGATCGTCAGCATCCCCTCAAAATCTCTGGTAGCATGTGTGTAAGCCCATTTTACAGAACAGAATATTGAGACCCAGAGCTTCCAGAACCTTCCCCTTTCACCAGTCTCCCTGGTTCCTTCCTCACAGTTCATTTATTCAACAAATGTTTGTCTGGGCATACTCTGTGCTCCCAGATGCCAATGAAGATGGGGAAGAGGTTAACGGGGTGGGGGTTGGACCCCCAAATGCAGAGAGGCCAAGGCTTGGGTCAGCTGCTTAAGAGCCTCTGCTGGCTTTTTCTTGCCTCTTTGCCAGCTGCCCACATGCTGCCTTCAGCAGGGGAGCCATATATCTTATCTGCTTCATTGAACTTGGGGTCATGAAGCACAGAACAGCTTTGTCTGGGAATGGCATCAAGGAGGGCTCCCTTAAGGAGGTGGCCAAGGCCTGAGGGCCTGGGGTCACCAGCCTGGCATAGCACAGGCACTGCTCCCCATCCGGGACAGGTCTTGGAGAGGTGGGGGGAAGGAAGGGTTGGTCCAGCTTTCAGATGATGATCCATCCCTGATCATGTCACAGTCTCCCTTCCCTTGGGAGGGTGGCAGGATCTTTTCTATCCCTTAGATGAGACTTTTAAGGCTCAAGCATCAGATGTCTGTCAGAACCATATCCCTAACATGAATGGAGCAGGGGGCGAGGTGGCACCTCAAGCTGTCTGTCTGTGGCGAGCTGCTGCCTCAGTTTCCCTCCCTACCCATGGTAGGTGTTGCTGGTGTCCCAGGAGCATGCCATTCCAAGAAGCCCCAGAAAAGGTGGATGGGGTCTAGATTGAGTTCATATTGGCCAAGAACCCACTGCGTCCCACTGCTCCTGAAGATGTCTTTGACACAAGTGGGTGTTCTGAGGCATAACAAAATGTACGGTTTCTTGTACAGAAGTCTCAGGTCACTCCCAGTTCCCTAACAGTACAGATGGAGGCCAGCACCACATGCTTGAATACCCAGGACATGTAACTGTGCCACAGATGGCCAAGAAAACATGTTGTCTCACTCCCGACATGTTATAGGCTGTTAAGGGCTGAACTATGTCCTCGTCAAAATTCGAGTGATTGAGACTTAACCCTGAGTACCTCAGAACATGACCTTATTTTGAAACACAGTTTTTATAGAAGCAATCAAGTTAAAGCAAGGTCGTTAGGGTGGCCCTATTCCAACAGAACTGACACCCCTCTAACAAGGGGAAATTTGGACACAGAGACAGACATGTGCAAAGGGACAGAACAGCTGTGTAAAAACTGGAATGATGCTGCCACAGCCAAGGAATTATCTGAGAAATGTGGGAGAGGTGTGGAAAAGACCACTTCTAGTGCCTTCACGGGGAGCACAGCCCTGCCAGCACCTTCACTGGCCTCCAGGACCCTGAGATTACACACTTCTGGAGTCCTAAGGTACCCAGTCAGTGGTACCTTGTTACAGCAGCCCCGGGAAGCATATACATTCTAAATAACCAGGCCCTGGGCCAGCGTGTGGTAGTGTAGGGCAGCCCGCAGGCAGCTCCTACCAGCTCTATCCTGTGATTCCAAGGGCCACACCAGACCTCCCCTCCCAACCCTGCTAATGCATCTTCAGACAGCTGTCCTGGGTACACTGTTGTGCACAAAAGATTAGAGCCAATGAGAAGGCCACAAGACCCCAGAGGTGGGCACGTGGCCATCTGTAGGGAATTCTGGGGTCCCATGTCCCTGAGGGCTTCCCTTTGGGGCTCAAGGGAAGACACAACATGTGATTCAGCTGGTAAAGAATCTGCCTGCAATGCAGGAGACCTGGGGTCGATCCCTGGGTTGGGAAGGTCCCCTGGAGAAGGGAAAGGTTATGCACTCCAGTGCATAAATACCATGGACTGTATAGTCCATGGGCTTGCAAAGAGTCAGACATACCCACCTCTGGGGTCTTGTGGCCTTCTCGTTGGCTCTGATCTTTTGTGTACAACACTGTACCCAGGACAGCTGTCTGAAGATGCATTAGCAGGGTTGGGAGGGGAGGTCTGGTGTGGCCCTTGAAATCACTGTCAGATGTCCCTTAGTGTGGTCTGGAGGGGGCAGATCACAGTAGGCCCTGCGGACACCCCTGGATTCTCAATGTGGCAGATGGGACGTACATGCTTGGTTCATATCAAGGGAAATGAAGAAAGTCATTATGTGTGACCCACAAGTCTGAAGTGGGAATTAGATATTATGGGGAGAAACACCTCTGACTCAGGAAAGAGGAGGGCCCTTATGTATTACACTGAACATGAGTGTCTACCAGACTAAGAAAGCAAAGGCAGGGAGGGGCTGGCCTGCTGGGACCCTATCCTATTGTCCCACAAGACACCAACCTCTTTGCTGCTGCCTGCCAAGCACTCCAGAGCCAGTTCTGTCCACCTGGGCCATCTCAGAGACTTCCAGGGGTGGCCACACTGAACTTCTGGTTGTACCTTGAGTTTCCAAAGAATTAAGATTGTAAGGCCTTTTCATCAGCTGTTCTGTCACTGACTGTCTTATGGTGGCTCTCTGGATTCATCTTGGTATTTACTCCTAGTCTAATGGTGGATCCCTGCGTCTGTCTTGGTTTGCACTCTTGGTCTAACGGTGGATCCTGTGTCTGTTTTGCTCTCCATTGCTTAGTTCAGTGTTGGGTCCCGGATCTATCTGGGTCTAACGGAGGTTCCTGTGTCTACCTGGGTCTCCATTCCTAGTCAAATGGGGCATTCCTGGATATGTCTTAGCCTGCACTCCTAATCTAAAGGTGGATCCCTGCATTTGTCTGTATTTGTGGATCCCTGATGGAGAAGGAAATGGCAACCCACTCCAGTATTCTTGCTTGGAGAATTCCAGGGACGGAGGAGCCTGGTGGGCTGCCATCTACAGGGTCACATGGAGTTGGACACGACTGAAGCAACTTAGCAGCAGCAGCAGCAGTATTTGTCTGGTGTCTGTTATTTGTCTCCACTGCTTAGTAACGGAGGATTCCGAGGTCTAAAGGTGGACCCCTGGATCTACCATGGTCTCCATTACCTAGTCTAATGGAAGATCCCTGTGTCTATCATGGTCTGTACTGCTACCCTAGTGTTGGATCCAGGTGTCTATCTTGTTCTCCACTATGTGTTTAAGGGTGTGCTCAGTCACTCCAGTCGTGTCCAACTCTTTGTGATCCCATGGACTGCAGGCACCAGGCTCCTCTCTCCATGGGGATTCTCCATGGAAGAATACTGTAGTGGGTTGCCATGCCCTCCTACGGAGGATCTTCCCAACCCAGGGATCGAACCTAGGTCTTCCACATTGCAGGCAGATTCTATACCAACTGAGCCACCTGGGAAGCCCAAGAATACTGTAGTAGGTAGCTTATCCCTTCTCCAGGGGATCTTTCCGGTCCAGGAATCGAACCAGGGTCTCCTGCACTGCAGGTGGATTTTTTACCAGCTGAGTCAGCAGGGAAGCCCTACTTTAAGGGCGGATCCCTGGATTTACCTTGGTCTGCACTCCTAGTCTAAAGGATGGATCTGTATCCACCACTACGTAGTCTAATGTTGGATAAACTTAGTGATCCACCATTAAACTAGGAGTGCGGACCAAGACAGACCCAGAATCTTCCACACACCTTCCCCCAGCTCTGCAGGACTGGTCACCAGGGGCTGCCTTGGGAAGACCCCGCCGTGGACTCGGTAATCTTAGAGCTTCCTCAGCATTTCCTGGGCCTGGGCGGGGTGCAGCGCCTGGGCTGGGCGGGGTCCTAGAGAGAGGAAGGGGCGGGCCGCAGCTCTGAGCCTAGCCAGGGGCCCCCTCTAAGGGGGCTGGGTAGGAGGAGTCACGAGAGGGCAGATCCCCCCAGTGGGGTGTGTGAGCCTAGGGCCAGACCCTGGAGGAATGAATCCTGCCCCCACGACCCGGGGGTCCTCACTGAAGAAGTGCAACGTCGACACTCACCACAGAGGGCCTGACCCAGTGACACAGACGGGGTTCACATGTGCTACTCACCCAGAACACCTGGTCTGGGGAGGACCCTGGTGGTCGGAGGGGCAGGGACCGAGAGCAACGCCTGCGCAGGGCCCTGGAGCGAGACTTTCCGCTCAGCGACTTTCGCCCCCTCGGGGCCGAGGGCCCCCACGGGGTCGGCCCCGCCCTCTACCCTGCGAGGGCGCGTCCTGGCCGCCCCGCCCACGCTGGCCCCTGCGCGGCAGTCCGGCCAAGCGCCGCGGAGGGCGCGGGGATGCGCGGGGCGGCGGCGACCCTCCGCCGCAGGGCGAGGCCCGGGGGGCGCAAGGAGAGCGCCATGCCCACCCCCGGGAACGGCACAGGTAAGGGCAGAGGCTGCGGGCCTCGGGTGGGGGTCTGCGCCCATTACACAGACGGGAAAGGTGAGGGGCTGCGTGCACAGCCTCGGGCGGGAGCGGGGGGCGGTGGGCTGCACTCTGCCGCGGGGAGGTGCACACCCGGCGGTTAACGCCCCCCGGCCCTCTCCGCCGCCCAGCGGGCCCCCCAGCGGAGCTGAAGCCCGGCAGCGAGTGCCCAGAAGCCAGGCGGCTGCGTTTAGCCGCGCGCCAGCCCAGGTGCGCGCCCTTTCCCAGTGAGGGCCGCCTCGGGGTGATGCGGGGGATGACTGCGCGACGGACGGGGGGAAACCGAAACCGGCCTTACCTCGGGGAGATGCTCCGGTTCGCCGGCTAGCTCCTCAGCCCCACTTTACAGGTGGGGAAACTGAGCTTGAGGGAGGAGAACGACAGTCGGGCCTGGGGTGTGGCTCCGGGGTCTCCGGACGGCTGACTGTTACCGTAAATGTTTGATTTCTGGATTGTTCTGGAGGAGGTTCGTCTTTCTGCCCACCTTCGGTGTGGGGAAAGCGTCCGAAGCCCGGGGTTCGAATGTGCGCTTTGCGCCTTGAATGCGTCTGAAATGTAATCCTTTTAGAAACACAGGTAAACCCAGACGTTGAGCCCCAGATGTTCCTGGAGGCTCACTGGAGGGCACATTGTCCGCTCCCCCTTAAGCCTGAGGGTCTTTGCGCACCTGTGCCCCAGGCCAGGCGCTGAATTGGACGGGTGGAGGCCGGGCCTGGAGGAGCAGCCTGGCAGAGGACACACCCCATTGGGCATGCAGCCAGTCAAGCTTAAAACAGTGACACCTGCCACCTTGGGAGCAATGACGGCTCTGTCTCCGCTGGGAAAACAGGCCCAGGGAAGTCAGTCTCAGAGCAGAGGCATGTGGCTTGATGGTGTGAAAGCTAAGACCTGAGACCTGCCCCTGGCCTGGTTGGGTGGGTTTTTCTTTAACTCCCTCTGGCAGCCTGATGCCCCGTCCCGAAGTTAGTGTTTCAGTGTGTGTAGAGAGAGGATAATGTGTGTGCGTGTTGGGCAGCACTGCCTGGGGAGGCGAGTGTCCACTGTGAGGACACTTGCCCACAATCAGCCAAGGAGAGCCGAGGGGACACTCTGGCTGCATACAGAAGACTGTTTTCAGAGAACTGTCCTGGGAGAAAGGGGGTCTCAGAGTCCAGTTCCTGCCCTCTATCTAAGCTTGCCTGGCCTGGCCCCAGCCCCGCTATCCTAGGGATCCCAGCCTGTGACTCTTTCCCAGGAGTTTGGGGTTGGAGCACCCCCCAACTTGGGGTATGTCTGGCCTCACTGTGCGCCTCAGTTTCTCCAGTGCTAAGTGGTGGGCCTTGTATACCTGCCCAGGGTTGTGGAAGCCAGGGAAGGCCCAATGCACCCACCCTCACCATGGTTCTGCCCCAGGGTATCACTGTTGTCTGGACTGCTCTGCTCCATAGCCTCAATATCTTGGGCTGTGAAATGGGCACTCACCTCTCCTTGTGGGGCAGTAAAAGATGGGTATTGGGGGGGGTCTTTAGAGACAGTTTGGCACTGTTTAAAACACAGGAATGGGATGGCTGTTTTTCCTGCAATCTGTAAAATGGGTACATTATTCTGCTCTTCCTGGAGGAGGTATGCAAATCCAACCAGTCAGACACAGAGTCCTAGGATTCTGTCCTCATCTCCCATGCACAGCCAGGGAGGAGCAGACAGGGGGAAGCTGAATCGGAGCAAGGCCTTAAATCTTTGTTGAATGGCCGACTGGGAGGCTCCCCTCCCACTGCCCTTAGGCCCCTGGCCCTATTCCCAGGGCAGCTCCAGCACTCCCCAATGGAGGAGATGGTCCAGGAACATGGCCCTGCAAGAGGAATACCTCGGGGTTTCAGTGACCAGAGATGACCTCCCATGCCCCTGAGAGAGGGCAGCAGAAGGACTGCAGGGGTGATTGAGGACGTGCTCTGTGGACGTCCTCTTGGCTTCACCCCTGCAGGCCAGCCCCACAGCCAGCCTGGGCCCGTTTCGCGAAAAGACCGAAACCTGGAGGGAGTGGGTGGGCGTTGGTCTCTCAACAGGGTCTCCCACCAGGGTACAGACAGAGCTAGCTGCTGGTTGAAAGAGGCTCTCTGGAGCCTCAGTGTTCTCCCCTGAGAGATTCAGAGTGGAGGGGATGGGGGCACGGGGCTTGCACTCTTACTGGGTTGGAATTAACCTGGTCATGTTCTGGAGGGTGTACCGTTCTCGTGTGAGCTGACCTGCTGTCAGCGGACTGCCTGGGAGACCCAGGTCTGGACTGTAGCCAAGGACCAGAGCCGCAGTCGTTCTGAACCCTGTGCCTGCCTCAGGACACAGCCAGGGCATGGGCCTCCTGCACGTGGCTCTCCCCACTGCTGGGGTCTTGTGGGTGGGAGTGGGGAGTGGCTGACTCTCCAGAGAGTACCTGTGCACCCACACCCCTCACCCATTTTGATTTCTGTCTGAGAAATCCCTCCTGTGGGTTCCTCTTTCCACTTGAGGATACTGAAACTCAGAACAAGGAAGTGACTTTCCAATCCCGCAGTGACCCAGGCCCACAGTGGGCGAGTCCAGGAGCCTGCCTCCCCCATCTCCCCATTGTCCCTGTTGTCCGCAGCCATGGCCAACATAAAAGGTTAACTTATTTACCTCCCAGCGGATGCGGTCAGGGTTTGAGGGCTGTTTTGGCTCCAGGAAGGAGGATGGGAGGGATAGCCCTGTGGTCCAAGGTTCCAGATAAAAGATTAACAAGCAAGGATTGTTCTTACCCCCACTGGCCAGGCAGGCTGGGGGAGGCGTGGGCTGGAAGGACAGGGTATGCAGGCCAGGCCATACACCCACTGTGTGTTAGAGGGTGGGAGAGAGCATTGCCTGGCACTGGGGAGTGAGTTGGGGGAGTTGGATGCACACCTCATGGGCTGATCTGCCTCTCCCCTGTCCAGTGACTTTATAGGGTTTGCTTTTGTTTTGTATCTTGCCTGCATCAAATCCATTCCTTTTGTTTTTTTTCTGTTGTTTTTCCTCTCCTTTGAGATTTATTTGTACATAGTGAAAAAAAGATGAATTTATAAAGGGTGCAGAGAAAAAAAAATGCACCAAAGATTAAGGGGTGCAGGGGTCCAGCCAGAGGAGGGCTGGGGGAATGCAGCATCCAGTGTGTGAGTCAGGCTGCAATTAGACAGGGCCAGGCACCAGGGCTGAGTGGAGCTGGAAGGAAAGGACAGCTGGGAGTTGGGGGTGGAGTGGAGACCAGGCCTAGGAAGGATATACAGGGGCAGCTGGGTGTCGGTGAGGATTTTCAGCAGGGGATGGAGGAAGTGGGATTTGCCTCTTAAACACCATGTGTAGGGAGGGACTGTTGGGGGCCCAGCTAGAGCGTCTGGGGGCCTCCAGGCTGTGGAGGGTGTAGTGAGGAATGTGAGAAGAGACTGGGTTTGCAGTGGTTAGGGGATGTCTCTGGAATGTCTCTGGAGCCAGCTGGTGGTTTCTTGGAATATCCTTAGGAGATGGGTAGACTGAAGCCCTCATCGTCCCCTGACGCTGTGCCACCTTCCTGCCCCGTCTGGCAGAAAGTTGGGTAGAAAGGTCTGGTGGGGGGCACTGCCAGTGTGTACCTGGGGCCTTCAACAGGTCTGTGGGCCTCAGTTTCCTCATCTGGAAAATGGGCCCAGCCCAAAGTGTCTGCCAGCCTTCCAGGCCCAGAGAAGGGATGCAGGACATCCTGTTGGAGTAAGGGGATGGCAGATGAAGGTGTCTTGGCAGAGTGTCATGGTCTCGGGGAAGACTTGGGTCTGAGTCTGGGGGTAGCAGGTGCAGACCCAGACTTGGGTCTGGATACTGTGGACTTAGGATGGGGGATAGAAGTGAGCTATTAAACCTCCTCCTAGGGGCATTCCTGATCTCCCAGGCACAGGTTTAAGGCCTCCACCATGTGGTCCCACTCTTCCTATCACCCTGAAGAGCAGGTCATCCTATTTTGCAGGTTGGCAAACTGAATCTGACGAAGTCTAGGACCTAAGCCTAGAGGTGGTGGAGCAGGGCCAGACCTGGTGGAGAGGGGCTGGGGCTGAGAGGGTGATCCTAGCAGACCAGGCCCACTTGGCTTCTCTGCCTTCGCCTCCCTGCTTGATTGGGCTCTCAGATTACTGGAGTTGAGCTCCTTGCCTCCCAGGTAGGGGAAGGTTCCATGATGTACTCACTGCAGGGAGGGGCCTTGGGCAAGGCTCATCTTCCCCCTCCTCTTTCTTTTCAGAGTTATTTTCTCAGACCTTTCATTTTCATTTTGAAAAGAGGACCTGTTCGAACATACACTTGGGCTTGAAGCAGGGGCTCCCTGCCTCTGATGGGCGTGAGACACCTGTATTGACTGGCCAGAAATGCAGAGTGTGAGGCCACAGGTCTGGGTAGAGAGGCCATGACGCCTTTTAAAGCCCCCATTCTGAGTTTCTCGGTGGCCCTCCTGCCCCCAGTCGCGCAACATGCATGGTCTTGGGCAGTGGCGTTTTCACTGGGCCTGGGCTGCGAATTCTCTTGGACCTTTCCCTTGAGTCTTCAGTTTGACGCACACCCTGCAGGCCTCCACGCGTTAGGCCTGTTCCCTTTCTCTAGCATCGTCCCTCTCCCTCCCACCTTGGTGAGATTCCGGGAGGCAGGACAGGCTCTGGGCCTCTTGTGGGGAGGGCTTATTTCTGTCACTGAAGCTATGTGAGCCCCTTGGGTGATGAAACAGTGCCAGTGCTTGCCTCGGGATTGCATGTCACCATAGCGGAACCCAGCAGATGTACAGGATGTGGCTGTTGACAGCCGGGCCCTTTCCCCACGACAGGGGTGGTTTCCTTGCTGGGTTGGGGCTGCATGTCATCACAGTCAGCCCCCGCCCAGTCTTGCCCACTGCCGCATTTACGGGTGAGTTGAGGACCGAATTGGTAACCTGGTCACCCCACAGGTTCAGTGTGGTTTATACCCAGATGTGTGTGTCTGTAGAACCAGCCTGCTGCCTCCATTTCTGAAACTTTTTCTTCTGTCTGTGACTCCCCATGCCAGGGCCAGCTAAGCTGGCAGTGCAGGATGTGAACTGGGCTCTGGGTAGGGAGATGGGCAGCCACCCTCTGGGGCATATGAGGCAGTCAGATAAATTCAACAGTGATGCCTAAGGCTTTCTCCCCACATTAAAATTTTTTTTTAAACATACCACAGAGGGAAGAATTTATATCCACACATTCCCCCAGCTCTATCCTACCCTTAACTTTTCACCAGACCTGCTTCATCTTATCTCTTGCCATCTCTTTGTCCCTCCCTCACAGCATCTTATTTTTTTGATTAAGTTCTAGTTGCATCTTTAAAGGATAAACACAGGTTTATCCCTTCCTCCTTTTATTCTCCAGGTGCTGGGAATACAAGTGCCCACGAAGCTCCCACCCCTGCTGATCGCTTCCAAAGGGCCCTCCCTCCTCCGAGGGCCTCATGGGGCTGGGGAGAAAGAAGGTGCTTAGCCACAGAAGAATGGAGAAGTGGCATTTCTAAATGGGGGACTGGGAAGTGTTGGTTTCCGGTGACCCTGGGGAAGGGGCCATGTGGCTGGCCTGTGGCTGCCCCGCTGTGTCTGCCCAGTTCCAAAACTCCAGTCCACTTCCCTGGCCAGAAGGACAGCACAGGCCCAAGTCCACAGATCCTGAAAAAGAAAAGAGATTTCTCCTGGAGGAGTGCTGATCACAGCTTTCAGCTATTAGGTTGTCTGTTCACTCATTTGTACATGCATTCGTTCATTCATTTCTACTTTGGCACCTGTGGAAACACAGTATGATGATTAATTAAGGGCCTATACTCTGGAATCAAGAGTACTACTGTACTACTCTGTACAGTACTGAGTGCTCTGTACTATTGAGTACTGGGTGACCCAAGGCCAGTGAGGGTAATCAGGAAATGTCTGACTGGGGGCTCGAAGTTGTGCTGTGTCCTCCTTGCCCTGCCTCCCTGGGACTCCCAGCTCAGGCTCCTTACCCCTTCCTGCCTGCAAACACCTGCCTGTCCCCTGCTGCAGGGGAGGACTGCTTCTTAGGTCTTCTAAGATGCCCCCTGCCCCACCCCTTTTCCCACAACCTCACTAACCTGGTGGGCTGGTTTTTTTGAACTAGACCAAGCCAAAAGTAATAACTTAGGTTTCAAATTCACACCTCTTTAATTGAGATAAATATTTCCCCTGAATTTTTCTAACAGGCTTTATTGAGGTATTATTCATGTGCCGTACAACTCAGATTTAAATTGTATATTTAAAGTGTACAACTCGATAGCTTTTAGTTCATTCAGATATGTACAACTATCACCACAGTCAATTTTAGGACATTTTCATCATCCCAAAAGGAAGCCCTAACATAACTTAGAGTTCACCTCCCAATTCCCCCTCTCCCTTGCCCCAGACAACCACTGATCTGCTTTCTGTCTCTATAGATTTGCCTGTTGTAGACATTTCATATGAATGGAATTATACAATATGTGTTTTTTTTTGTGACTGGCTAGTTTTGGAGGTTCATCCACGTTGTAGCACATCAGTTCTTCAAATAATATTCCATTGTAAGGGTGAACCATATTTTAGCTCACCGTTTAGCAGTTGATGAACATTTAGGTGGGTTCTACTTTTTGGCTATTATGACTAATGCTGCTAATGAACATTCGTGTTCAAGTTTTTCTTTTTTTTTTTTTTTCAAGTTTTTCTATAGATGTGTTTTCCTTTCCCTTGGGTATATTGCTGGGAGGGGCATGAGTGCATCATTTGGAAGTGCTCTGAAAACTGTTAGAGAAACTGCGAAGTGGCTGCCCCATTGACATTCCCAGCTGCAGTGTGTGAGGGCTCCAGTTTGTTTACATTCTTGGTACACCTGTTATCACTTTTTTCATGTGTCTTTTTCATGGTAGACATGAAAAAGTACCTCCCTGTGGGTTTGGTTTGCATTTCCTTGAAGCTAGTGATGTTGAGCATCTCTTCATGTGCTTGTTGGTGGCCACTGGTATATCTTTATAGAGAAATGTTTGTTCATATCTTTGCCCATTTATAAATTAGGTTGTCTTTTTATAATTCAATATAATAATTTATACACTCTAAATGCAATCCCTTTTCAGACAGATGCTTTTGTAAATATTTTCTCCCACTCTAAGGGTTGTTTTTTCACTTTCTTGATAGTATCCTATAAAGCACAAATTTTTTTGTTTTAGTGAGGTCCAATTTATCTGTTTGTTTTGTTGTTTGTCTTTTGGTAATCATTGAGAAACCATTGCCATTGGAAGGTCAGGAAGATTTACCCTTATGTTTTCTTCTAAGAGTTTTTTTGGTTTTTATCTGTTATATTGAGATCTTTGATTCATTTTAAGTTAATTTTTTTATATGATATAAGGAGAGGTCCAACTTTCTCCTTTTGCGTGTAAGTCTTGTTTTCATGGCACTGAATCATTGAAAAACTATTCTCCTCCTGTTTAACTGTCTTGGCATCCATGTTGAAAATCAGCTGATTATAAATAGGAGTTTATGTCTTGAGTTTAAATTCTTGCATTGGCCTGCATGTCTGTCTTTATAGCGGTGTCCTCTGTTTTCATCACCATAGCTTTGTGATAAAATTTGAACTAAGGAAGTATGAATCCTCCAACTTTGTTCTCCTTTTTCAAGATTGTTCTGTTTGTGCTATTCTAGGTCTTTTTGCCTTTCCTTATGATTTGTAGGATCAGTTTGTCAGTTTCTGTGAAAGCAGCAGCTAGGACTCTGATAAGGGTTATGCTGAGTCTGGATTATGCTGAATAAGGGTTGAGCTGTTAAGTGAGCAGAGGAGCATTGCCATCTTAAACCATACTAAATCTTCTGACCCCCTAGTATGTCATATATTTCTATTTTTTTAGATCTTCTTTAATTTCTCTAAACATGCTTTGTAACTTTTAGTTTCAGTTTTACCCTTCTTTTGTTAAATTTTGTTCCTAAGTAGTTTATTCTTTTTGATGCTCTTGTAAACGGAATTGTTTTCTTAATTGCATTTTTAGTTTGCCCTCATTGCCACTGTACTGAAATACAGTGGATTTTTGTGTGTTGATCTTGTATACCGTAATCTTGATGGACTCATTTATTAGTTCCTGTAGAATTTTTTTAGCAGTTTCCCAGGGATTTTCTAGATATAGGATCATGCTATCTAATAGAGAAGCTTTGCTTCTTCCTTCCTAATGTGGATGCTGTTTAATTTTCTTAATTAATTGCTCTGCTCACTAGTTTGGGACCATTTCCATTTTTTTTTCCCTAACATAACCATTTTTTCTGTTGTGACTTTTGTCTTGTGTAAGTGCTGTTTATATAAGAAAGATGCTGTTACATGTAGGTTGCAAATGCCCACACTCCTTTGTTCTGCTGTTGATTAGGAATCTTAAGCTGTGTGTCAATCCTGTCTGTGGGTTTCCTCTCTATCTGTGGGTGTTCGGTGGGTCAGCCACCTCTCCAAGCTTGGTTGCCCAGGTTAAAATGATGTAATGACTGTTGTCCTCTGCAGACAGTTGAGTGCCACATGAGGGCAGGAATTGGGGTCCTTCTTGACCAGATGTTTCTATCAGACCTGCCTTGCTATTGTTAATGTGACACCAACAGTGGACATCTCAGACAGGGAAGCCCAAATCCTCCCAGACGTGTGGTTTACATGACAGCCATGGCCTAGCACACTTCCACCCCGTCACCCTCAGCATGTCATCCAGCCTTGCTGTGCTTCAGTTTCCCCATCTGTGAGGTGGAGATGGGTGGTCTTCTCATATGGCTGAAATGTAGTGAACCGTCCATTAGGTGCCCAGTGTTGCTTATGCTCTTCCAATGGTCAGTCCCCACTCCCTGCTGGGTACGCAAGCCACAAGGACGCCCCAGGCACAGACTCCTCCCTCCAGCCTTTTAGCCTGATGAGGCACCAGCCAGGTCCTTGGTAGGGTGGGGCAAAGGGGTGGACTGCATGCAGCTTGGCCACCCTCACCTAAATGATGTCTCTGACTGTCGCTGCCCCACACCGAGGGTCTTGGGCAGCCTTGGCCTCCTTGAGGGCAGAATGCAGGACTGAGGCTGAAGCCTAGCTCTCTCACTGCCCTGTTAACACCCTCATCCTAAGTGGGGCAGGGCCAGCAGGTTCATGCAGGGGGCGGCCTGACCTTCTTGAGCCTCGATTTCCCCTCTGGACAGGGCTGGTTGTGTGCAGACATGGAGGTCTGTCACGAGGTACGTGAGTGCATGTGTGTGACCCTCCTGAGTGACCGCCATGGCCCTTTGGGCAGTCGCAGGCATGGTCTGTCCCCACAACCTATATGACCCCGTGTCCCATGCGTTCCACGGTGGACCCCCTGTGGGGCTGCTTCCAGGTGGGTGTGGATTTTGGAGGACTCTCCAGCCTACTACGTATGTCCTAGGTGTGTGTTTTGAAAACAGAGCTCACAGAGTTTGCTGGTGAATTGGTTGTGGACTGAGAAAAGGAAGTCCAGGGAGGTTCTAAATGTGAGGGCTAGAACAAGTAAAGAAGAGAGGAACTGGTGGCTAACATCAGAGTTAGACTAGGGAAGCCAAGTAATGAGCAGGTTGGCCAGGGCAGGAGCTTGGCTGGATGTGGCGGGCTGAGTGGGCCTTAGGACATCTATGCCTGCTGCCCAGGGCACGGTCCTGGCTGGAGGCATCCCATGGAGGTCAGGCGCAGCACTGTTTTAGGTCGGTGTGGAATAACAGGGTCCTCAGCCTGGGCAGTGCTAGCCCCTGTCCCAGTCCCCACCCTTGCTCCCACCTAGCAAGGGAGTTGAACACGGATGCTGCCTCTGGTCAGTGCGGCCACAGACACAGGCCGGACAGCCAGCTCAATCAGTCTCCCTTTTGAGGCTAAGCACTTTATACACCAGTAGTACCATCAGAAAGTTCCAGAAAAGCAGAAGGAAGAGCCTCTTGCACTCGGGCACGAGGAGGCATGCTCCAGAACATCGGTAGCCGCTTCATTCCATATTCTTGAAGGCCAGAAACAACGCACACATCCATCTGTCAGCAGGGCCAGGGAAGCATGTGGGGCATCCGTACAGTGGGGCTCTGCTCCGTGAATACGGACAGCTGCCAACACACGCAGCACGATGCCTCTTCCATGCTAAGCAAGGGAAGCCAGACACGAAGGACACATGATGTGTCTGTCACACGTGTATATCGAGAGGGTAGGCCCAGAGCCTCCTTGTGTGGTTCAGAATCTCTGCCCTACAGCATAGGAGCTGTGTTACTTCAGGAAACAGTTAAACCACTCTGTGCCTCAGTTTGCTCCCCTGCCAAATGGGGAGGTATTTTGTGGATTGATGAGTTAATACATGTAAAGCATTTAGAACAGCATCCAGCACACAGTAAATTCTGTATATGTCCTTATATAAGGACATCATTGTAACGCTTTAGGATATTATTGCTGGCATTCATGTCAGATGTACTCCGATTAACTGCACTGATGCCCACAGCTGGAGATGTGGGTGTAGACACATATCTTGTTATAGAAATCCTGGCAGCGGATTGTAAGTACTTACTTTGGCTAAATTCTCAGATTTATATACAGGCCTAAAGCTCTGAATACACTTTACCAAATTCTGTCCAGAAAGATTTGGGTCTGCACCCCCATCAGCAAGTCAGAGAGGAGTTGTTCCCAGGCCCTTGCTAAGTTCACATGTGGGGTTTTTTTTGTTTGTTTATTTGTTTTTACGTTTTGCAAGTGGAGGAGTGAAAGATTAACTCTCATTTGAATTAGTGTTTTAACTTTAATTACTATGAGGGCTTCCCAGGTGGTGCTAGTGGTAAAGAACCCGCCAGTGCAGGAGATACAAGGGACTTGGGTTCTATCCCTGGGTCAGGAAGCTCCCCTGGAGAAGGGCATGGCAACCCACTCCAGTATTGCCTGGAGGATCCCATGGATAAAGAAGCCTAGCAGACTACAGTCCATAGGGTCAGAAAGAGTCGGACACAACTGAAGCGACTTAGCACTCACAGTTACTACAAAGGCAAGCATTTTCTCGTTATCTGTTGGCTATTTGTTTCTTATGAGTAGCTTGTTCACACATCAGTTCATTCTGTTTTACTTGGATGTTCAGCTTTTGCTGATGCGTTAAGATCTCTTTATAAATTACGGGTGTTGAACTTTTGTCCTGTGTTTTCCAAATATCTTTTCCTAATTTTTTTGTTGAACTTTTGTCCTGTGTTTTCCAAATATCTTTTCCTAATTTTTTTGTCTGAATTTGCTTTTCAGTTATTGTTGTTGTTCAGTTGCTAAGTCATGTCCAGTGATTTGTGACCCCATGGACTGCACCACGTTAGGTCCCCCTGTCTTTTTCCCAAATTCATGTCGATTGAATCAGTGATGGTATCTAACCATCTGATCCTCTGCCACCTCCTTTTCCTTTTGCCTTCAATATTTCCCAGCATCAGAGTCTTTGCCAATGAGTTGACTCTTTGCATCAGGTGGCCAAAGTATTGGAGCTTCAGCATCAGTCCTTCCGATGAATATTCAGGGTTGATTTCCTTTAGGACTGACTGGTTTGATCTCTTTGCAGTCCTAGGGACTCTCAAGAGTCTTCTCCAGCACCACAGTTCAGAAAAATCAATTCTTCAGTGCTCAGCTGTGCAATATTGCTCTTTCCAGCTTTGGACTTTACTTTCACCACCAGACGCATCCACAGCTGAGCATCATTTCTGCTTTGGTCCAGCCTCTTCATTCTTTTTGGAGTTTTCAGTAATTGCCCTATGCTCTTCCCCAGTAGCATATTGGACGCCTTCTAACCTTGGGAGCTCATCTTCCGGTGTCATACCTTTTTGCCTTTTCGTACTGTTCTTGGGGTTCTTGTGGCAAGAATACTGGAGTGGTTTGCCATTTCCTCCTCCAGTGACCCACTTTTGTTAGAACTCTTCACTAAGACCTGTCTGTCTTAGATAGCCCTGCATGGCCTGGCTCATAGCTTCATTGAGTTATGCAAGCCCCTTCTTCATGACAAGGTTGTGATCCACGAAGGGGTTTTCAGTTATTAGGGAATAACAAAAGTTTGTGTTTTTTACTTTTCATGAAATCACATCTGTCAATCTCTTTCCTTCCTTTTCCCCCCCTTGATTCTGCCTTTTAAGCTGCACTTGGATAATGGTTGTCCTTTTGCTTTTATTGTCTTTAGATGTGTGTTTCTTTTATCAACACCATGGTCTTCAGCACCTCTAGATTTCACTTAATGTAGGGATTACACTTTGACCACAAGGATGCCACTGACGCTTGTCTGGGTGACTGTCTGATCTTCTCCAGAGCGCATATGGTCGTTGGGTCAGGTGAGGTCTCCTGCCAAGCCCTCCTGCCAAGCCCCTGCCCCCAAGGGTGGGGTCCTCACGTTGTCTCCCCTCTCTTCTCTCCTAGGCATGTGTGTGCAAGTGCAGCAGCCCCTTCAGGGCACCTTCCAAGTACTTCGTGGGGACGGCACTTCTGTGGGGACTGTCATCGTGTTCCACTGCCCCTCAGGCCACCAGATGGTGGGGTCTGGCCTCCTCACCTGTGCCTGGAAGGGGAACATCGCTGAGTGGTCTTCAGGGACCCCCATGTGCAAGAGTGAGGCCCGTTCTGCCTGAGCTGCCCCCAGCTCAGCAGTGCCCCCTGGGGGGAGTGCTGATTTTGTCACATGGGTGGCATGGGTGTCCACAGAGAAGGTTCCATGGGCGTCTGATAAGGTCCTGTTCCCAGGGCTGGTGATCCCTTGGGGCTCCATGTCTGCAGTATAGACTCAAGTTCTAGTAGCTGCTTCAGATTCTAGCACTGCCACTGACTTGGCCTGTCATCTCCAAGAGGTGACTCATGCGTTTGAGCTAGCACTTTATCTGTTAAGCAGAAAACTGCATTCACTCATGTGTTATTTCATGCACAGATGCAGCAAAGCTTAATAGAATATTCCATGTGCCAAGAATTCTAGGACTGGGGAATGGGATTGCCTGGCTGTGGGGCTCAGTCTGGAGGAGGAGATGGTTTTCTATATTTGCTCTACCGGGTGTTGAAGAATAATACTTAGCACAGCATTTTCCAAAGTGAGGCTACGTATGTTGTGTTAATGTGTATTGTGCATTGAAAAGGACTCTGTAGTCAATATGATTCGGAAAAGACTGGGTTAACAGGCTGCAGGACTTCTCAGAGCCTTTAAAATACTCCTGTGGTGGTTGAATCTCTGAGAAGGAGAGTGTCTCTTAGGATTAGACTCCAACAAGAGATAGAAAACCCAAGATAATGAGGGTTACCAAAGTAATGGGGGATTATGAGAGGTTTTACTTGCCTCTGGCCCTCAGGATGGGCAGTCCTAGGCCTGTATAGTGCCCCCTGCTGGAGACCCAGGCTCTTTCCATATTGTGGCTCTGTTGGGCATGACCTCAACTGCATGATCCATGGAGTTGTTAGAGGATTAGTTGCAGGGCAAGAAAGGCTCTTAGAAGTGTCCCACACCCCTGCCCCACTGTTCACCACTGGCCAGGATGTGGGCATGTGAAGGGAAAGTGTAGTAGTCTTCAGTCAGGATGGCCAGTGTCCAGTTAGGGCAGAGGGACCAGGAAATGGAAAGCGGGATCCATGTCTACTACATGGGAAAATATGCGATGTTGTTCAAATTAGGATTCCGGGCCTCAATTTTGAGAACATCCTTTAGAACCTGATAGAACTAGTACTCGGCACATAGCTGATAATGTGCCAAAGGCCCTTTGACCCCAAACACTGGTGTTTTCCTTTTTTCCACACCTTCCTAGAAAGTGACCTAAGAAGGCACATAGGCACCCAAAGGGTTTTGCCAGCTTTCGGCATTGTGAAAATAGACCATGTGTTGTCGACTGTTCTCTGGTCTCAGGAGTCCAGTCTACAGGGGATGGAGCCAAAGAGACCATCACTGAACTCCCTGTCAGAGCTTCCCCCAGTATGCCACCCAAAACTCCTGCACACTCACCAAAAGCCTGCTTAAATACCCGCTTCTCGGGGGCAGTCTTACCTGGTAGCCCTACTCCTACGACAGTTTTCACAGACCTTCGCTTCATCTGTCAGTAGCTCCCTGAGGGCAGGCTGGGCCCAAGAGCTGGTCTTGTCTCCCTCACAGCTGTGCCCCCCTACGAAACCTTTGGCTTCAAGGTGGCCGTGATCGCCTCAGTCATCAGCTGCGCCATCATCATGCTCATGTCCATGGCCTTCCTCACCTGCTGCTTCGTCAAGTGTGTGAAGAGGGGTGAGCAGCGGCGATCCGACAGGTACAGTGACCTGACTGCCGCGGAACACCTGCTGGTCGCCTCGGGACCCCTAGGGGTGTCAGGGAGCGGGGCTGCTGTGATCGTGGCCTCTTGCTGTTCACAGAGCATCTAGGCCATGGCTCACTTGTTTGGTCTTTTGTAAGATAGGTGACAGGGACACGGGGGCCCTTCTCATTCTGCAGACTGTGCACACCCCCAGTGTATGCTCTGCTGTGTGTGGACATGCAGGGCTGACCGCACGAGGGGCCTGCAGGTGGAGTCTGACTCACCTCTACTTTTCTTCACAGAAATTTACCCTGTTTGTGTGTGTGTGTGTGTGTGTGTGTGTGTGTGGAGGTGGGTTTTGTGGGGTATTTTTTTTTTTAACTGTGGTAAAATATTTACAACATAATAAAAGTTACCACGAGCAGCATCTTTCAGTGCACAGTTCAGGGGTATTGGTTATATTCACAGTGCTGTGTCATCATTGGCTTGATTCATTGCAAGAACTTTCCACCACCTGTCTTTGTGAGTGGTTTTTCTGGCACTTACTCATCACCCATGACCGCCTTCTCCCTACAGCAGCAGAAGTGTCCAGCCCTAAAATTCTTGCTCTTGGCCTTGCAGAGGCTTGCAGGACACACTTGCACCTGAATGTCTCTCCCTCCATCTCTCCCCAGGGCAAACCAACTGTGGCTCCAGCTGAGAGGCGAGGATTTGGAGACGGTGCAGGCTCCCTACCTTGGCCTTAAGGGCGTCAGCAGCGACAGCAGCATCAGTGGAGGGTCCAGGATCCAGCCTGTCCAAGTGCACGACAATCGCAGCTTCACCACGTGGGCATGGGCAGGGCAAGGAGGGCGGCAGGGCAGTGATAAGGGCGGGGTGGGAGGTGCCTGGCTTGGCCAGAGAACCTGGACACCAAGGGCGCTCACAGTCCGCACGTGCTGTGAGTCCAGGCCCGCCAAGGCCTCAACTCCCCTCTGTCGACGAGCTGATGGTCCTGCAACCTGTGCCTGACCGTGTATCCTAGTACCTGGAGCTGCCCTCCACTCCGTGTCTTTATCTTGTCACCCCGTGTCCAGAGAAGGAAGCTTCTGGAAATGAGTATTACCCTTCACCAGGACCCACAGGGCCCTGTCAGTTTGCTCCGTCTTCCCGTCTCTCTCCCTGCCCCTCTGTCTCTCCGTTTCTGTCTCTCCTTGTCTCTCTCTCAAAACACACACACACACACACTTTTTATGAACCAGTTCAAGGACATTTTTTACATACTTTTTTTTGACTCAAAGAGTCGAATCTTGGCTGAATGTGGACTGCAGATAGAACATCTCCCAGTGTTTTTACCGGCTTTGAGTGAGCACCCTCTGTCCCAGGGCTTCCCAGTATCTGGGCTCCTTAAATCGGACAGGATGTTTGTCTTTGGTGGTGATTCCCTTGGCACACTCAAGGCCAGTGGTCTCCTACAGACTCTGTATTCTGGACTGTCTTGGCATTCCTGCATGACTCACTTGGGCAGCATTTCTGGTGTAGGTGCCCCGTGAGCGGTGCTGGTGTGAATCATGGATATAGGCTGGGCTATCGCCCTGCAGGCATGAGGTCTGGGCCCTCTTGGCTGAGATGAGCCCATTGTCAAGTGACAAAAGACAGGATTCTGCTAAGGGTCCCTCTGCTGCCCCCATGACCCCTGGCCTGTAGCCTTAGCATCCAGGGATGATCCAGCCAGAATCAGTTTTGGCCCTGGGGGTTACGGAATAATGATTTTAATTCCATTGTGATTTCTGTTATTCCCTCTCTGAGGAATGAAGATGGATTTTGTCTTATCCTTCCTTTCCTTTTCATTTTGTTTTGTTGTTTTTGTATCACTCTGAACTCATAGGTATTCTTTTCTCAAACTTCAAAAAAATTTTTATTTATGGCTGTGCTGGGTCTTGGTTGCTGCGCGGGAGCTTTCTCTAGTTGTAGCAAGTGGGAGCTACTCTTTGTTGCAGTACGCAGGCTTCTCTTTGTGATGGCTTCCCTTATTGCGGAGAGTGGGCACTAGGCTTGCTGGCTTCAGTAGCTGCAGCACCTCCTCTCTCGCTCAGGATGTTCTGGCCCGTTGAGTGCTTTCTCTGCCCCTCCCTGGCATCGCAAGGTCAGTTTCTGCTCATTTCCTCAGTCCATCCCCACAGGAACCTCCCAGGGAGCCCGTTGCTTGAGCCTGACACCTCTCTGTGTGACAACTGCTCATGCCTTGTTTTCCAGCCTTGTACAGTGCGGATTATGGTGGGCCTCGCTTCTTGGCCCTGTTGAGGTGATACAGGTCAATGGGCTCGACTGGGCCCGGAGTACAGTTTCAGTGAGTGCCAGCCGTTGTTGTTAATTCTGCTCTTGTCCCTGGTACGCACGTGAGGAAACTGAGGCGCTAGAGGTGGTGGCCTGTGCAGGAGTAGCAGGGGCCTGTCTGATCCCACGTCCACACTCAAAGTGCTGGGGCTGGCTGACTCCTAGGAATAGACTCCCTACCTCCTTCCCTTGAACTTCAGACACACGTTAGACATCCATGGTGGTGGCCATGGCAGGAGTGCCACCTTGCACCCTTTCCACCTGACCTGACACGTTGTGTTGTCGTGGTGGTCCGAGGCCCCTGGAGTTTCACTCCAAACACTTCAAGTGCTGTGCTCAGGTTTAGGCGAATGCCTGTTCTTAGAGCTGTTTTTCTTTTTTGAGATGGCATTTTGGGACGATCCTAGGAACAGATTGTTTAGGTCAAGTAAGTCTGAATATTTTTGTTACCATATTCTTCCTCCAGGAACCCAGCACCAGTTGAGCCATTTTTACAACTAACCATTGCCAAACGTTAATGATTTGTTTTCCATCACTTCCCTAGCAAGTGTGAGTTACATCGCTGGTTTTCATCAGCATTTATTTGATTAATATTGAGAAAGAGCATTTTCTCCTTCCTTTTGCTTACCAGTCACATTGCTGGCTTTAGACATTTTTGGTTTGCTCTGCTGAATTGCCTGATGTTTTTTCTCATCAGTACTGGAAGCGCCATGTACATTGTAGAAGAGGTCCTTACCCATCAGCCAGCTGCTGGCACTTTCCTTTTTGTTTCAGTTATTTTCAGATTATGTTCAGGATATATTGGTAGTGCATGTCCTTTTCATATAGTCACATTTCCTTGGCAGGTTTCAGAGCTTCTCCATTGCACCCTGCCCTGTGACACCCTCTCCCCATTATAGACCTGTGACATACTGTCTGGTGTCTCAGTTGGGAAGAGCCCCAATGGAACAGGGGAAGGAATTGTTGCATTTCAGGATGTACCATCCTAGGCAAGGCCTAGATGCCCCAGTTCTCCCACTGATTGGTGGTGAAATCATCTTTAGTAAGATGAGCTTTGCCCCTTGACCTTACTTTTCTTTCATAAATGCTTCCCCGCACTCACATTGTGCCAGGCACTGTTCTAAGCTTTTCCAAACATTACTTGTTCTAACCGTAGGAGTAGGAACTATTTTTGTATCCCATTTTGAGAAACTTGTCCAGAATAACACAACTGCTAAGCATGAAGCTAAGTTTGAAGTCAGCTCCAAAGTCTAGCTCCAAAGTCAATGGACTTGCTTACTAAGCTGATTTTCCTTTCCGCTAGTTAGTTTACTCACCTATTCATTGAACCAACATAAAACGTAATTCCTATTACTTCTTAGAGCTTTCCTGAGGACTAGATGTGGGTGGGAACAGAAATCTGGGAAAGCTTCCTGGAAGAAGTGGTACCTGAGGTGAATAGATTGGGAGAGCCTGTATTGGAGAGAAGGAGAGAGAGAGCATCTTAAGGGGAAGAAGTAGTCAGGCAGCCTCAGGAAGCAGAAATCAGTGTAAGTGGGTGGGAGCAGGACCAGGTGGACAAAGGTGGGGGCCAGGGTTTGCTCAGCTTGGAAATTGGGTGGGTTTGTGGCTTGGGGGCTAGAGGAGGCCACAAGGGAACTGAAGATATAGAAGGTAGGAGATCTGGCCCCAGAGTGCCAGAGGAGAGCCTGGCAAGAATGAGGGTGTCCTCCAGAATATTCCTGGGACCCCACTGTCCCTTCTCTGCCTAAGGCATGCTGTTTCCACAGAGTTTACACTCTGAATAAGCTTCCTCCCTCTAGAAAGCCCCAGGAAGGTGGGTGTGCTGCTCCTTGAGTCATCCCTCTTGTATGAAGGAGGGACTTGAGGCTCAGTGAGAGGCACCTATGGAGAGGCCTCCTTGGGTGCAAGGCAAGAGAAAACAGGGGCCCTCACCTTGGGGCAGCAATCTATCCCAGACCCACAGAAGACCAGGGCCAGCATGGGGGCAAAGTTGGAGTTAAATGGAGTCCTCACTCTTCCCCCACGCTCACACTTCCTCTTCCTGCAGAGACCTTGGCGAGGGTACCAGAGAGCTGGCCAGCGTGGCCCGAGGCGTGGACAAGGACTTCTGGACCGCTAGTGGCCCCACGAGCTCCCCCCGCGCCCAGGTGATGGTGCATACAGCAAACCCAGGGCAGATCCTGCCTCCCTCCAGGGCAACTGTGATGCTCAGACAGCCTGCAGCCTACGTCCCAGGGTGACCAAAGCAGAGGCCAGAGCCTGCCCTCCACAGTGGGAAGGCCAGGATGACCCTACCAGCTGACACCTGCATCTCCACATGTGTCCAGCTCAAGATTGGTCAGTGAAATCAGCTTCCGGGCTTAGAGATCCCTCAGAGCATTGAGTTGGGGACCCTCTCAGGGGGTGACCTGTCCCAGGGGAGCCCAGCCATAGCTGTTTTTATAGACAGGGCTCCTTGAAACCACCACTGAGGTTCACAAAACCAGCTGCAGCCTCCCTCTAGTGAGGCTCCTTTGAAGAGACTGGAGGACATTTTAGGCACGTCTAGTTTTGCATAGCAGAGTGGAGGAGATGACAGCAGACTCCTCCACAGTTATAGCTGGCTGCCTTGTACCTACAAGCAGAGACCCAGCTGGGATGCTGCATTCATTATCTGTAAAGTTGTGGTAAGGGGTATGAAATAAACAATTCTTTGAAAAACAATAAAGGTAAGAATTACTGTCTCAGTTTTCAATCCCTGTGTAACAGAGCCTCAAGTATAGCAGCATAAAACTGGTAGTTTCTCATTACAGCTTGGGATTCCAGGACTGCTGGGTTCTGCTGGCCAGTGCTCACAGCGGCTCCTCCCATGTGCTTGTGGTCAGCTGGATTGCCGCCAGGTGTCCCCAGAGACCCAGGAAGTGGTGACCACCTCGAGTGGCCAGGCCTCCTCACATCACGGCAGCTGGTTTCCACAGTGAGAGTCCCAAGTGCAAACCTCACCTTTCAGAGCCTCCGAAATCACCCTCGGTCACTACTTCTGTGTTTCATTCAATGAGGGGAGGTACTTGGACTCCATTTCTCTCCTGAACCAGTTGAAATCCGATTTCCAGCCTTCTGAGATTTGGGGTGTGATCTGTCTGGCCATTGAGGAACCTCACTGGTGTTTGCTCTCTGAACTTTCCTGCTTCCTGGAGGCCCTGCAGTCATGCTGAGGATGTAAGGAGAAGAACCTGATGAAGAAGAGCTGGTGGTCCTGAAAGAGCCTGTGCTACCCTGAAGCCACAATTGTCATGGTTTCCGTCACTAACAAATACATCTTGACACAGGTTACACGGGGCAGTCCATCTGTCCTGGCTCCAGCAGGGGGCACTTGGGTGGTTCCACATGTTCAGCTGCTACACTGGTGCCAACATCCTTTCTGGTCTGGGATGCTGTTCCATCAAGTGGCTTCCAGTGAGGAATTCTGAGGCCAGAAGGTGTGTGTGGTTCTCCAGTGAGGAGAAGGTCATGCAGGGGGCACTCGGGGGGCAAGCCCAGACCCAGCCCTCAACCAGATACTGCAGCATTCATGCTATGGAGTCCCTGGTAGACTCAGGCCCTCTCCAGCTTTTCTGGGAGGGGCAAGTAGTCACTCTCAACTCTGTGCCTCCAAGGGTCCTGTGGGCTCAACTTTGTGGGGCCAGGCAGGGGTGGAAGGTCCGCCCTGATCCTGCAGAGTGTGATGTCAGGGCACATGGATGCTGTCCGACGCCACAGGCCCCTCATGGGGGGCTTCAGCAGCTCTGCTCAAGGCTCTGAGTTCGCTCACGAATGCTAACTCTACCAGGCCTTCTCCATGTCCTTATCAGAGTGAGGTGGTGAGAAGCTGCCATGAAGATTTGAGGGGGTGCCTTCAACAGGAAGTGGGTGCTTTGTCCCTGGTGCCTGGACCTTGGGCTACTGGAGCAGAGGACAGGAGGGACGGGGTGAAGTGGAGCCAGGAGGATGGCGCCACCCTGCTCCAGCTCCCGACAGCTGAGAGTTACAGGAATAAGTGTCCAGAGGGCCACAGGGTGCTGCAGGGGTGGGAAGGAAGCGACGTGATGCCCAGATGGAGAGAGTGCTGGCTGAACCTCAGAGTCATTGCTCAGGAGAGCTAGAGGGGCATGAGGCCTCGGGGGTGCAGCACGCTGGGCCCTGACCTGTCTACACCAAGGACAGGAGTCTTAGCTGGATTAGGAGACAAGCTTGCCAAGGAGCAGGAAGAAAGCAACATTCTTTCACAGGCGTTTTAGGACAGAGGGCTTCACTTAGAGGAGAAGCAGAAGGGGGAGCCAGTCTCCCCTAAAACCAATTCCAACTTTTACTGGGAAGAAAGAGGAGTGAACACCTTTTCTTGCTTACCAGGCTTAACCCCCCATGGACAGCCCTTGGTACCTGCTGTCCCCTCTGCCTGCAACACTGCCCTTACAGGCCACATGGCCCACTGCCACACTTGCCTTCTTAGCTCAGGAAACGTTAACCACTTTTTATATCACCATGGGTGAGACTATGCTGCTGAAACTGACAGCCCCTGATTCAGTCAGCTCGGGGAGCTCTAACAAATAACACAGAATGGGTAGTTTAAACAATAGAGATGTATATCACACAGTCCTGGAGGTGAGAACTAAGTGCTGGCTGATTTGTTTTCTGTTAGGGGCTCTCTTAGTGGCTTGCAGGTGGCCGCCTTCTTGCTGTGTCCTCACGTGGCCTTGGAGTGTGTCCAGAGAGAGGGAGAGAGTGCTTTCTGATGTCTCTTCCTAGGACACTCGTCCTATGGATTCAGAACCACAACCTTAAGACCTCATTTTACCCTAGTTCAGTTCAGTCGCTCAGTCGTGTCCAACTTTTTGTGACCCCATGAGCCACAATACGCCAGGCCTCCCTTTCCATCCCAACTGCTGGAGTCGACCCAAACCCATGTCCATTGAGTCGGTGATGCCATCCAACCATCTCATCCTCTGTTGGCCCCTTCTCCTCCTGCCCTCAATCTTTCCCAACATCAGGGTCTTTTCCAATGAGTCAGCTCTTTGCATCAGGTGGCCAGAGTACTGGAGTTTCAGCTTCAACATCAGTCCTTCCAATGAATACCCAGGACTGATCTCCCATGGACTGGTTGGATATCCTTGCAGTCCAAGGGACTCTCAAGAGTCTTCTCCAACACCACAGTTCAAAAGCATCAGTTCTTCAGTGCTCAGCTTTCTTTATAGTCCAACTCACATCCATACATGACTACTAGAAAAACCATAGTCTTGCCTAGACAGACTTTTGTTGGCAAAGTAATGTCTCTGCTTTTTAATATGCTGTCTAGGTTGGTCATAACTTTCTTTCCAAGGAGTAAGTGTCTTTTAATTTCATGGCTGAAATCACCATCTGCAGTGAATTTGGAGCCCCAAAAAGTAAATTAAGCCACTGTTTCCCCATCTATTTGCCATGAAGTAATGGGACAAGATGCCATGATCTTAGTTTTCTGAATGTTGAGCTTTAAGCCAACTTTTTCACTCTCCTCTTTCACTTTCATCAAGAGGCTCTATAGTTCTTCTTCACTTTGTGCCATAAGGGTGATGTCATCTGCATATCTGAGGTTATTGATTTCTCCCAGCAGTCTTGATTCCAGCTTGTGCTTCCTCCAGCCCAGCGTTTCTCATGATGTACTCTGCATAAAAGTTAAATAAGCAGGGTGACAATATACAGCCTTGACATACTCCTTTTCCTATTTGGAACAAGTTTGTTGTTCCATGTCCAGTTCTAACTGTTGCTTCCTGACCTGCATACAGGTTTCTCAAGAGGTAGGTCAGGTGGTCTGGTATTCCCATCTCTTGAAGAATTTTCCACAGTTTATTGTGATCCACACAGTCAAAGGCTTTGGCATAGTCAATAAAGCAGAAATAGATGTTTTTCTGGAACTTTCTTGCTTTTTTGATGATCCAGTGGATATTGCCAATTTGATCTCTGGTTCCTCTGCTTTTTCTAAATCCAGCTTGAACATCTGGAAGTTCACGGTTCACATATTGCTGAAGCCTGGCTTGGAGAATTTTGAGCATCACTTTACTAGCGTGTGAGATGAGTGCAATTGTATTGTTTTACCTAAGCACTTAAAGGCCCACCTCTGACACATAGCCACAGTGGAAATTAGGGCTTCAGTATATGGACTGAAGAGAATAAACACTCAGTTCATAACAACCCCCTAAGTCTCAGGGGCTCAAACAGCGTCATTTACTCCTTGCTCAGATGTGTGTCCAGTTCAACCAGCAGGGGCTTTGCTCAGCGGAGTTGTTGCGTCCTCACCTAGTGGAGCAGCCCTATCCAACTTCCACCTCCACAATCTCCAGGAGCAAGAAGTGATGCTGGAGCCTCTTTCACCGGCAGTGGAGGGGACACATCTCACTTCTGTGTAGGACATATCAACCAGACTGACCTCAGGGCCCAGCAGGGTGACTCTCCGGGGTGTGCAGAAGGAGAGGGAGCAGGTACAGACAAGAGTCCCACCAGTGCTTCCATGTCATCCTGCATCAGCTCTTTAACATTTGATGCCGACGAGATCCATGGTTTTCAGTTGCTGTGACAGCTACTTTATCAGAGAAACGCCAGCCAGCCCTCAATACTGGAGCAGCACCAGAAGTAGCTGTGAAGAATCAGGCTGTGATGACCCAAGGGAGACTTCATTCCCCATCGGTTGGGGCACAGCAGTTGGGGGGAAAAAACAAAACAAAACTTGTGCCTCATATTGATTCCTCAACAATTTGCTTAGCTGTGTGTCACATTTATGCACTGCTGGATAGTGAGTCATCCCAAAACTCAGTGGCTGTAAACCGCAGCCGCCAAGTTGTCATCTCTCTTAGTGCTGTGGGTTCTTGCAGACGTGCCTCCCCCACTGCTGCAGTTAGCAGAATCCAGGCCTGAGATCTCCTAGATGTGTTCACTCACTCAGTTTAGTTGATACTAGTTGTTTGGGACCTCAGCTGGGACTCTGGGTAGAAACACCACACATGGCCTGAGTATTCTTTAGGGGTGGGGGCTGGGATTCAAGGGTGGCTGTCCCAGAAGTGGGAAGTGGGGGCTGTTGGTTTTCTATGGCCTGGGCCCAGACTATTGCCAAGCAGTCCTGAGGCAGGAGATAGATGGGGTCCAGGATAGGTATTTATAACTGGCCTCCTATTCACACCTCCCGGGATGAGAAGAAGTTGAGTTCCGGGTAGAATATTCATAACCAGCCCCCTGTTTACATTTGCTGAAGCAAGAGACAAATGGGCTCCAGGATGACATATTTATCACTGGATTCCTGCCTATGTTTTGAGATCTATACCTCGATATAAAATCCAGCACAGGAATAGAGTAAATAACCAGACATTGGGCATTTTTATGGCAGGGGCAGTGGGGCTAAACCCTCTTAAAAGATCAGGACATCATATATTTCCCATCCTTGGGGCAAGGGAGACATTTCACAAACAGAAAGGCTCCTAGGGGTCAAAAGGAGGGGGCATCACCCCACAATATGTGATGCTAATATGTGGATCACACAGACCACTGGGCTGGAACCCATCTTGGAAAAAAAAATTGCACATACATCTTGGGGAGGGTCCTAGGATTGGTCAGGTGTGGAAAAAGAAACCAGATAATTGGTTAAGGGTAAACAAAACCCGGAAGAACTGTCCTATATAAATGACTTAACCACCTCTTTTCTGCGCTCCTCCTCACTAGCGGGAATGCCCACACACTTTCTCTCTGGGTGTGTGTCTCCGCCTTGCTTCTTTTTTAACAAAACAGTTTCTCTACCTGCTCTCTCACTTATTGTGCTATGTCTCTAAATAAACTTTTTGTCTGCATTTACAGTTCTTGCTTCAGTGAGAAATGCAGTTTTCACCGAGGGCAAAGATCCAGGGAAAAATAGCTTCTAGCCTCTGGCCCTTGCTGGTCTGGTGGCTAGGATTCCTGGTTTTCATCCAGACTACCCAGTTTCAATTCTTGGGCATGGAATTAAGATCTCACTTCGAGCCACCGTTCACTGCTACATGGCCGGGATCATCCTGACATTTAGATATGCTCACACTTCTTGAATTCAGTGCGCCAAGGAACTGTCCCTTCTACCCTTCTACTTCTCTCCATCCCCTTCTCCAGGCCAAAATCCCTGGCCCCACTTTCTCTCAGGCCCCATATCCAATCCTACAGCAGTCCTTTTGCTTCAACCTCAAAATTTAACTGGAACACACCCCACCTCCCTACCTCCACAACCACTAACTCTGGCTCCAGCCTCCTCCTCCTCTCACCTGGACCATTACAGTAACATCCTCCTGGCCACCCCTTGGTCTGCCTTCCTCCCTTGCCTTCCTTCCAAGCCCCATCATCCATCCACCCCCAGGGGCAGTTCCCATATAACTAGCAGAGGGTTACTTTGCTTTTTAAATTTTTAATTGTGGTAAAAGATGCATAACATAAAGTTTACTCTCTAAACCATTTTTAAGTGTAAAGTTCAGTAGTGTGACGCACATTCACATTGTTGTGCTGCTGTCAACACCATCCATACCCAGAACACTTCATCTTCCCAAACAGAAACTCTGTTGCCATTAAACCAACTCCCCCTTCGCCTCCCTCAACCCCCAGCACCCACAATTCTCCTCTATGTCTTTATGAGTTTGACTACTATAGGGACCCCACATAAGTTTAATCACACATTATTTGTCCTTTTGTGACTAGCTTATTTTGAAGTAGGAGGTAGACGGGTCTCCAGGCTGAGCAGCTGGAGTTTGTCAAGTAGAGCAAATTGGAGCTTTGTTTGCCCTAGAAACTCTAGTGAAAGTGTTAGTAGCTCAGTCATGACTGACTCTTTGCAACCCCATGGCCTGTAGCCCACCAAGCTCCTTGGTCCATGGAATTCTCTAGGCAAGAATACTGGAGTGCATTGCCTTTCCCTTCTCCAGAGGACAAAGTTAATGGCAAGAGCTGGACTCTGCTAAAGAGATAAGATGACCACATGATGTCAAGAAAACCTCCCCGAATGAATGTGCACAGGAAAGATCCTTGAGGGTTAAAAGAGAGGAGGCATTATCCCACAGTTCAGTTCGGTTCAGTCGCTCAGTCACATCCAACTCTTTGCGACTCCATGAACCACAGCATGCCAGGCCTCCCTGTCCATCACCAACTCTCAGAGTCCACCCAAACCCATGTCCATTGAGTTGGTGATGCCATCCACCATCTCATCCTCTATCGGCCCCTTCTCCTCCTGCCCTCAATCTTTCCCAGCATCAGGGTCTTTTCAAATAAGTCAGCTCTTCACATTGGGTGGCCAAAGTACTGGAGTTTCAGCTTCAGCATCAGTCCTTCCAATGAACACCCAGGACTGATCTCCTTTAGGATGGACTGGTTGGATCTCCTTGCAGTCCAAGGGACTCTCAAGAGTCTTCTCCAACACCACAGTTCAAAAGAATCAATTCTTCAGCGCTCAGCTTTCTTCACAGTCCAACTCTCACATCCATACATGACCACTGGAAAAACCATAGCCTTGACTAGATGGACCTTTGTTGACAAAGTAATGTCTCTGCCTTTTAATATGCTGTCTAGGTTGCTCATAATTTTCTTTCCAAGGAGTAAGCTTCTTTTAATTTTATGGCTGAAGTCACCATCTGCAGTGATTTTGGAGTCCAGGAAAATAAAGTAAGCCACTGTTTCCCTATCTATCTGCCATGAAGTGATAGGATGCCATGATCTTAGTTTTTTGAATGTTGAGCTTTCAGCCAACTTTTTCACTCTCCTCTTTCACTTTCATCAAGAGGCTCTTTAGTTCTTCACTTTCTGCCATAAGGGTGGCGTCATCTGCATATCTGAGGTTATTGATATTTCTTCTGACAATCTTGATTCCAGCTTGTGCTTCCTCCAGCCCAGCATTTCTCATGATGTACTCCACATATAAGTTGAATAAGCAGGGTGACAATATACAGCCTTGACATACTCCTTTTCCTATTTGGAAACAGTCTGTTGTTCCATGTCCAGTTCTAACTGTTGCTTCCTGACCTGCATACAGGTTTCTCAAGAGGCAGGTCAGGTGGTCTGGCATTCCCATCTCTTGAAGAATTTTCCACAGTTTATTGTGATCCACACAGTCAAAGACTTTGACAGTGTCAATAAAGCAGAAATAGATGTTTTTCTGGAACTCTCTTGCTTCTTTGATGATCCAGCAGATGTTGGCAATTTGATCTCTGGTTCCTCTGCCTTTTCTAAAACCAGCTTGAACATCTGGAAGTTCACGGTTCACATATTGCTGAAGCCTGGCTTGGAGAATTTTGAGCATTACTTTACTAGCGTGTGAGATGAGTGCAATTGTGTGGTAGTTCGAGCATTTTTTGGCATTGCCTTTCTTTGGGATTGGAATGAAAACTGACCTTTTCCAGTCCTGTCGCCACTGCTGAGTTTTCCAAATTTGCTGACATATTGAGTGCAACACTTTCACAGCATCATCTTTGAGGATTTGAAATAGCTCAACTGGAATTCCATCACCTCCACTAGCTTTGTTCATAGGCCCACTTGACTTCACGTTCCAGGATGTCTGGCTCTAGGTGAGTGATCACACCATCGTGATTATCTGGGTCGTGAAGATCTTTTTTGTACAGTTCTTCTGTGTATTCTAGCCACCTCTTCTTAATATCTTCTGCTTCTGTTAGGTTCATACCATTTCTGTACTTTATCGAGCCCATCTTTGCATGAAATATTCCCTTGGTATCTCTAATTTTCTTGAAGAGATCTCTAGTCTTTCCCATTCTATTGTTTTCCTCTATTTCTTTGCATTGATCACTGAGGAAGGCTTCCTTATCTCTCCTTGCTCTTCTGGTCATAGCAAACACTTTCTTCCAACAACACAAACGAAGACTCTACACATGGACATCACCAGATGGTCAACACTGAAATCAGATTGATTATATTCTTTGCAGCCAAAGATGGAGAAGCTCTATACAGTCTGCAAAAACAAGACTGGGAGCTGACTGTGGCTCAGATCATGAACTCCTTATTGCCAAATTCAGACTTAAATTGAAGAAAGTGGGGAAAACCACTAGACCATTCAGGTATGACCTAAATCAAATCCCTTATGACTATACAGTGGAAGTGAGAAGTAGATTTAAGGGACTAGATCTGATAGACAGAGTACTTGATGAACTATGGACAGAGATTTGTGACGCTGTACAGGAGACAGGAATCAAGGCCATCCCCAGGAAAAAGAAATGCAAAAAGGCAAAAAGGCTGTCTGAGGAGACCTTACAAATAGCTGTGAAAAGAAGAGAAGTGAAAAGCAAAGGAGAAAAGGAAAGATATCCTACAGTAGGTGTTGTGAAACCTCCCTTTAGCCTTTGCACTAGAATCCATCTTGGCAAAAAGATGTGCGTGCATAACAGGGAGGGTTCTAAGAAAGGTCAGATATGGGAAAAGAGGTGAGATAGTTGGCCAGAGGAGAACAAAGACTAGGAAGGACTGTCCTATATATTGATTTAACCACCTCTAACCACAACCTTTGACTGTGGATCACAACAAACTATGGAGAATTCTTCAAAAGATAAGAATACCAGACCACCTTACCTGCCTCCTGAGAAACCTGTATGCAGGTCAAGAGGCAACAGTTAGAACCAGACATGGAACAATGGACTGGTTCAAAATTGGGAAAGGAGTACATCAAGGCAGTATATTGTCACCCTGACTTATTTAACTTCTATGCAGAGTACATCATGTGAAATGCTGGGCTGGATGAATCACAAGTTGGAATCAAGATTGGTGGGAGAAATAACAGTGACCTCAGATATGCAGATGATATCACCCTAATGGCATAAAGTGAAGAGGAACTAAAGAGCTTCTTGATGAAAGTGAAAGAGGAGAGTAAGAAAGCTGGCTTGAAACTCAACATTCAAAAAACTAGGTCATGGCATCTGGTCCCATCACTTCATGGGAAATAAATGGGGGAAAAATGGAAACAGTAGCAGGTTTTATTTACTTGGGCTCCAAAATTACTGTCGATGGTGACTGCAGTCATGAAATTAAAAGATGCTGGCTTCCTGAAAGAAAAGCTATGACAAACCTAGACAGCATATTAAAGAGCAGAGACATCATTTTGCTGACAAAGGTCCGTATTGGTGGTTTAGTTGCTAAGTTGTGTCCACCTCTTGCAACTCCATGAACTCTAGCCCATCAGGCTCCTCTGTCCGTGGGATTTTCCAGGCAAGAATATTAGAGTGGGTTACTATTTTCTTCTCCAGGGATCTTCCCTACCCAGGGATTGACCTCGGGTCTCCTGCACTGCAGGCAGATTCTTTATCCACTGAGCTACCAAAGCTATGGTTTTTCTAGTAGTCCTGTTAGAGTTGGACCATGAACAAGGCTGAGCACTGGAGAATCGATGCTTTTGAACTGTGGTGCTGGAGAGGACTCTTGAGAGTCCATAGGACAGCAAGGAGATCAAATCAGTCAATCTGAAAGGAAATCAACCCTGAATATTCATTGTAAGGACCGATGCTGAAGCTCCAATACTTTGGCCACCTGATGTGATGAGCTGACTCGTTGGAAAGACCCTGATGCTGGGAAAGATTGAGGGCAGGAGGAGAAGGGGACAGCAGAGGATGAGATGGTTGGGTGGCATCACTGACTCAATGGCCATGAGTTTGAACAAATTCTGGGAGATAGTGAAGGACAGGGAAGCCTGGTGTGCTGCAGTCCATGGGGTCTCCAAGAGTTGGATATTACTTAGTGACTCAACAACAACAACAGTTACAATGTTGGTCCCCCTGGCAGCCAACCTCCATCCTTCAGTAACTAGGGGCTTTCCAGAAGTTACCTGAATATAACAATATAAACTATAAAAATATAATAAAAAGGTTTCTCTTGCTGAAACCAAGCAGGACCCTGTGGGGCTCCTGGGCACATAAGTCTTTCTGTATCCCTCATTTCTTGCTTACAAGAAAATAGGCTTCATTCAGCCTCCATGACCTTCCCTGCATTCCAAAGGGCAGATTCAAAGCATTGCTAATCATGGAAGGGAGGGATTGTGGAGACAAGGGAGGACCAGTCAAGAACCAATGATCCTGGTTCCCCCTCAGTGGATATATACAATATGTATGAGCTGCTTTGCAGATACTGAAACCTCCACCAAGTGGGAGAAGTTAACTCTATACTGCCCACAAGCATATTGTGGTTAAACTGGTTAGAACCAGAAGGTTAAGAATGCTGACTTCCAGTTGCGTCACTACCAACCAATCAGAAGAATGTCCATGAACTGATCCTGCTCTCCTCTTTGAACCATTACTGTAAGACTCTCTGTCCCCTCCAGATTGAGGCACAGTTTTGAGGGCATTAGCTTGCTGTGGACCCTTTTGCCTGGCAAAGTAATAAAGCTATTCTTTTCTACTTCACCCAAAACTCTGTTTCTGATATTCAGTTCAGTATCAGGATACAGAGGCTGAATTTTGGCTACCCAACCACTTGGGAAATTTCAAAGGATTTTAGAAACTCTGTGCGGGGAACCAGGATGAAAATCAAATATATATTTCTCACTATAAATTGTAATGTCACTCTTAGCATAATGTCTTTAAGGTTCATTTATGCTGTAGCATGTGTCAGAATCTCCTCATTTTTAAGGCTGGATAGTACTCCCATCTTAGGTATATGCCATGTTTACTTATCTATTTATCCCTCAACGGACACTTGGGTTGCTTCCACCTTTTGGCTACAGTGAATAACACTGCTTTGAATAGCATTCAAAGTGTGCAAACATCTCTTTGAGACTCTTCATTCAACACTTCTGTGTGTTGTTGTTAAGTCACTAAGTCATGTCCGGCTCTTTGCCACCCCATGAACTGTAGTGTGCTAGTCTCACCTGTCCTTCACCATCTCCCAGAGTTTGCTCAAACTCATGTCTATTGAGTCAGTAGCCATCTCATCCTCTATTGTCCCCTTCTCCTCCTGCCTTCAATCTTTCCCATCATCAAGGTATTTTCCAATGGGTCAGCTTTTTCGTGTGCAGGGGGTTATTTTTAAAACTTAAAAATCAGAGCAGATCTCCATTCTCCCCTCCCTAGCTCATAATTCTCATACTGTCAGTTCTCAGCTACCTGGCCTGCCTGACCCTATGTGATTGGCCTGTCACCACCTGACCTTCCCCTTCTGCTCAAAACAATCATCATCATTTAGTATCTCTCACAGTTTCAGGTGAGGCTTGGCGGGGTGGCTCTGTCTTGGATCTCTCTCTCTCTCTTTCTTTCTTTTTTAAAAAAATATTTATTTCACAGTTTCAGATCTTAGTTGCAGCACATGGGGTCTTCCATCTTTGTTGTGGCATTCAAACTTTTAGCTGTGGCATGTGGGATCTAGTTCCCTGACCAGGGATCAAACCTGGGCCCCCAGCATTGGGAGCATGCAGTCAAGACATTGAACCACCAGGGAAGTCCTTGTGGATCTCTCTTGAGGCTGCAGGCCTTCACCTGAAGTCTTAACTGGAACCAGGGACTTCCTCATGGTGAGGCAGGAGATAGAAGGACTCCAGGTTAGACATTTACAACTGGCCTCCTGTTTGCATTTCATGGGGCGTGACGAGGTGGGCTTCAGGCTGGATACGTAAAACTGTTAGCATTTCCTGAGACAAGACAGATGGGCTCCAGTTAAGACATTAACAGTCAGCCTCCCGTTCCCACTCCGAAATGGAAGTAACAATATAAACAGGGTAAATAGCTGGTCTTTGTCTCTTGTAAACCCTTTAAGGTAATAGTCATAGCAAGGAGAAAGAGGAGCAAAATCCTGTTTGAGATCTCTGCTCCCCCTTTTTGGGACAAGGGAGACACTACACATGCACAGAAAGACTCCTTGGGGGTCAAAAGTCAGGGGATAAGGCCAGGCCATAATGAGTGTTGCTCCTTCCAGAAGCCTTCGCTTTGAGACCCATCTTGGCTGAGAGGTGTGTGCTCACCCAGGGAGGGTCCCAGCGTAGGTCAGGTAATTGACCTGAAGGAAGACAAAAACCTGGAAGAACTGACCTATATAAGTGACATCTGCCTCTTTACTGTGCTCCTCCTCACTAGGGAGGAGACCCACACCCTCTCTCTCTCTTTCATCTCTGCCTTGCTTCTATCTTAACTAAACAAACTGTTTCTCTATGTGCTCTCCCATGTGTTTCGCTACGTCTCAAATAATTAACTTTGTACCAACACTTACAGTTTTTGCCTCTGTGATAAAAGTTTTTTTTTTCCACCAGGTTAAAGAGCCAGGGAAAAATAGCTTCTAGCCTCTAGCCCTTGCTGGTCTGATGACTAGGGTTCCTGGTTTTCATTCAGGCTACCTGGGTTCAATTCCCAGGCAGGGAATTAAGATCTTGCTTCACACCACCACTCACTGCCGCCTTGCTGAGATCAATGGCAAGCTGATGTGGGCTGTTGTCTGGGGTCCCAACACCTCAGCACACTCCTCAGCACTGCTTGCTTATCCTCATGACATGGTAGCTGTTTCCCCTAGAGAGAGTGATCCAAGAGAGAAAGGCAGAAACCACAATCCCGAAACCACAATCCCCTTTATGATCCAAGCCCCAGAAGTCATCATGACTTCTGCTGTTTCACCAGTCATAAAGATCGGCCTGATTTGCTGTGGAGGAGACTGCACAGGAATGTGACCCGGGATGGTGCAAGCAGCTCTTTCACCCCTTTTCCATTTGTTCATCCCTGCTTTCCTCAGACCTTAACCATGAACATGAGATCGCTAGACAATGTTTAAGCTAGTTTCCTGATTTTTGCTTTACTGGATGTACACCATGTTTCGCCTAACCTGTTGACTCCTTCCCTTAATTAAAAGGAGTAAGAATGAAGAATTATGTATTAATAATTAAAGAATGACTGACTCTCTACCTTATCTTGCCCTTGGTACATTTGCAGGCAGACCTCGGGCAAGAGAATATCTAGTTGCAGGGGGACCATGTGAACAAGACAGTGTCCAAAGGAAGATCAGAAATCAGCAGATCCACACTCAACGGAAAAATGACTAAGAATCCGATCTCCTACATTAATGATTAACTGAAATCATTTCCCCTTTATCCCTTTAAAGATTGTCAAGGCTGAGCACGATCTTTGGAGTTGGTCTCCAGACAAGAGTTCACCTTCTCCCCAGATTGTCAGCTCTTCTGAATAAGATACCTTTCCTTTCTATTGACTCTTGGTTCTCAATTATTGACTTTTGAGCAGTAAGCAGGTGATCCTGAGTTCAGTAGCAATATGAGGGGCCATCTTGGAGGCTGGCAGGCTCCCCAGGCAGCCTCTGTCTAGCCTCTTGCTCTTCACAACACTCAGCGCCTGCACTCAGATGTGTTTTGTTGCTCTTGGTGGAAGCTCCAGCAGGGCTCCTCTGCTCTCCCAGTGATAGCCTACCTCTTTTTTGGGCTTATCACAAGTGTTTAGGAGACATGTATTAAATAAATCAATGAGTAAATGAATGAATTGTGGCCTTTGGCTATATGTGAATGTGGAGGAGAATGTCCTTGCTCTTCCTCAGTGGTCAGGTAATCCTTCACACGGTCAGCTCTAGCCAGGCAGGCTGCCCCTCGGCCCATGGGCACACTTCATTCCTCTTGCCTCAACCTGTGTGTGCCTCTTCTTTCAACTCATCTTTTTAGGCTCTAAGTGCATTTACAGAGCACCTGTCGTATGTCTGGCACTGGGACCAAGGTAGATGTGGCCCTGTCCTTGGGAACTGACATTCTAGTTGGGAGATGGGTAGCAGAATGTGCCTGGGGGGCAGAATGGGGAGCCTATGGTGGTGCCCTGTGGTGATATGTTCCATGGCCTGGCCCACTGAAGGTCTGATCAGGAACTTGAATTTGTACCAGTTGTACGTGTGGAACACAATGTTATTATAAATGAAATTGAGCAGCTCCTTGGGTGTTTCCTGTTTCTCTGATGATAGGAGTATTGACCTCTAGGGTTGATTTCTAGGAGTTCTTTATTAATTAGGGAGATGAACCTTCTGTGATCGGCCGATATTTCCCCATTTCTAGTCTGTTTTTTTACTTCGTAGACATGTTGGAGGGAAGGGCAGCCCTGAGATCAGGCGAGTGACAAGTGCAGACACCATGTGGGGTGAACTCTCCCTGCCTGACTTTAACTTGTATTTACTTTCTGATCGGATAAAGCATACCAGGATTACAAAATTCTAAGGCAGCAAAAGTCAGAAGTGAAAGCCATGGCGGTTGGGGGTGAGGGGCAGGGCCAGTGCATCCTGGACATTTAGGGACAGCTGGGGAGCAATGTCAGTTTGCACCAGTAAGTCCACACCGGGTGATCTGTTTCCATCTGCATATAAGACTCCCCCCCCCCAGTGTTCAGCAGATGGAGGAAGGTCCCCAGGCGTCCAGCCCTCCCACCTTGAATGACCAAGCTCTTACCCAAGTGCTCACTTTTTTTTTGGCCTGTTTCTGAATTCTCTTTATTACTCTGACAGTTCACACTACATGCAGCTATAATTTGTCATTATTCCATATCATACTGTTCTTTATCAATTTACCTTTTTTAGGAGAGGGTCATCAGAGGTTCTACTACATATATGACAGTAACATCGAGCAAAACTTACTTATTAAGCAATGGAAGTTAACATTGGTTGAATGCCTTAACAATGACCAAATCTGCCTGTTTTTTTCCCATGGAAAAACTGTCTTGTTTATTTGATTAAACAAAAATAAAATAAGCTCCGAGTACTCACTTTTGATTTGCATCATGCAGCATCTCAGTGGGGACAATGGGCAAGGAAGGGGACACTGCACCTGACCCCTGACTGGGCAAGAGAGTGCCCAGGGTCCACTCTTTGAATGTCTACCAGCCACTCACAGGGTGGGATCTGCTGCCCTTGCTTGCCTGGATGGAGCACCCATCCCAAGGGGCACAGGATCCATCTGCTAGGGAGTGGAGCCCCCATAGCAAGTCCTGCACTTAGGAGACCCTGTCTTTGTTGTACAGGGGCAGGGTTCAGAAATCTGCTGCTCTTGATCTCAGAGGGAAAGCAGTGAGCAGTCCTGAAGAGAGATCTTAGCTCCTTGTCCAGAGATTGAACCTGGCTAACCTGGGTGAAAACCAGGAACCCTAGCAGTTTGACCACCAGGGACTAGAGACTAGAAGCAAAGTGGCCCTGGTCCTTTCCCCTGTTTGAAAGCAAGCATGTTTCAAGGAGACAAAAACTGTAAAAAATAGGTGCAAAGTATATTTTTAGAGACACAGTACAATGTATGGGAGAGCACACAGGAAAACAGTTTAAGTCAGAAGCAGGGCAGAGATACACGAACCCAAAGAGAAAAGGTATGAGTGTCCTCTCCGTGAGTCAGAAATGAGGCAGAGAGAGAGGGTATGGGGATCCTGAAAGAGGAAGAGTGCAGCAAAGAGGTGACGTAAATCACCTACATAGGACAGTCCTTCCGGGTCTCTGCATGCGTGCTCAGTCGCTTCAGTCGTGTCCAACTCTGCAATCTCATGGACTGTAGCCCGCCAGGCTCCTCTATCCATGAGATTCTATGGGCAAGAATGTTGGAGTAGGTTGCCATTTCCTTCTTCAAGGGATCTTCCAGACCCAGGGACCAAACCCATGTCTTTTATGTCTCCTGCATTGGCAGGTGGATTCTTTACCACTAGCACCACCTGGAAATGTTAATCACTTATATAGGACAATCCTACCTTTGGCCAATTATCTTGTTCCTTTCTTCACACTTAACTGGGACTTTGATCTTTCCCAAGATGCCTGTGCAACTTTCTTCTAAGCTGGATCCCACTGCAGAGGTTTATGGGTGCATGTCCACACTTATAATGGGGTGGAGTCCCTCCCTTTTTAACTCCCAAGAACCCTTCATGCACATGTGCAGAAGAGTCTTCCTTGACCTCAGGAGAGGGCACCTTATCTCTCTACTTCAGCAGAGTTCAGCTTTCACCACTAGTTTTGTCCTTGGAATGTCTGGGTGAGAACAACACTTGAATTTTACTTCACTTGACAAGTACCAGGTGTCCAGCCCAGAGGCCCATCTATCTCCTACCTCATTCTGAGCCTCAGTTTCTGCATCTGTCCCTCGGTGGCAGTGGCATAGAATGCTGGCCACCCAGGAAGGAGTCGAGCCTGGGAGCCCCCCTTCCCCACTGTGTCCCCTGTCCATCTAGATCCCAGGCTTATGGCACTGCCATTACTTTTGAAACTGAGCAGCATCCTGTGAGGTTCCTGGGTCCACAGAGAGCCTTTAGGTCTGCCATTACTTGTAGGCAAGACTATAGGCTTCTCTGAGTTCCAAAGGGGAGATCTGAACAGTTGTTAATCAGGGAGGAGCACTTGAGACAAGATTAAAGGGGACCAGAGAAGCTCATCAAGGTTAGGAGCCCAGACCACCTGAGATCCTACACACACCCTAATCTTGTCAGCAACTTAACCCTTTGAAACTTTGCAGAAGAAAGAACCCGCATGACTGTTCCTACCTTGATCCTACCACTATCAAGTATCTCTGCCTGACCAAAAGAGCTCTCCCTATCCCCCAAGAAGGGTGGCACAGTTCTTGAGGCACTAGTCTACTGTGTTCCCTCTTTGCAAAGAAATAAAGCCACTCTTTCTTTCTCCTCCATAACTCTGTCTCTGTATTTCTGTTCAGCATGGGTAAACAGAGAGTCAAGATTTTTACATCACTCTTAGAAAGGAACAGAGAGAAGTAAATGCTAGGAGCCATTGACTTTTGAAAAACACACAGGACTTTCCTGGTGGTCCAGAGGTTAAGTATCTGCCTGCCAATGTAGGGGACATAGGTTCCATCCATGGTTCAAGAAGATTCCACATGCCAAGGGGCAACTAAGTCCATGCTCCACAACTACTGAGCCTGAGCTCCAGAGCCCAAGAGCTGCAAATTCTGAGCCCGCGTGCCACAGCTACTGAAGCCTGCAAGTCCTAGAACAGTGCTCTGGCACAAGAGAAGCCACTGCAATGAGAAGCCTGGGTACTGCAACTAGAGAGTAGCCCCTGTTCACCATAATGAGAGAAAGCGCTTTTGCAGCCAAAAGTAAATAAATAAAAACATACAGTCTTAAAGTTGCCAGTTATGCTTTCTTTATTCAGAGACCTTAGTGAAGACTATAGGCTCTCAACTCTGAGAAATTGTTCTGTGAATGAATAATGTTGCCTGCCATATCAGTAAACATAAAAAGATGCTGGAGCCATCAGTCATTACCACTGCCCCTTACGGTGAGAACTGGGAACTCAGGATGCAGACAAATGAGCTGCCGCTTCGCCAAACCCTCAGCAACTGCAGCCACTCCCATCAATACCCAGTAAGGGGACTCAGAATGGGAAAGAAAAGGATCATGGCCATAGATAGCTATGGTGCATATAAAAGGGATGACTTCAATGAACCCAAACTTTTGCATCTTTCCATACAAAGAAAAGCAATAAATTCATCAACTTGAGATATCTGGTTTTCTTTACTAAACTTTTGATGTTTCAACTATCTGGTCTTCCTTGCAAAACTTCTATATATCCTGGCTCTTCCCTTACCTCTTTGGAGCAGTCCCTCAGAGCTATCTGAAAGGCTACCTCCCAGTACTGAAGTCCTTAGAAAAAGTTTGGCAGATAAAACAGAGCTCAGTTTTCAGTTGACTGCTTCAAAGTTAGGAAGGAACTAGGATACACAGGAATTTTGCTAAAAGAACAAAAAAAAATCCACAAAGAAATTAAAAAACCCATGCAGTTGAACATCGAAAGATTACTAATTACGAAAACAGACACTTCAAGTTAATGATCTTAGAGCTTTATTATCTTTGGGAAGATGCAAGAATGTGGGTTCATTGAAATTATTCCTTACATGCACATCTCAACTATCTGAGGCCAGTATCTTGTTTTTCTCCATCCTAAATTCCCCCCAAAGCGAGCGGTAAAGAGGCAAATGGCATAATAGTGGGTATCATTTACCTTTTACTGGGATGGCAGGCAACATTTTTTGTCTGCAGAGTCATGACCCAGCAAGAATGATGCAGAGTAATGTGGGGGTCAGGCCAGTTACCCTGGTGGGCAGGATGCCCCTCCCTCTGGGAGGACGGCGCCCTAGGACCTGGAGCAGGCCTGGACTTCCTCTATCACCCCCAAGTCATGTTATACAATCTTCCTGTCCAAAGTAGGTGTTGTCCCCCCCAGCTTAGGATAGGCCCTGCCTGGACTGCAAGGAGATCCAACCAGTCAATCCCAAAGGAAATCAGTCCTGAATCGTCATTGGAAGGACTGATGCTGAAGCTGAAACTCCAATACTCTGGCCACCTGGTGCGAAGAACTGACTCTAGAAAAGACCCTGATGCTGGGAAAGACTGAAGGCCAGAGGAGAAGGGGCCGAAAGAGGATGAGATGGTTGGATGGAGTCACTGATCTGATGGACTTAAGTTTGAGTAAGCTCTGGGAGTTGGTGATGGACAGGGAAGCCTGGCGTGCTGCAGTTCATGGGGTCGCAGAGTCCGACACGACTGAGCGACTGAACTGAACTGAACCCCTCCAGCAAGCATCCTCCAGTTTCCTCATGGGAGAGGGGAACTCGGTGGTGGCGGGGCGGGGGGCGGCGCGGCGCGGAAAAAGCAGAAGCACCACTGACTGTGTTGCGAATCTCGCCGGCCCGCCAGGCCAAGACAGGGCTGGACCAGGGCAGACCCAAGGTGGAGCCAGGCCTGGGCGGAGAGAGTGGGCTACAAGCGAAGTTGAGTCAGAGTTGGGGTGAGGCTCGAGTGAGGGGAGGGGCTCAGGACTGCGCAGCGACGTAGCTAGCGCCGAGGGGGCGGAGCTAGAGTGGTGGCGGTGTCTAGAGTCCGGACACGGTGGTGATTGAGCTCAGAGCAGCGGGGGCGGAGCTCAGTGAGGGGCGGGGCTGAGGGCACCTCCTGTGGGCGGGAGAGAGGCACAAGGCTTTCGGGGGCCCGGTAACTAATGAGGACCGAGCGAGGGGCGGGGTTCAGCGTTGTGGTCGCGACCTAGTTAACGTCTGCAAGGGTGGGGCTCAGTGAGGGCAGGGTTTAGAGCCCTCGCGTTGACCAAAGGCTGGGCCCTGGATTCCCGGAAGGGCGGACGCAGTGAGGGGCGGGGCTAAGGGCTCAGCGGCGTCCGTAGCCCACGCGTTAGGAAGCTGGACTGCGGCGAAGGCTGGTGGTTTTAGACCCTGCGGCAGCGCCGCCGACGCCATGGGCGGGGCCTAGCGGGAAGGGGCGGGCTCAGTGAGGGCGGGGTTAGAGCTTAGCAGAGAGGATACCAGGGGCGGGGCCCACCGGGAAAAAGCGGGCCGGAGCGGGAGGCGGTCACCGGGGCCCACGGGCAACGCGCGGACAACCACACGGACTCACAGCGGCAGGGGCACGGGTCGGGTCGGCCGAATGCACGGCGTGCCGCCGCCATGACAGGTGAGCGCGGTCCGGGGTCGTGCCTGCCATGCGGGGACAGGCACGCGGCCACGGTGGCGCGTAGGGTCCGAATGTCCCGATACCACTCCTCGCTGTGACGGCGAGTGACCTTGCCCGTGACTGCGTGCCCTGTCGACAGGACGACGGCACAGGGGCGCGCGGCCCAGGGCTGTGTTCTTTGGGGGGCGAGGCCAGGCCGGGTCTGGGAGGGTGCTTGGGGGGCGGAGGCCATGGACAAGCTCTGGAGAGTTCTGGTGGGCAAAGCCACGTCAGGCCCTGGAGGCTTCTGAGCGTTAGGGGCCGAGCCTTGGCGTGTTCTGTGCTGTGATACCAGGTCAAGCCGTGGAAGGTTCTAGTGGGCGGGGACCAGGTCTTGGGTGATTCCAGGAGGGCAGAGGCCAACGTATGTCTGCAGGTGGGGAGCTGCTGGGGTGAGGATCTGTGGCCTGGCAGTGGGAGATGAAAGTAAAATTGGTGGTAAGGAATACTCTTTGGGGTTCTGCTGTGCTTCGGAGATATAGAAACTCCTGATAAAAGGCTGTGTCTTCTATTAGGAGTCACCTGAGGAGACTGCCCTTCCTGGGCAGTGTGTGGTTTCTGTGGGACTCTGGTATCTCCCAGGCTGCACCCCTTGTCCAGGGACAGGCCCAAGGGAATCTTGCACACAGACTCTATCTCCCAAGGCTTTGTGCTCCGTCTGGACTGCCCCAGCCCCTCCAGCTCTTTTTTTTTGCCCAGAATGCAGTCCCCAGCCCAGCCATCCTCCAAGGGCCTTTCTGGAATGGGGACCCACCCACCACCTTCCTGATCCTGAGCAGAGTGACCCTGCTCTGTGGACCTTTCCCTGTAGGAGAAACTCCATGAGACTAACAGGCTGGTGAGAATCCATGACAGTATAATCAGGGAGTGTGGTGGCTTCCAGAAGCCATACCTTGTATCAGGGAATGCTTCTGAGGTAAAAGTCACCTAGGGTGACCCACAGGGTCTGGGAGGCCCCGGAAGTCCCTGTTCTCTCCCTAGCTGTCACTGGAGTCCCAGCCTAAGTCCCACATACAAGTAAGATTTCATGGGCAGGAACCTGGTGATTTCCAGGACACCAGTGTGTACCAGCCTAAGCCAGAAGAGACCCCCAGGTACTACTCACTCCCCTTTCATCTCTCTGAACTATTTTTATCTGTGGCTACTATTTCTGAGTAAAGTAGGTCCTCTGACCTAGGGTTTCAAATGTGACGGTTTCAAATATATGTATTTTTTTTTAATGCATACATACTACTGAATTCTGGCTGAATTCTCAGATGCAAAATTATGGATACGGAGGACTGACTGTAAAGTAATGTGTGGATTTTTGACTCCTCAGGGTCTGTCCCACAACCCCCTCACTGTTCAAAGGTCTATTGTACCTACTGTGCATCTGGCCCTGCATCAGGTGCTTCCTACTCAGGCCTGCTGTATGGGGAAATACGGAATATCTCTGTGTGAATGAGAAAACAAAGACTCAGCTTGGGCATGCCCTAGACCGCTGGGGCAGTCAGTGGCAGAGCCAGGACTAGACTTTGCCCAGGGCCACCAATCCCCCTTCTCCCTACTGTCTCTGTGTCTTGGTTTTCTAGAGATCTCTTCCCTCAGAGCCATTCATTTTGGGGATGGGGAACTAGGGCCCAGAGAGTACAGACCTGGGAGGCTGTAGGTCCCAAGTTCCTGGCTTACTGTCTCCATGCACCAATAGCAACCTGTCTTGTCCTGGGGCGTTTATGAAGGGTCTCAGAGTGAGCATGTGGAGCCTGATGCATCTGCCCAGGGCCCGAACTGACCAAGTATCACTGTAGCAATTACTGTTGCTGCAGAACCAACCCCTTCCTTGTGGTGTGCTGGGGAGTGGGCCGTCTCAGCTCCATGCCTGAGGCCAGGTTGGACACTGGGACAGGAGGGGATTCTGGGAGATTCAATTTGGGAGGGGAGGTTGAGGCCCAAACATCTGGACTTTGATGGGGGTGGTGGTGGTTGGGGAACTCAGGAAAGTCTCTTGAAGGGAGGACAGTGAGTGTGAGTTAGCCAGGTGGAAACCATAGGAAGAGGTGTTCGTGTCCCTGGGAATCCAAGGCAGAATGATGCAGTTGGGCGTTGGTGTGCAGGGTTGGCTCAGGGGCTGGGAGACCTGGTGAGGGCAAGTGAGGCCAGCTCCCACAGGGCCTCCAGTGCCAGGTCAGGCTAACAGGTTGGCCAGCCTAACCATGCTTGTGGTGCCAGGAGGGCAAGATGATGGGGGAGCGGGACTTCCGTGGTCACACAGTGGATAAGAATCCCCCTGCCAATGCAGGGGACATGGGTTTGATCTTTGGTCTGGGAGGATTCAACATGCCACGGAGCTTCTAAGCCCGTGCACCACAACTGCTGAGTCTGTGCTCCGGAGCCCATGAGCCTCAACTCCTGAGCCCATATGCCGCAGCAGCTGAAGTCCGCCTGCCCTAAAGCCTGCCCGCTGCACCTACTGAGCCTGTGTGCCTAGAACCTGTGTTCTGCAACAAGAGAAGCCACTACAATGAAGAGTAGCCCCTGCTTGCTGCAACTAACGAGAGCCTGCATGCAGCAGTGAAGACCCAGCGCCCCCAAAGAAAAATCGACAATGGGGGAGGTAGGGCTTAGCAAAGGTTGCTGGCGAAGGTCTGGTGAGTTTTTATGCCAGCGCATTCCTCTTCCTCCTTCCTTAAAAACTATCTGGGACTGTCACTTGGGACCAAGCTGGTTTCCTTTCTTGTGCTTCGTCATGCCTGTGAATGGCCGCCCGGGTGTGGTTTGTGTGCACAGCTCACAAATGGCCACAGGAAGCATGGGGCACGGCAGAGCCCAGAGCTGCGGTCCCCAGGCTATGCCATTATATGCCAAGTGACACACAGCTCCAGGCAGTGGAGGCCCCCCTGGCTGGCAGCCTGCAGAGGGGGAGGAGCCGGTGCAGAAGAGCTGGTCACTCTCCACTGAGAGCCCTTGCCCTGAGCCTTGGACCTCTGTCCATTCGTTCCCACAGTCTTTAGTGAGTGCTCTGTGTGTGCCAGCCCTATGCACAGGTGCACACGCTGGCAGTGCTGGGCAAGACAGCCCATGGCTCAGTCAGGAGCAGACAGGATGCAGCTAAATTGCATGATTATTTAGTAGATTGATCAGAGAGGCAGAAATGGGCCCCAACACTGTGCCTGGGTCCTGAACTCAATCCATCACTCTCCAGCTGATTGAGGTCTTAAGCAGGTACCTTATCTACTTATGGTGCCTCAGTTTCTCCTTCTGAAAATGAGGGTAGTGGTCATGCTTGTGTAGCAGAGCTGACGGAAGAATGATGATGCATAGAGCTCTCAGAATGCCCAAGCATGGGTCCCAGTCCGTGAACTATGGCCAATATTGTTAACTCTTTAATCAGAGAGGCTACAGGTGATGAAGCCAGGTGGTCAGGAGGGTTCTGCCACGTGGTGGTGACAGGTGTCTCTGCATCCCTATCCATGACTTCTTTACCATGTTGGAGCTGCTGACAAGTCTGTCTTCAAAGTATACTTTCAGAGACTGGGAGAATCAAAAGTTAGAAATTCTTATTCTAGGGGAAATAGACCATCCAGGAGGAGGTAGTATCAGGAGAGAGAGATGAGAAGGTAAAGTCTATTGAGTTGGGCCCATGGAAGAAATCAGGAGGAGGCCCCACTTGTTCCAACTCAATGACCCTATTTTTTAAAAATCAACTTTATTGAGGTACTGTTTACTTATAAATACACTCATTTTTAGGGAAAAATTCTCTTAGGTTTTGACAAACGTATATACTCATGGAACAACTGGCCCAGGCCAAATCAGGCTAAAATGTTACTGTCACTCCAGAAAATCCTTCATGCTCCTTTCCAGTGAACACCACCCAATCCAAGAATTCATCTCCTTTCTGTGACTGTCGTTTTCATCTTTAAAATTCAACAGTGGAGGGTTTCCCTGGTTGCTTAGTGGTAAAGAATCTGCCTGTCAATGCAGGAGACATGGGTTTTATCCCAGATCTGGGGAGCTCCCACAAACTGCAGAGCGGCTCAGCCCTTGTGCCACAACTATTGAGCCCGGGAGCTGCAACAGCTGAGCTCTGCGCAGCCTAAAGCCCATGCTCTGCAACAGGAGAAGTCATTGCAATGAGAAACGTGTGCGCCGCAACTAGAGAGTTGCCCCTGCTCAGCACAACCGGAGGAAAGCCCGCACAGCAGGGAAGACCTAGCACAGCCAAAAATAAAATAGATAAAATTGTAAAAGAAAAAAAATTTCAATGGAATTTCCAAATAGTATTTCTTATTAATTACTAGAATTTATTTTTGGAGCATTTTTAGTTTATAGACAATCGAGCAGATAGTACAGAGGGCTCCCCCCACCCCGTTTCCTCTGTTATTAATATCTTGCATTTGTATGGTTGTTACCTTAATAAGCCAGTAGTGATACAGTATTATTAATTTCAGTTGTTACTAACTAAAGTCCATATTGATATGATGGTTCATTCCTTGTGTTGTATACTGTATGTGTTTTGAATAATTCATGATGTCCTGTATCCACTATTACAGTATCATACAAGAAGTTTTACTGGGTTAAACATCTGTGCTCCATCTATTTATCCCTCCCTCTTCCATAACCCTTGGCAACCACTGATCTTTTTACTGTCTCCATTGTTTTGCATTTTCTAAAATATCATACACTTGGGATCATATAGTTTATAGCCTTTTCAAATTGGCTTCTTTAACCTTTAACAAAACTCATTTGTTTCCTCAATGTCTTTTTGTAACTTCGTAGGTCTTTTTATCACTGGGTTATATTCCATTGTAACTTATTAAACTGAACCACAGTTTAATATATTATCCACTTAGCTTTATATGTATTTTGTTGTTCAGTCGCTAAGTTGTGGCCGACTGTTTGCAAGCTTGCTCAGGCTCCTCTGTCCTCAACTGTCTCCTGGAGTTTGCTCAGATTCATGTCCATTTATATGTATATGTGTGGTAAAATATACAGAACATAAAATTTACCATTTAAACCATTTCATTGGGATTAAATACATCCACAGTGCTGTGAAACTGTGCATTTCAAGAATTTTTTCATCATCACAAAGAGAAACTGTGTACTCATTAAACAAAAACTCCACTTTCACCCCTACCTGCAGCTCCTGTTAATCACTATGGTACTTTCTGTCTTTAGAATTTGCTTATTCTAGATAGTTCGTATAGTGGAATAATACATTTGTCCTTTTGTATGGGCTTCCCTGGTGGCTCAAATGGTAGAGCTGCCTGCAATGCAGAAGACCTAGGTTCCATCCCTGGGTCAGGAAAATCCCCTGGAGAAGGAAATGGCAACCCATTCCAGTATTCTTGCCAGGAAAATCCCATGGATGGAGGAGCCTTGTGGATTACAGTTCATGGGGTCGCAGAGAGTCAGACACAACTGAGCAACTAACATAACACTTCACTTCACTTGTCCTTTTGTATCTAATTTATTTCACTTAGCATGTTGTTTTCACGGTTCAACCATGTTTTTGAACCCATATATTAGAATTCCGTTCCTTCTTATGGTTGTATAGTATTTTGTATGTATACCAAATTTTTCTATCTGTTCATCTGTCTGTGGACACAGGTTGTTTTTACCTTTTGGCTTTGTGAATAAATGCTACTCTGAACTTGACGTGCCCATATCTGTTTGAGTCTCTGCTTTGAATTCTTTTGAGTGTATACCCAGGAATGGAATTGCAGATGTATTTGATTAACTATTTGAGGAACAGCCATACTGTTTTCCATAGTAGCTGCACCATTTTACCTGCCCACCAAGAGTGCATGAGAGTTCCAGTTTCTCCTCATCCTCATATTCATGTTCCCTCTCTCCATATATTTATTTTACCCTAATGAGTATGCCAGAGAAGGCAATGGCACCCCACTCCAGTACTCTTGCCAGGAAAATCCCATGGACAGAGGAGTCTGGTAGGCTGCAGTCCATGGGGTCGCTAAGAGTCGGACACGACTGAGCGACTTCACTTTCATGCTTTGGAGAAGGCAATGGCAACCCACTCCAGTGTTCTTGCCTGGAGAATCCCAGGGACGCGGGAGCCTGGTGGGCTGCCGTCTATGGGGTCGCACAGAGTCGGACACCACTGAAGTGACTTAGCAGTAGCAGTAATGAGTATGAAATGGTATCTCATTGTATTTTGACTTGCTTTTTGCTAATGACTGGTGATGTTGAGCATCTTTTCATGTACTTAGCAGTCATTTGTCTGCCTTTGGAGAAATACCTGTTCAAGTATTTTGCTCATCATTGTATTGGTTATTTTGTAGGATTTTTTGTTGTTGTTGAGTTGTAGGGGTTCTTTTTATATTCTCTGTCTTTCTATATATATTAATCCCCAATCAGATATATGCTTTGCAAATATTTTCTCCCATTCTATGGATTGTCTTTTCACTCTTTTTTTTTTTTAACTCAAAATAGGGTTAATTTCTGGACTTTCTAGTCTATTACATTGGTCTATATGTCAGTACCACAGTTTTCATTCCTGTAGCTTTGTAGTAAATTTTGAAATGAGGAAGTGTGAATCATCCACTTTGTTCTTTTTTCAGGATTGTTTTGGCTGTACAAGTCCCTTGAGATCCCATATGAATTTTAAGATTAAAAAAAAACAAAAAAAGATTTATTGCAGTTTGGATAGGGGTTACATTGAATTCCTGAATCACTTTGGGTAATATTGTCATCATCACAATATTAAGTCTTCCAACCGATGGACATGGAATGTCTCTCCATTTATTTGTATCTTTTAGCATTTCTTTGAGTAGTGTTTTGTAGATCAGTGTACAAGTCTTCCATCTCCTTGGTTAAATTTATTTCTAAGTGTTTTATTCCTTTTTTAAGAGTTCAGCTTTTTGTTGAATATGTTACTGAAGAGGTTTAGTCAAAAAGACCAAAGCCCATGTCATCATTAGACTTTTCAGATTCTTATTTCTTTGCCTGTGCTTTCTTCTCCTCAGTTAGGGCAGCAGTGGTGAAGAGGATGGGACCTGCTGCTAGTGCAGCACCAGCTGCTCGGGGCAGATCCACCGGCCCCCCATGTGGCAGATGAGGCTCCCGATATTGACACTAGCCAAAGCCTTTGCAAACAAGCCTGGCCAGAAAGAGTCAACATTTATACAGGCTGCTTTAAGGAGGGCACTGATTTTGTTGTTGTTGGCTGCACTGGGTCTTCATGGCTGCATGTGGGCTTTCTCAATATGATGTTGTTGTTTAGTTGCTAAGTCATATCCAACTCTTTTCGACCTCATGGACTGTAGCATGCCAAGCTCCCCCGTCCTTCATTCTCTCCCAGAGTTTGCTCAAATTCATGTGCATTGAGTCAATGATGCTATCTAACCATCTCATCCTTTGCCAGCCCCTTCTCCTTTGCCTTCAATCTTTCCCAGCATCAGTACCTTTTCCAAGGATCAGCTCTTTGCATCAGGTGGGCAAAGTATTGAAGCTTCAGCATCAGTCCTTCCAATGAACTTTCAGGGTTTATTTCCTTTAGGACTGACTGGTTTGATCTCCTTGCAGTCCAAGGAACTCTCAAGAGTCTTCTCCAGTACCAAATTCAAAAGCATCAGATCAACACTCAGCCTTCTTTATGGTTCAGTTCTCACATCCATATGTGACTCCTGGGAAAACCATAGCTTTGACTAGGCGGACCTTTGTTGGCAAATGATGTCTCTGCTTTTTAATATGCTATCTAGGTTTCTCATAGCTTTTCTTCCAGGGAGCAAGCATTTTTTAATTTCATGGCTGCAGTCACCATCCACGGTGATTTTAAAGCCCAAGAAAATTAAATCTGTCACTGCTTCCACTTTTTCCCCTTCTGTTTGCTGTGAAGTGATGGACCAGGATGCCATGATCTTAGTTTTTTGAATGTTGAGTTTCAAGCCGGCTTTTTCAGTCTCCTCTTTCACCCTCATCAAGAGGCTCTTTAGTTCCTCTTCACTGTCTGCCACTAGTGTGGTATTATCTTCATATCTGAAGTTGTTGATATTTCTCCAGCCAATCTTGATTCCAGCTTGTGATTCATCCAGCCCAGCATTTTACATGATGTACTCTGCATTTAAGGTAAATAAGTTTTTACGTTAAATAAGGGTGACAATATACAGCCTTGTCGCACTCCTTTCCCAGTTGTGAATCAGTCAGTTGTTCCATGTCCTGTTTTAATTGTTGCTTTTTAACCCACATACAGGTTTCTCAGGAGACAGATAAAGTTGTCTGATATTACCATTTCTTTTACGAATTTTCCACAGTGTGTTGTGATCCACACAGTCAAAGGTTTTGGCATAGTCAATGAAGCAGAAGTAGATATTTTTCTGGAATTCCCTTCCTTTCTCTGTGAGCCAGTGAATGTTGACAATTTGATCTCTGATTCCTCTGCTTTTTTCTAAACCCAGCTTGTACATCTGGAAGTTCTCTGTTCACATACTGCTGAAGCCTAGCTTCAAGGATTTTGAGCATAACCGTGCTAGCATGTGAAATGAGCGCAGTAGTACAGTGGATTACATGTTCTTTGGCCTTGCTCTTCTTTCGAACTGAATTGAAAACTGACCTTTTCCAGTTCCATGGTCACTGCTGAGTTTTCCAAATTTGCTGACATATTGAATGTAGCACTTTAAAATCCTTTAGGATTTGAAATAACTCACCTGGACTTCTGTCACCTCTACTAGCTTTGCTTGTAGTAATGCTTCTTTTTTTTTTTTTTTAGAATGAGGTTACAAGACAGACACCCAGTTTGCCTGAGTTTTAAAAGGTTATTTCCTTTGCCCCACTTGAATGACCAATAAAGACATCAGTCCAATTGGCAAAGTGAAAGGGGGTGTGTAGTAATGCTTCTTAAGACCCACTTGATTTCACACTCCAGAATGTCTGGCTCTAGATGAGTGACCATACCATCCTGATCATCTGGGTCATTAAAACCTTTTTTGTATAGTTCTTCTGTGTATACTTGCCACTTCTTCTTAGTCTCTTCTGCTTCTGTTAGGTCCTTATACTGTTCCTGTCCCTTATCGTGTCCATCTTTGCATGAAATGCTCCCTTGATATCTCCAGTTTTCTTGAAGAAATCTCTAGTCTTCCCATTATATTTGTTTTCCTCTATTACTTTGCACTGTTCATTTAAGAAGGCCTTCTTATCTCTCCTTGCTATTCTCCGGAACCCTGCATTCAGTTGGGTACATCTTTTCCTTTTTCCCTTGCATTTCACTTCTCTTCTTTCCTCAGCTATTTGTAAGGTCTCCTCAGACAACCGCTTTGCCTTCTTGCGTTTCTTTTCTCGATACATATTTCTCAATGCTTTTATTTCTGACACTTTTGGTTACCAAATGTGTGTGGGGTTTTCCTCTGTCAAGCAGTTTTCCAGTTCTCTGGTGGACACCAACTGGGGGTCCTATAAATTTAACTCAGTTCTTACACCATCTGTCTGGAGAGTGTCAGATCCCACAGGTTCACTTTAGGCTCAGTCCCACAAGATTGCCCCCACTTGAAATGCCAGTCACCAGTCCAGGCTGCCCCCTGTGCTTCTAACTGACAGCTATAAATCAGAGTTCCCCTGACTGTCATTTGCTAGAGCAGTTCACAGAACTCAGGAAAACACTTACTGTTCACAGTTTGTTACAAAGGATATTTCAAGGATACAAGTGAACATCCAGGTGGAAGAAATGCATAGGGCAAAACATGTGAGAAAGGGCATGGAGCTTCCATGCTCCTCCCAGGCACCTCCATGCGTTTAGTAACTGGGAGGTGCTCCACACCCCACTTTGGTAGGGGGGAAAGTTATGGAGGCTTCCTTAGGTAGGCATGAGCTTCTCTGGTGGCTCAGCTGGTAAAGAATCTGCCTTTAATGCGGGAGACCTGGGTTTGATCCCTGGGTTGGGAAGATCCCCTGGAGAAGGGAAAGGCTACTCTCTCCAGTATCCTGGCCTAGAAAATTCCATGGACTGCATAGTCCATGGGGTTGCAAAGAGTCGGACATGACTGAGTGAATATATATTTCTTACTGTAAATCACAGTATCACAAATCTATTCTGTCAATCTGTGCCTTTTGATTAGAGAGATTAATCTATTTACATTTAATTACTGATAAGGGACAACTTGTTTCTACCTGTTTGCTGTTTGTTTTCTGTATGTCTTGTAGCTTTTTTGTCCTTCATTTCTTCCATTCCTTTTGTGTTGATTTTCTGTAGTAACACATTTGGATGTTCTTTTGTGTATATTCAATGGACATTTTCTTTGTGGTTACCATGGGGGTTATGTTTAATATGATAAAGTTACAGCTATCTAATTTGAATTGATGCCAGCTTAACCTCAGTCACATACAGAAACACCTCCTATACGGCTCTGCCTGCCCGCGCACCAACCCCCGCATCCCCTGGGTCCCGCAGGAAACAGGACAAGCTGCCTCACATGGGCAAGGTGGTGCACTTGTTCAGGTAGCTAGGGCTGCAGGGACTTCAGACATTTCCTCAGAGATTCTTTGCCATCTGCCCACCAACTTCTTCCCTTCCACTCCCTGCCTTTAAAGGCTTGTCATTCTAAGGGACATTCTTAATGGGAAAGATAGTGTAACAGTGATGTTTGAATGATGATTCGGAAAGAAAAAAACAAAAGAAAAAGCATTTCCCAGCCTCCTGGGTAGCAGGCATATTGGTCTGCTGTTTGTGGCAGCTTCCCAGGGCCTTGCAGATACTGTGTCTGGTGGCTGTGCCAGCTCAAAGTGGAGGCCACTCTAAACCCTGAGCTCCTGTCTGTCTATCTCCTGTCCCCATGACAACGGTGGCTGTAGGAGCTTTGGAGTTGGGCCTTCTCTGCGCTGCTGTGTCCTTCCTCAGGCCTGGCTATTTCCAGAGAGGACTGGGGGACTCCACAGACAGCAGACTCTTCACCCTTCTGAGTTTTTTCGTGATAAGCTCTCAGGCATAGAAGAGAGGAGGAGCCAGAGGCTCTGCTCTGCTTTTGAGCACTCTGTACCTTTATCACTGCACCCACCCACCCCACTGTTTTGCAAGGGGATTGGCATGACATGGGGGAATCCTGGGCTGTGCATGAGTCGGGACGTCAGCAGTTGTCCAGATGCTTACAGCTGGTACACCTCTTGGTGGGCACGGGGCCCTCCTGTGGAGCTCTTGCCATGGCTGTGTCACGGTGTGTGGGACTCAACACGCCCTTCTTGGGCTGTGCTGGCTCATGTCCTTCTGTGTTCTCTGCTTCTGTTTCAGAGCAAACCTACTGTGATCGCCTAGTCCAGGACACTCCTTTCCTCACCGGCCTCGGACGCCTGAGTGAGCAGCAGGTGGACAGGATTATCCTCCAGCTAAACCGCTACTATCCCCAGATCCTCAGCAACAAGGACGCAGAAAAGGTGCCAAGAAACCTGAGGCTGCTCTCCCATTCCTTCCTCTCTGGGCTGGGAGGAGGGGGGTGGAGCAGGACAGCTTGGAGGTGAAAACCTATCTCCTTGGGGTGACCTTGGGCCTAGAACATCAGTTTTTTGAGCTTTAGTCTCTTTAGATGTCATCAGAACTTCTAGCCCCTTTCAGAAATGCTGGAGGATCACAGGGAATGTGTGACAACATGAGACAGACCTGGGAGGGGGAACAGGGGAGTACCGGGGTGGGAGGGGAGCAGGGATACCAGATTCACTCTGCTGAGTGCTGCAGAGCTCTTCACTCAGCATCTTCTAAAAGTTCAAAGTGGGCAATCACTTTGGGTGTGATCTGGCCTGTCCTGTTCGGGGACACTGGGTGAGGGTAGGTGCTCCTTGTGCACCCCACCCACCTCTCTGGCTCCCTTGTAGCACTGGGGGTTGGTGCCAGAGACTGGGGCCCTGGGGCAGGTGACCTGCCTCCCAGCTGGGCGGACAGAGCGAGCCCTTCTCCTCTTGGGGCACCCGTGCAGGGCTCTCTGGAGGGTTGAGGCCTCTCCAGGGGACCGATGGTATTGATCCTCGACAGAGCTAGAATCCACCCCCCACCCCGCTACTGGCTCAGATACTTGTTGAATTATAAAAGTAGTACAGTAAGTTAAAAAGTAGGGGCTCAAATTTCTGTCTTGTAATTAAAAGTCTAATATGCATTCATTATTTTTAAAAAATTTGAAAAGCTTCAGATGTTTACATGAGAAAAAGGAAACTCCTGCACACACACACCCGCACGGTTCCTTTCCTTGGAGATACCCGTGGTTTCGGCTGCACACCTGCCTTTGCTTTGCAGTTTCTGTACTTGTGGTTCAACACTAGTTCCTTGTAGAGTGGCCCATCACCACCAGGTGGCACCACCCGCCATCCCTCCACGTTCTGGGGGTCAGTGCAAGTACCCTGTCCACTGACCTTTACGGCCACCTATGTTTCAGTCAGCCACATCGAAAAAGCCACCTCTTTTTTCTGCTTAACCCTTGATATATTTTGTAAAACTTGAATCACATTCCTGTAGACTATGAACTACTAGAAGTTATCATTTATGCCATTACCTTGAAGGTTTCCTATAATGATCGTACTGTGTGCATTTATCATTTCCTTTTTCACACGTGGGAAAACCAAGTTAGCAAGCTGCTAAGTTTCCACACTTGGCATAATGTCACCGCCATCTTTCTTGGTGACCTGTCTAGGCCTCCAGTGGGAGTGCAAGGATTAGTGGCCGTGTCACACAGTCTTGGGCACTGCATGGGAGTGGTTGAGTCTTTGGTAGCAATTGCTACCTCCCCATGGGTGTTCCAGCCACCAAGGTGGAATCACAGCCATTGAGAAGGTTGGGGCTGGGGCTGAGTCCAGAGTCCTCCAGCCTGATCTCGTCTTGTACCCCTTCCTCCTCTAGTTCCGGAACCCCAAGGTGTCTCTGCGACTGCGTCTCTGCGACCTCTTGGGCCACCTGCAGCGGAGCGGTGAGCGGGATTGCCAGGAGTTCTACCGGGCCCTGTACATCCACGCCCAGCCGCTGCACAGCTGTTTGCCTAGCCGGCACGCCCTGCGTAAGTGCGTGTCCCAGCCGCCTGGCCTTGGCATCTCCTTGCTCAGCCCTTTGCCAGAGACAACCCTCTGGTTGTGTCTTGTGTGACCCTCAGAGAGTGTAGGGAGAGTGTTTCAGACAACACAGATCTCTCTGTCTCCAAGCTCCGTGTCTCTGTCTCTCCATGTCAGTGTGTGTGTCCGTCTCCATCTCTCTGTCTCCCTTTTGCTTCTGCTATTTCTTACACAAAAGTATCTGGTGCATGTAGTCCTCCCCGTTCCTCTATAATCGAATGAACCTGGGAATCCTTACCCTTCTGATCAGAGTTAGCTCACAGCTGTAGGCTACACCAGCCTTGAGTGAACTGCCTCCCAGGACAGAGGTTGTATCTAGTTTCACCCAGGTAGATCCTCAGGGTGTGGGTGTTTCTGTACAACAGTCTCTGGCACATATGGCTGGTCCAGGACAAGGTGTTTTGGTTTAGAAGTGCCAGCCCATGGCCCAGGAAGCTTGAGAGGGATCCTCTGAGCTGCCAGGATGGGTACAGGGAAGCCACGGGTACGGATGGCAACTCAGTCTTGAAGCCTCTGACCCAGGTCCCCAGGGTGAGTGGCTACTGTCCCTCAATCCTCACATGAAAGGCTGGAGGCCGTGAGGGGAGAGGTGGCTCCCCTCAGGCCACTCAGCTGGACCGGGGGCCCCAAGGACAGGCAGGCAGGACTGGGCCCTGAGCTGCGGCATGGAACGGTCCTATCACCCCAGCTGTCAGGACCACACAGCCCTGCCTAGAGTCGGGGACCTTCCAGGGTGCCCTCAGGGTTATCAAGGAGCTGGTTGACTAGGGACCCCCAGAGAGGTCTGGGGAAAGAGAAAGAGGGCCCTGCCCTCACTCAACATCATCAGACTTTGCACAGGCAGGTGTTTGCACTGTTGGGTGCCTTGTGGTTGCCAGGGAACAGTGAAATCCCCATCCCATGGTCCTCAAGTTCCCATGAAGTGGACAAACGGAGAAGACCCCCAAACTGTGCGGTGGTCCTTCCCTGGTGCTGACTGCCGGCCCCGCCTCCCTGGCCCCCCCTCCCCGGCCCCAGACACAGCCTGGAGGGCTCGGCACCTGCACAACCCAAGGGGCCTGGGTGGTCTTCGGGGAGGGCTTTGGCGGCCTCCTTGGTTTCTCGATGGCAGGTGACCACGTTACTCTCCAGCCCCCCCATGACTAACCACGCCCTGTGATTTTGTTTCCAGAGAACTCAGATTGCACAGAGCTAGACTCGGGCACCGCAAGCCGTGAGCTCAGTGACAGGGGTAACCGCCTCCCACATCCCTTTTCTCTGTCCCCTGACCCAGGGCTCCACCTCTGTCTCGGGGGCTTCTCATTCCAAGTTGGGTTCCGTTCCTGGCTGCCCATTGGACAGACCCCGTCAGGGTGCTCACTAGGGGCATCCCTGCCTGGCTGACCCCAGCACAGGGTGTGAGCCTGTCCTCGAGGCCTCTGGACCCCTCCCCACCCTTCAGGGCTCGCGAAGCTGCTCACCTGCGTTTCTCCCCAGGACCTGTGGCTTTCCTGACCTGCCTCGGCCTGGCCGCAGGCCTGGCGCTCCTCATCTACTGCTGCCCTCCAGGTGGGTGCTGCCGGGCCAGGCCTCGGCCAGCCCTCTCCACATCCTGGGGCTGAGCCCTGCCCAGTGGACGGAGGCCCACCCCTGAGGCCCCTCCTGGTGACGCAGTGTGGCATGCCTGCCGTCGCTCTTCTGCCTTGCTGACCTTGTCCACGTCCTGGGTGGGAGCAGCGCCAGGCAGACCCTCTTGGCGTGGGAACCCCACATCACTCAGGTGTGGGCTGGTGATGCTGCAAGGACGAGAGAAGGTACCTTCTTGAGGAGTTCTGAGACCCCCTTGTCTTCCAGACCCCAAGGTGCTGCCAGGGGCCCGGCGTGTCCTGGGCTTCTCCCCTGTCATCATTGACAGGCACGTCAGCCGCTTCCTGCTGGCCTTTCTCACAGATGACCTGGGGGGCCTCTGACTGACCTCAGCCCGGCCCACCTGCGCGCTTGCTCTCCAGGGGCTTGCTTCATTCCTAAGTGTTTATTTCTTGCTATTTATAATTTCTGTAATAAGCACTTTACTTTCATTGTACAGAGGTGTTCAACAATATTAAATGTTTGAGTCTCATCCCTTCTCCCAGGAGTGTTTTCTAGACGATTCCAATTCAAGAAATGACAGCGTCTCTAGCTAGGGTTGATCTTGTGGGTTCTTCACTTCCTGAGTCCAACCCAAGACTCAGGTCCTGCTGAGGCCGTCTTCCCGGACTCCTCGGGGCCTGGGTCTCACCCCTGCACGTGGACTACCCCGCCCCCCCCAGGTGTCCCCGGCCGTCCCCAGTGCGCACTTCCAGGTACAGCCCTGCACGTGTCCTGTTCCCTCCTTCTGTGGCCTTCTTCCACTGCTGCTCTGCAGAACTCCCTGCCTTGAACCCTTCTTGCCATCTCCTACCTGGAGCACTGTTGGTCCCCATACCTGCCCCCGCCCATCTCCGTTCTGTCCCAGTTCTCAGCCCCAGGTCCGGAGGATGGACAGGCAGGCCCTCTGGACTGCTCTGTTACCCTTCCTCAGTTCACAGGGCCACCAGGGCCAAAGGCAGGGCACCAAACCCTCTTGGATGTGTACACTCACCCTTCTGTGTCCACAGGGACATTGCTATGACAAGATCCTGAGCCTGAGACCAGGAGGTGAGACAGATGGGTGCAAGCTCCCTGACTGAGGGGACAGGCCCTTGTCCCCAAGGCCATTACAGGGCTCGGCTCAGAACAAGGGGCCTGCGTGTGGCCAAACCCCAGGCCGTTGGGAGGGCCGTGGAGGGGCACCAGCCAAATGCCTTGTGATGCTGTAGTGGTTGCATGTGTTACTTTGACTCCTCCCACAGCCCCAGAAGGTGGGGGCTGCTGCCCTTGCTTTCCTGACGAAGAAGCTGAGACTGAAAGGGGAGGTCACTGAGCCAAGAAAGGAGGACCCGGCACGTGAGGGGCTCGACCACCATCTTCATTCCCTTCCTATGACATGTCCCAGGGGGATACCCCCCATCAGCCCTCTTGTGTCTGTCTAGTCACCAGAGCCAACACCCAGTTCCTGGGCCCTGTGAGGCTCCTCCGACCCTACTGTCCGGGAGATGGAGCCCCTCCCTCCTGGGGAAGCGGTGACCTTGGCTTTGGGGGTCAGGGACACATATATGGTCAGAGCCTAGACATGAACACAAAGTCTTATCCCTAATCCCAGGTGGAGAGGAGGTTGAGAGACAAAAAGAGAGTCCACAGAACCTTCTTGGACTGTTAGAGATGAAAAGTGTAATTGTGCCATTTGAAGTCTTAGGCTCTGGCTCCTCACACCCTCCCCTAACAGCCTGGGGGAGCCCCTTGTTGGCCACACACAGCCCCTTGTTCTCAGAGCAGAGCCCTGTAATTGCCTTGGGGAGATGGGCCTGTCTCCTCAGCCAGGGAGCTTGCACCCATCTGTCTCACCTCCTGGCCTCAGGCTCAGGATGTTGTCGTGGAAATGTCCCTGTGGACACACAAGGGTGAGTATACACATCCAAGAGGGCTTGGTGCTCTGCCCTGGACCCTGGCAGTCCCCACCGCATGGCCCCTGTTCTCTGTGGGTACCCTCATGACCAGTGAGGGAGCTGAAGCTCAGTGCCCAGGACCACACGGCACCCGAGTGCCCTCGCCACATGCACGCGCACACATGTACACACAGACGTGAGAGGTGTGCACAGTGCTCAGAGATACACGTGCGCATGCACAAGGCTTGGCCCCTGATGGGTTCCTCTTCCTGCTGCCTCCCTCTGTCATCTCCTTCCCCTCCAGCCTCTTTCTGGGGAAACAGAAGTATGTCAGCCCAAGAATCATCACGTGCTTGCATTTCCCACTGGGGGTTTCCAGAGGTACGAGGGCTGACGCCAGGAATGATGCTGCCGCTGGGCAGGCCCTCAGGAGGGGTTCCCTCAGTCTCTCACAGCATGCGGAAGGGAAGCGAGACGGGAAGCAGAGGAATTAGCGTCACAACGTGGTCTCTGGCCCTCATTCAGTCAGCCTGTGGGTTCATTCACTCCTTTGTATGCCCAGTCATTAAAGTGAGGGCCAGGGCCTGGGAGAGCCAGGCAGAGGAGCCCTCCACCCGCCCTGAAGCCCCGGACAGCACGGCTTACCGCTAGCTCCTCCATCTCTGCCCTGCTGGTCCTGGGGGTTGGCTCCAGACTCTGAGCCTTAGTTGACCCATCTATTCAAAGAGGCAGGACCCCTCCTTGAGCATGGATATCCTGAGCTGCTTAGTCCTGCTTTCTGACAGACGTGCTTGGGTAAAAGTGACACGTGCCCAGTGAAAGTGACAGATAGCACTGGGTAAAGGGCACCGCTGGGTGAAGGCGCCAGATGCCTGACCGTAGGTGATCGAGACATCCGGGTAAACGTCAATGAGGCCACTGTGTGTGGGGTGCAGGCAAAGCAGACGCCAGACAAGCCAGTCCCTTGATCTCAGTCTTCCAGTCTCCCGAAATAAATGTTACTTATATACCCCACTGATATATATATATCCTTTGTGATTAGCAGTCCTGAACTATTAAGTAGAAACACCTTTGAGGGGACATTCCAGAAACAGGCTGTGGCAGGGAAGGTCCTGGCACTTAAGTACTTACCTGTGAGGCTCTGTGGCAGGGAAGGTCCTGGTACTTAAGTACTTACCCGTGAGGCCCTGTGGCAGGGAAGGTCCTGGCACTTAGCCGTGAGGCCCTGTGGCAGGGAAGGTCCTGGTACTTAAGTACTTACCTGTGAGGCCCTGTGGCAGGGCTCCATCCCCTGAATGAGGGGCAGTCGGTGCCACTCCTGGGTCTCAGGTGAGCTGGTGAGTTGCGGTAGTCCAGGGCACCGATTCCCTTGGCTCGAACTGGGCCACATCTTGCTGACTTTCTCCTTTCAGCAATGACCCACCCAAGGCCTTTCCCTGGTGGTCCAAATCAGCCCCCCGAGTTCAGGCTGTTCTGAACCCCCTCTGTGGATCCCAGCCTCAATGGCCCCTTCTCCAACTGTGCCTGGACCTGGTGCCCACAACCGAAGTCTGTGACAACAGCCCAGACACCAGCCAGGCCCCTCTCCCATCTGCTTGCCCCTGACTTGTGGCTGCCATACTATGACCACACTCCTAGGCTGGGACTGGGGGAGGTGGAACCATGGAGCACCCATGTCTAGGCACAGCACCACTCCCCATGAGGCCCCCCTGCCAACTACCTGCTCAGTCAGTAACCATGACCTGGAATGAATTAAGTCCATCAAGGTGTGGAAGAGGTCAAGGGTCACAGTCTTACTTGCTGGCCCCCTGGGACAGACCCTTACCTTCTGTCCCCTGTCCCTACCTCCATAGCTCAACAACTGGAACTGCTCATGATCCATACCCACCCACCTTTGCACATGCTATTCCCTTATCTGGAAGACTACTAACCACTCCCCCCACCTACTCAACCTTCAGATCTTTGGTAAAATGCCACCTCAACTGGGAAAGTCCCCCCCAAACTCTAGTAAGAAGAGTAGTTCCTCATCTACCACAGTACCTAAGCTACCTCAGTGCTGGGATGACTGTCCCATCTCCAATCTGCCTGGGTGGGGAAGAGCTCCCAGGTGTTGGGAGGGGAGTGAGGGAGGATGTGAGGAGGGTGGAAGGGAGGGAAGTGACAGGGTTGTTCAGGAGGAGTGTGTCTGAGAAGGAGGTGTGTATGTGAAGAGCAGAGGTCCTGTGATGGAGGCAGTTAGGGCCCTAGATGCTCTCAGGGATGTGGTTTCAGGCCCAGTGAAGTAACAGTCTGTTGCCTATGGAGCCGGAAATGCAACTGCAATTTGCACAATGCAGGGTTCCTCTCTGGAAGAAGGCACAAGATCTGGATAGGGGTGCTGACACTGCTGGAATCTGGGGTTGTTATTTCCAACCCGCCAGGTCAGCACTCTGAGGACTATCTCAGAGTGCCCACGCCACACACCAAAACCTCTGCACAAACCCCAGACCTGACCAAGTTGCAGGTCAGGTCCTTGCTGGATGGGCCCTGGGGCCCCAATCTTGTAGACTGTGTGGGGGTTTGGGAGCATGGAGCAGGTGCCCTTCCTCAGCGCTGGCTCAGTGGCAGCTGGCACCTCAATTCTTATCCCACTTGGAGGCAGGACTGGAGCCCCATATCCCCTCAGAGGGCATTGAGGCCTAGGGCAGAGTCTGGGGGGGCACTGCTGCCATGGGGCATCTTCCCTGGGCCACACAAAGACCCAGAAGCTTAAGCAGTTAGCTTAGTTTCCGCTAAAATAAGTACTCGAGAGAGAGAAGAAAAATGTTAGAACATTCTGCTCGTGGATTCTTAAAAGTAATGTAGTGAGAAAAGAGGAATTAAATTCCATTAAAGGCAGGTGGGAGAAAAGGTGCCTTGAGAGAGAGGGAAGTGGGTAGGTGGGTGTGGCAGGTGTGGAAGGAAGGAACGTTCCCACTCTATCCTGGAGCAGAAGTCCACCTTCTCACTCCCCTGGCCCCATCCCATCCCATCCTGGCCCACCTTTCTCAGAGCTCCCTGCCTCACCCTGTCCTTCCCTCTCTCAGATCAAGTGGGCCTGAGCCTTGAAGGGTGGACACTGGGGATGGAGAGTCAGAGGAGGAGAACCCCAAGGTGACCTGGGGATGATTCATCTGTCCCTACCCCTATCTGTCATCTATCTATACCTATTTATCTATCATCTATCTGTCTGTCTTCCATCCATCTGTCCATCAATCTGTAATCTTTTTGTCATCCATCCGTCATCATCTCTCTATATTGTGCAGTGAAGAAGTTAAGCACAAAATCCTCCCAGCTCAGTCACCCCAATTCCTAGCTCTTCGTGACTTCCCCCTCCCCCGCACTGACCATCCTACGGTCCTTTAAGGCCAGCCCCAGCTCATGTGGCCTTGGGGCTGATGCACCACAGGCTTGTCCTTCCACAGGGCTCCCTCCTGGTCCTGGGTCCTGGAGCATCAGCCTTGAGAGCTCCCCCACTCTTGACTTCCCCGCGTGTGTCCCTCTGTGGAGTCTCCTAACTCGACGCATACGTGTCCCTGCTTCTTACTCCTTGAGCCCCTTGCTTACTCTCAGGGTCTCTGCCGTCCCCTGGGATGGCAGAGTGGGGTCCCCAGAAGGGGCAGCTGCACAGCAGGGCTTGGCCCTGACTGGCTCTCTGGGCCCCGTTTTTTTTTTTTTTTTGTCTATCCCTTGGCCACTGTAACACACGTGCAGAGCTTGGAACTTAAGGAGTGGATCTATTGTAGACATATACTAAGTACCCAGACTAAGTATGCCAGACAGTGCTGAGCACAGGCTTTGAGTCGTTGCATCAAGTGGAAGGGCAGAGCAGATCAAACAGAAGTACAAGTATGATTAGGGGTCCACCTCCTTCCCCAGCTCAGGCAGAGCTCCCTGAGCCTTCAGAGAGATGGTGAGCAGGACCCTCCTTCTCAGGCAACAGCCCTGATCATGGGCCAGATGACGTGGGGGTAGTCAGGGCTCAGATGAGGGCCCCAGAGGGACACTGTGGGCAGTGATGCAGCCAATGACATCAAAGGCCGAGCAAACCCAAATGGCCCACTGTGACAGTGACCAGAAGCAGTGGTCAGGAGGGCCAGTGAGGAAGACTCAGGGCACAGCCCTGACCCTAAACTGCAGCACAAGCCAAGGCCCTGAGACACAAGTACATCCACAGTGAGGGGCGGGGGCGGGTCTGTTAACATGAGCCTGGGTGCTGGTGGGTGGGGAGGTCAGGGGCTGTCAGGGGTACCTCTGGGGGAGCAGCTGGGGCAGAGGCTGTCGGGGGCTGAATGCACATACCCACCCTCTTGTCGTGCGCTGTTCCCAATGTCCCTAGTGCCTATAGAGGCCAGCCTGATTTAGTGACCTAGGACCCATCCAGCCATCTGGGGCTTACCCTTTCTGGTCAGGTCTGGGCAAATTTCCTGTCCTGACCAAAGGAGGAACCCAGCCATCTGCTGGCCATGTCCATGGTCCACACAGGCTGGCATCCCTCTGGTGTGACTGTCAGGCAGCCCACACGGTAGGCCACAGACCGCTTCAGGCTACCCCAGGGCTATGGTTCTGGGTAGCCTTCACTTGTACAGAGCCCTGAGCGGGGCTGGACCTGGGGGCACGGGCCCAGATACCACCCTGGATCCACCACAAGGGCCAGGTAGTGGGGCAGGTTCACAGCTGGGAGACTGACCCCTGCTGCTTCCTGGCAATGAGACAGCTGAAGTGCTCATGGTGACCAGCCGCAGAGGTTGGCCTCTCTACTGCTTGGTCCCAGAGCTGTGCATCTGCCCTCCTCTGACCAGGTTGGCCCCAGGCTCATCGGCTCCTCTGGGAACATGTGTCCACCCACTGCCCACCTGCTGGTCTTGCTTCTTCAGGGATCTCATCCCATGTGTGAATCACCTTTAGTAGCCTTCTTTACCGGACATTCAGACACTCAGCAGAGCAGAGAACTGGCTCTGGGGCCCCAGCTCTGCAGTCCCCAGCACTTCCAGTCTTGCTCCCCTGTCCCTTTTCCCTGAGTTATTCATTTTAAAGCAAAGCTCAGATTAGATCATCTCACCCATAAGCACTCTTGTTTATCAATCACTCTGTGCTCATCTTTCAGCCCCACAGAAGACTCTGGGATCATCTGAACGTCTGTTGCAGCTGCCCCAGGCTCAGAGTGGGGAGGGCAAGAGAAGTGATGGGGGAGGGGCCTTGGGAGGTCCTGGGGGCTGCATCCCCCCCCCCCCCGCTCCAGTTGCTTGGAGGGAATTCTCAGCTATCCCACGGGGAGAGGCCTAGGCGAGGGCATTGCTGACTCGAGATGAGGGAATGGGGCCAGCAAGGATCAGAAAGGAGAGGACAAGGGGGCTGAGAGTGAGGGCTCAGTGTGGTCACAGGGTGGACGGAGGGAGCTGGGGGTCCCAGCCAGGTGAGAGGTGGCTCTGTGAGCCCCCAGAGACAGCACCTGGCCCTCAATGGTGTCTCTGCAGGGTCGAGGCTGGCTTGGCATCAGCCCCACTCTCCTTGATCCAGTACTGTGGGTATAGAAGGGAGCTAGTTGGGCATGTAAACTGCAGGAAATGTGGGAGTGCTAGAACTCTTCACGAGGCTCTGGTCAGGGGTCACTGAGCTGACTGCCCCAAGGACATGCATGTGGGGGTGATGTCTGGAGATGCCAACAAAGGCTGCTCCTCCCACAGACCACAGGCTTGGAGGCAGGGAGCGAGGAGGGCTGTATAGGCTGGGGGTCTGAGGGGCCCGGTGCAGCACCCAGGCCTGGTGGCAGGGAGGGTGGTGCTGGGAGCCACACGAGGAGAGGAATCAGCTTTATTGGTTATTTATACATAGAAAAGTGGGGGGCTCAGATCCCCAAGACGGGGCTAAAGCCCTGCCCAGTTACTGCTGGTGGAAGGTGTGAGGTCTGGGTCAGTGGCCACAGTGGGGGGCCCACAGGGTCACTGATGGTCTATAGTCCTGGGTCAGGAAGTGCAGAGGTCACAGGTCACCCAGGGTGGGCAGCGCACAAGGCCAGGACGCTGCTGCACTGGCAGAGGGCAGGCATCGCCTCGTCTCTCTGAAAATGTCCCAAGATGGGGCCAGCCCCTTGACCCCTATCCTTGGGCCTGCTGCATGTCCACGCCAACGATGACCCTTGTTGAGGGCTCACCAGTTCCATCTTCTGGGCCTGGCCACTCCATGCTCCAGGAGGAGGAGCAGCTGAGGACGGGGCAGGCCCTGTGTGGCCAGAGTGGCCTGAGTACGTGTGGCTTATTTGGATGCATTCCAGCCGGGCCAGCCTGGGCTCCGGTGGTTTAGGGGAATCCCGTGCACAGGATGATGGGCCTCAAGGGTGAGGCACCTCCTGTGTCTAGGCAGCTGCGGCCAGGCACGATCCAGGGGCACCTGCATAGAAGAGAGAGGAGAGGCATGGAGTCACCAAGGCCAGAGGAGCCTCCAGCTCTGTTCTGGTGACCCTGCCTCAGCGTGGTGTCTGCTAACCAGCCCATAAATGTCAGGGCCACTCTGACTCCAGAGTCAGCCCATTCCTGACCTGGGAGAGCCACAGTGTCTCGCCGTGGGACACTGTCAGGGTTTAAAAGCCTGGCCTGGCACGCTCTGACAGGGTAACCCTGAGAGCAGGGGCTGGTGGGTGGACCTGTGCCGTGGGGACCTTGGGGCCTCCTCACTAGGCTGATGCTTGGGGAGACTCAAGACTCAAGACTGATGCTTGGGGAGACTCACAGCAGGTGATTAATAAATGGCCCAGTTGTCATCCAATGAGTGAGGGAGCAGGCTGGCATCCAGAGGATTCCACGAGGGACAGACTGAACAATCTGGGGCCAGCAGCTGGGCAGTGAATCGATGCCAGGTGGGGCCAATAGTGATGGCGGGGGCAGGTGGAAGCCAGATACTCACCACGGGGCCACACAAAGGCCCTGCTCCCAGCATCTTGCTTCATCGTCCACTTGGTCAATCTGGAAGGTTTGCTCCTATGTCCCTGACACACAGGATTTTGCTGTGTAGAGACAGTCTCCTGTCCACTCTGCTGTGGATGGACAGCTGTCTGTCTGTGGCACCCGCCTCGCCTCTGTGGCAGGCCTGAGGACTGCTGGGTCCAGGGCCCTGTGGACCTGTGTTGTGCGACCCTGGCCAGGACATGTGTCAGACCTGCCAGCCTTCTGTATCTGCCCTCGTGACAATCCGGGTTGCCTGCGTGTGAGCCCCCGCAACCTCCCTATAGGAGGGGCTTGTTGAGTGTGTTACAAGGCTCACTTGACTTCCTTGTGGCTTCTGCTCCCAAGTGGGGTCACCTTGGGCAGGCACTGGGTCTCTCTGAGCAAGGACAGTGGGCTGAGTATGGTGTAAGGGTGCACATGCCCAGGGGCACCCACCCTGCAAGGTCTGGGCAAGGACAGATGCAGTCACGGGAGGTCTGCACAAAAGACCCTGAGTTTCCCACGCTGAGTCAGCAGCCCAGTGGGGTGAGCGGGTGGAATAGACCCTGCTGCAGATGGCCCTGCCAGCTCACCTGAGCCCCTACTGCCGGGGCGCCATGTCCATGGTGGGCTTCTGGACACCAAAGGCAGTGATGAAGATGTTGACCACGACGATGATGAAGACCAGACCAGTGGCCAGGTTGTTGAGGAAGTCCAGCTTGGCATGCTTGGCAGGGTTGTTGAGGTCATACCTAACTGTGAGAGGAACAGGCACTGCCCAGGGCTGTGAGATACCATGGGGCCCTCTTCTACGCCCCCACACCCCCAGAGAGAGACATGCCTGCTTTAAAACTGCCAAAAACGGGGCCTGGCTCAGGCAGTCTGGTATCTCTGTGCTGCAGAGAGATCTCTGCTGCAGCCCCGCTTGCTCTGTGAAAAGCAACTCAGAGGGGCCTGGCACCTCATCATGAAGTGGAAGGTGTGGAGGCCCAAGGCTCAGGCTTGGATTCTAAGGCACAATGTACTGCACACACATAGGCACGCACCATTGTGAGCACTGGCGTGTGATAGTCAAGCCGTTCCCACACGTACCCAAGGCTGTACTTATGCTCACTTTCTAGGCAAGGAAACACAGGCCCAAGAGGTCACGTAACCTGCCTGAGGTCACACAGCCAGGCGGAGGCAGAGGGGAGCTCCAATTTTTTCTGCTTCTACATCTGACCCTCACCTGGGGGGCAGGACCATCACCCGATACCTACGGACCACCTAAGGACTAGCGGGTACATAGTAGGTGCCCAATACACGTCAACAACATGGTTATGATGTTTTCCTGTGTCCTCAGCTTGGGTGAGTGGAAGGATAGGGACATGAGGGGCCCTCTGGGGGCCACAGTGGGAGCTGTTAATACATTTTGGACCACCTGGCTTAGTGAGGTGGGCTGGGGCTCCCGTGAAGCTCGTGAGGGCCTGCAAAACGTTCAGGCAGATAAGTGACCCATCCCAGAGTGTGTGCAGGCAGAATCAGCTGGCTGTAGGAGAGGGGCACCCCAGGGCCCTCCCACGGCTGCAGCCCCTGCCCAGGCACGCACCGAGGAAGATGAGCAACACGCCCACACCAATCTGCAGCACGAGGGAGATGGAGATGAGGACCACCAGGGGGATGAAGAAGGCGAAGCCAGTGCCTTGCTCGATGACAGCCTTCAGCTGGGAGGCGTTGGCCATCAGCAGTGCGATGTCCAGCATGCTCTCGGCTGCGCTCTTCTTGTTGGCATAATGGTTCATGTTGATGGGCCGGTTCCTGCCCCAGCGGCTAGGCTGCAGGGAGCAGGGTGGTCAGGCCAGGCTCTGCAGCAGGGGGCTGTAGGCCCGGGCCCACCCTGGTGTCCCCTACTTTGAGCCTGGTCTCCTTCCTAGGTACTGGCAAGAAGGTGGGGGTAGATCAGGTCAGCAGATGAGGCTCGAAAGGGATGTGCTGCTTAACAGAACAATAGGCCCAGAGAAGAAGACTGTACAGCCCTGCAAGACCCACCCTAGGAATCAAGTCCTGGAAGAGAAAGGAAAGAAAACACAACCTCAGCGCACTCTGGTTTTAGACGGGAAAATGCTGCCAACCATCTGCCTGCCATGGGTGGGGCCGCCTGGCAGCCTCCCCTGCGTGCCCCTGCCCGCCCTTCCCTTCAGGAGGTGACTGGTGCCAGGGCGGGAAGTGACGTGACAGCAGCTGGATCTCAGATTTCCACACACTCACCCACATAAGCCTTCCTGGGATGGCTGATCCACCCAGGCCATCTCCCAGCTGTGCGGGTACACAGCAGGTGCTCAAGAGATGCCTCAGTATTCTAATCTACAGCTAAACTTAGCTTCTTCTTCCTTTTTTATTAAAAACAATTTTAAACCACTTTACTGAGTGAGATGTGAGTGACACGAACAACCTGAGGAGTTTGCAGCTAAGTATACACCATGACACCACCACCACACCCAGGCCACCACACATCGACCCCTCCAGAGTCTCCTCCTGCCCCGTTATTACTAGTATTTGTGATAAGAAACGTGAGGTCACCCTTAGAGTGCCCTACTGGTCACGACGTGTGGCTCCCTAGAGCTTCTCCTGCCTTCATGTTTGTATTGATAAAATGCGAACACAAGTTCAGATACCTCCCTCCCTCACTTTCCGCCTGAGAACATCCCGAGTCCTGAAGGCCAGGCTCCTGTCACTCCCAAGTGCCCTCCATGCCTCAAGGCCCCACCCCGAGCTGACTTTCTCTGCAGGCTAGGTTCTCTCCAGGGGCAGGAGCAGGGAGGGGAGTTAGGCAGGAGAAGGCTGGCCTCAGAAGCTGGAGTCCAGGCCACACAGACCGCTCCCCAAAGGGACTGGAGTTTGCCTCTGGGACGGCTGTTTCACTTGAAGGCAACTCTAAGCTGCCTGGCCTCCCCTTGGTAGCCAGCCCGTCTGCCCTCTTCAAGCTGCCCCTGGCCAGGCCCCTCCCCAACCTCCCAGAACTAACCTGGACCCCTCAGCCCTGGCCCCTTGTCCACAGGCCTCCCTGAGCCTAGGCCTCCTGGGGCCATTCAGGAGATCTTATTTCTAAACTCATGAAAGATGCAGGGATGGGAGGTGGGAGTTCTGGGGAGGGCAAACCTCTACTTTCTGTAGTTAGAGAAAGCATGGAGATTACAGAACTATACATATCATGGAAATTACAGAAATACAGAAGTAAAACTACTTTTACATTATATCTTTTTTTTTAAATTGGAGTATGTACAGAACAGACTTTTGGACTCTGTGGGAGAAGGCGAGTGTGGGATGTTTTGAGAGAACAGCATCGAAACATGTATATTATCTATGGTGAAACAGATCACCAGCCCAGGTAGGATGCATGAGACAAGTGCTCGGGCCTGGTGCACTGGCAAGACCCAGAGGAGTCGGGTGGAGAGGGAGGTGGGAGGGGGGATCGGGATGGGGAATACGTGTAACTCCATGGCTGATTCATGTCAATGTATGACAAAACCCACTACAGTATTGTAAAGTAATTAGCCTCCAACTAATAAAAATAAATGAAAAAAAAAAAAAAAAAAAGAATAGGTTTGAAAATTGAAAAAAAAAATAAATTGGAGTATAACTGCTTTACAATGTTGTGTTAGCTTCTGCTGTCCAACAAAGTGAACAGCTATATGTATACATACATTCCCTCCCTCTTGAACCTTCCTCCCAACCTCCCCACCTCCCCATCCAGCCCTCTAGGTCATCACTACATTGTATCTTTTAGAGTTTAAATTTAATCTAGAACAACAGGCCCAGGAGGGAGAGCATGGGAACAGAGACTCCCGTGTCCTGTGTTCCCTCCGTGTCAGCTATTCTTAAGCAGCAAATCCCCCTGGTTTAAAATTCTAGACCCAAGAGCTCGCTGGGAAAGGCTTCTCTGTCCAACCCAGTGCCGTGGCCCTGCTCTCTGGGAAATTCCATGTGCAGCCTCTTTCTTTCTTCAAGTGGGGTCTCTCCTTTGCCTCCATGCCAGGCCTACAACTGCACTCAGAGCTGGGTGGGTCGCCCGCCTAGGCCAAGAATACCCAGGGCACATCACTCCTCCCCAGGGTCTGTGCCCCACCTCAAAAGCACCCAGGCTATCTCCCAGCTCTGCTCTTGTGAAGTGGCCCAGCTGGCCATGCTCCATCATGTATGTGCTCCACTGGGTGCAGGCATCCTGGAGGCCCTGGCCTGCTGGCCATGTGCCCATAAGTTTCATAAACCAGGAACACCAAAACATCTTCCCTTGAGGCCACCCTGGGGCCTCATCCCAATCCCCAATCCCAGAGAAAAAGCCAGGTGCAGGTCTTCTAAGGAGCTTCCACCTTCTGGGGGCAGGGGAGCTATACATACACAAATACACACATTCATGAGCATATACACGCCATACACATGCATCTATACACACACACAGAGAAGCACAATATATATAAGCATGTACGTACACACTAACATGTATACATGCTACACATGCACAAGCACACATGTAGATACACGTACACATACATGTACACACATACATACAATGCATATGTGTGTGTGGATTAACAAACACACACGCGGCTAACTGTGGAGGCTTCTGGGCAGGAGGGAGCGTTCCTCTTTTACTTGAACTCTCTTGAGCTGTATAAATATTTCGCGCCTATGCAACCACACACGCATTCAAATACACAATGACGCCAGCAGCAGCAGCGTCCCACTGCCCTGCACGTTGGGTGCCCAGGGCACAGCCCGTCATCCTATTCACCCTTCAGCTCGGCGCTTTCCTCCAGGGAGTCCCTGTCTTCACAATCGCTTACCAGGGGCAAACTGAGGCTGTACGGGGAGGAAATGTGTCCAAAGTCAATAGGAAGTGAGGGCTGCACTGGGATTTGATCCCAGGTCCCAGGACTCTGAAGCTCTGAGAGCTGACTCCACGGTCTCCTCCGGCCCTGCAGAGGGGGCTGGGGTCAGGGTCACCTGTGAGGCTGAGTGCTCAGAAGTCCCCCGCCCCCGCGGCGGCTGAGCGCCCTAAGTGTGCAACAGGGCCATGGAGCAAACGTGCCAGGAGGTTCTGGGGGGTCTGGTCACTGTCTCAGGGCCCCTGGGAGCAAGCAAGGTCCTCAACCCATATGCCCCTCCTGGCCAGGACATTTCCTGCCCACAGAGCCATCTGCTTCCTATTCAACCCATGCAGTGATAAGGAGCACTGGCCAGAGGCTGCAGGCCAGACGGCTGGTGGGGAGGGGGTCTGGTCAAGCCCTAGCTGACTACAGGCTTGCAGTGTAGCCTCGACAACATGTTCCCTTCACTGGGCCTCAGTTTTCCCATCTGGACACCCTCGGCCACAGTCTGGGAAGTTCTGCCACCCACCAAGTATACTAACAGTAAGAAAGAGCACTGTTCTCCCATTCTACAAAGTGGAAGACTAAAGTTCAAGGGGGCTTACTCAGGGACACCATGAGGGAGGGGCAGATCAGAATTGAACCCAGCTTGTCCACCTTGAAGCTAAGGGCCACCCAGGACACGGCACAGCCTCATGTCCACACTGGGAGGGGGTCCAGGACGCTTTATGTGGTAGGGCCTTGGGTGGGGGGCGGATTTCAGGGTTGATTCACTTTCCTCATGCCTGGCTTTGGTACCCCAGGCCTTCTGGGGAGGGGCTTTGATCTGTGGGGATAGCTCTGGGCCCGAGAGGTGACCACTGTACAGATGAATCCCAGGGAAGGTGCTATCCTGAGGAGGTCACCCAAGTTGGGGGGAAGTCAGAGCCCATCCTGCACAGGTGTGGAGCTTCACCTCCCCACCACCCACCTGCCAGGAGTCACACTTGGGACCCTCCCACTGAGACCTCTGCCCATGACTTGGGCAGTGCAGGGAACAAACGCCCAGTTTAATGTGTCCCTGGGGCCAAGAGGAATTCACTGAAACCCCAGTGGCATCTCAGAAGCTGAGTGAGCTCAGGGCTGCCAATTTTTTTCTTTTTTCTAAAAGCCATGAAGGAGCCTACAGGGAAGGAGCTGGTTTTGGCAGGGGTGCCCACAAGGCTGGCTCCTTGGGCCCACTTTCTGTGGATAGAGTGCCTCACCCCAGTCATTTGTACACAGGCAGCTCGCAGGGACCCAGGCCACCTGGCCCAGGGTCACACTGCACTGGGCAACCTCAGCTTGGACAGGGAGGCAAGTTGGAACAGAAGCGAGATTCAAAACAGGTCTGCAGTACTCAGAGTACCCAATTTCAACACAGTGCATCCTCCAGTTCACCCTGGGCTTGGAGAGGCTGCCCATGGCCTCCAGCTGGGCCCACGAGGTCTGGCCCATCCTCAGCCTCTTGGTACACCCTCTGCTTCCTTGGGAGATGAGGGCAGGCCAGGACCATGGCTGACTGAACCTCTGCAGGACCTCAAGGTTTGGGTTGTGGACTTCCTCCAATCCTGCCTGCCCCCAATTCTGCCACTGACTCCAAATCCCAGGTACAAGCACAGAACAAGAATCCCACATGGGAATTCCTGCCCCCCTTCCCAGAGCCCAATTTCACATCTAAAGAACGAGAGACCAAGGCCCCCCAAATCTATGAGGCTCATCAGCTGCTCTGGGAAGAGGTGGGATGTGGATGTGGGCCTTCCCTTTATCATCTCCACATCCTGCCACACCACAGACCAGCAGAGTGACTGGTCTGTGCTGTTTCCTCCGCTATAAGATGGGCAGGCGGGCATATGACGGGGAATGAATGAAACGCTCAGAAGCCCAGTGGCTGGTTAGAACATAGCTGGTGCAGGGCAGGACTGGATGTTCCTCTTCCTCGCCACTCAGCCTCACGGCCTTGAAAGGCTGCCTCCCAAGTGAACTGTAACCATTTGTAATTAATTCTATGGTGAAAGTCCATAACAAGGAAGAGTGAGGACTAGCCCAGAAACTGCAGGAGCTGAGTGAAGCCCAGCTCAGATGCTGGCCATTGCAGCCACTCCTGCATAGGGCCACTCCCCTTGGGCTCCATGGGCAACAGTAGAAGTGGGGGCTCTGGAGTCCTCACTTCTGGGCTGGGACCTGAGAACCCACCAAATAGGATCTGCTGGGGCCGAGTACGATCTGTCTGACCCATCAGTGGGGGGCAGAAGCTGCTACTGTGTCCACTGCTTGGGCTCAGCGTGAAGGCACCCACCCCAGGTCACACTAGCTCATTCCTGCACTGTCCCCCCACCATCTGTGCCCAGCCAGCCTCTGGAGGTCTCTTGCTCCATTCTGAGTTCCTGGCAGGAAGTTTCCCAGGGTTGGGGTGGAAGGTCCTCGCAGCAGCTGAGCGGCGTTGGGTAGTCCTGCTTCCTGTGGGCTCACCACTGACCAGGAGTGACCGCGTGGCCACGTCAGGGTTGCATTTTGGAACATGGCCAAGACCCCGTCAGCCTCGGGATCTGCCAGGAGAGCAGAAATGAGAAAAAGAGCAAACTTGGAACTTCCCTGGTGATCCCGTGATTAAGACTCCACAATTCCAAGGCAGGGGGCACAGGCTCAATCCCTGATCGGGGAACTAAAATTCCACATGCCAGCTCAGCAAGGCCACAAAAAGTTTAAGAGAAAAAGAGCAAACCTCTCCCAACAGCTGAGGCTATGCAAGCAACCCTCCCTCCCAGGACTTGGTTTCCAAGCCCAAATGTTGCCCTACGAGCCTCACTGCACCCTGTCCTGCCATCGCCTTGCTGTGTCCTCAGCTGGATATAGCCCCAGAGTCTGCTGCAGTGTCCCAGGCAGCTGCCCCCTCAGATAAACCCTGGGCATGGCCACATTTATTTTCACAATATAACTAATGCTTCTTATTTCTTCTGCTGCCATTCAAAAGTGAGTTAATTGACTAAAGACACCAACTCACTCCAGCAGGGGCCCTGAGCAGACTGGCCTTGCATGGAGGCCACAGGGGTAGGCAGCACATGGAGGAGGACATCCGTGGAGCTCCCTCACTGCCCTGGCCTGACAGCTCATCTGCCCTTGGATTATACATACAACTCTCCTCTGAGCCCAGTCACCCTGGGACGTGAGTGATTCTTCCCCACTCTATAGAAAAGGAAATTGAGGTTCAGAGAGAGTCCATACTTGCCCAAGGCCATGCGGCAGGGCATCTTGAGACTGATGGGGGCTCTGAGCTTGGTCTCCCAGTCAGTCTTCCCGCAGCCAGGGGCACGCTGAGGACATCGTGGTGACTCAGCCCACACATCCTGTCTGGGGGCTCTTGCTCAAGTGGGGATATATCTGAAGATCCTGGGATTTTCCTCTTCCCAGCAAGCCTTTCTACCCCTCCTCAAGCAGGACCGTGGGACTCAGATTCAGGCAGGGGCCACTGGGAGGGGAGGCTGTGGAAGAGCCAGGTGAGGTGCAGGGGGAGGGCCGTGCCTATGGCGGGGTGGGGGGAGAGTGGACTGCACCTGGGAGAAGGTGCTGCCCTTCCTAAACCCTGCCGGGATGTCATCTTCGAAAGAGGATCTAATTTGGCAGGCAGGAATGTGATAACTATGTGTTCAGTTTCCCCCAGCACTTCACACACATTAGCCCATTTAGTCCTCACCACAAGCCTCTGAGGGCTTCCCTGGTAGCTCAGATAGTAAAGGATCTGCCTGCAGGGCAAGAGATGCAGGTTCAGTCCTTGGGTCCGGAAGATCCCCTGGAGAAGGGAATGGTCACCCACTCCAGTATTCTTGCCTGGAGTATCCCATGGACAGAGAAGCCTGGCGGGTTACAGTCCAAGGGGTCACAAAGAGTGACACGACTGAGTGACTAACACTTTTACTTTCTTCATAACCCTCTGTTGGAGGTGCTGCTCTCATCCCCTTTCACAAATAAGAAACTGAGACACACGTGATGTGCCTAAGAGCACAGTGAGGCAGGTCCTGAGGGTGGGAAGCGGAAGGCAGAGGCTGGAGAGAGCAGTGTTGGGTGGGCCTGGACCCCAGGCTGGATAAGCAGAGCAGCTGTCAGTCCTGACTTTCTCTCCCAGAGCCTCCTTGCCTGTGACTGGAGCCCCCTGGAAGAATGTGTCCACTCTCACATGAGCGTCCAGAGCCTCCATGGCCTCCGCAGCTGGCAAGGTCTGACCTCCTATACCCAGCCCCGATGTACTTGGTCCAGCCGCTGGGCCCTTCTCCCACTGTTCCTCCTGCCTGGGATGCCCTTCCACACATACTCACACCCCAGGGCTGAGTGCCAAAGTCCCCACTGGTCAGGAAGTCTTCCCACCCACCTGTGTGTTCAGCACTCTGCCCATGGCTTCTCGGTCAGGACTGGTCTCGGCTCTCAGACTGAGTGGAACAGGGCTGAGGCTCCCGCAACTGGTCCCAAAGCCAATGGCAGTGACCCCTGAGCACCGGGATCCCTGCCTGCTGAGGGCCTGTTCCCCAGGCCAGGGCCTTGCTTGCCTCACATGTTCGCCCTCCACCCCCTTAACATGGCCTGTTACTACAACATCGCCTAGGACTGGTCACCCACACCTGAGCAGGGTCAGTCTCGGCCTTAGTCTGGTGTCCATGACTGAGAGGTCTCTGTCCCTGCCCCCATCCCCAGGGGGTCAGAAACTGAAAGAATGGCCAATGTCAACAAGTTACCAAAGGGTGGTGCTCAGGGCTGCGCCACAAACACAGGCCCTGGGGAAGTGCTGGTCCTGGGCAAGGCCGGTTACCAACCGCTACTCTGGCCCTGCTCCAACAGTGGGACGGGACCCCTGGGTGGGAGGGTACGGGATCTAAATGGGACCACTGCCAGGGCCTGTCCCCATGCTCACAGCGCTCCAAGGCCAGCAGGACGGACTGAGGCGCAAGAACCCGCGGGTGGAGAGAGGGGAGGAGGCCACAGCGGCCCCAAGTTCCCCATCGGGGCATGCACAAGACTGTGCGGTCGCTGTGGACACCGTAAGTGACGTAACTGTCTGCCCGCTGCTGGCCTGGAGCCCAGAGGCCGGGATCCGTTCCGCGACTACTCCCGGCGCGCAGCGAACCGGAGCAGAGGCAGAGCTGGAGCGCTGTGTGCGAGCCTGGAAGGCAGGGCCCCGCGGAAAGCCGAGTGAAGGTGGCGCCCAGGCCCCACGGCTGCGCAGCTCCGTGTGGGCGCTACCTGCCCCGGGCCACCTACGGCAGCCTGCCAACCGCCCGCGCCCCAGCCCAACCTTCCAGAGTGGCTTGAGCCCCGGGTCATCCCTGGGCTCCCCGCCACCACGCTGGCAAGGGGGCGAGACGCAGGGGGCATGGCGACCACCCCGACCCTCGCTGCGGACGCGGCGCGCAGCGGGTCGGCGCCCGTAGGTGCCTGGGAACCGCGGGCGCAGGGCTCAGAGAGGGCGGGCGTGGGCCAAGGTCGCACAGCGGCACGGAGGGAGGGGATGCTTACCGAGGCGTCTGGGGATCCGGGCGAGCTCGGGCGCAGGTCGCCGTTGAGCTCGTACTCTTCGGGGCGCGAGTCCATGGTGAGGCACTGGGTCAGCTTTGCTCCGGGTCTCAGCGTGGCCCGCGCCCCAGCCGCGCACACAGACCCCGCTGCGGGCCCGCCCACGGCCCGCCCCCTCCGGCTCGGCGCTCACAGTCGCCCTCAGACTCCGCCCACGGCCCGCCTTCCTCCCGCCCGGCGCACGCAGCCGCCCTCAGACTCCGCCCCTAACACTCTGGCGGAAGCCGGGGGGCGGGGCTTAGGCCGCTCGGGACTTGCCCCGCGTGGACCGCTATGGCAGGGGCATCCCGCGGTGAGTTTCCGTTCTGTTAGGTCCCCGACTTCTCGTGTTCGTGGTTACACACGTCGCCTTCTGTGTTCCTGTCGTGGACACTTGTAATCCATAAAACGAGGGCAAGAACCGGCTTTTCCCTGGCCGCTTCGCTAACCGCCATGAAGGCTAGCGGGTGCTGCCGCGGGTGTGGTTTTGTGTTTCCCCGGATGACGCTCATCCCGGGGGCCCCGGTGCAGCTCTCGCCAACACGTCGCTCGCCCCGCACACGAAACCTGCGAGCCGCCTGGGAGTCACATCCTCTGAACTTTGACCTTCTCTAGGAAAAGGGGACGTGAAGGCCTCTCACGCACTCAGAAGGGGGCAGAGAGCAGATCTTTGTGCCTGCCGCCGTTCATGGAGCAGCCTCTGTGTCTTCAGGCAGGGCCCCTTGTTTGGGGTGGCACCTTGTCTGTGTCGGTGCCAGCCGCTAGGGGTGGCAAAAGCATGTTTGTTCCTCCAGCCCTTGACTCTTTCAGTCCTTGTTTCCCGGGGTGCAGGCCTCTCCCAGAAGCCAGGCGGGTGCAAAGAGGCCAAGCATTATCTCTCTGGCCTGGTAGGCGAAGGTCTGGGTCTCTGTGTTCTGCCCTGACCCTGACCTGGCTCCCAGGACCAACAGCTTTTTACTCCTCCCAGTTGCACTGCCTACCTCCAGCCCCATTCCCGCCCCCACCTTCTGCCTCCTCTCATAGTGTCCGCTAAATTCTGTTAGCACAAGGCATTTGACCAAGGCCATGTGGGCGTGACCTTTCCCCTCCTGTTAAACCAGAGATCGGAGAGAGTAAGCAGCAGTGCCCAAGGTCGGGAGATAGTTACACTGGCCTAGAGCTCATTCATTCATCCTGTAACCAAAGTGCCTGCTTTATGCTAGGCCCTGTTGTAGGTGCTGTGGCCTGGAACAGGGTTATGGGGCAGATGGGAGGTGATAGGGGATAGCCTTGCAAAGCAGGGGTTACCCTCTCACTTGACATGGGAGGAAACTGAGGCATATCTGGGAAGAGACCTAGGAGGGCCATGCTCAGAACTGGGGGGATTGCGTGGATCTGTAAGCAGTGGACTTGCTCTCTTGGCTGGTCTAGCCAGTGAGAAATGAAATAGTTCCTGCTGTGTCAGTAAACAAGGATGCCACAGTCATCAGTGATTGCAGCCCTCCAATGTGAGCTAGTGAGCCCTAAGGGAATTCAGGAAGGCAAAGAATACCTGCAATCTAGCAGCCAGCAGACTACAGCCATTTCCTCTGGTGAGCCCTGAAGAAAGGAAGTTCAAGATGTGAAAACATAGATAAGCTCAGGTGCATGTGAAAGGAATGATTTCAGTGAGCACAGACTCTTGCATCTTCCTATAAATAGAAAAAGGCTGATTTCCTTAACTTGGGATGTCTCATTTTCTTTAAATAACAATAATCTTTTGATGATCAGACTACCTGCCCTTTGTTGCAAAACTTGGCTCCTCCCCTCACCTCCTGGAACCAGTTCTCTCAGGGTTACTTGAGATGCTGTCTCCTGGGCTAGAAGTGCTGAAAATTTCCACTGAATAAATATAACTCTCAACTTTTAGGCTGTGAGTATTTTTTCAGTCAACACCAGCCAGCAGGTGGGCATCCATGACTGTAACCTAGTGCCTGCCTCACCTGTGATTGCCCTCCACACCAAGACCTCCTTGTTTCCCCTTGCCTAATGCCTTACCCTTGCTGCTGCTGCTGCTGCTAAGTCGCTTCAGTCATGTCCGACTCTGTGTGACCCCATAGATGGCAGCCCACCAGGCTCCCCCGTCCCTGGGATTCTCCAGGCAAGAGTGCTCGAGTGGGTTGCCATTGCCTTCTCCGATCCTTGCTGCTAGAAGTAGATTTTTTTTTTTTAAAACAATCATCTTTTTAAAAAATGGTTGATTGATTTAATTATTTTGACTGTGCTGGGTCTTAGTTGTTTCATGCAGGGTTTCTCTAGTTGCGCCAAGTGAGAGCTACTCTAGTTGTGGTGCACAGGCTTCTCATTGCAATAGCTTTGTTACTGAGTCCAAGCTCACTCTGCCCACTGCCTGTTAGGCCAATGAATCCAAGAGACAAGGTGTTGTTGAGGCAAGGAATACGACTTTATTCTTATTCAGAAAGCTGGGAGACAGAGGAGATGGCAGACTAACGCCTCAAAATAACCATCTTGTTAGGATGCCAGGTTCTTTTATGAACCAGAGATGGGGGAGGTGAGGAAACAAAGTAAAAAGGCCACTTAATCTTGCAAGTATCTCCTAGAACAGCAAGCCTCAGGCAGAGTGATGTGTTAATTTCATCCTTCTTGCCATCTACACAAGCACAGCATTCTGAACAAAGGCACTTGAGTTAATAGTCAGGCAGAGGGGTAGGATTCTCTGAGGCAGGCCATTATATGTAATTATAATAATAAAAGCAACGGAAAGCAAGTTAAAGAAACCATTTCAACTTGGAGTCAGAATTGACTTCTCCTTGCAGCAGCTCATTAGTTGTGGTGTGTGGGCTTAGCTGCCCCATGGTATGTGCAATCCTCACAGGGGACAATGGAATCCTTGTCCCCTGCATTGGCAGTCAGGTTTCCAACCACTGGACCACCAGGGGAATCCCTAGAGGGAGTTTTGAAAGTGAATCTGAAAGCATGGAAAATGCAAGTCACCTTGGAGATTTATCAGAAAAGGGAAACTTCCTCTAAATCCTGCTTCAGGCCTTCCTCCTGACATGCTGGCACGTCCGCATCATTTGTGGTGATGGACAGGCTGGGGGCTGTGGGATGCCCACAGCCCTGGCTAAACCCAGCTGGGTATTTTCCGACTGTACAATGTGACTATATGATTTCCTCCTCTGTTCAGCGAGCTGTTTGGGCTTGATTCCTCAGGGCTCTGGCCATGGTGGGACCCTGGGGTCTAGGGTCTGTATGGGCTAGGCTGCCTGGGAACTTGTCCTGACCACAGCCCTAAAGTCCTACAGCCACAGCTCAGACCCACAGGCCTCCATTTTGTGGAGGTGTGGGCAGGCCCTGCCCACTTGCAGCGCTGCTAAAGGCCCAGTGCATCTTAACGGGGCCTCAGTTCTGCCCACTCACAGCCCTCTGGTGAAGGAGGAACTGCTGTTGTCCTACTACTTCATAGCTGAGAAAACTGAGGTTCACAGAGAAGGCTATTGCCTCAGTCCTGGTTGACAAGGCCAACATGAGCGGGGACACAGCAGTGCCTGGGGCTCTGGTCAGACCCAGGCATGGTGACAAGTAGCAATTACTGTTATTATCACATAACCCAAGTGTAACTAAACACGAGCAGCTGGAAATCCCTGATGCAGCAGCAGCCTGGCTCCTGGAGAGGCTTGGGAGAGGGCAGCCAGGAGAGAGGGTCCTGAGGGTGCAGGGGAGGCTCCAGGTGCAGGCTGGGGCAGGTGGGGGAGGTGGGAGGAGCATGCTTGAGAGGACTCTGTTCCTGCCTGTTTACTGGATGAGAGAGTTTCGGTGGGTGTCCCCAGGATCTCTTACGTGGGCCCCGTGGCAGCTCTGTGCTGAGGTTCATTATTCCCTCTATCCAAAAGGAGGAAGCTAGGAGAGATCATGGTTGAATAAATAATTGGGCATTTAGACTTGGGTTTGTAACCATGCTCTGTACTGACCACCAGGGACCCAGGCAGGCACTTCACCTTCCCTGAGTAGAGCTGATGGAGCATGGTCAGTCCTTGGCAAGTCCTCCAGATATGCTTGTCCTCAGGGAGGGACTTTCCCCAGTCTGCTTTGTCATCCTCATCTGTGCTGTCTGTTTACCAGACTGTTCCCGGGACAGACCGAAAGGGGCGAGTCCATACTTGGATGTCTTCACATCTACCTGGTTTCAGATTCTGCTGGAGAGATCAACATGGGTGTCCAAGGTTGGTTCCCAGATTCTGACTGTGAGGCTTGGGTCCATGGGGAAGTGACCACTGGTGAATGTCCCAGGAGAGAAGGTGGGCTGGGGAGGCACTCTTCTACAGCAAAGAGACACACGGGAGAGGGGCTCATGTGGAGGCAATACACACGTGCAGACACACACGTCGCGTGATGTTTAGTTCACCCGCCCATTCTGATCTGTGTCACTGGAGGTGCATTTCCTGTCTGTAAAATGGGGATGCTCTGAAGATGCAATGACCCAGCCCGGGTGAAGCCCAGACCAGCTCCCAGTAATGGGGATGATAACAGTCTTGACCTCACCCCCCTCCTCATGCTGCCCCCTTGAGCAGGTGCTGAAATCCTGCTAGCCAGTGATAGTCAAGAGCCACATCACCCAGAATAGGCCCCAGAGTCGGGTGGCTCTTAGGGCGGTGGCTTCACGCTCTGGGTGAGACAGAGACCAGATGCCCGGGCGCCTTCACTCCTCATCAGGAGGGATGGGGGTCTCATATCTAGAAGGACCCGGGCCCTGCTCCACCCAACACAGCACTTGGAGGAGGATGAATATTGCCTGCGTCCCTGAATTACTGTGGGGAGAGCATGGCTGTGTCAGCTGGGATCTGGGAAGATGTGCATTCAGATAGATCACGTGAATGGGAACCTTCACAAATGGCTGAATCCCTGGCCCTTTTCCATTTCCGAGAGGCAAGGAGACAGGGAGGGCATTTCCATGTACAGAGAGAGAGGAGTTTGGAAAGGTGCTGTGGCACGCATGAGGTGCCCCAGGCTCAGCGAGGCAGGCCTGTGCTCAATCCTGCTCTGGGAGGCTGGCTTTGCAACCGAAGCTCCTGGCTCTGCCAGGGCCCAGGCCAGCCCACACATGCCCACTACAGGGGAGAGCGGGAGCAGGGGGACCACCTGGAGGTCAGCCTGGGGCAACTGGTGCTCCCTGGGAGCTGCTGGCCTGACTGCCTGCTACCCACTCGAGGGGAGCCTTGTCATGGCTATGGGGTAGGCCTAGGATTCTGCATTCCTATCAAGCACTTCCAGGCAGTACACTTCCCACCCATTCGGTGCTCAGAGCCAGGCGGCAGGGCAGGGCTACCACCCCATTTCCAGAAGGACAGGAGGGAGGCCAGGCATGTGAGGAGGTTCTGTGTTATCACCCTCATTTTAAGGACGGGGTGGCACTGGGCAAGGTCATGCCTGGTAATGGACTAGGCAGCATGAAATGTGCACCCAGGTAGGCATACGCACCACTTTACTCAGTCCACCAGCAAGACGTGACATGCCTAAGGTCACACAGTTAGGCCCTCACCCCCCAACAAAAGTGGGTTTCTCCCACGAGGGTGTCGCTGAGTTATGCTCATCATATTCTGGAATATCACCAACAGGACAGTGCCTGGATGTTCTGTAGCCTTCACCAGAGTGTGAGAGGCAGGTTGGGTGACTTGGAGGCGCCCACCCAGTACCGTGGAGAGACAGCAGTGAGACGCAGCTTCCTCCATGGAGACTTGATCCGCCCATTTGTCCTGCCGTCTGTGTATCGGTCTCTCCCCAGTCCTGAGGGGGCTGACTCCGCTTGCCATCTATAGGAGTCTATACCCAGCCAAGTCCTTGTTCCCATAGCAGGTCAAAGGGACAGGGATAATGGCCATCCCTGCTATTGTTTCTTCCCTTCTCCTTCAGTCACAGATGCCTGAGTTTTAGCTCAGCCAATGTTTTCCCAGAATAGGGATCTCTCCTGCACTTCTGAACTTCTCCTGCATTGAGGTATGGCTATGTGGCTACATTCTGGCATTGGAAGAGGTGTGCAACATTAGGAAAGGGACGGAGGAATACCATTTCTTTCTCTCTCTCTTTTTTTTTTTTTTATTATTTCTACCTTCCTATTGGCTGAAATATGGATGTAATGACTGGAGCTCCAGTAGCTCTATTGGACCATAAGACTGGGCATGGGAGTCTCACACAGCAGAGCCAAAGGTAGAAGGAGTCTATGTCCCCTTGGAGCCCAGGCCTTCCCTAGCCTGCCCACCTCAATACTTCTTAAGTGTAAACAGACAAACAAACAAAAAACTATCTTGTTTTAAGATATTGGAATTTTTTTTTCCCCTGATGCAGCTGATCTTAATCCTAGTTTTTATTTGTGTTAAATTTTTCATTAATAAATAGGTTTCCCCCCCACCCTTTAAACACAGGACATAAAACAGATTAAAACACTCACCCCTCCCCACAGTCCTATTTTGAAAAAGTAAATCAGGTTATATCCCTGACCAGATGAAGTCCCTCTGAATTCTTATGAAAATCCTCACTCCTGGGACCTATATAGCCAACACCCCTGCATCCTCCCCTCTCCTCACCCTCCTCATTGCCCTCTCTTTGTTCCTTGGACTCATCGCTGTGTCAGGACTTTGCATTCCCCATATTCCCCACCTGAAGATCCTGTTCCTAGGTCTCCACGTGTCCAGCTTCTTCATGACATGTGATTGTACTCCATCGGTTTGTTTACCATCTGTCTGCAGTAGCTTTGGCCTCCCTCAGCTTGTGCCCTGGATCAGCCCCTGAAAGCCCCATGCTTGTTGTTTGTGTGTTAACTGTCTCCTCCCCCGACCAGACACAAAGCCCCAGGTACTGCTGACACTCAGCCCACGCCTAGTGGCTGCCCCGGGCATGCCCTGGCCATGCCTGCTTTGTCCAGGCTTCGGGAGTCCCTCAGCCTAGCCAGCTCAGCCCAGCCTGTGCTTTGCAAACCACTAATGATGGGGCTCCATATTCTTGGCTCTGACAGTGACCGCTGACTCAAACCATGAAGCTACTGGGCCACAGGTGAGTGTGGGAGTGAGGACAGGTGTCTGGAGCACTGGTGGGGTAGGTGGCTTGTGGTTTGGCAAAGAGGTGTCCTCTGGGAACAGGTCAAGTCTAGTCTAGGTACCCCACTTCCTGTTCTGAAGGTTGATTGCTAGCCTCGCCCTGTCCAGGGAACCAGCTGGCCAGAAAGCCCAAACCCAGGCCATGACGAGGTCCCATGGACTGATGATGGCTCCTCCATGGTAAACTGGATCTCAAAGCTGCACACCACGTGCTGAGAGAAAAGTCGCTGAGGGACCGATGGGGCCTGTGCACATCCAGCCTGAAGACCACCCTGAAAATTCCTGCCTTCCCCTGCCAGGGTCAGTGTCCTCTTTATCCAAGCCTGGCAGCTGCCTCCTCTAGAAAACCCCAAGATGCCCCCGAGGGCATGCTTTTACACCCCCAGGTCTCTCCCACCGCCTTCCAAGACTCCTGCCCATGTTGAGGGGCTCAAGGCTCAGGCTGGGGCTGTCTCCTTTAGCACCCACACTTCCCACAGGTTGTGGACAAGTGGAGACACCGCCACCAAGAGGTCAAGGGTAGACCTAGCAAGCATTGCTGAGGGACGCTGGTCTGGGGCTTTGGTGCGAACTATCTCACTATGCGCCCATTCAGCTTGCTTAAAAACTAAGGCTCCCAGAGCTGAGGTTTGAACCCAGGTCTCCCGAGCTCACCCCACCTGCCCCAGATGGGGACTGGGAGCTACCACGAAAACAGAGGTGAGTCTCACAGGAGCACTCAGCTGCCCCAGGCCCTTTCCTCTCTTCCCTGGAGAAGCGAGGCCCACCTCAGATTCTGGGCTGACCCATGGCCTCACTTTCCTTAGGGCTGCTGCTGCTGAGTTGCTTCAGTCATGTCCGACTCTGTGCGACCCCATGGACAGCAGCCCACCAGGCTCCCCCGCCCCTGGGATTCTCCAGGCAAGAATACTGAAGTGGGTTGCCATTTCCTTCTCCAGTGCATGAAAGTGAAAAGTGAAAGTGAAGTTGCTCAGTCGTGTCTGACTCTTAGCAACCCCATGGACTGCAGCCCACCAGGCTCCTCTGTTCATGGGATTTTCCAGGCAAGAGTACTGGAGTGGGTTGCCATTTCCTTCTCTGACTTTCCTTAGGGAGACCCCTGAAAATACCCTAGGAGCCACAGCAGGGTGGGAAATTTGAGCCTCCTGCTCTGAGGTGGAGAGGGGACAGTGGCCCCTGTGTCTGTGGGCATCATGCGGTGCCATCCCCATAGGTGTCCTTGTTCTAACCCTGGTTGGACCAGCATCAGAACTGCCGAGGGACTCTGCTTGCTACCCACTTCCTGCATTTCTACCCAGGTCCTGGGGAAGCTGGTGTGACTGCTCTGGGGACCCCACTCTGAGCCCCAGGGTGGGAATTTGAGTCAAGTGGATTTGACAGAGGGGTGCGGAGGGGAGGAGACCCCACTGCTGAGCACCAGCCTTGGCCCTGGCACCTTTGCGCAGATGCTGTTCCTAATTACCCCTTAGCACACACACAGGGCATGTGTCTCCTGCTATGGAAAAGCTAAGACTCCTCAGGGTAACATGTTAGAAATGCCTGTACTGCAAAGGCACCATTTTACTTCACTTGCATAAATCCACGAAGGGAAGAGTCCTAAGGAGGGATCCTGCTCAGATTCCAGGGTCAGCCTGCACAGTCTTCATGTTGGCTGGATTCTTGATGCCCTGGCATCGGTCATTTCTCACAGTTGATGAGCAAATTCGGTCCAACAGATGGCAAGGTTGCCTTCATCTTGGTAAAGCCTATGCCGTCAAAAAGCAAGGGTTTCAGAGGACTTTGTTTGCTAAGAATAACTGCGGGGCAGCCAGGTGAGGGAGCAAGACGGTTTCACTTTAACTTGCCCTTTGCCCTCTGGCTGCTGCCTGCCCGCTGTAATGCCTGGGCTGTGCTTCTCCGTCGGACAATGTTGGTCTCCACAGCCTCTTCTTTGAAGCTGCTTGTGAATTCCATTTGCTTGGCTAGCCTCTGGTTCTTTCCTTGTTTCCAGCCTAGGCTGGTTGGAAGAACTTGGAAGCTGAGACATTCCATTCAATTCCACAGCTGCCACCTCCCATCTAAGGGAGAGGGTATGAAGGTTTGGGGGGTGAATTGGCCTGCCCAGGAAAGGACCCTTGTCCCTTCAGGAGCAGGCTGGAGGCAGGTGTATCCTCCTGGTCCAACATGGAGTGGGATCGGGGCTGGGTAAACCCAGGGGCTGGTTCTGGGGTTACCACTGCTCGGGAGTCCAAACCACCAGACCATTGAGGCCTTCAGCTCCATATTCAAGGCATGCATAAGAGCCAGGCCCTGCAGGACCCTTTGTGGTCACTGGCCTCTTCGTGGGGCTGGCTGCCCATCTAGCCCATGGGTGTTGCCTGCACTGTGCAGAGGCTGAAATTTCCAGGGTGTCTCCCCCAAATGCCCTTCTCCTGTTGCTGGCTCTCCTGGTGACCCAGCTGGCAGGGCTTTTGCTGGGCAGAGGCCAGGGCAGGGTGCAACCAGCTCTCACTAAAGACATCTCGTAAGTTGATGGAAACCCATCTAGCACAAAGGGGCATTTACTGGACTGGATGGTGTGTCTCCATCTGAATGCAGGGAGGACAGAAATAGCCTTTCACGGAGTGCCAGCAGGGCTGGGCTCTCCCGCTCTGAGGGTGTCAGTTTTCCAGCTCTTTCTCCAAGCTATGCAGCTTGTCCCTTTTTCATGTGAGTTACTCACCCTGTCCTGGACAGAGGACTCGCTGATCCCTCTCTTGCTAACACTGTTAGAGAGAGAGGGGAAAAGGGGGAGAGAGTGAGGGGGGAGAGAGAGACTGGAAACATGAAAACACAGGCTGAGTTTCTGCTGAGATGCTGTGTCTCAGTGGTTCTCCATGATGGGGCGTGACATGCATTAATGTCTTACCTGACACCCTCTGAGTAAGATGAGATTGGACGGTGTCATGCTCCAGGAAGTGACTCTTGTGTTTCTGAAAATGGCTATCATTTCCATGACAGCTTTGCTTGTGTTCCTCCTTCTGCCTATAATGTTTCTCCAAAAATGCCCAATTAAGCAGCAGTTAAGTCTTATTTGACACCTATACATAATTTTTAAAAAAAATTCAGTGTGCTAAAGCCAATGCTAGTAATGTTTTGGAGAGGTTAAGAAGTAGCTCAGCTGCTACTTTATTGCTAAAAAATGCTATCATCTGACACAAGGTTGCCACAAACCTTCAATTTGTGAAAAATGCAGTATCTACAAGGCGCAATAAAGCAAAGCACAACAGGAGAAGTTATGAACTGTAACTTAAATTTCCAGCAGGGAAAACACATGATCATGCTATGTTATATTCACTTAGTGGGATTTTCAGTCACTGTAAATGCTACCGATGAAGGACATATAGTAACAAAAAGAGTTTTTTACAAAGTAACTTCAGAGGAAAGTCAGAATATAAAAATATGCACTGTAATTATTACTAGTTACTGTGCATCTGCAGAAGGCTGGGAACAGAAACGCAGAGTGGCCTTAAGGAAAGGTTTTCTTTCTAAACATCCCAAAAGCTTGTTTTATACATACGCACATGCACTTTTCTTTATATTAAAAACTTAAATAAATAATAACACATATACACATTAAAAATGTATATAAATAATAAAATGTTATACTTAATGAAATATACTATATAAATAATAAATATATATTGAATAAGATATATAATTAGATTAATATAATATTATGTTCATATCAGAAAATTTAGAAAATGAAGGTAAGGGGAAAAAAAGAAATTAATTCTGTTATGCAGGAATAGCAGTTTTTCCTATTTTGATGCTGTGAAATCACTCACAGTCACTGTGAACAGTACGAGGTGCTGGAGGGGAAGGGTGTAGGTCTTGCTCTCATACCTGTGACTTGGCTAGGGGCTTCAGCTTCCAGTTTAGTCCAGGTCTGCTCCACACGTCTCCCATTCTCCTGGGACTGCCTGCTACTCAGATGAGAGTCTGAAATTCCCAGATTGGCAAAGAGAGCATGCAAGTCCTCTGAAGGTTTGGAATTGGAATCGGCTACTGATGCTGCTGCCAGAACAAGCCATTTGGCCAAGCCCAAGATCAACATAGTGGGAAAGTGTCCTCCACTCACAATTGAAGGGGAGGTGTGTGGATACATGCCCATCTATAATCCCAAATTACTCAGATGGGTAGCCTTTCCTTCATTTTCTATGCTTTATATAAAGACATGTTCTAAAAAAATAAATAAATAAATAAAGACATGTTCTTTAGGGGGCTTCCCAGGTGGCGCTAGTCATCAAGAACCCACTGGCCAATGCAGGGAACATGAAAGATGAGGGTTCTATCCCTGGGTTGGGAAGATACCCTGGAGAGGGTCATGCAACCCACTCCAGTATTCTTGCCTGGAGAATCCCATGGACAGAGGAGTCTGGTTCCTAGGCTGTCCATAGGGTCACAAAGAATCGGACACAACTGAAGCGACTTAGCACGCACACATGTACTTTAGGACTTCCCTGGTGGTACAGTGAATGGGAATCTGCCTGCCAGTGCAGGGAACACGGGTCCAGGAAGATTCCACATGTCGCATAGCAGCTAGGCCTGTGTACCACAACTATTGAGCCTGTGCTCTGCAACAAGAGAAGCCACTGCAATCAGAAGCCCATGCACCGCAAGGAAGAGGAACCTCTCCTTGCCACAACTAGAGAAAGCCCACATGTAGCAATGAAAACCCAGTGCAATAAATAATAAAAGACACATTCCTTACACAGCAGAATCATTCTACCTATGTTTTGTCACTTAATTATAAGTACATCTTTCTATGTCATAAAATCATTCTGCAACATATGACTACATACAATTCTATTTTAATATCACATTATGCCTTATTCAACATAATGGACATTATGTCCCCTCCCTTTTTTTCTGCTTCTAAAAGCAATACTTCAGTGAGTATCCTCTCCTGGTACCTAAGTCTTTGTGTATATCCATGATTTTAAAAAGTTGATTTTTTTAATTTATGTTTTTGGCTGTGCTAGGTTTTGTTGCTGCCTGGGCTTTTCTCTAGTTGTGGGAGCAGGGGCCCCTCTCTAGTTGTGGTGTGTGAGCGTGGCAGTGGCTTCTCTTGTTGCGAAGCATGGGCTCTAGGGTACAGAGGCTTCAATAGTTGCGGCATGTGGGCTCAGCCGTTGTAGCTCCCAGGCCTTAGAGCGCAGGCTCAACAGTTGTGGGCATGCTCCAAGGCATGTGACGTCTTCCTGGATCAGGGATCGAATCCATGTCTCCTGCATTGGCAGGCAGATTCTTTACCCCTGAGCCACCAGGGAAGCAGTATCTATGACATCTTTAAAGAATCAATTTCTAAAGTAGATTTAGGGAGGGAGAGAGCTGACCTCAAGGTGGCCGCAATAATCTTTGCTTTCTTATTCACATCCTTCTATAGCTTCTTCTTACAGTAAATCAAGGTCAGACTATCTGGCCAATAAATTACAGCAGAGGTGATGGTGTGTGACTTCTGTGGCTGAGTCATAGAGGGCACTGTGGCTTCTGCCTTTCTCTCCTGGCTCAGAGCCAAGTGACTCCTGAATTCTTGACCAACAGAAACTATTGGAGACATTAACTGATTATTTTTTGAAGTCACTTACTTGTTTTAAAGTGATAGATAGTGTGAGTATTTTGATTGAGAGGCCCAATTCTGCTTTGTTATCAGATAAACCCCAGCATCTTGGTGGCTAACAGAGTATGGTTTATTTCCCACTTCCACACACCTAATGTGGGTAAGGGGGCTCCCCTGCTTCTCAACCAAGTGGTACCCAGGGACACAGCATATTTCAGTCTAGTAGCAGATCACTGCCTCTCACATCCAGGTGGTAAGAATTAGTCAGGTGATCACACCCAGATGTATGGGACCAAGAAAATAATTTGACCAACTCTTGAGGTTGGAGCTGAAACTCCAATATTTTGGCCACCTGATGTGAAGACCTGACTCATTTGAAAAAACCCTGATGATGGGAAAGATTCGGGGCAGGAGGAGAAGGGGACGACAAGGGATGAAATGGCTGGATGGCATCACCAACTCAATGGACATGAGTTTGGGTAAACTCTGGGAGTTGGTGATGGACAGGGAGGCCTGGTGTGCTGTGGTTCATGGGGTCGCAAAGAGTCAGACACGACTGAGCAACTGAACTAAACTGAACATTATCTCTGCCAATGAATCAAAAGAAACAAAATGTAGACTCAGAACTAAAGATCTATATATTGAAATCGTGATTCATAATAAACAACAAATCCTGAAGGTGCTCAAATTTCCACAGTTGCTACATGACAAACATGTACAAACACAGTGACTCTTCCATATGACAATTTGACATTCTATACCAAGGGGCTTTAGAATATTTATATCCTCTGACCCAAATAGGGACTTCCCTGGTAACTCAGCTGGTAAAGAATCTGCCTGCATTATAGGAGATCCCAGTTTGATTCCTGGGTTGGAAAGATCCCCTGGAGAAGGGAATGGCTACCCACTCCAGTATTCTGGCCTAAAGAATTCCACGGACTGTATAGTCCATGGGGTCGTACAGAGTCGAACATGACTGAACGACTTTCACACTGACCCAAATAATTTTGCTGCTGGGACTCTATTCTAAAAATATGTTGTCTAATATGATAAAAATCATTATGAATAATTCAACTTAACACTATAAGAAGTAATGAAAAATTGTAGGCAACTGAAATGTATGCCAGGGAAAGGATAATTTGTCAGCCCCTCCATGATAGAATATTACATAACCATTACAAGAGATGCTTGTTGTGCAATTGTCACAGCTGACACTATACTGTTATGGGGAGAGGTCGCAAAATTAAATTATTTCAATGATACAAACACATTTAGGGAGAAAACACTACATTATTTATAACCTACCTTATTTTATAACCAGAAAGAAGTTGAAAGAAGCAATTTTAAAAGCGTTGCTGGTCTTTCTGATCCTGAGTCAAAGGCATGTCTATTGGCTTCACTGTTCCCTTCAGGTGACAGCTTCCCTAAGCTTCCCCAGGAGTGGGTGCGGGAGAGGGTGCAGGCCAGATAGGAGCAGGGATGCTTCAGAGTGTATCAGAATGTTGGTCCTGCATCCCCAGGGATGGGGCTGGGATAACCCACCTGGGAACCACCCTCTTAGGCCAAAGTGAGAGCCCACCCTAAGGCCAGGGACATCTCCCTCCTCACTGGCTCCAGAAGTTGGTGGCCTCCACGATGTTGATATCCCTCCATGAGGTCCATGTTCTCCCATTACGTCCATGATGCCCAAGATGCCCCTGGCCCCCTTGCTGCCTATAGCCCCCATGGTATCTATGGTGTCTATAGCTCCATGGTATCTATGGCCCCCATGATGCCCATGACCCCCTGTGATGTACAAGGCCCCAGTGATGCTCATGGCCCCTGTGATGTTCATGACCTTCATGATATCCAAGGCCCTATGAGACCCACAGACCCCCAGTGATAGCAAGGGATCCCCCTCAAAGGTGGCCTCTGCTCCCAGCCCACCACCTGCTGAGTGTACTGTCCTTCACAGACCCCTCAGGTCAGGCCCTGTGTGGGCTGGCTGGACAGAGGAGTGGGTGCAGAAGTTAGTCACCAGGGTTGGGGCTGGAGAGGGCAAAGGGAACCCAGGGGACCCACTCATCTCAAGGCTGGCCTCAGGCCTTGGTCTTACTTCTCTGAACTGTGCAAGAGCTGCCTCCCCAGGCCTGGGTGCTAAGGAACATCAACCTTTGATCCTGGAGAATGGTGTCCTGGAGGGAGGGGGACTGGTTTGCACGCATTGCTCATAACAAGTCAAACTGTGGATACTATTATCCCATTTTATAGATGAGGAAACTGAGGCCCAGAGGATGGCAGAGCTAATGGGTGGAGGAGAGGACTTGAAAGCCTGGAGGTCAGGCCAGAGCTCTCTCACATGATTGCTGTGAGGGGGCAGCACCCCCCTGGTGCAGGCCAGGTTCAAGCGGACAGGGACGCAGGATGGGTCACAAAGCTCAGGACTTGGTCACAACAGGGGCCATCACCAAAACTCAGGCTGCAGAGAGTTGCTGTGTCAGGCCCAGGGGCTGCCTCCTAGGGAGGTGCCTGAGAGCTGAAAGGGAGGAGAGGAGGAAGATGGGCAGGCTGTGGTGCGCCTAAAATCCCTTGAGGCTCTTGGCCTTGGCTCAGGGCCTGCATGAGAACAAGGCAAATCCAGGCAGCTGGAGGATTAAAAGTGCCAGGGAGCACATGAGTCCAAAGCTGTGATGTGATTATCAGGAGCAGAGGAAAGCCCAGACCTGTGGGCACTTTGCAAAGTTCTTCATGTGATTGTCCATTTAGTTCTATCTCACAGTCGGGACCTGAGGCAGAGGGGATGCTTGACTTAAGGTCACACAGCTGGTACAGCGGGAGGATGGAAGAGCCTTCTAACGTGGAACTCAGCTCTCAATCCATCAGGGTGCAGGAAGGGCACACAGTCACTGCCTCACTTCACTGCCTGCATTTATTGTCAAGGATGCTGAGAAAATGGAGATTTGAAAGTGCAGAGATGGACGGAAGCGAGAGGGAGCTGTGAGAAAGAAAGAGAGAAACACGGGAGTAGGAAGACAGAGAGAACCTGAGAGAAAGGAAGGGAGGAAAGAAAAGGCAGGGAGTGGGGGAAAGTGAGTCTGCCTCTTGCCCCCACTGGCTCTTGTGCCTGGTTTGGTTGCCCCTTGAAGTCACTGCCCACCTCCCCCTGACTTGGCTCAGGTGCGTGCTGGCTCTGATCTCCAGAGAGGGAGCTGGCCGCTTAGTGACTGAGTGGGAAGGGGAGTCTAACACAGATATGGCCTGAGTAACTCTTGCAGCTGCTCCTGTGACATTCCTTGGTCTGGGGTCTGCCCTCTCCCCTGTGCCCTTGGATCCTGGTGCCCAGCTCCCGACTGGTGTGGCAGTTCCTCTTTCAATACAGCACATACCATCACTAAGGCCAGCAGTGGTGGTGTCGCCCTGGGTCATCCCCTGAGACGGGTATGCCTCTGGCGTGAGGCCCAACTTCACAGCGGTCAGTAGTGGGTCCTAACAGCTGCCCTCCCTCCCTTGGGCTCTGGTTCAGCTGGCTGCTAACCCCTGAGCTGTGGTGAGGGGCAGGAAGCGATTACTGCCACTCGTCTACCTGTGGTGTCCACCCTTGGCCCCGTGTATCCAAAAGACAATCGGACTGAGGATTTCAGAAGCTCTTTTCATGTTTAAAAGCGTCAGCCATAATTGCAAATGACAGCATTTATTTTTCTGCCTTTTTTCTTATGTTGCCCAGAAATTGCTTCTAAAACACACGCTGATTAGAGTGGATTCAGGTAAGCGTTTCCTCCCCTCCACACTGGGCTCCTGACAGCCCAGCCAGGGATGGAAAGAGGCAGCAGGCTGAGGGGGGGTTCCAGGAACCACACAGGCCCGTGGTCATGGGAACACCAAAGTGGGTGAGATGCTCACTCTTCACCTTGAAACTGGGGCATCAGGAGAAACGATTACGGCAGTGTGAGTCAGTTTTTAGGCAGCATCACAAATTGTGCCACTAAATGTGTGCCTTCCTTTCTGGTCTGCTGTCTGACCTGGGTGACAGCAGCCAGAGAACTCCTAGCACTCACCACATCCTCAGAACTCATCCCTGGGAGCAGCTGTCACAGCTGGCATATAAGCTAAGTTTTGTCTATCCACTAGGAATTTATGGGGTATCAATAATAGATATAGTTTTATCCCTCCCACCACTAGATCAGACCCAAACAGCTGCTGCCTTGCTCAGAAGCTTGATGTTGTCTGGACAGTAACTCTGCGATGATCTTGACCTTCTCCCTGGAGTTGTTCCCTCATGGTCACAACCAAACTCCCCACAGTTTCAGGTATCACGTCTGTGTGCAGACCAGGGAGAAACAGGGAGAAGACCAACAGCCACATCTGTTCCCCTTCTGGAGCAGAAGTTCTACATTTCTCCAGCAGACTGCCCTTTAAATCTTAGGGTCACCCTTCACTGCAAGGGAGGCTCGGAAATATGGAACAGAACTGGCCCAGTCACCTGTCACCTGGGCTGAAGATGCTGTCCCTGGGGCAGAGATTGCCACCCAGTATTCATTCTTTCCCTCTTGATTTTTGGTAACTGAATCCCCAAATTTTAACTGGATTACCCCCCAAATAGATACCACCTCTTCCTGTCTTCTTAACAGCCAGATGAGACTGAGTTCCAAACCATCATCTCAACTCACTGGAGTTTTGTTCACAAGAAAGAAGGGAACCATGGCTGTTCAGGAGGTGCCAGGGCAATGTCCCCTGCCATGGTGTCTGCTCAGTGGAGTGAAATATCATTTCATAGCTTGCTCCTTGGCTGATTCATCACATGGAGCTGCTTCTCTTCTTCAGACAGAAACTTCTCACCATCTTCAGCCTTTCTCTTCTGCGTGGTTGGGTCTCTAAGAAGGGGCCCACTGGGATATGGCGTCCTGTAGGTTGGACAGGGCTAGACAGGGTGAGACGTGTTTTAGATTTTAGCAATGGATCATTACTCACATTGGAGAAGGAAATGCAACCCACGTCAGTACTCTTGCCTGGGAAATCCCGTGAACGGATGAGCCTAGTGGGCTACAGTCCATGAGGTCGCAAAGAGTCAGACATGACTGAGTGACTTAACTTTCACTTTCACTTTATTACTCATATACACCAAGAAAAAACTCATCTTGGAGGTTCAGACTGATGTGTTTTGAGGACTGTACAGGCTGACCATCACGAATATCAAGTCTAGAACACTGCTATCCCCAAGAAAGCTTCCTCAGGCCCCTGTGCAGTCAAGCCCTCTCTCTCCACTACAGTGGCTACCCCTGTCCTCATCAGCTTTGCCTGTTCTGAATCAACAAATAAATGGATTAATTTATTACGTTTCTGGCTTCTTTCACTCACAAAAAGCTTCTGAGATTCATCAGAGCTGTTCATGTAATAGCAGCCCATCCCTCTTCCCTCTTGAGCCCACCCCAATGCGGGGGCACCCAGCATGTTTTCACATTCACCTGCAGACAGTCATCAAGGTGGCCCTTGTTTGCAGCTGTTATGAATGAAACTACTCTTAGTGCAGTGTGTAAGGACTTGTGTAAGCATGTTTTCACTTCTCTTGGCCAAACAGAGAGGAATCTCTTGTGTATATTTACAAGAAACCACCAGACCATTTTCAAAGTGGCTGTACTATTTCTTACCAGCAAAACATGAGTCCCAGTTGCTCCCTGCCTCCCTAACACTGGTTATTTTCTATCTTTTAAATTTTTAGATGTTAAAATGATTGGTGGAGGTACTTCATCCATGCCACTTAGCACACTTTCAGGGGCCCAGCCATTCGTATATCATCTTTTGTGAAGTGTCTGTTAAAGTCTTCGGCACATTTAAAATTTTAGATTATTCATCTTTTCAGCCTTGATTTTTAAAGGAGTTCTTTATACACTATGACCACATGTGATTTTTGCAAATACAGGTGTATTTTTCCAAATCTGTGTCTTGTCTATTATTTTCTTAGTCGTGTCACTTGATAAGCAGAAGTTTTCAATTTTATGAAGTCCAATCTACCAGATTTTATTCAGATAAGTAAATTCAGATAAAACAATTTTATAGTTTTTGATTAGGTATTTTTTTTTAGCATCCTGTCCTAGAGGCCCCTTTACCCCCAAGGTCAGCATACCAGTTCATTGCCTCTGAGCTCCAAATACCCTTGGACGTTTTTCCTTCCTGGTGAGCAAGATGTCAGGCTCCCCCAGTTCAGAGCACTGGAAGGGTGGAAAGAGGATGGAGCTCTGATACCTGGGGGCCTGAGGTGTGGGATTCAGGATAATTGGTACCCATGCGCCCCAAATGACACTCCTGTGACCTTGCAGCCTTGCCCTGGTGGTTACCTTCCCAAGGCCTCTAGATTCAGATTCCCCACTCTCAGCCTCCAGCTCCTTTTTGATGCCCTGAATTTGCTGCGCACCCAGGCCACTGGGCACAGTGCCTGTGCTGTGGCGGTTGCAGAGCAGCCTGGCCCACACAGGCCAGCAGATTTCCCTGCCAACTGGTGGGTTCAGGCATGCCTTCTCCATTCAGGTCCAGCTCCCTCCAAGCTGACCTCCTCAAGTGCCCTCCCTCAGCCCTGGGGTTTCCTAGGGCTTTCTTTTAGGTCTCATCAGTGCTTACTGATTGGGCCTATTAGACATCCTGTTCAGGTCACTGCATGGTCCCTACCATTAATCTGGACACAGATTAATACAGTCACAGAGATACTCTCCAAGGTCTGTGATCAATGAGACACGAGATCCATCAATATAGATACAGGTAATTGTTTTTTAACCACTTAATTATTTTTAACTTTGCAGTTCAGTAGTGTTAAATGATTTCACCTTGTTGTACAAAAGATCTAGAACTTTTTCATCATTCCAAACAGAAACCATCCCCATTAAACAGTAATTCTCCATTCTCTTTCCCCCAGTCCCTGGCACCCCACATTCCACTTTTTGCTTTTATAATTTGATAACTGTAGGTGCTTTATACACGTGGAATTGTATAGTATCTGTCCTTTTACGACCAGCTTATTTCAGTTAGCACAATGTCCTCAAGCTTCAACTATGTGTCACGTGTCAAAATTTCCTTCTTTTTTAAACTGAATTACATTACCAGTGTCCAGAGCAGGAAGGACTCTGGACCCAGGCTCAGATTCAGAGCTGGCAGTCCCTGAGTGCAGTGTGGCTGTGGGGGCCTCCCTGGGAGCCCGTCATCAGTCACTCTGCTCCTGGGGCGTTTGTGGAGCACGTCCAATCTGGGCTGCTTCTCCTCTGGCACTCAGAGGACTTTCCTGCCACCCAAACAGCAGATGGTCAGGAAATGAAGACTCACTCCAATATCAACCAGAGGAAAATCTAATTCAATTGGCAAAACATAGAGTCAGAAAAGCATGTGGCTTAACACATGTCATCTTGTTAGGTGGCGTTAGCTTTCAGAGACTAAGGACCCATGATCAACAGCTGGGCCGGGGCTGGGATAGGGCACTGGAATCTCGTGGTTTTCTCTGTGTCAGCTTCCCTCCCAGGGTCACAGGCCTGGGTTCGTTTCTACTCCACTCCCATCATACATGTGTGACTGGGTTGGATCTTCAACTGGGATACCTGTAATCGGCCAAATGCTAATCAGGTACTTTATATGATGTGCCATTCAGGGCAAGTGCAACTGTGATGACACAAACCCCAAAATATCAGTTACTTAAGCAAGAAAGACACTCTTTCTTCTTCATAGAAGACGCCCTAAGGCAAGCAGGATGGGGCTGGTGGGGCAGTTCCACGCCATCAGAAGCCCAGGTTCCTCCTAATTTCCTGTCCTGCTGTTCTTAATATGTAGTCTCCACCTTGTGGCCCAAGATGGCTGCTTGAATTCCAGCCATTCTGCTTGAATTCAGCTAGCAGGAAGGAGAAAGAGAGAAATGCATCCTGCATTCTAAGGCTTTTTTTTTTTTGCCACACTGTGCAGCTTGCAGGATCTTAGTTCCCTGACCAGCAGTGAGAGCACCGAGTTCTAATTTCTGAACCACCAGGGAACTCTCTAAGACACTTCTTAGAAGATTCTGCACACTTTCACTCACATCTATGGTCAGAACTTAGCCACGTGGCTATACCTAAATGGAAGGGAAGCAGGGAGATGTACCTTCTGTTCCAGGCATCCATGTTCTTAACTGAAAGTTGAGGGTTTCTGTGATAGAGGAAGAGAATGGATGGTGGAGAGCACTTAGCCATCTCTGTTGCACACATCTAATTCTGATAAGTTCTAATCATTAAGTTTAAATCATATATATATACATTTGTTGTTGTTAAGTAGGCTGATCACACCGTATGAAATTAAAAACAGTGTGTTGAAAACTCTTCCTTTTGCTCCTGCACTATTTCTTTACTTTTCTATCAGGTGATGAGGCCTCCTGGCCAGCTCTTGGGGGACTTGGATGCTCCGTGGGCAATGGCTTCCACTCACAGGAGCAGTGAGAATTCTAACATCTCCCTCCCAGGGTTTCTTCAGTCAGCAATCAGGGGGTCCTGGGGTCCTGGCCTGTACTTTCCTATGGCATTAAGTCTGCTTAGTCTGTCCTTGCTGAGTTGGCCGGTGTTCAGCTGGTGTCTGTGTGAGGAGGCGTCCTCACAAATGCTTGTTGAGTGAATGAATGAAGGGTCAGCTTGTCCCTGCAGCTCCATCTCCCAGGTGGTGCTAGTGGTAAAGAACACACTTGCAGATGCAGAGGACGCAAGAGATGCTGGTTTGATCCCTGCATCAGGAAGCTCCCCTGGAGGAGGGCATGGCAATTCACTCCAGAACTCTTGCCTGGAAAATCCCATGGACAGAGGAGCCTGGCAGGTTCCAGTCCATCTCAAAGAGTTGAACACGACTGAAGCGACTTAGCATGCAGCAGCTCCATCAGTAACTCCGCTTGGGCGCTTACTGCACTTACCCAAACCTCAGCTTCCACCCCTGTTAGAAAGGGAACTGAGATCCTCACCTCTCAGTGTAATAGGCAGAGTACAAAGAGAGACGGCCAGGGCTCGGCTGTGTCTGGGATTGGGAAGCAGCAGTGTTTTCCTCTTTCTTTCTTCCCAGAGAAAGAAGGTTGCCTTGAGTACAGATGGTGCTTTGTCAAATGTAGCATCGATGCCCATGGAGCCTGATTGTGCCTCCCTGCCTGAGTTGTGCAACCGGCCTGAATGGCCAAGTGCCACCAGGGGGCGCGGCACACCAGAGTCTGAGAAGGGGCCTGCTGTCCAGGAGACTGAGCCGAGAGAGAGGGCCCAGGCCTCGGCCTGAGGAGTGTAGGGAGTTTAGTGAAAGATTTAGTTGGGTGCAGACACCTTAGGGGGAAAATGGATCAAATTCATCAAAATTAAACACTTTTGGAATCAAAGGACACTATCAAAGTAATGAAAAGATCATCCACAGAATGGGAGAGAATACTGGCAAGACACAGATCTCACAAAGATCCAGTATCCAGAATATGTAGAGCTGTCATAAAAGTCAACCGCAAAAAGACAAACAACACAATCCAAGAACTGGTAAAGGCCTTGAAAAGACATTTCTCCCAAGAAGATATATAAATGGCCAATAAACACGTAAAAAGATGCTCAACATCACAACTGTTAATCAAAGCCACCATGAGGTACCCCCTCACACCCATTGGGGTGGATAGAATAGAAAAACACAGAAATTAAGTGTTGGTGAGGATACGGAGAAATTGGAGCTCTCATACACTGCTAGTGGAAAAGTAAAATGATATAGCCACTGTGGATAACAGTTTGATGGTTCCTCAATCAGTGAACATAGAATTACCTTATGATCCAGCAAGGCCACTTAGGTATATACAAAAACATGTACATGATTGTTCATAATGTACACGTTTGTTCATAATGGTCAAATTGTTCATAATGGTCAAAAAACAGAAATAACTCAAGTGTGCCCGATTGGATGATGGATTAAACAAAATGGGGTGTATTCAAACAATGGAATATTAATCGGCTATAGGAGGGTGAAGTGGTGGTACATGCTACAGTGTGGTGCAGGATCTATTTTTTGTTTTCTTCTTTCCCAAATTTTATTAAAGAAAAAGCAACGGTGATTGCTTTCTAGAACATAGTCAAATTTCAGGGAGTTTTCCATTGAAAATGTAGCACTTGCTTCCATATATATGCCAGTCTGTACTAGGTAGGGGCGATGCTAGAATTCTAATTTTAGATGAACTTTCTAATATTCATCTTCCACCCAGTCTGTAGTCTGTCTTTGGATCAGCCGTAATCATCTGAACTGTCACTATGGCTCCATTAATTCTTGTCTGCAGCTCTCTGAGCTCTTCTATATGCACCAAGTGCAGAATTTGAGCAGCTTCATTAAGAACCTCAGCTCCTGTGTTAAAACCAAGAATACGCTTGTCTTAAGCAGCAGGCAAGCCCTCTTCTGTTGGGTTTGTGTTAGCAACTGCATGCCATGTCAGGGTTCCTGGACCAAAATGTTAATTGCTTGAAGCACTGCCAGGTAATCACCGTGGGTTGACTCTGAAAGGTAGCCTGGGCCAGGACACCAGCCCCAAAATTAGGATTATTTATGTCCTAATTGATTACGGTCTCTGCATTTTTAGTTGTGTTGTCAGCATTTTTTGCATTATCAATTACCAAGTAGTTGTATTTTTCAGCATTATCTCCATATTCAAGTGTAACAGCTAAACCAAGGATCCAGTCAAGTGCTTCTTGTCCATCTAGACTCTTGAAAGAACAGTGAACATCTCTGAGATACTTTTCAGAGAATTTGGACTGGTCACTGTCATGGATTACCTCTGTCTTCAGTCTTACAGTGTCTGATTTTCTGGTCTTCAAGGCAAGAATCAAGTTTCTAAATTTTGTTTTTTCTGTTCAGTTGAAGAGGTAGGTTGTGGCAGAGAAAGGCCATCATGCTTCCTGCTTCAGCTGGGAAGGCCAGGTCTTCTTTTGTGATGATGAGAACGTTCTGGATTTAGTGATAATGATTGCCTAAATCTGTGAATGTGCTAACAACCCCTGAATTGTACAGTTTAAAAGGGGGATTTTTATGGCATGCAAATTATGTCTCAATTTTTTAAAAAAAGGTTTTCTTGGTCAGAGTGAAATGTAGTGGCTGAGTATTGGTCACGTCCGTGCAACTCTGGCCTCCTCCCATCCTGCCCCCTGGGGGCGGGGGAGGCAGGCAACCCGGGGGGAGGGGGGCAGTTTCCAGACAATTTGAGCTTCCTGTCAACTTCATATCCTCATTCATTTCACCCTGTGCTTCTGTGATTCTTTCTCCAGGGCACAGTCGGGAGATGTGATGGAAAACTGCAGTGTGGCAGACAGAAGCACAGCTGGGGACCAGGCTGTACCGGTGGGGTGGGGATATTCACTGTCCCTGGGGTCCTGCTTGGCTGTCCCAGGGCAGTTACAGCCCGGGAGCTTCAGGTCTGTGGTCCGTCTGGCATCTTGAAGGCCATGTGCTCCCATCCTGGAGAGATGTCAGCAGAGCTGGCTGACACCCCTCAGGTCCTGGGGAGGGGCTTCCTGTACCAGCTGGGGGCTGGAACAGATGATACTGAGTTTCTGTGTTATTCGCAACATGCATGCATTTAAAAAAGAGCTCGAAAGTTACAAACAGTACCTCAGAGTAGGCTAATTTATTTAACTAACAAATACACACTGTTTTACAATTGGCTTCCCTATTTACTCAGATGGTAAAGAATCTGCCTCCTGTGCAGGAGACCCCGGTTCAATCCCAGGGTTGGTCAACATCCCCTGGGATGATGACCCACTCCAGTATTCTTGCCTGGAAAATCCCGTGGACAGAGGAGCCTGTAGGCTACAGTCCATGGGGTCACAGAGAGTCGGACATGACTGAGTGACTTTTCACTTTCAGCTACTATCAGCTGCGAAGGAACCGCTGAAAGGCACATCCTTGTCATGACTTCAGAATTTTGCCTAGTTGCCTGTGATGACATCTTACCCCTGGCACCTGCGGTGAGGTTAGGGGGAAGTCAGACAGAGGCAGCCCCTCCCCACCCTGAGAAACCCAGGGCAGCAGAGTGTTCATCACGAGCTGACCGTGAGCGCGTGATGAACATCGTGGTGTGCTTCTAAAAGTGCAGAGCCAAGAAAAGTGCCAGAACAGCGTAGGGTCTGGGAGCTCCAGGTGATGCAGATGCAGGACAAGCTATCTTCGCCTCTGCTATTATGGTTTCCACCCTGCAGGTCAACAAGGAGATCTCAGAAGAGGTCGGCAAATCTGTCCAGGGTTTCCCAGCTGACCATAAGGGGGCAACTTTCTAGTTTATCCTTAGCAGGTTGTGATCCTGTCTTTTTGCCCATTCATCTTTCCTCCCTTCCTGCCCTCCTTTCTTCCACCTTCTCCCTTCCCTCCTTCTCTGTGTCCCTACCTTCTTCCCTCCTTCCCTTATTTCCATCCTCCAATCCTTTGAGCAGAGACTCCCACGTTCATTCTCTCATCTACCTGTCCTCTTCTCCTTGCAAGTGAGGAAAGCAAGGCTGGAGAGTGGCATCACCACCTGTTTAAGGCCACTGAGCCTCCTGGCTGCCTCCACCTGTGTCTGCAGGGCCTCACGCCATTTGTGTTAAATCCTTGGGAAAGAAGATGAGGGTGTGAGGCTGCAGGCTGGGTCCTCCCAGGGAAACTACTGACCCTGTCCTCGGGCCCCGTGAATGAATGCTGGTGCTTTATGAACAGAGGTATCCGTGCAGTCCTGGGTCATGCTGGCCCTTCCCGAGGTGCCACTCTGAGAACACCCTGGACTCCAGTTAGCACTGCCCACCCATCCTTGCTCCATGTGGTATGGGGGGCACTGGCCTCTACCGCCAGAGTCAGGCATGGGCTGCAGGCAGGCGTGGGGACCCCAGGGTCAGGGGTCTGGCTGGCAGGGACCAGGCACGCACTAATCGATCAGCCTCCATCCCAGCCGTGGCACAGGCAAAGTGGGCCCTGGGAGCGGAGATGCTGATCCAGCCTAGCATCATCTGGAGAAGGATGGAGAGCTCAGGGCACGCGCCCTCAGCTGCCTAGAGCTGCAGTGACCACTCTTCCTATGCCCGGGCCTAGGCTGCCCACTGAAAACACTGCAGATATCTGCTCTGTCACCCTGACAGTGACCTTGCTGGTTGGCAGATAGGAAACTGAGGCCCAGGGAATGAGCTTATTGCAGCTCCCCCCAGCCTAGGCATCTCTCCCTCAGGCTGGTGTGGCCTAGGGTGGCCAAGGGTCTGGACTTGAGTCCAAGACACACTTCTGATGGCCACCATAGGGGCCTTCATCTTGAGGCTAAAGGCCTTGCTCCCTACCGAGCCCAGAGGAGTGAGATGGGTCAGTTAGCACAGACTCATCTCCAACTGGCTCAGGCCCTGCTGGGGCAAGGGGGCTGCCAGAACCAGAGGAGCAGGGGCTCTGGGCTGCGATCTGAGTGCTTGTTGCAGAGAAGCAGATGCTCCGATGGTGGCCCCACATCAGGCAGGGCTGTGGGCCCCTCAGGGACCTCACCCCTCTGCGGAGGGGAATTCTGAGCCTAGGGCTGACAGAGGAGATGGAACTAGTCACCCAGAAGCTGAGCGAAGGTGGTCTGGAGGTCAGCAGGGCAGGGAGACGTCAGCCCCTATGAGGACAGTTTGAAGGAAAGAAAGCAGGGTTGAACCCATGGGCAGAAGCTGAGCTCACAAGTGACAGAAGACATGGAAAATAAATCCGTGGGGAGATACAGCGTTTCCCCTAATGCAAAAGTCAATTAATGTGCTCTGTGGGCAAGCCTACAACACTGGTGGGAGTGTAAATTGGTACAACCTCTCTTGAGAACAATTTGCCAAAATCTGTCACAATTACGAACGCGTGAACTTCTGACCGAGCAGCTGGTTCAGGGTTGGCCAAGCAGGTGAGTGCATGGTACAAGCTGTGGGGCAACCATGACTGCCATTTGAAAATACTAGAAAAGCATTAAAACAAAAAATGGAATTCACTCAGATAGAAATACAAGTGAAAGTGAAAGTCGCTCAGCTGTGTCCGACTCTTTGCGACCCCGTGGACTATAGAGTCTAAGGAATTCTCCAGGCCAGAATACTGGAGTGGGTAACTATTCCCTTCTCCAGGGGACCTCCCCAACCTGGGGATCAAACCCAGGTCTCCCACACTGCAGGTGGATTCTTCACCAGCTGAGTCACCAGGGAAGCCCAGATAGAAATAACCACTGCTGACATCTGGTGTATTTTCTTTGAGATTATTCCTTTACTGGCTGTTTTAACAATAGTTCCTTGAGCTTCCAGAATACATCAAGCTTTCTTGTGCCAGGAATCCAGTGTGGAGTGTATCAGTCCACATCGCTGCAGTAACAAATTATCACAAATTCCTTGGTTTAGGATAACAAAGGGTTACCCAGGCCTCCCCCTGGAACCTTGTCATTTCCAATCTTTTGGTATGTATAGTAACTCTGAGATAAACTACTCTAGGTCTAAAATCTTTGCTTTCCTCAGGGTAGATGCCAAAAGTGAATCAAAGTAAGAAATAAGTGTGAGGCTTTTCCAAGCTGCTTTCCTGAAAGGCTGGGACAGACTACTTGCTCACAGCTTGCCTGTCTGCTCCTCTCTGCCAGCACCGGGCCTTATTATTAAACCAGGACTGCTAATCTCCACATGAAGATGCCAGTTTGTTTTACTTGCCTTCTGACAGTTCCTGGTGAGAGAAAACTGTGATTCTATACATTCTGAAACTTTCTCTGCTTGTTGGCATGACTTTCATCCTCTTTTCTTTGGGGAATTTGGCTTTTTTCGTCTAATACTGAACCCGTATTGACTCATGTGAAATTTTGTATATTAATGATAACTCTCCTTGCCCTTTATATCTGCTGTGAATCGTTTTCCTCAAGGGAATGGCTGCCTTTAGATCTTGTTTCTTAATATTTAAAAATTTGGTCAATTTTATCTTTCTTTTTAAAATCTCTGATCTCTCCTCCCTGCCCTGCCCCCTTTGACTCTTGTGCTGGAAGGCCCCTCCACACCTCCAATACACACACACAAACACACACGTCTAGTAAATGATCACTTAAAGCTCCTTCAGCAAGAGACAGGGCCTCTTTTGACCCTGGAGGCCTGGTACTATAGCCTGATCACCGCGTGCTCTTGGGCAGCTCCCTTTTCCCCTTTGAGCCTTGGTGTCTCCTCCTGTTAAAAGCCCTACTTTGCCCTTGCTGGTGTCCATGTTGGCCTCTGCCCCTCAGCTTCAGAACCAAGGCACTCTGCCCCCTACCCCTCCCACCACTCACATCCTCACAGACAGACCAGAACCGTGTCAAGTCCCACACGGCACACTATACCCCACGTCCTTACCCCACGGCATCTAGGGCTTGGCTCCTGCCTGGATGTCCCTGGGATGCTCATGTAGAAATCGCCCCAGGGCCTGAGGCTGCCTGTAGTATCCTACTGATCCCAGTTATATTTCAGGTCTTTATTCAAAGTGGAGTACGATTCTGGTTGTTGGTGCCCAGTTATCTTGTAAAACGGCAATTCTGTCTTGAAGACCAATAAGTGTTGGAGTCACTGCTGTGGTTTATTGATCAGTGACTTCATTCCTGGATGTGTAGTTCACATGAAACCTTCTAGAAAAACATGTTGCAGCTCAATGGCCTCAGAGGTTGTGACCCATTCCCTTGGCAGGTGTGTGCAGAGTGTTGAGCCTAGGAGGGTGGCATTAATATTTAATGAGCACCTACTGTGTGCCAGGTTGTTTAGGACCCCCCCCCCCATTCACCCTTGCATGGTCTGATGAGGTGAGCTATTCAGCAGATGAGCAAATTGAAGTCACAAGTATAGGAAGAATGCATGGGGCTCCCTGGGGGTTGGTGAGACATTCAAAGAGGAGCCATGCCTCCTTCCCCAAGGTCAAGGTCAGGGTGTAAGTGGGATGCTCCTCCTTATTTTGGAACAAGCCCTCTTCCCACATCCAGTCTTTGGACCTATGGGGGACATGTGCCAAGTCTGGCACATCAGAAAATCCCAGCCCCGTCCCCAGGTGTGGTTCAGGGATGAACACGTGACCCCTCAGCTAAAGACATCCATCTCCAAGGATTTTCCTAGAGCTGTGGAGGGAAACGCTGGGAATGTCAACGTGGAACTACTGGCGGGCATGGGTGCCTCCTCCAGAAAGAGTCAGACTGTACATGAAGCCAACAGAGAAGGAAGCATAGTTGAAAGACAGGCAGTGCCTCCTCTTACGATGTGGTCATTTTCCAAAGTGTGCACTAGGCCTGGCCACCAGTGAATCCGTCTGGGCAGCAGGATGAAACAGAGGCAGTGGACAGTATGCAAGGCTGGCATGAGCCATCAGGACCAGAATTCGGGGCCTCACTGCGATGAGACCTCTCTAGAGGGCGTGACAGATGTTTGGTGATGATATATTATATCACCCAGACACCTCTTCATTCTGAATGAACAGGCATTCCCAGGGGCAGGTATTGAAATTTGAACTGGGTCTGCTGGAAAACCCCAAGTCAAGCAGGCCAAGTTTCCAGCCAGTGGAAAAAGCCTCTTCTGCATCACATGGAGAAGTATGTGGCTCCCCTGAGAGCTCCTGGGGGCTGACGGGGGCCACTGAATGTAAAAAGGAAACTCTGGGTGAGTGAGAACCCTGTGAACCATGGTGGCACAGCCCACCTTGGCCACTGGTCAGAACCTGTCCTAGATGGCGGCCTGGCTCTGGTCTGAGGACTCCAGCCAAGGCCTTGTGGCACCTGGCTCTCTATGCTCTTTCTCTCTGTTCTGTCCACATGAGCCCACATGTCTGCCCTCCATCCTCACTAGCTCTGTGGTCCTAAGCAAAAGACATCAATCCTCCACGTCCCCCTGGGGAAGTGGGGACTCAGTGGCTTTCTTGAATCAGGGGCCGTTTCTTTCCCTATGTCAGGTCCCACCAGCAAGGAGACAGGTGGCAGGGTAGGAGGTGGTCAGCGTCCAGGATGGCCACCATGTTTCAGCCCCACTGGCCTGCTAGAACCTCTGGGGATTCATTTAATGATTCTGTCACAACCACAGGAACTGGGTGCCTGTGACTAACGAGGAAACTGGAGTTCAGAGACATTCATTAATGGATTGAAGTTCATGGCCAACAGATGGTGCCAGGATCTGAATCAGATCCAGGCTTCCAGACCACTGCTGAATCAGTGCATCCCCTTTTCCAAAGACATGGGCCACACATTAAGTGAAGCTGCCTCTTGTCCAAAGTGCAGAAAAACACACAAAAGCAAAACCACCTACTGCTGACATTTTGATATGTTCTCTTCTGGTTTTTCTCCAGTGCATTGTCTCTAATCACTTCCTGTCTCATTATAAAACTCCAAGAGCGTTTAAATGGCTTCGTCATATTTGATTATGTCGAAATAACACAGTTTATTGAACCATTTTCCAATTGCTGGAAATTTACATTATTCCTAATGCTAATTATAAACAACACTTCAGTGAACATCTTTATGTGCCACTATCTGCATAGCTGGTCATTTCATTTGTATAAATTCCCCAAAAGGGAATTACTGACTTAAAGGGTATAAATACTTTTTTACATTCTTGCTCCAACTATGAATTACTTTCCAGGAAGCTTTGGCTAGCCTGCTCGGTGGATCCATTTGGGCAACAGGATAAGAGAGGCAGTGGGGCCATGGTAAGCAAGGGCTGGCGTGAGCCATCAAGACTAATAGAACACAGCCCAGAATTTGGGGTCTTAACTGAGACTTGGTATCTCTAGAGGGCAGTAGGAGGAAGGGAATGGCACCCCACTCCAATACCCTTGCCTGGAAAATCCCATGGACGGAGGAGTCTGGTAGGCTGCAGTCCACAGGGTCATGAAGAGTCAGACATGACTGAGTGACCTCATTTTCACTTTTCACGTTTATTCATTGGAGAAGGAAATGGTAACCCACTCCAGTGTTCTTGCCTGGAGAATCCCAGGGACGGGGGAGCCTGGTGGGCTGCCGTCTATGGGGTCGCACAGAGTCGGACACGGCTGAAGTGACTTAGCAGCAGCAGCAGCAGAGGGCAGTAGATAGATCTGGTTGGGGTCAAGCTAGAATTGAGGGAGGGTCAGCTCAGTTGGTAAAGAATCTGACTGCAATGCAGGAGACCAGAATTTGATCCTGGGTCAGGAAGATTCCCTGGAGAAGGAAATGGTAATCCATTCCAGTATTCTCACCTGGAAAATCCCAGGGACAGTGGAGCCTGACAGGCTCCAGTCCATGGGGTTGCAAGTGTTGGACATGACTTAGTGACTAAACCACCACCTCTCACTCCTCAGCCTGCCCATTAAGACAGATCCCTCAAGAGTTGAGAGCTGAGGAGAGAGCTGAGGCCGAGACTGGGCAGAGCATCCATTCAATCCAAGGGCTTAGATACCAGGTGTCGGCAGGCTGATTGAGCACACTGGGGACTCTGCTCCCACTGAAACCCACACAGCAGTGCATGCTCTTAGTATGGACAGAAGGAAGCTGTGGAGCTTGGACAGGTGGCCACCTCAGGGGATGCTCAGCCTCGGGGATCGGGAGTGTGGGAGGGGGCTCTTCTGTGCTCTGGCTGCTCCCTAGGAGGGGAATGGAGCCAGGTGACTGGCTCTGGGGACCAAAAGAAGTCTGATGGAGAGCAATGTATACTTCCTGTTCAGTGGATGGGGACAGGAGCTCCTTCCAATCTGCTGCTGCGAGCAGTTCCTCTGACAGTGCCTTCCTGAAGCCACTGGAGGCTGGGAGAGATGGAGCACAGACTCCCAGTCCCAGTACTGTATGGGGTGGAGCTGGAGGTGGGATGGGTCATGGGCGTGTGACAGAAGAGCCAGCAGAGTTAGAGCTCCAGGGGCCGCATGAACAGAGGTGTTAAGAGAGGATGTGAGAGAGATGGCATGATGAGGCATGTACCAGCTTGCCGAAGACCAGCCCCTCGAACTAGCAAAAGTCAATGGGCAGGGACTGGCCACAAAGTTCTGAAAAGACTAGACAGCAGTAATTGCAGGCTGAGAGGCAGCTCACAGTGAAGTGTGAGCTGGTTCACCTCCAGGTCTACTGCCTGCAGTCGACAAACTGAGGCAGTTCTGCCTCTCTAGTGCTTCCAATCTGATAACAGGGCCCTCTAGGACAGTGTGGGGTGAGACGAGAGAATTCCTGCAAACTTAGCTCAGCACTGGGGATCATCATCATTATCATTATTTCAGCAGCATGACTTACTTTAGGCCCCACCACCCACTGGGTTCAGTGACTCAACCCTATTTTCGATGGCTATCAGGTACTCAGGCTATGGCAGAAAGTGAAGAGAAACTAAAGAGCCTCTTGATGAGGGTGAAAAAGAAGAGTGAAAAAGCTGGCTTAAAACTCAACATTCAAAAAATGAAGATCGTTTCATCCGGTCCCATCACTTCATGGCAAACAGATGGGGAAAAATGGAAACAGTGACAGACTTTATTTCCTTGGGCTCCAAAATCCCTGTGGATGATGACTGGAGCCATGAGATTAGAAGATGCTTGCTTCTTGGAAGGAAAGCCATGACAAACCTAGGGAATGTATTAAAAAGCAAAGACATCATTTTGCCGACAAAGGTCCATATAGTCAAAGCCATGGTTTTTCCAGTAGTCAAGTACAGATGTGAGAGTTGGACCATAAAGAACACTGAACACAGAAGAATTGATGTTTTCAAACTGTGGTGCTGGAGAAGGACTGAAGGTCCTTGGAAGGACTGAAGCTGAAACTCTAGTACTTTGACCACCTGATGTGAAGAACTGACTCCTTAGAAAAGACCTGGATGCTGGGAAAGATTGACAGCAAAAGAGCAGAGGTCATCAATGAGGTACCATTACATGCCAGTCAGGATGGCTGCTATCCAAAAGTCTACAAGCAATAAATGCTGGAGAGGGTGTGGAGAAAAGGGAACCCTCTTACACTGTTCGTGGGAATGCAAACTAGTACAGCCACTATGGAGAACAGTGTGGAGATTCCTTAAAAAACTGGAAATAGAACTGCCATATGATCCAGCAATCCCACTCCCGGGCATACACACCAAGGAAACCAGATCTGAAAGAGACATGTGCACCCCAATGTTCATCGCAGCACTGTTTATAATTGCTAGGATATGGAAACAACCTAGATGCCCATCAGCAGACAAATCGATAAGAAAGCTGTGGTACATATACACCATGGAATATTACTCAGCCATTAAAAAGAATAGATTTGAATCAGTTCTAATGAGATGGATAAAACTGGAGCCCATTATATAGAGTGAAGTAAGCCAAAAAAGATAAACACCAATACAGTATACTAATTCATATATATGGAATTTAGAAAGATGGTAATGATAACCCTATATGCAAGACAGAAAAAGAGACACAGATGTATAGAACAGACTTTTGGACTCTATGGGAGAAGGCGAGGGTGGGATGATCTGAGAGAACAGCATCAAAACATGTATATTATCACGTGTGAAACAGATCGCCAGTCCAGGTTGGACGCAGGAGACAAGTGCTCGGGGCTGGTGCACTGGGATGACCCAGAGGGATGGGAAGGGGAGGGAGGTGGGAGGGGGGTTCAGGATGGGGAACACATGTAAATCCATGGCTGATCATGTCAATGTATGGCAAAAACCACTACAATATTGTAAAGTAATTAGCCTCCAACTAATAAAAATAAAAGGGAAAAAAAAAGAGTAGAGGTCAGCAGAGGATGAGATGGTTGGATGACATCACTGACTCAATGGACATGAGTTTGAGCAAACTCAGGGAGATAGTGAAGGACAGGGAAGTCTGGCACACTGCAGTTCCTGGGGTCGCAAAAAGTCAAACATGACTTAGCGACTGAACAACAACAATGTTACTCGAGACCCCTGGTTCAAATTCCTGGGGCTTTAGGAGAGATGAAAACATGGAAAATAGCCTGTGTTTTCTTCTGCCCATTTCCATATTTCATGATCCATGCAGGTCTCTAGAGCCATGCAGACCTTCTCTTTACAAACTGAAGTCAATCCTGCTCTGAGACACTAGAAGAGGGCTCGTTCAGTGGGTCTCAGGTGGGGGACCCAGGCATCATCTCTTTTGTGCAGCCAGGAGTTGTGCCACACTCTGTCTACTTCCACCAAAGACTGAGAATGAAGGGCAGGCTGTGACCAAGGATGATGGTTAGGGTGAATGCACTGCTTCAGCTCCGGAATTTACCACAACTCCTGCCGAGGCTGAAGGCTGGTCTGAAGGTGTGCAGGGTCTGGGCCCACCTAGTAATTCCCCACTGAGACTGATCTGCACTCCCACAGCTCAGGCCACTGAATGGGTAGGAATGATCATTGAATGGTCTTAGCTGTTCTTCTTCAGACTCTTAACCATAAAATGGAAATAAACTGTTTCTAAAAGTTGAATACCCCCCCCCCCCAAAAAAAAAGCGCCTGGGGTCAGGAACTAAGCTGTGCAGTTTGGGAATGGTCCCTGAGGGGAGACTGAGGGTTGACAGCATCTCCCACACCTGGAGGCAGGCTCACTTCACAGCAGGGTCATGGGGAGAGGATTTCAAACACTTGCACAGTCAGGATATCTGAAGGCTAAAGCCGTGCTCTCTGGACTGAACCAACAAGGATATATATATAACGTAGCATCTGGTATGAGCCAAGGTGAGAAAAGTTAAATAACTTTAGGTAACTCACTGCATAGGGGAAAAAAGTTTGAATCGTTATTCAGTTATTTGATGCAAGCCTGCTGAGCATCTCCTGAGTGGACAGCTGCACATGGAAAGATGTGCCTGCTACGGGTGGTGCAGTGGAAGTCATACTTGTTATTATTCAACTCCCAAGTCATGTCCAACTCTCTGTGACCCCATGAACTGTAGTACACCAGGCTTCCCTGTGTACTTCCCTTCCCTTTTGGGAGTTAATGCTGGACAGGGAAGCCTGGAGGGCTGCAGTCCATGGGTCGCAAAGAGTTGGACATGACTGAGTGACTGAACTGAACTGAACTGAGGCTTCCCTGTCTTTCACTAACTCTCTGAGTTTGCTCAAACTCATGTCCATTGAGTCAGTGATGCCATCTAACTATCTTATCCTCTGTCATCCCCTTCTCCTCCTGCCCTCAATCTTTCCCAGTATCAGGGTCTTTTCTAATGAGCTGGCTCTTTGCATCAGGTGGCCAAAGTATTGAAGCTTCAGCTACAGCATCAGTCCTTCCAATGAATATTCAGGGTTGATATCCTTTAGGATTGACTGGTTTGATCTCCTTGCAGTCCAAGGTACTCTCAAGAGTCTTCTCCAACTCCACAATTCGAAAGCATCAATTCTTCAACGCTCAGCCTTCTTTATGGTCTAACTCTCACATCCATACATGACTATTGAAAAACCTCAAGGCTCCTGGGCAGTGGATTGGCCCCTGGGTGGCCAGTGGCAACAACGAGGCTGGGAGCCAAAAAAAAAAAAAGAAAAAAATCTGCTTCATTGACAACACTAAAGTCTTTGACTGTGTGGATCACAACAAACTGTGGAAAATTTTTAAAGAGGTGGGAATACCCGACCACCTTACCTTCCTCCTGAGAAACCTGTATGCAGGACAAGAAGCAAGAGTTAGTACTGGAGGTGGAACAATGGATTGGTTCAAAATTGGGAAAGGAGTGTGTCAAGGCTGTATATTGTCACCCTGCTTATTTAATTTACATGCAGAGTACATCATGCAAAATCCTGGGCTGGATGAATCACAAGCTGGAATCAGCTTGTGGGAGAAATATCAACAACCTCAGATATGCAGATGGCACCACTTTAATGGCAGAAAGTAAAGAGGAACTAAAAATCCTCTTAATGAAGGTGAAAGAGGAGAGTGAAAAAGTCACACTTGGGTAACAACTTAAAAACCTCAAAGGGTTTTTATTTCTACTTTTTCTATCTCATAAAATTTTAATGAGCACATGTTCTTATTCTCTACAACAGAATATTTTTTAAATTAATTAATTATATTTTTGGTTGTGCTGGGTCTTCATTGCTGCCCGCAGGTTTTGAACGCTCACTCTTTAGTTGCAGTGAGTATGATGAACCTTCCCAGGCCAGGGATCGAACCTATGTCCCCTGCACTGGCAGGCAGATTCTTATCCACTGTACCACCACAGAAGTCCTCTACAACAGAATATTATTTGACCACAGAAAGGAGTGACGTACTGATATATGCTGCAACACAGATGAAGTGAAACAGTATGCTGAATGGAAGAAGCCAGTCACAAAGAACAGTCATATGATTCCATTTCTATGTGATGGTGCAGTTATTTAGTTGCTAAGTCATGTCTGATTTTTTTTGCGGCCCCATGGACTATAGCCCACCAGGCTCCTCTGTCCATGGGATCTTTCAGGCAAGAACACTGCAGTGGATTGCCATTTGTCTCCAAGGGATCTTCCTGATCCAGGGACGGAACTTGTGTCTCCGGCATTAGCAGACAGATTCTTTACTACTTGAGCCACCAGGAAAATTCATATGCGATGTTATGAATTAGCAAATCTATAGAGATAGAAAGTAGATCACTGCTAGCCGGGGACTGAGAGAGGGGTAATGTGGAGTGACTGCTAATGGGCATGGGTTTCTTTTGGAGGTGATAAAAACATTCTGTAATTAGACGGTGGTGATGGCCACACAACTCTGTGAACATAGTAAAAATCACTGACTTATACACTCTAAAAGAGTGAATTTCATGGTAACTAACTTATATCCCAATAAAGTTGTTATTTAAAAAAACAACACATATTTTCTAGTTTGGGAGTAAAAGAAATGTTATATCATCTTACTATAAAAGAAGAAAATGATGCATTGTAGACATGCTTGGCCCCCACTGGATGGGAAGACTTCTCCAAGGAGCCAGAGCCCTGGAGCCCCAGGCGCCCCATCTTTTGCCCTCAGTCACAGGAGGCTCCAGGGCCTCGGAGCCCAAGTTTGGGAGTCCCATATGCCCTGACTCCATCTGCCTGTCCCAGCACCCTTCCTTCAGTCCTTGAGAAGTCTGCCCTGCCTCCATCACCCCAACTCTGCTCTCCTGGCACAGTCCCCCCATTTGCCCCATCCGCTTATGGGATCTGGCTCTCCACTATTTCACCTGTGCCTGGGGTGGACCCCACATAGTCATCAAGTGAGGGACCACCTCCCCATGCAATAGGCTGTGGGGGGCACTCAGGAAAGTGGCCTGGCTGCACTGGGTCTGACCACTGGACTGACCCCAGGCTGTCTGAGCCCACTTAAAGGCAGGCTCACCCTCAAAAGTGCCTCTTGACTGGGCTCCCGGGGGCAAAGCCAGACCCTGACCTTCCTAACAGTGGGCTGTGCTGGGAACTGGTTGGAGCAGAGGCAGAGGGTAGGCCTTGTCTCCATTCCCCACTACTTCTGTAAGCATTGTTGAACACCAGCTGTGTACTAACCATTATGTTCATCTCATGGATGAGCAAACTGCAACCTGTCCACGAGCTGTTTAGCTGTGTACTCATGGGTCACGGGTCAGCAGAGAGAGTAAGCTCCCTGTCACAAGAGTCAGGCAAAAAGGGCTGCCCCAAACTACCCTTAAGGGCGCAGAGAGCAAGCACAGAGCACTCGGTCAGGGACAGGTTCTTTTCGATCCCCCAGCATCTAGGTTGCCCCTTCGATGTGCGGGGTTTCTTGCTGCCATATTATGTACATCTGCCAGGTATGGGTGGGCAGCAGTCTGCCAGCGATGACATGAATTGCCTGTCATCTCCTCCATCACCGGGCAGGCATGATGCCCACATGCCACCAGCATGTCCTAGGGAGCACGGAGGAAGCCAGACTGGCTTGCATGCGTCTGTCTGGAATATGCTTAGCTTCATTCCTCGATAGGCCTAGGCTCGTCCGTCATGGACAGGCTTGAAACGGATAGGCTTGTAACTCAGGATGTCTTCCTGGACTGATTGAATCGTAATGAAATCGGCAGCCTTTCCAAAAGGCGGACAAACTAGGATGGTCAAGCCGTTTCTGCAGGGGGGATAACAGACCTTTCGCGGCCAGCAGTCCCGTGGGGCATTCCAAAGATCCTCAGAGGCCAGCAGTGCCCCCTGGAGGGGAAACAGGAGGGCCGCAGCGGGCCTGCGCGGCCCCGGGGGCTGGCCTGCAGGTGGCCGCGCGCACCCGAGGACAGGTGGGCGTGCCAGGCCCCGCCCCGCCGCGCCGGCCGGGGGCGGGCAGCCGAATGCCCCGCCCTCCTCGCGCGCCGGGTCGGATCCCGTGCCGGAGCGCAGCCGCGCGGAGCCGGAGCAGCACGCGGGAGCGCGGCCCCGGAGCGGGCCGGCCAGAGGGAGTAGCGTCGCGACCTGGTGCCGAGGGTGACCCGGGCCTGGAGCGCGGACCCTGGCCCTGAGAACTACCCAGACCGAGCGCGGATCCCGGCCCTAAGAGGGGCCTCGCCCGCCCCTGCTGCCGGGCCGCGGGCATGGACGGCGCCCGTTCGCCCTGTGAGTGCAGAGCCCCCCGCCCGCTGCCTTTGTGTGCGCGCCGCGTCGCCGCAGCCCCCTCCCCGCGCGCCCCTCCTGCGCCCCGGGCCGCGTCCTTTGTGGAGCCGCCGCTTGGCCAGTACCTCCTTCTTCCCCAATCTCCTTCACCACTCCCCAGCCCAGGGTTGAGCAGGGCACGGCGCCCCCACTCCCCCAGCCCGGGCCTCCCGGGCTCGTCTTCACCATCTCCACCTCCCAGGGACATCCCAATAGGCCCCTTTCCCCGGGTTGGGCAGGGCACAGGTGTGCTCTCCTCGGCCTCCCGGTCCCCCCTGCAGCCTCCCCCGATCCCCCCCTGAGACAGCCCTGCAGGGCTCCTCCGCGGCCCAGGCCTGAGCAGGGCACGGCCCCCTCCCACCCAACCCGGCCTCCGGGTCGGGTCTGCAGCCACTCCCCACGGACAGCTCGGCAGGTCTCCCCGCGGCCAGGGAGGGCAGGGTGCGGACTCCGGGGTGGTGCTGTTTCATCCCGCGGCCCGGGCAGGTGCGGCGAGGCCCGCACTCACACGGCCCTGTGTCCTTGCCCGCAGAGATGGACGACGATGGCGGCCGCCGAAACGCCGCGGGCGCACTGATGGAGGCCGGGCGCGGTGCGGGGCCGGCGGGGATGGCGGAGCCCGCGGCGGTGCCGCGGGTGCGGGCGGCGCGGCCGGGGCCCCAGCGCTTCCTGCGGCGCAGCGTGGTGGAGTCTGACCAGGAGGAGCCTCCGGGCCTGGAGACTGCCGAGGCGCCGGGCGCGCAGCCCCCGCAGCCGCTGCAGCGCAGGGTGCTACTGCTATGCAAGACGCGCCGCCTCATCGCCGAGCGCGCCCGAGGTCGCCCGGCCGCCCCAGCGCCTGCCGCGCCTGCTGCGCCGCCGAGCAACCTTGCCGACCCAGGCCTGGAGCCGGCGGGAGCGCAGGAACCCGGCCCGGACCCCTCGCCCGCTCCCGTGCCCGCCCCCGACGGCGGTCCCCGTGAGGAGGTAGCGGCCACGAGGAAGGAGGACGCGGGGGCTCCCGAGGCCAGGCCGGAGCTCGGGCGCGCACGCCGGGAGGAGCCCGAGGAGGAGGAAGACGATGAGGACGACCTGAAGGCGGTGGCCACCTCCTTGGATGGCCGGTTCCTCAAGTTTGACATTGAGCTTGGCCGCGGCTCCTTCAAGACGGTCTATAAGGGGCTGGATACGGAGACCTGGGTGGAGGTAGCCTGGTGCGAGCTGCAGGTGAGGGATGCGCTGGCCGCAGGTGGGTGGTGGGTGAGTGCAGATCCGGCATGGCGCCGTGCCTGGCTTAAGCCAGCCCTGGCGGCCGCCGTCTGTCTATCACCCTCTGTGTGGGTGGGTGGTTGTGCTGGCGGTCTGTGCGGGGAAGGCTTGGGTGATGGAGGTCGGACCTCCCAGTGTGTGGTGTGTGAGTGTGGCACGATGTGAGCCCATGATGGAGAGTGGGCGCTTGGAGGGCGTGTCTAACACACCCGTGTCTAACACACACCGTGTGTGGTGGTGCTGCTCTTCTGGGGTGGGCTGACACAGGCGGGGGCTTGGCTAACTTGGTGAGGGTGCTTCGCAGCCCTGGGTCCAGGTGGTCACAGGGTGGTTTGGGGGACTCTCGGCTGCTCTTAAATGAACAGCTTCCTGTATCTTGCAGAGTGCAGATGCCCTAGTTGCGGATATCTGAGGGGTTTCCTTTGACCTGGGGTCTGTTTACAGTGAGGCCTGGGGGATAAAACCTGGAGCTGTTGTCACTATTTAGTTCACGAAATGGATGTGTGAGAAGTCCTAAAGTCAAGTCATGCAAAATGCAGGTGGGGTTTGGTTTGGTTTGGTTTGGTTTTGGTTTTTGTGGATGTAAAGGCTCTGGACATGCATTTTTCATAACCTTGCCCTCCCGCTGGCTGTGTCAGCCTCAGCCCTAGAAGATTATATAAATGGTAACTCAAGCTGCCCTGGGCCAGTCCTGGAAGCTCGGGCAGCGCCTGTCACAGTGGGTGTTTATGGGCCCTCCCTTGTTTGGGGGAACAGCTGTCAGGCACCGGGCTGGCCTATGCGAGAGCTGGCCGTGTGGTGTAAGCCTACCTCAGCACCCTGTAAAGTTATAATAGCTGGGCCTGCCAGTCCTGACGCAGGCTGCCTGCCACACTGCAGGCAGCTTTCCTTTTTGGCTCAGAAATGGGATTTGGTTCTTTGTCCTCTGGGCCCCTGCAGGGTGGCCTGTGTGTGTGTGTATGTGTGAGCTGGCTAATGTGTCCAGTGTCCACCTGTCCTCAGCCTTTCTCCTGACACAAAGAGATCTGGAGATACCCCTCCCCACAGCTCCTTGGTTCTTCTGTAGAAATACAGATTTTTCATGGTGAAGCCAGTGGTGTCCTATTGAGACCCTCAGGAGGGACCGAGAGCTCCTCGCCCTCATGGCTGCAGATTCTGGGCCCTGCTGAGGGCTAGCCTCAGTGGTCTGTGGTCTGGGGCCCTTGGGATGGCACAGTCATGAGCTGGGCTTCACTACTGTGTGTGAACACACAGGAGAGAGGGGACCCGGAAAGGGAAGATGGGAGAGGAAAAAGGATTCCTGATTCTAGAGTGTGGTCATGTGCCTTCCCTCCCTCCCCTCTTACTCTTGCCAAGTGGCCTGGTGTGGCGCTCCAAGCACCCACTGGTGCTCTGCCACGGAATGCCTCTGCAGGGTAGAGGACAGGAGTGGGGGTGTTGCAGCAGGCAGGAGCTGAGTTAGACCTCAGCAGCAAAGCCCAGCTGATCTGGTTGAGGCGCTGCAGGCTCATGTGACCCCTAGAGGAGATTGTTAATTCCCATTCCCTTTAAGGCAAGGCAAGCTGTTCTGCCTCTGGGTCCCTGAGCAGAGCGGCACCAGAGTGTAGCTATCCAGGGGGCCTTTCCTCCTGTCCTCTTGGTGGGAGTGGGAAGGTGGGAGATTTGGCTTCTACTCTGTCTGGTTTTGCTTCTTCTACAGTAATCATTGGGGGCCCCATGCCAGCCAGAAACCTGTTCCTGTATTTCCCCTAACAAGAGGGCTGATGGTGCAGCATTTGGGTTCAGCCGCCTTCTGCTGGGCGGGTCTGAAAGGTGTAAAACTTAGGGCAGCTTAGTTGCAGCTTAGGGCAGCAGCCAGGCGTCTGCTGTGTGTACTCTCCTCTTTACTAAACAGGAGGCTGCTGTCTCCCCCATTGGCTGTTGAGTGCCCACCAAGGTCACCTGTGAGGATCCAGATGATAGAAGGGATGGCAGCATCTTGGGAAGAAGCCACCAGCCGTCCTTAGGAGAGGAGAGAAGGGTGGAGGGTGGAGGGCAGGGTGCCGAGTCAGTCCTCTTAGATCACCAAGCACCAGGGAGGGTGACAAGTGGCCTGCTGGCTTTGTGTGTGGGGAAGGGGCTTCTGAGTGCACAGGGTGGAGACGTTCATCTTCTACCCCGCACCCAGAATTCCCCGGCATCAGGGCTCCCAGTGGAGGGTGGGTTGCCGGGAGCATTGCTTTCAGTGCGGGGAGCTTTGCAGGATTCCTCCTGCTCTCCAATCCTCCCTTCCCCAGTCCTCATAGGCTCGTCAGCAGGCAGCCTTGGAATGCCCTGAAAATCAGCCCTCAAAAGTCTGTTTCCTCCTCTCAACCTTGGGGTCATGGGAGATGTTGGCACCTGCCTGCCTCCCCCAGAACTGAGACAGTGTCACCCATTCACTTTTTCCAGGGTTCCCTGCCAAGGGAAGGGAAAGCTACATTTTTGGACCTAATAAGTCTGGCTTGGAGGATGTAGGATCCCCATGACTTCCAGTTTCCTTCTAGAATTTAGTTTTGAAAGAGCTTTGCGGAAAGAGCAATGTGTGTTCACATCACAGTGAAGGGCAGGGATGTGTTTCACCTCCTGAATTCTCCAGATGTTCAGAGCTCATACTGATTTTGGGGGGAAAGCCATTTTAAAGTATTACCTCCCCTTCTGTTTTATTTTGAATGAATGTGTATTTCTGGCACTAGGACATGTTACAGTGGCAACAGGGACCTAGAACCACTGACTTTAACTCACGTTTCCCATGACTGTGTGGCCAGCTCTGGCCCCTCCCAGACCCCATCCTGTCAGACGGTGCATGGGGTAGCTGGAGCTTCTGGTTGACTCTGGGTTGCCATGGAAGGATAGGTGTGGATCCCTGACATGGTCCTGGGTGACCTAGGCACCCTCTTTCACCTGCTGATGCCTCCGAGCCATGGGCGGGGCCTTGGAGCAAAGAAAATGCAGCCACCCCAGCTTCCGGTCAGTGTCCAGAAGCCTCGTGGGAGATGGCCTGTTGGCCTTTCTTGGACCACCTGCTTAAGCATCTTCCTCGAGAACTTGGAAGGAACCTTGGTTTTCGGCCCCCTTGGTCAGCACTGCCCCCTCCCGTCAGCAGGCCCCTGCATCCAAGGGAGACAGGTCTCAGGTGCTGAGTGCTCCCTCCTCCCCACGGAAAGCTGCTGTTACAGGGTTGGGCCCTGCCTCCGGGGGATTCCACCTGGAGCTCATGTTTCCTGCATTTGTGTCCCGGCCTGTGCCCAGTGTGGGAGATATTTTGCGTCATGGAGGTGTCAGCTCTTGACCTTTCTGGAGTACTTGCAGGGGCTTTGAGGGCCATGAGAGTCCTAAAGAGATACCACGGGGCCTGAGTCCCCATCAGCCAGGGATGGGTGCCTGGGTCCCTCATGTGTCATCGTGAAGCTGTCCTGCTGGTTGGTACTGCCCAGAGTACCAGACTGCACTCTCATGGGGTAGTGATGGCCTGATTCCAGGCCCGGGAGTTGTGAGGACCACAGGACCTACTGACATCTCCTTCCTGTGGCCGTGGAGGATTCATGTGTTCCCAACCCACCCACTCCAGCCAGACCTCTGTCCCATTTACCTCCCTGCGCCCTGGATGTGGATGATGCCTCTAGGGGTCTGCTGGGTGCAGCCATTTGAGCATGCTGGTCCCCTTACTGTCCTCAGAGGGTGACCAGGTCTTCCTGCCGTTGGTCTGGCCTGGCACCTCTCCCGTGGCTGGACTGGGTGCTGAACTCACACACTGACCGTACAAGTGTACCATCGTCTTTCGTGGACAGACCAGGCATGCGCTCTGCTGTGCTGGACAAGCTCAGGCCTGGGATTGAGAGGTGTCTCCTGTGGCCTCCATAGGAGACTCAGGTGCTGCCTCACCTGCTTTCAGAGGAGCCACAAGCAGCCGGATCCGGCGGACATGGGGAGTCAAGGGGATGTGCAGAGGAGATGGCGCTTGCTTGCTGTAGTGGGATGCTTGTGTGCCGTGGTTAGTCCCTCAGTTGTGGCCGACACCTTGTGACCCCGTGGACTGTAAGGATCCTCTGTCCATGGGGGTTCTCCAGGCAAAAATACTGGGAAGCCATGCCCTTCTCTGGGTGATCATCCCAGCCCAGGGATTGAAACCAGGTCTCCCTCGCTGCAGGCGGATTCTTTACTGTCTGAGCCACCAGGAATGCTTAGAAAGGGCTCAGCTCAACTTGGTTGGCGGTCACTGTGCTTTTTAAATTTTTATTAAAAAAGAAATCTTTTAAGAGCTTAGTTTTGTTGTAGGAGGTATAACTTGAAAGCAGCTGGGTGTCGCCCTGAATTTGCTTTCTCAAAGGACGTTCCGTGTACCACCTTGACCACGGTTCTGGTCTGGTTGGTGAGAAGGGTGGGTGCCAGCTGCCTGAGAAGCCTGTGGAATGCACTGGGGAGGGGCCCACCAGTGCTGAAGTGTCTACGTCCAGAACCCAGAGGGGCCTGTCCTGTCCCCAGGCTTTGTTGGGGGTGTGGTCAGAGTGTGGTCAGCAGTGATGGACCAGCAGCCTGAGCTGTGGGTCACCACTGTGGGCACAGGGGGCACTGTGGCTCATTCCCTGTTGGAAGAAGGTGCTTCTCTGGCCAAGTGTGTGTGTCCCAGGGTATTCTCAGGGCTCTGGCGTGTACCAGGCTGAGCGTTTTAGGCCTGAATTGCCCACTGACTTGGAGCCCAGGGGAGGGTCCTCAGACTGTCTAACTTGAGTGGAGGGGTAGTGGGCATTTCTCCACCCCCTGTGCCATTTCAGGTGGTAGCTGGGGTGTAGGTCTGAGGTGGGTAAAGCTTTGCTGGTGGACTGTTATATTAGCTGGAACAGGATGGTGGCAAGAGGAAGAATTGCTGAGAGGAGGGCAGAGAGTGGATGTTCAAGAGCGTTCCCAATGCTGGGTCTTGTGTGTGGGCTCAGCAGTGCAGGGTGGTGTGGCTTATTGGTTCAGCTGGCATTTTTAGAGCACGTGAACTGGTTCCATCCCTGGGATACTACTGTGAACAGAAGCATCTTGGTGGGAGAGCCAGGTTCTCTCAGAGGAGGGCGTGTTTGCGAGAAGCTTGCAGGAGGCAAGAGAGTGAGTCTGTGGAGAGAATGTCCTGCGGCCCTGGGCTGGCTGGCCTTGTTGGGTGCCTGCCACTCACCTTTCAGAATGGCTGACTCTAGCAGCCCTTTGCCTGGCTCTAGGCATCTTTTGGGGCTGGTGGCCTGGGCTGGAGCTGGATGATGCCAAAGATGACACCACAGAGCTCCAGGTCACCACTTTGAAGCAGGATAACTTGACCTTATCCTGCAGGGGTTTGGGCCATGGACTTGGATCTCCTTTGTGGTCTGCCTTGGCTGAACGGTGAGATGGGTGCTGGCATCTGCCTGAGGTGCTGGGAAGGCAAGGTATACTGTGTGGTGTGTGAACCTACTCCGGGAGCAAGGTATCCAGCTGCATTTGGGTCCCAGCCCTGCAACTTCCCAGCGGGAAGGCCATAGTGAGGGCACCTGCCTTGTGAACCTTGGTTTGCCTCTTTGTGCAATGAGGGTGGTGCTAGCCAACCCTCACAGGGTTATGGGGAGTGTGGAGAAGTACATTCAGCACTGAACACAGAGTAGGCACTCTTCTCACCCCATGTGAAGTCCCTCAGTCACGTCCGACTCTTTGCAACCCCGTGGATTGTAGCCTACCAGGCTCCTCTGTCCATGGGATTTTCCTGGCAAGAATGCTGGAGCGGGTTGCCATTTCCTTCTCCAGGGAATCTTCCCGACCCAGGGATCGAACCTGGGTCTCTTGCATTGTAGGCAGATGCTTTACTGTCTGAGCTACCTTTGGCCGCACGCATGCTGGTCTGAACAGTTTTAAGAAGCTGAGCTTGATGTGGAGAGCAAGCTGTATCTGGAGGAGCAGGGAGGCCTGCCTGAGGCTGGAGGGCCGGTGCCTCTGCCTGAACACCTGGCTGCCTTATCATCTGAGCTGCAGATAAGGAGAGGGTGTGAATGAAGCAGCTGCAACCTCCCAGAAGCAGATTAGGATCTGCTTCTGGGCACAGACAGTCCAGGAGCTGTGTTTTGGGTGGAGAGGCTCCCTTGGTGAGGATGCAGAAGCCCAGTCTGTCTGAAGTTGGCAGCCTGAGTCAGCAGTGGGTTTTCCTCCTTCAAATAGTTTTCAAATCCAAATCTGCTCCTGAGAGACTTAAATTCTTAGATTTTCTGGAATACTTGATCACTGCCTTCAATTTATGTCAGCCTTCTCTAAGTAAATGTTAACGTTTTTAAAAAAGAATTGAATAAAAGAGGCAGTGTGGTATGGAGAAATAGATCAATGAAACAGAATAGAGAGCCCAGAAACAAATCCAAATAAATATATGACCTGACCTTTGATAAAGAAGCAAAGGCAACACAATGAGAAAAATGGTCATTTCAACAAACAATACTGGAACAACTGGACATCCACATGCAAAAAAAGGAATTTGGACTCAGACTCTATACCTTTCAAAAAAGTTAACTCACAATGGGTCATAGACTTAAATATAAAAACAGAACTATAAGTCTCCTGGAAGATCACATAGAAGAAAACACAGGTGACATTGAGTTTGGCAATTACTTTTTAAATATGACACCAAAGATATGATCTGTGAGGCAAAAACTTTCTAAGTTCACCTTCATTAAAATGAAGAACTTCTGCTCTGCAGAGGCTTATAAGTGAATGAAAAAACAAAGTGCAGACTAGGAGGAAATCTTTGCCAAATGCATATCTGATAAAGGGCTGTTACCCGGAACCGGGGAGTCTTGCATTGCAGGCAGATTCTTTACCATCTGAGTTACCAGGGAAGTCCCAGAATATACTGAGAACTCTTTAACAATAAGAAATCAGACAACCAGATTAAAAAATGGGCCAGCTATCTTTTTTTGTGGGTCAGAGAAGGTGAACACAGACCCACGTTTTCCTCCTTGTTTCTGACTTTGGCTTCTAGAACAGAGGAAAGCTCCTGGAGGGAAAAGTAGGATAAAGACCTTAATAAACATCTCATCAAAGGAGGTATACTGTTGGCAAATAACCATATGAACAGATACATCATATTTCACTGGGGGAAATGCAAATTGAAACAATGAGATGCCACTAAACAACTATTAGGATGGCCAAAATACAGAACACTGGCATCACCGAGTGGCACTAGTGGTAAAGAACCTGCCTGCCAGTGCAGGAGGTGTAAGAGACATGGGTTCAGTCCTTGGGTTGAGAAGATTGCCTGGAGGAGGGCATGGCAACCCATTCCAGTATTCTTGCCTGGAGAATCCCATGAACAGAGGAACCTGTGAGCTACAGTCCGTAGACTTAAGTGTCTTAGCATACGCATGCACGACATCACCAAATGCTAACAAGGATGTGGAGCAGGCGGAACACTTATTCATTGCTGGTGAGAATGCAAAATAGCACTGCCACATACTCTTACCATACGATTCAGCAGCGATGCTCCTTGGTATTTACCCAAATAAGTTAAAATTTTATGTCTGCATTAAAACCAGCATGCAGATGTTTATAGCAGCTTTGTTCATAATTGCCAAAACTTGGAAGCAACCAGGATAGCTTTCAGTAGTTGAACAGATAAATTATAGTACATGCAGATAATGAAATATTATTCAGTAGTAAAAAGAAAGGAACTATCAAACAATGTAAAGATATGGAGGAATCTTTTTTTTTAACCTATTTATTTTAATTGGAGGCTAATTACTTTACAGTGTTGTGGTGGTTTTTGCCATACATTGACATGAATCAGCCACCAGTGTACATGTGTCCCCCATCCTGAACCCCCTTCCACCTCCCTCCCCATCCCATCCCTCTGGGCTGTCTCAGTGCACCGGCTCTGAGCGCCTTGTTTCATGCATCAAACTTGGACTGGTCACCTGTTTCACATATGGTAGTATATATGTTTCAATGCTGTTCTCTCAAATCGACATGGAGGAGTCTTAAATGCATGTTAGTAAGTGGAAAAATGTCAATTTGCAAAGACTGCATGCTATACAATTCCAATTACATGGCCTTTTGGATAAGGCAAAGCTGTGGAGACAGTTAAAAAATCAGTGGTTGCCAGGAGTTGGTGGGGAGGGAGTGATGAATAGGTAGAGTATGGAGGATTTTTAGGGCAGTGGGACTATTCTGTGTGATATTTTTTTTTTTTTTTTTTTTTTTAATATTATTTTATTAGTTGGAGGCCAATCACTTTACAACATTTCAGTGGGTTTTGTCATACATTGACATGAATCAGCCATATAGTTACATGTATTCCCCATCCCGATCCCCCCTCCCACCTCCCTCCCCACCCGACTCCTCAGGGTCCTCCCAGTGCACCAGGCCCGAGCACCTGACTCATGTATCCCACCTGGGCTGGTGGTCCGTTTCACCATAGATAATATACATGCTGTTCTTTCAAAACATCCCACCCTCACGTTCTCCCCCAGAGTTCAAAAGTCTGTTCTGTATTTCTGTGTCTCTTTTTCTGTTTTGCACATCATCCATCATTATAATATCACACAGAGTTATCGCCACCATCTATCTAAATTCCGTATATATGTGTTAGTATATATACGGAATTTAGATAGATGGTGGCGATAACTCTGTGTGATATTATAATGATGGATGTGTTAGTTGCTCAGTCATGTCCAACTCTTTGTGACCCCATGAACTATAGCCCACCAGGTTCCTCTGTCCATGGAATTCTCCAGGCTAGAATACTGGAGTGGGTTGCCATTTCCTTCTCTAGGGGATCTTCCCACCCCAGGGATTGAACCCAGATCTCCTGCATTGCAGGCAGATTCTTTACTGCCTCAGCCATCAGGGAAGCCCATAATGATGGATACATGTCATAAATTTGTCCAGACTCATAGAATGAGCAACACCAAGAGAGAACTGAAATATAAAGTATGGACTTTAGTTAACAATAATTTATCAATATTGACATATCACTCATAACAAAGTGCCACACCAAAGCAAGGTGTTAGTAATAGACAGTACTGTGCAGGTGTGAGGGAGTACAGGGGAACTCTGTTTTCTGCTCAGTCTTTCTATAAACTGAGAACATCTTTAAAAAAAAATAGTTTATCAACTAAAAAACAAAGCAAAGCAGTGTAACAGCTACATTAAAGAAGTCTGCGGAAATGAAAAAACTCATAATTAAGTGATTATAATTACTTATTATTTTTGCCTATTACCTTCAAGTTCTTGTTTCCCCATATATGGCTTTTATAAATACCATTATAGTCTCTAGGTGTCATTGCTTTTAAAGTCTTATCTTTATGTTTCTCGAGTGTTTCTTAATCCTGTGTATTGGTTTGCAAGGAGAGTCTGCGGTTTAGGGTCCATTCCTGTCTTTGTGCTTCCTGTTCTGGTCCTCCTGGAGGGGTTTTCCAGAAAGCCCCGCTCAGCTGTGCTCTGAAGGTGGGGAGCTGACTGCAGCCTGGGCAGAGTGTCCCTGACCATGGCAAGGTGGTCTTGGATTGTGAGCTCCCTAAGCATCTGCTTCCAGGAGCTTCTGTGCTCCCGGAGTGGTCTTTATGCCTTGTGCACAAGTCAGTAGGGTCTAGACAGTGGACCCCCTCATGCCCCACCTCCCTGGGGACCAGGGATGGCCAACTTCTGAGCTGGGATATTTCCCAGGTGCTCAGGAGTGGGATCTCTTTGGTGGCTTCAGGAATTAAAGATGGCATGGCATGAACCCTGCCCAGGCACATGGGCAGAGGCGGCTGTGGAGGAAAGAGGGGTGCCAGATGAGGCCTGGTGCCCCCGAATCCTGGTGGTTTGCACAGAGCTGTCCTCACTTGGCTTTGGGGGGTGGGGGAGGGGATGTTCCTTGGCAGTAAGGTTGAGGCCTGACTATCAGCTGGCCATGAGCAGGATGTGGGCACAAAGGTAGGGAGGAAGCTGTGGTGTGCGGAGGACTTGAAATGGATGTGTAGACCTGTATGTGAGTTTATTAGGTTCTCGGAACCACTTTGAGAGGTCTTGGGACTCTGTCTTCGCAGATGAGAAGGAGACTCGGGGGAGGTGTCACACTTCTAAGCTCACACTGAGGGGCAGCAGCTGGTGGCATACTTCAGGCCTCTCCCCGGGATTGTTATTTTCCATGTGTGTTCAGGGGCTTCCCTGGAAGCTCAGCTGGTAAAGAATCCACCTGCAATGCAGGAGACCCTGGTTCGATTCTTGGGTTGGGAAAATCCTCTGGAGAAGAGATAGCTACACTCTTCAGTATTCTTGGGCTTCCCTGGTGGCTCAGATGATAAAGCATCCGCCTGCAGTGCGGGAGACCTGGGTTCGATCCCTGGGTTGGGAAGATCCCCTGGAGGAGGGTGTGACAACTCACTCCAGTATTCTTGCCTGGAGAATCTCCATGGACAGAGGAGTCTGGCAGGTTACAGTCCATGGGGTCGCAAAGAGTCGGACACGACTGAGCAGCTCCGCCTAGCACAGTGTGTGTTCAGAAGGTTACTGGGGAAAGGGAGGTGTTACTAAATAGGCGTGGGGAATGCTGGGTCAAGAATGAATTGCTGTTGTGGGACTTCTCTCGGAGCCTTTAAAATACTCACTGTGTTGTGAAGCTCTCAATGGGGCATGGGAGGCCTTGCACCCCTTCCACCTTTTCTTGGCTCTTTGAACATCTCATGGGATTAGGATGGGCTCTGGGGAGTGTCCTGTTGGCTGACTGTTGGTCGAGGTGCGTATGTTCCCGTGGCATGCCTTGGCTCCATTTCAAACACCATGGGAGTTCCCATCTCACTCACTGGTGGTGCTGTTGGCGCACTTGGATCTAAACATGGAAAGCTGGCCTTGCCCTTGAGACTTTCTACCTGTCTCAGGTCAGAAGCTGCCCTGGAAGGACCTGTCCTTCTGATGTCCACCCCCACCACTCCCAACTCCCAGGCCTCCTGCTTTCCTGATTCTTTCTGTACTTTCTCAGAAGTGGTAAACTGGGAAAAGTCTTAGCTATAAGCCAAGTGTGGCGAAGCAGTGCAGACCTTTGATAATTCCCCGAATCTGAAATCTGGGGATGGCCAGTCCAGGGCCTTAGAGACTCAGCAGTGTCAGCAGGGTACTTTCCTCAGCCTTGTTGAATTTGTCCCCTGTCTCATTGCCTCATGGTGGCAGAATAGCTGCCATGGTTCCAGATATCACAGCCGTATTTGAAGACAGGAAGCAAGTAGGTGGTTAGGTGGCAGTTAGGTAAGATGTCCATATTTTAATTCATAAAGGGAAATATTTGCCAGTAAGCCTCTTTGGTTTTTCTGGTTTACAATGAGATAGTGTGGTCTCCCTTCATGGTAGGGGCATCTGGGAAAGGCTTGATGGTGTAGATGGGTCATGATTTGTTTCCTGGGATGGGGCACAGTGGGTTTTGTTGGTAGAAAGGTGTGGCATGCAGTGGGCAGGTGCAGAGGGGTGCTTTCCTGTGTCTGTCTAGGTTTCTTTGGTTTCCTTGGTTTCCTCCCAGGATCTGATTGGTGCTCGTGTTTGATGAGGCCCTCCTCCACCTGGGCCTGTCTTCTGGACAGAACAACCCACTTACTCTTTTAGGTGCCTCCAGGGGCTGCTATGCCATACTCCTCCCATCTCTCACTTCCCAGAGTCTGTGGCTGGGATCCGGTGACCTGGGAGTTCTCTGCGAGCTCTCTTTCCTTTTTCTCTGAGCTTTACATTTCCCCACAAACTTTTTATTTTGAAAAACTTGGACAGAAGAGTTGAAGTTATCAGTTGTTAACATTTTGGCACGTTAGCTTTGTCTCTATACCTCTGCGCGTGTTTTATTTTGACCCATATACAACTTGCCCTGAAAACTTCAGCGCGTGGCTCCTTACAGGAGTGAAGATATTTTCCTACAAAAGCACAGTTCAGTGTCCCACTCAGGTCTAACTTGGATGCTGTCAGCCACACATCTGATGTGGACTGTGCCTTCCTAATAGTTTTCCTGTTTGGATTCAGGATGCAGTCAAGAGTCATGCACTGCATCTGGTTGTTTTGTTAGTTTTCATCTAGAACGGTCCTCCCCCGCAGCGTGCTGGCACTGGGCCCCTCCGGTGTGTTGGGGTTGCGAGGACGAAGGGGGTTGTGGACAATGGATGGGGAGGCCACCGTGAGCTTTTAGGGGAACACTTCCAGCCACCTGATTTCTAGGAGGGTGATGGACATGACCATGCTGAAACCTAAAAAAGGAAAAACTGCCTCAAATGTTTTTCCTCTGACGTAGCAGTTTTTACTTTGGTACGTGCCCTTTTTGTCTCTTTTTTATGTTCTTGGGTATTTTGCAAAGTCATAATTGTAGCATTTGTACTAATGTGTGTGATGATGGTGAATCACCACATGCCTGCAGTTTCTACCTCCTTGAGCTTTGGTGAAAGCCCACCACAGGGACGAGTGGGTCTGCCAGTCTCCCTCTTCCCTCGGGGGTAAGTTCAGGGTGGGCTCACCCCCTGCCCGGCCCACAGCTGGGCCCAGGGTTTTGCATGCCCCTCTCATCTCTAGATTGGGGCCAGACCTGTCAGGGTGCCTCCCCCTGCGCCGTGGGGGATGCAGCATCTCTGCCCAGGCGCTGCTGTGGTCTCTGGGGCACCCCACACAGAGCTGGCTGTTGGGCTCTGTCTCAAGCCAGGAAGTTCTCTTGCTGCTCTGGCCAGCAGCAATCCACTGGCACCTGCCCCAACAGGTTCTGAGGCATTTCTTCTCTTTAATTAAAAGTTTCAAGTGGGAGAATAAATTTGGCTTTTTTGGAAGAAGCGTTGTAAGCTTGAAGGGTGGAGTAACGAGGACCAGGGCCAGGGCAGTGGTGAAGTCACCAGGTATATTCCTGGGTGTGATGAGGGCCCATGTGTGTTTGCATTTTTAGAAATACTCTATCATGCTGAAGTGTTTTGTGGCAATAGAAGTAATTGATTTAAGGGGACTGCAGGGTCATTTGATTAGCAGCAGTGCTAGGGTCCTCTGAAAGCCTCCCATGCCCCCCCCCCCCTCATCCTCTCAGGTCTTTGAGACCATCCTGTGTTTCCAGTTGGAAGCAGATTCCCAAAGGTCTAGGTCTTGATGGCCCCAGCCACAGGCAGAGTGGGCTGGTTCTAGGGGACCCTGTGGAACAGTCTAGATATCTGCACTGTCTCGGGCCCTGTGGATGTAGGTAGCACCCTGCCTCTCCCTGGCTGTGCACTGGACCTGGGCATATGAGAGTGATCTGCTGTAACGTTTGCTGGGGGATGGTTGGTTGGGGTCCTGATGTCTCGGGTGGGTCCTGGTTTTATCATGGGGTGATGGTGAGCGCTGAGACTCCTCTGTCAGCACAGGTGTGGTGCTGTGAGTGATTTGGAGCCCCTCAGAGGGGACTGGTTCCAGGGGATGGTAGAGAGTGTGAGGCAGGGGTGTCCCCAGGCACTGGGGACCCTGACTGTGAGTGGGATTCTTGGCCAGTGGACCCACTTTCCCTATCTATACTGACTTCCGGGGTTTGGGGCCCAGCCTCAGGGGGGCTTGCCTGCCTCTGCCCATCTTGCTTAGTTGCCTTTGCAAGTTTGAGGTTAACATCCCCTGGACAGTACCCCTGGGGTACCTACAGAACTAGTGTGGGTTTTTAGGGCCCTTGGGTGGTCTGCCCTGGCTGGGGTCTGGTTGTCGTGGCTGCAGGCCCGGCTCAGCCCAAGGGGAGGTATGCACAGGTGACTGCGTTTGCTGTTTGTGAAAAGAAGGTTAAAAGGGAAACTGGGAAGTGAATAAACTCAGAGGAAGAGGACAGGGTGAGTTTAGGGAAAATGGTAAAACATGTTAAAAAACAAAAAAACTATCAAAAATAAAATGAAACAACAGCAGATGAAAATAAACTGAAAGTTTTTAAAAAGAAAGGGATACACAATGCTCTTTGAAAGTAGAGGAAAACAAAAGGCTGAATGATGGAGGGGCATACGTTTATTCTCGTGGACATCAAACTGCTGGAGCCTACATAGTGGGTCAGTGTGTTGTGCACCCCACCTGGCAGAGTAGACGCTTCCCCATAACCCCGGCCCCAGGGCCCCTTGCCCGGCTGCTATCTTCCGGATCGCCTGCCTGCCCTAACATTTCCTGCACGTAGATCACACAGTGTGTGTTCAGCCTTTTGTCTGCGGCCCGTGCACGTGTCAGTAAGCCTTTGGGACTCAGCCCTGGCTGCACCAATCACAGTCCGTCCCTTTTCTGCTGTGTAGGTGTCCTCAGTCTGTGGACAGACTTGGGTGGTTTCCAGTCTGGACTGTAATGGATTGGAGGGAGGCCGCAGAGGTGGAGGTGGGGGTCAGGGGCTGCCCTGTCCTTGTCCTTAGTAGCACGAGGCCCCTGCTTGCCCGGACTGTGGTAGATGCCCACTCATGCCGTTGCTCATTACTTCCTGGGAGTCCTGAGTCTGGAGAGCCCTTCTGTACTTCTTGCAGTGGGGTCAGTGTGGAGGCAGCCTGCCCTGGCCTCTGTGTCCAGACAGCAAGGACCCAGACCCCTGGTGGGCACGCTTGCTCCAGTTGAAGAGAGCAGCTGCCTGGCAGGAAACCCCAGCCCTCTCGCCGCCCCGCCCTCTCACCTGCAGCTCCCCGTGTCCTGGGAAGCGTGGTGTTTGGCTCACGGCAGGCCTGCCTGAGATGTCCGTCAGCCTCTGTAAATATTTGATGACGGCGATGATAAAAAACAAAGCCCTGCTCTGTTCCTGGAGGGGAGCAAGACGGTGACTCTGGAACGTTCCGGCCCTGCTGACTGCTTCCTGGAGAGGTTTATAGATGCATTTTTTGAGGCAGGCCCTTTGTGTCCTCAGTCAGGCAAGGCGGAGCGGAGGCAGTGTAGCCAACTTTCCACTTGGAGCCTGGCTGCGCCTCTCGTGAGTGCCGCTGGCCAGGCCGGGGCTCACAGTGGGATCTTGCCCTTCAGATGTGACCTGGGACAAAGCCCTGGCCACAGGTCCTGGGGAGGAGCTCAGAGAAGCCAGGGGGACTCGGGTTTGGCATAGGCACCGGACCTTATGGCAGAGAGGTTAGTGGCTGGCCAGTACTGTTGGGCTTAGCTGGAGTGTCACAGGTATATCACATACCTACCTCTGTGGTCCTGCCCCGTGGTCCTGCCCCGTGGTCCTGCCCCCACAGCTCTGCCCCCGTGGTCCTGCTCCCACAGTCCTTCCCCTGTGACCTGGATGTGGCAGCAGCAGCGCCTGACTCTGGCTTCCCCACCACTGTCTGTTGCTTGTGCAGGCTGTGAGTGTGCCGAAGATGCCCCGTCAGGCCGTGCTGGCCTCCGTGTGCCAGACTAATATCTGTCGCCTTGGGTCTGTGTGCCCGAGTAGAGGCCTCCCTGCCCCGTGGCCGCTTCTGTGGGAATGACAGACCCTTTGAGGCAGCCTTGCTGAAGGGGAGCAGGCCTCCAGGGCTCTGGAGTCAGGGCCACAGCCCTAGCAGACAGCGAAGGCCCTCTGTGGGTGGGGCAGGAACTGCTAGTGGGCCTCTGTGCTCCTGGGGGTGGGGGCGGGTGTTCCAGATGGGTGTTTATGGCTGATGGCCTTTCAACGAAGGGTTTCTGCTGTGTTTTCTCTTTGGAGGAAGGAAGATATTATGGGCTGGGTGGGTGGGGGTAGGTATAGTTTGGTGGAGGTTGAATTAACGAGGGTTTCAAAGGACTGTGTCTCTGAGTATAATTATTAATGGTCATGATAAGAGCTATGGCAATTTCCTGAAAGCTCACCAAGGACCTGTGTTAACGTGTGTGTTGATGTTTCTTACTGAGTCCCGGTTGCTGCCCCAGGAGGCTGGTTTATCCTCTGAGGTCCAGGAAGGCTGTGCTTGCTGAAACTGTTCCTCCACCGGGCTGCCTTTGTCTGGGATTCCTGTTGGCCACTCAGAGTACTCTCAGTCCTGCTGCGGGGGCAAGGCTGGAGCCCCTGCTGCCTGGACCTGGAAGGGCAGTTCCTGGGGGCTGTGGGAAGGGGGCCAGCCAGTCTGATCCAAGCAGGGGTATAGAGCACTGTCGTGAGCCTTGAGCACACTTTGCTGAACCTGGTTTGTGCCGTGAAACTGGAGTGAGGGCCCCCGGGCCTGATGGGCTGGGTGTGGCCAGAGGAAGGTGTGGAGGCCAGGAGGGGGCACAGTTCTTGGCAGCGTGGACAGGTGGCCCCATGTGGGCAGTGAGAGATGGGCTGTAGATGAAAGAGGTCCCATGTGGGGCTTCCTTCTTCATCTAGAGAGGGAAAAGATGAATTAAAAAGATGGCATTACCCCCGAGTGTCAGTTGTGAGACTGGGTGATGGCTGGTTTGGGGAGAGATGTGTCTGGTGTGAGTGCTGTAGGCAAGGGGCCCCGGTTAAGGAAACTCACTGGCGATCTTAACCTGGTCAGTGGGCATGAGGGGCTGTTGCAGGCTTTTGCAGGGATGATATGAAAACAGGGTTCAGGGACAAGGGCTTGACAGTTGCATGTGAGATGGTGGGAGCAGTAGAGGCACCGGGTGGCTGCGGCCACTTCCTGCGGATCTGTCCATGCAGGCAGCCTGCTGACTCATCACTGTTGGGGGCGGCAGAAAAAATGAAGGCTCCACCTGTGGCATGTGATGAGCTGCCTGTGGCCGCAGGAAGGGGTGGCTTCGCTCTCTGGGGAGGCATGTACAGCCAGCCCATGGGTTCTGAGGGGTCTGTCCTAAAAGCTTCTGCCTGGGACCTGGCTCTGGGCTGATGGCCCATGTACCCCCTCTACCTGTCACAGAGCTGCATATGTCCTGTGGCCAGAGAGTCGAGTGGACCTTACCTGCCAGATGGGACCTGCCAGGGCTGCGGTCTCCATGGCAGGGAGAGGGAGTTCAGGAGAGGACACAGCCAGCTGTCCTGTGGCCATTCCCTCGACTCCCTCCTGGAGGGCTGTCCTGCTGCTCCCTACAGGCCAAGAGTAGATTCAGCCTGTAGGAGGCAAAGGAGTCAGTGAATAGTAGGAAGCAAGGCTCTCTGGGGACATATGTTGGACTTGTGCTCAAATCAGAAAAGTGTTTGCATTTGTGGGAGATCCTGTTTTCCTCCCTCCATTCTGGTACAAATATTATTGTTTAGTGACCTCCTTCCCCAAAGTCTATATTTGCAGATCAGCTTTACCCATGACGGGAGGCATGAGGGCCAGGGTTGGCCAGATGCCTCCTTCCAGCTGACCAGCCCTTCTCTCCTGCCCCCTGCGGGCACTCTCTGTACCCCACCATCTCTTTGCGATCTCATCTCTGTACTCCCCTCTCCCAAAAGCCCCCCTCCCCCATCTCTGTCCCCACCCCCTGCTTAACAGGAGCTCTGTATCCATAGCAACAGTTGCTGCTGTGGAAGCCACTGCCTGCCTCCTCATCCCATGGGGAGGTATTTTTGGCACTGCAGAGAGATATTTATTTTATTTTTGGTTTGACTTTTCCTCTCTGAGTGAGCACTACACAGACAGAGCTGGGGGCAGTGTTCAAGGAGGCCTTTGCGCTGAGAGGGGCACTGGGCTCAAGAGCCGCCTTGTGTAGACACGGGCCCTTCCCCAGGGGATCCTGTAGACCCCATCAGAGATGATGGCTCCTTTGAGCAGCCTCTGGGGATGTAGATCACGGGGTCACAGATTGTACTAGGGGTTTGGGGCAGTGACTCTGGACAGCAGGAGAAGCCAGTGGGGTAAGCCTGGACTTGAGGAGTGGTCTGACTGAAGCCCCTGGGAGCATGCAGGGCATTGGCCTTTTGGGCACCAGCCAGCCTAGCGCTGGCCCTGGAGCCTAACGCTGTAAGTTCCTGTGATGCTGCCTGGGCTCCATTTTACAGGCTGGGGATACTGATGCCACCAGGGTGGTCTTCAGCACCTTGGCTAGACATCTCCTTCTGAGACATCTTCCTGTCCCCCCAAGGCCCAGGATGGCAGAATATCTGGGCTCAGCTTCTTCCCCTAGTGTGTGAAAGTGAAAGTCGCTCGGTCGTGTCCAACTCTTTGTGACCCCATAGGCTATATAGTCCGTGGAATTCTCCAGGCCAGAATATTGGAATGGATAGCCGTTCCCTTCTCCAGGGAACCTTCCCAACACAGGAATCGAATCCAGGTCTCCCGCATTGCAGGCAGATTCTTTACCAACTGAACTATCAGGGAAGCCCTCCCCTAGTGTGTGGGCCCCCCCTCATTTCTTTGGGGGTTGGGACGGTACCCTTCTTTTGCTCTAGTCTTGGCCGCTGTGAGTAGAGGTGACGCTCACTTATGGCACCTGCCCCGACACAGCTTTGCTCCTTACTGGGAGTGCCACTGGGCTGCCCGGGAGACCCCAGGGGCATGGGATCTGCCCCGTCTGGCCCAGGCACACCCTGGCATGTGGCTGGGGGCCGTGGGTTTCCAGTGTCCTTGACTGAGACATCAGGGGGCTTGGCGGCCAGATGGATGATGATGGAGTGGACAGGTCTTCTCATGAGCCAGTGCTGGGGTTGATGTGTGCTGGGTTTGTCCTGGAGGGACTATCACTGAGGGAGGTTCACAATGCATCTGCTGCCATTGGTGGGGAGTTGTGGCCCCTCGGGGAGGGAGTCCAATCCCCTCTCGTGGGTTTCCTTGTTGAGGAGGTGGCTGGGTGTGCTGCACCCCAGAGTGACTAAGAGCTGTTCCCTGATCCTCCACGTGGGTGTGATGGCAGCTTGCAGGGAGCCGTGGCATTGCTCATGATGCCTATGCCTGGCCAGGTTTCCTGCAAGGGTCATGACAGGGCATCCAAATCAGAGTCAAGGGCACTGGTGCTGACTTGAGGGCCAGGCAACCCAGTTGTTATTTCTGATTTATCATCATGGAAATTCCATATACGTCAGAAAGTAGACTAATAAACCTCATCCCACCCCAAATTATTATCAGGAGGTTCCTATACTTTATCTTCTCAATCTCTCAGTTTTGGATAAGCTCCCAAGTACAGACCTGAGGGGTTAGACCTGCCCAGATCTTTGGAGGGACCTTAGTTACCATCACTGACAGGCAATACCTGCCAGTTCCCCCCTAACCCCTGCAGAGGGTTGCATTTCCCATTGATCAATACACAGTAAGTGCTCAGTGCACACATGGGAGGATTGGACTGGTCCATGTGCCCCCCAGAGGAGATGGAGCTCAACAGGAAGAAGCATTCAGGGTTTGTGGGTCTTACAGAATCAGGAATTCTGTCTCCAGTGAGTGTGTTTGGTGCAAACCCAAAGCCGTTTATAGAACAGATGCCAAAGGGAGCACTTGAAATAAACGCCATGGTAACCTCACCCTGGGGAGGAAAATAGCCTTGCAGTAAGCATTGCTGCTGCCCAGAACATGATCTGGGGATGTAGCTGGCGAGTGCGTTTTGTGTTTAGTTTCATGAAGTTTAGCAGATTGCAGAGAATGGGGGAAACAGAAGGAAGGAAGAGAAAACTCCCTGTGCCCTCCTCCCAGAGCTCAGCCCCCCATTCTCACTGGTCATTTTGTTCTCACCGTGTGAATTTTATTAAGTCCCCGCATGGTGCTTTTCACCCTTGGCTGTCTCACCACTTTCCTTGGTAGTTGGGGATTATTACTGCCCCGTAGACCACATGATCTGAGTCACTGCCGCCAGGCCTGTCCTGGGATGTCCGGTTATTTCTCAAAATTATAAATAACCATCCAGTGAAGAATTCCAGGCACACACACACACAGAGGCATTGTGGTTTTGGATGGTTTCCCTGTGGAGGAGCGTGAGACTGAGAGTCCCAGGTGGGTTCTGCAGGACTCACAGGCCTTGGGCGCACTTTTGGGCTGCGGTGCCTGCTGGACTGTGTGAGCAACTGCGGATGAAGTTTAAGTGTTAACAGTATCTGCCGCCCTCTTATGTTGTATTCTCTGAGAAATGGTGTAAATTCAGTAGAGGAAGTAGCTTTGTGTAGGGAAGAGACGCCTGATTGCTGTCTGTGGGCCGAGGGTAGGGACGTGCCCCCGCCTGTGTCCTTCTGTGTGTGTGCGTTCAGACACGTGCAACTGGGCTGCACTCAGCACTTCCCCGGTGGCTCAGACGGTGGGTTGGGGGGCGTTGCTGCGGAGGAGCAGCTCAGAGGAGACAGCTGTGCCCGGCAGAGGGAACAAATGCTGCATTGCTGGGAGCTGGGTGTCTGTTCGTGTGGCCTCTGGCAGTCTGAGGGTGCTGTGAGCATTGGGAGTCACCATTGCCCAGTGGCCTTGCACAGTGCACATTCCCCACTCCCCCAGCTGCCCCTAGCTCCCTCCTGGGTCAAGGGTTGGAAGGGGGATGGCTGCAAACAGTTACGAGATGACGGTGACCCTGGCAGAGGAGGCCGTGAGTGAGTGAGCTGACTGCGTCCCGTGGTTTACCTTGGCCGAGTATCTACACCTGTGTTAGGCGTGTCCTGTGCAGCCAGACCACACAAGCAGGTTCCCCGTGTCAGTAGCTGGGAAGCCGATGGGGCTGGCTCGTGTGGGCCACACAGTGCCCGAGCCCTGGCCCTGTCCTCGGGAGTCGTGGGTGCCTCGAGGCACAGCCAGGGGGGAGCCCACACGGGCCTGAGGAGCGGTGTGCTGAAGGCCACTGAAGAACACTGGCGCTTTGCCCATGCCGTGGTCTCTGGAGGGAAGGGGAGTTGCGTTGCAGGAATGGTGGGGTCGGGTAGAGTCAGGGCTCTGACCGTGTCGCAGGCTGGGCCAGGTGGCCGACGTGCTGATTGCTCCCGGCACTGTCCCTTATGGAGAGTGGCATTCCAGCCTCTCCCGGCCATCTCTCTACATTATGCTGCCCCTGCCTCTGGATTTGAGGACAGCTGGGGGTGTGGGCAAGGTGGAGCTGTTTATGTTCACAGGGCCAGGGTTAGAAGACTCTGGAGTGAGTCTGGCTGGGATGGGGGGGTGCAGGTACCACATGGTCCCGGGGCCTGTGCCAATGGCTGTGGTCCCTGCTGCAGTGTAGGTGCTGACTGGGGCAGGCTGTCTGGCAATGGGTGTGAGAGGGACTTGGTTATCTGCAGAGAGGCCCAGGGGAGGGGGAGCTGAAGGGTGAGCTGCAGGAACTCACCCTGCTCTTTGCTTTGCATTGGTCCTGGGTTCTTTCAAGTCTTCTCATCTGGAGTGATGTGTTCACCCCACTCTGAGATCTGCCTATCTTCTGCAGCCATGCTTCACCCGTGTTCAACCATGTTCCCAGGAGCCTGCACACACCTGGAGGGAGTGGGAGCCAGGTTGGCTGAGCATCATGTTCTGACCTGGTGCTTGCTGAGGTGTTGAGCTTCCGTGAACCTCAGCTTCCTCTTCTGTAAAATGGGGCAGCACTGACTTGCATGGCTTCTAGGGCTGAACAGCGAAGGCAGAGGTCTTGTCTTAGGGTCACCGTAGTGAGCTCAGTCTGTGGCCGTTCAGCCAGGCATGGCTATTGGGAAGTGTTTGCTTGAGGGAGAGAGGTATGGAGGAGGCGGAGATATTTCTTCACCCATTAGGGTGTTCGTGACAGGAGAGAGACTCCCCGACACTGGTTCTCCTGACCCTGAGTTCTCAGGGTATCAGACCTCAGAGTTTGCTCCTGGCCTCAGGAGTCATTCCTAACTGTGCGAGGTGAGATATAACAGAGGGAGGCAGAGCAGCCCCTGTGAGGTGCCAGGCCTGGCATCTGTAGGTCTCAATCGTGCAATGAATGGGGAGGTGGCTTTACCATCTCCCGGGGAGCAAACCCTCCTGCAGAAGGGAGCCGCACTGAATACTAGCTCTGCTTTGGATTTGGGATGCTTTTCTTTCTTGGGAAGATTGTACCATCATCCTATGTCACAAAGATGGTTGTCCTTTGTAGGGAAGCCCTGGGGAGACCTGGGTTGTATGGCTGCATAACTGAAGAGGGCAGGATGGAGGGTGACAAAGAGCAGGGTAATTGGGGTGGTGTGCTTATTTCACTTGTCATTTCCTTTTACTTCATTTTGTTGTGTTTTTGCAATTTTTGGTCATTATTTCATTACATACTTGTATAGCCACATAGTGGAAATTTTAACAACTGAGGTGTGGTTTCAGGTGTGTCTGCCTTGTTATTGGATGAACCAATGTTAGCTCTCTAGGCTTTGAGCTGTTTAGAGTTTGTACTTAGAAAGTTTCTCATGCGTTATTTCCTAAGTTTTTTAGTAGTCCAACTAGAGATTACAATAATGTATCCTTGATTGTTAAAGCACCTTACCTATCTCCTGAGAAACCTATATGTGGTCAAAAAGCAACAGTTAGAACCATACATGGAGTAACTGACTGATTTCAAATTGGGAAAGGAGTACAACAAGGTTGTATATTGTCACCCTGCTTATTTAGCATCTATGCAGAATATATCATGTGAAATGCTGGACTGGATGAAACATAGGAGGAATCAAGATTGTCAGGAGAAAATATCAACAGCCTCAGATATGCAGATGATACCACCTTAATGGCTGAAAGTGAAAAGAAACTAAAGAGCCTCTTGATGAAGGTGAAAGAGGAGAGTGAAAAAGCTGGCTTGAAACTCAACATTCAAAAAACTAAGATCATGGCATCCAGTCCCATTACTTTATGGCAAATAGAAGGGGAAGAAGTGGCAACATTGACAGACTTTATTTTCTTGTGCTCCAAAATAATTGTGGACAGTGCCTACAGCCATGAAATTAAAAGATACTTGCTCCTCGGAAGGAAAGTGATAACAAACCTAGACAGTGTATTGAAAAGCAGAGACATCACTTTTCCGACAAAGGTCTATATAATCAAACCCATGGTTTTTCCATAAAGAACAGAAACTGTAAGAACCTAACAGAATCAGAAGAGATTAAGAAGAGGTATCAAGAATATACAGAAGAACTGTATCAAAATGGTCTTAATGACCTGGATAACCACAATGGTGTGGTTACTCACCTAGAGCCAGATAAACTGGAGTATGAACTCAAGTGGGCCTTAGGAGGCATCACTACAAACAAAGCTAGTGGAGGTGATGGAATTCCAGCTGAGCTATTTAAAATCCTAAAAGATGATGCTGTAAAGTGCCGCACTCAATATGTCAGCAAATTTTGAAAACTCAACAGTGGCTGCGGGACTGGAAAAGCTAAGTTTTCATTCCAGTCTCAAAGAAGGGCAATGCCAAAGAATGTTCAAAGTACTGCAAATTGTGCTCATTTCACATGCTAGCAAGGTAATGCTCAAAATCCTTCAAGGCAGGCTTCAGCAGTATGTGAACCAAGAACTTCCAGATGTACAATCTGAATTTAGAAAAGGCAGAGAAAGCAGAGATCAAATTGCCAACATCTGTTGGATCATAGAGAAAGCAAGGGAATTCCAGAAGAACATCTACTTCTGGTTCATTGACTGTGCTAAAACCTTTGACTATGGATCACAGCAAACTATGGTAGTCTTAAAGAGATGGGAATACCAGACCAGCTTACCTGTCTCCTGAGAAACCGGTATGCAGGTCAAGAAGCAACAGTTAGAACTATACAGGGAACAACTGACTGGTTCCAAATTGGGAAAAGAATACATCAAGGCTATATATTGTCACCCTGCTTATTTAACTTCTCATGCAAAATGCCTGGTGGATGAATCACAGGCTAGAATCAAGATTGTCAGGAGAAATATCAACAACCTCAGATATGAAGATGACACCACCCTTATGGCAGAAAGTAAAGAGGAACTAAAGAGCCTCTTGATGAAGGTGAAAGAGGAGAGTGGAAAAGCTGACTTAAAGCTCAGCATTCAAAAAACTAAGATCATGGCATCCAGTCCCATCACTTCAAGGCAAATAGATGGGGAAGAAATGGAAACAGTGACAAACTTTATTTTCTTGGGTGCCAAAATCATTGTGAGCAGTGACTACAGCCATGAAATTAAAAGATGTTTACTTCTTGGAAGAAAAACTATGGCAAATCTAGACAGCATTAAAAAACAGACATCAGTTTGCTGACGAAAGTTGGTATAGTCAAAGCTATGGTTTTTCCAGTAGTCATGTACAGATATGAGAGTTGGACTATCAAGGCTGAGCACCAAAAGATTGATACTTTTGAACTGTGGTGCTGGAGAAGACTCTTGAGAGTCCTTTGGACAACAAGGAGATAAAACCAGTCAATCCTCAAGGAAATCAACCCTGAATATTCATTGGAAGAACTGTTGCTGAAGCTGAAGCTCCAATACTTTGACCACCTGATATGAAGAGCTGACTCATTAGAAAAGACCCTGATGCTGGGAAAGATTGAAGGGAGGAGGAGAACGGGACAACAGAAGATGAGATGGTTGGATGGCATCACTGACGCAATGGACATGAGTTTGAGCAGGCTCCGGGAGGTAGTGGAAGACAGGGAAGCCTGGCATGTTGCAGTCCGTAGGGTCGCAAAGAGTTGAACATGACTTAGTGATGGAACAACAACAATGAACTAGAACTTCAGCCGCATCCTGGGCAAGGAAAGCAGGGGTCTTAGAGCATTGCACTGTATCTACCCACCTCTACCTGCCTTTGTGATATCGTGTCTAAAATTTTCCTGTGTGTTTGTTTTGTAGGAGTATTAATTGGCCACAGTGTGCCATTGGGTGATTTTCCTTATATTTAACCTGATTAAGGTTTATAGTACTTATTGAATCTATGTTGGGATGTCTTCTTTCAGTGTTAGAAAACTTTGGGCTCTTATTTTAGACACATTGCTTTTGTTCCATTCTTTATGCCCTCTTGTTCCAGAATCCCTTTTATGAAAAAGTTGGGCCTTTTCACTGTGTTCTATGAGTTTTTAAAAATTCTCTTTCCTGTATTGTCCATACATTTGTCTCCATGTTTTCAGTCTGTATATTTTGTACCCCCATCTTCTAGTTTTTTGATCCAGTCTTTAGCCGTGTCTAATCTGCTGTTAAACTTGTATATTGAGTTTCCATTTTCATTTCTTAGTTTTAGATTCCATCTGATTTCTATTCCATAGATTTTGGTTCTGATGAAATTATTGGTCTCACTATCTATTTTCTTGACCACACTAATCAGGATTTTAATGTCTGTGTCTAATAAGTAATATTTGAGTCCTCCTGGAGTTCATTGTCACTGTCTGGTTTTGGCTGTTGTCGTTTTTCTTCCTCTCAATTTTCTATCATTTGGCCTTGTCTCCTAGTCTGCCTGGCCATTTCTGATGGATGTGTTTAAAACTTATGGAGATATTTGAGGGAGGCTGTGGGTGATTTTGTCTTTCTCTAGAGAAGATTTACTTTTGTTCCCAGAGGCAGTTAGAATAAGAGGAGATCGTATTAATCGAGTCTGGAATTAAGCTGATTCAAAGTCGAGCTTCAATCTTTGTGAGGGCTGCTCTGTTCCCTTTTATCCGTTTTCCTAGCACTTAGGCCTTCTGGGGGGACTAGACTGAAGCCTGGGGGTTCACTGAGGCCTCCCTCCCGCAGCAGACCCTTCATCCTGCTGACGCTCTGCCCAGCCCTTCAGTGTCTAGTGTACTGTAGTAGTGCCGATGCTCCGAGGTAGCGCAGCACGATCCTGGAGAAATTTATTGTGAACCATATATGTATACATAGTTTAAAAGCCACTTTCAAAGTATAAAAAGAACAAGTAGAGTTAGCTTTAATAATATAGTTTCCTTAACTTAATATATCAAAAATATCTCTTTTAACATGTATGGTTGACCTTTGAACAATGTGGGTTTGAACTGCATGGGCCCACTTACTATGTGGATTTTTTTTTTCCCAGTAAATACATGTGACAGTATTATATGATCCATGGTTGGTTCAATCTGTAGATGCAGAACCTTGAATATGGAGGGTCAACTGTAAATTTGAATGTGGATTTTCAACTGTGTAGAGGGTCATCGACCATACCCCCCATATTGTTCAAGGATCAGCTTGTCATTAAAATAAGATGATTAACGAGACTTAAAAATTACTTTAGAAAGTGCTATGTCTTAGAAATCTAGCGTGTATCTTACATTTAGATTGCATCTCAGTTTGTACTAACCGCATGTCAAGTATTCATAGCCACATGTGACTCATAGCTATTGTCTTAGGCCACACAACTGTAGAGGAGAATGTGGCTGAATCTGAGGCTCCCTTCTCTTCAGAGGAGTCAGACCCAGAGCTTGTTGCCCGTTTCACATATATTTGCCCCTTACCTGCTGTCTTGTTTTCACTGAGGCCCCAGGGCTCTTGCTACCATCTTGAGGAGGAACCAAAGAGTTGGTTCACAGGACTGGGGCAGATGGGAGCCAGTGGCCTTTCTTTCACCCCAGAGAGCCCTGAGCCTGTCTGTGGTCCTCTGTCTCCTTGATCGCATGCATTGTCCATCTGTCAGTGCCTCCCTCCACTTTGCATTCTGTGCATCACCTGACCCAGAGGGACATCCCCAGCTTCCTGACCTGCATCCTAGTATCCTGGTACAGAGGGGACACCACCTCTCCCCCCACCCTGCTTCCCCTCCACACCCTGTACCCTGGTGCAGTGCCTGGCCCAGAGGGACGCCATGGATGTTCAGGCCTGGGAGCATGTCCACTCAGCAGACACTAACCTGAGGCCATCAATCTGCCACCTGGCCCACGTGGTCATCTTAGCTCCGTTCGTTAGATTACTTGGACTGCCCAGGGCCTCTGGACAGCAGTGGAGTGAGTCTGGGCCACTTTTTCTGTGGGGTGGGGTTCAGAGGACTTGGCTGGATGGGACCTTCTGCAGTACGAAGCATTGGGCTCTCCCTCCTTTGTGCTTCTGAGCAGTCAGAGCTGCAGGTCTAGGTGTTCCTGGGCTTGGAGGTATGTGGGGGAGGGTTTGTTTTCTGGGAGAGTATCTATAGCATTCAGCAGATTGATACAGAACCATGGACCCTACTGTTACAGTAGGGTGCCCCAGCCTACTTTATAGGACATGGAGCCAATGAGGAGCCCCCAAAGCAGTGACCTGTCAGCAGCGTGGCCCTGGCGTTGGGCAGCGTTTGCTGTCCTGCCCCACTTCTCACTCAGGCACTGTCCTTGGTGAGGTACTCACCTCGACTGACCTTTGTCCATGGTGCATCCACATCTATCTTTAGGTGTCTCTGTGGGGACGTGGCCTGGACTGGAGCCCGCCCTTCCTAGAAACCAGACACGTGGTGTGGTCAGGTACCGGGGGTGACTGCTCCCGAGCTTCTGCCTGCTGGGCCTTGGGGCCACCTCAGATGACTTCTCCTGCTTGAAGGGTAGAGGGGGAGCCAGGGCAGGAGCAGGGAGTGGCCAGTGGGATTGGCACGGGCCAGGAGCTAGCTCCCGTGCTCACTAACCTCCTATTTGCATTTCACACCACAATGGATGACCCATTGCTCTGACCCAGCGTACCAGGGTTATTCCATTGCTCTGTTCTGTCTTGTTTGTCTGCTTCCAGGAGAGAACAGACCTGAGTTTGTGGTGCCACCTCCCTAAGACCTCCATCCTTTCCCTTTGTATGGAGAGGAATGAGGTGTGGTGAGACCACAACTGTATAGTTAAGACCCCATGGCTAGGCCAGGAGGGGCGAGCTAGGCCGTGGAGGGCTGACTCCCCACTACTTGCCAGGGAGACCTGCTCAAGGCCGCTGTGATAGGAGGAAGTGTGTCTTGGCTGTGACCATCTGTCATTATCTGGGACTGTCTGCAGGGCGGGTTCAGGTCTGTCTGTGGCCTGTGTGAGGCCTGAAGTCCCATGAAAGGTTTCATGGACTGGAGGGCTTGGGGTTGGATACTGCACAGGGCCGGGTCCTGCTCAGCGAGCGCCTGCCCTTGAGGATGCTGGTGAGCTCTGTCTCTGATCAGGTGCTATCCGCAATCCCCTCCCTCCTCCCCACAGCTTCTCTGCTCCCTGAGATGTTCCCCAGCCCCAGTCTGGTCATCTTCCCCTGTTTGGCTCCTTCTCTCCACCTGTCCTTACCAAGTAGTAACAGCTCCTGCCAGTTTCACTGTGGCCCTGCCTGTCCTGTGATGAGGAGGATGGGCCGGCCTGGGGTGGGGTGTAGCCTGCCCATGACCCAGAGCCTGGGGTGGGGCATGGTGCAGAGGCCTCCACCCCAGGAGTGCTCAATATAAAGGGCCATCTCAAAATTGACCCACTGTGTTCATGCCCGGAATAAGGGCTTCCTAAAGGGTAGGAAGGGGCCATCTCCTGTACCCACGCCCCCAACTGCCAGACCTCACCTCTAGCCCTGCCCAGAGTAAAAAGTGACAGTAGACCCCAGTGAGGGTCTGGGGATGGGCTTGACACACTTTGCTATGTTCACAGAAATGGAGGCGGGCCTGGTGGGGCTACCAGCTGGTCCTGAAGAACTGGTCTGTGCTGGGCCTGTAACTGCTCCCTCACCCCATCTACTGGCTGATTAGAACCAGAGGTGAAAGAACTGATGCTGGCTAGGCCTCAATCGAGTGATAATTAAGATTCACCCATGGAGAATAGGGAGAAGGCAATGGCAACCCACTCCAGTACTCCTGCCTGGAGAATCCCATGGACTGAGAAGTCTGGTAGGCTGCAGTCTGTGGGGTCGCTAAGAGTCGGACACAACTGAGCGGCTTCACTTTCACTTTCATGCATTGGAGAAGGAAATGGCAGCCCACTACAGTGCTTTTGCCTGGAGAATCCCAGAGATGGGGGAGCCTGGTGGGCTGCTGTCTATGGAGTCTCACAGAGTCGGACACGACTGAAGTGAGTTAGCAGCAGTAGCAGCATGGAGAATATGTGAAATGATAGGGAAAAGGCTCCACCCAGCTCAGTAAAAAATGCATGTTCAGTCACATTTGTTATTTGTTTGATCAACTATGCACTGCTGTTTCATAATAATAACTCAGTGCATAAGAAAAATGTTTGGACCTGAAAGTTATATGACCATAGGAAATAAAAACCCTAAATTTCCAATATGCATCATTTTGTGACAGAGAAGTGTGGTCAGGTGATCAATAAAGGCTTTTAGGAAAAACCTGTATTATATTAGGTCTGTGGAGAGAAAGTAAGAATTTGGACTATATTAGAGATGCTTTTACTTGTGTATTTTTATAATACGGCTAGGAGACTATGAAGTTCCATGGGAACCATTTCATAGAGCATTAAAATAATGACACTATTTCCAGTATGCTGCAGATGACGTCCTTTACAGCTCATTAAACTTGAGACATAGTTGTATCCCAACTCGCATGTGGTGAGGGCCCCTAGTTTTACGCAGTCCTCTGTAGGTGGCAGAAGGAGCGGGGCCTGGTGGGGCTGGCCACTGGTGGCTCTGCCTTTCGTGGGAAGGGCAGTGACCTGGGTGGCCTTAAAAGAGCAAAGGCCCTTACAGACTCTAATTTTGAGTCATTTGTGTACCTAAACCTCCCTCCACCCTGAAGGAGATAGTATTGTTTATAAAAGCAGTGAGAGGCTGGATGGTGATGTTCACATTTCCTTCTCAGCAATTATAAGCTTGTTGGCACCCATGACAGAGAAAGTGTGAGTGTTGGCGTGTCCAGCCCTCCCTGACCTGTCTGTCCACTGAGATTTTACTCTCAGCCTCAGTGCCCAGCGGGATCTTTCTTTTTCTGAGACTCCGTGGACCCTTTACGTTGGGTCTGTACTTCCTGAGAAGCGGGGTTCCATCTTATGGTAGCAGTGGGAGGACTTTTCACTTCAGTAATGGTGTCTTTATTTTAGTTCAGTTTAGTTTATCTTGCATTTTTTCAGAGGCAAAGGAAAACTGTATTCTTTGATCAAAGAGTGGAAAGGTGCGAGCTCATGTTCTGGAGTACACATTCTTTGATGCCTTTGTTTGGAAATGATTTAGAAAAAAAATACCTCCCTTTTCTGTGAGTGCGTGTATTTTATTGCTTAGATGCAGCTGAAGAGAGCACTCAAGTTTAAAAGAAGTGAATACAGTAAGTATTAGAGGCAACAGGTCACAGCCCAATGTGTGTGATGGTACTGTCTGTCCAGGGCTCTCCTTTGCTGCCCAGGTGGAGCGTAGCTCTTGAGAGAGGTCAGGACGCCTTGGGGCAGAGCCAGCACCTGGCTGTCCCTGCAGCCACCAGGACCTGTGGTGGGTTGTGAACCACACAATCAGCCCACTCCTCTGGGACCTCACACCCTCACATAGGATGCTTCCTCCCGGAATCCCTGCCCTGCCAGTGCCCTGGGTAGGTGGGGGCGGCCTTCTCCCCAAGCCATTGGGGGTGCCCTCTGGCTCACGGTGCCTCCAGCTGGCACACCCACATATCCCTTTGCTCTGGTTTTTGGGGCAGTGTAATTGCGTGTTTTTCTGTTGCCTGCCATCCCTGCCGCGCCTGAGGTTGTCCACGGCTTTTCCTGCATGCTCGGAGCCTCAGTGACCATCGGTTGACTGAGTGAGGTGCAGGGATCCTCGCCTGAAGTAGGAGTCAGGGACAGAGCAGTCCTCTTCTCCACTGACGTCTCCATTCCCTGTGTACCCACTCCTCCCTGGACCCGAGGCCCTGTGCCTTCTCTCTGTTTTATGGTGAGAGAGTAGTGAGGAATGGGCAGGCTCTGCAGCAGATTGAGCCTGGGTCAGATCCTCTAGACGTGGGAAGGCTCTGCCCACCAGTGGTATCTAGGGCCTAGCGTGTGCAGAAACTGCGGGGCCAGTGACCCCCACCCTTGGGCCACTCTGTTCCTGGAGCCCCTGTCCTCAGGTGACTCCTTGTACATGGGACTGTTCTCAAAAAAGACCCTCAAGACTTTGTTTTATGACCAGATGGGGCTGAAGAGAGGTCCAGATTGTCAACCCTAGGACTCTGGCTGTTCTTGACACTCTCCCAGCTGCTCATGTCCCCTCTCTGTATTGTATGTGTGGATCCCGCCTTTCCCCTGGCTGGACTCAGGGTGGTCAGGCAGCTCTGTTCCTCATGGGGTTGGTTGGCTTTGCATGGAGAAAGGAGACGGTTGCAGAATCCCCTGAGAACAGCCAGGGTGGCCCTGTGGGTCTGATGATTTCAGCCCTCACTCGTGTGATGCTGGGGGGAGCTTGTGACCCCTCGGTGGCTGGGAGGGCCTATTAGATCCAGGGATTTCTTCCTCTGACCACCTTGCCCATCTCTTCTCCCTGCCAGTACTCAGAGGGTGCCATCTGTGACTGGCTGGACCTTTTTCCTGTAGGAGAAAAGGGCCAGCACTGTCCCAGAATGCATTTATCCTTTATCATCTGGTTGACTTTCACCATCCTTACCCAATAAATTATTTACCAATAATTTACCCACTGCCAGGGATCTGGTAGGAGAGAGGCTGGTCTAAGAGATCTCACCTTCTTGTTTGATGGGGGTGAACTGTCCCGTAGCGATTCTATGTGACCAGCCAGAGCCCACTTCCTCATCAGACCTCCAGAACAACCTGACTCTGGCAGGATTTGGGGGCCTCAAAGGGATTATGTGCTTTCTTCCTACCCTGATTTATGACTTGAGCCCCCAGCACATCAGTAAATGAAATCACTCCACAAACAGTGATAATACATCAGTCACTGCGGTGGTCCTGCCTCCATGGAGTCACTGAGCTGATGGGGCCAGCCAGCAATGAACAAACTGAAAAAGGACCCCAGCCAGCTCTGAGAGAAGGGACGCTGGACAGCATACTGCAGGCAGCTCTGGATAGTGCTCTGAGGACATGCCAGCTGACCTTTTAAATTATCGAGCACTGTGTCACCTAGTTAAAAATAGCCTAGTGGCTTAGAACAGAAAATAAGGTCGGCTCCCTCCCACTTCCACACCCAGTCCAGCTCCAAGAGGCGCTGTTGTTAAAGATCTGACTTTTGTGTTATACTTGAGTCTTGGATTTACCATGTTTAGCTGGCATCTGAAAATGAAAACTGTAGCATATGCCGGGCCCTTTCCTCTCCCTCTCAGTGTTGCTAGTTATTTATAACATGAACCTTTTGCTCTGCACTCAAATGAAATCTTTTGCTTTACTGTTGGTTGATGCTGAAATACTGGCAAAAACAATTTTTATTACAAGTAATAATATTATAAGTAATCCTGTGAGTTTGCTTTAGAATAAATGACTAGACCATTAGAAGGTCTGGTAACTGAAATGTAACTGAAATGTCATTGCCCAGATGGCTGCTGGGTCTGGGAGCGGCACTGTGGTGCACCCCGTGTCCTTTCTGGCTTCTGGGCATCGTGCAGCCAAGTTCAGGCACCCACTGCGGGCCAGTGGGGCTTCACCAACTTCCCTTTTGTGTTCTGTGTTTTGCAGAAACACTTGCAGTAGCTGTTTCACCTGGGGTGCTGTGAAGTAACCTTTGGGTTCTCAAGTGTCTGAGAATAAGTCTTTGGGCCTCATGGTTTGATGTCCCTTTGGCGGGTGATAGAACTCCAGGTGTGAGTCGGCATTTTGAGGATGCTGCCAGTATTACCAGTGAGACTGGGTGCCTGTCTGGGTGTTCCTTGGGAGGTAGGACTTACTCTCAGTCCTTGGGAATCCGATTTTTTTCTGAAATGAGACTGGAGGTGGGTCATTTTTCATTGATTTGGTCACGGCGTATGCTTTTATTCTAAATAGTTCTTTTAACTCAGGGAAATGCTATTCTACTATCGTCCTCTTTCCTGATACCTGTTCTCTCCTCCTAGAACTCCTGTCTCGTGTTGTTAGGACTTCCAGCTGGTTCTTTTCTGTCTCTCGATGTTTTTCTTCTCTTCATCTATTTGGCTTTCTGATGCTTTCATTTTACTTTTTACATTTGAAAAATTGCGGTATAACTTACATATAATGAAACACAGATCTCAAGTGTATACATGATGAGCTTTGACATATGCGTGGGAAGGTGTAACCTGTCTTCAGTTACAGTGTAGAATGTTTCTGTCACACCCTCATCCCCCCGCCCCATTACCCCCCATCCTTCTCTCCCCACCCCCCACCCCCGCCAGGTTCTCAGCTCCTGCATTTCCCCTCACCCAAGAGACAAGCCCTTTTTCTGGTTTCAACCCCGTGTGTGAGTTTTGCCTTCTTTAGAGTTCAGGAGATATTAGGAGTAGAGCTGGGCTTCCCTGGGGGCTCAGTGGTAAAGAATCTACTTGCCAAAGCAGGAGACGCAGGTTCGATCCCTGGTCCGGGAAGATCCCTGGAGAAGGAAATGGCAACCCATTCCAGTATTCTTATGGGAGAAATCTCATGGACAGAGGAGCCTGATGGGCTATAGTTCGTAGGGTTGCAGGGTCGTACATGACTTACCAACTGAACAACAACAAAGTTGAAGGGGAGTGGCTGGATCTAGAGCAGGGGTGACCCTGCCAAGGGCTCTCTATCTGAAGCTTGTACCAGCTTGTATTTCCAGCAGCTGTGTGCCCAGAGAGCTCAGCTGCTCTCGGATGTCCAGTGGTTGGAATGATCCATCTTTTTATTTTAGCCCTTCTGGTGGGTGTGAAGTGGTATCTTGTGCTTTTAATTGACATTTTTCTGGTGACTCATGGTCCTTTACACATTTCCAAGTACTTATTGGCCTTTTCTGCATCTTTTGTGACTTTTCTGTTCATGTCTTTATTGTTGAGGTATGGGAGTTTTATCTATATTCTGGATGTACCTCCATGTCAAATGCACCTATTGAGAATATGTTGGTGACTTACTTTCTAAAACAAAGTATCGCTTTTGATGAGCAGAACATGTTTCCATGTTATTGTCTTGGTGAAATGATAACTTTTTTGTATTTACTGTTTCTTTGGGTTACAGAATATCTTATTCTTAAAACACAGAGCTTTAATTTGCAAAAGCTCTTCCTTGATTGTTCCTATTTAAATAAAAGCTGCTCTTATTTATTTGTGTCAGGCTCTTGGATTTTTATGAGGACATGAACTAGATTTTTGGGGAAGTTGCTTTTGTGCCTGAATTGCTTGTTTTTCTGGACTCAGTCTTGGTGTGTTTCTGCTTTGTTGGTGATTATTCTGTCCAGTCCCACTTGTACCTGGACTGTCTGATGACGGTTTGTTGAGGTGGGCCTGGTGGGCGGGAGAATGCCTAGTGGGTACAGTGCCAATTGGGATAGAATTCCTTAACCAGCTAATCTCGTCATGGGGTCTTTCAAAGGACCTGAGAGGTCTTGGGCTGTGTTTTTTTTCAGTTCTGATTTCTTCATTGAAATGCATCCATTTCTGTCTTCCTAGATTGCCTCAAAAACTTGATGGTTTGTGTTCATTTGTATTTATGTTTCCTTTTGAGAGTTCTCCTGGTGGGAGGGTGAGGGGTGGGCTTTGTAGGCTGATTGGGCTGTGACGGAGGCGACATTGGGGGCATATATTCAGGCTTGGGGAGAAGGCTGTGCTGGGGCCTCTAGGGGTAAGATTCACCCATGAGGTGAAGTCGAAAGCAGCAGAACTCTCGGGGTGTTCTAAGTGCTCTCTGGTGGGAATCCATTGGAGGGATTTAAGAAGGGAAGGGCCAGGATCTAGGCTGCAGAGGAGGGGTGAGACAGGTGGCCGGGTTGGTGGTGGATTGGGATCGGGGTCATGCTAGAGCAGATGGATCAAGGGCAAGGAAGGTGCTTGGTGTGTGGGGATGTGCTGAGGGAGTCCGTGTCTTCCTCCCAAGATGTGTCTGGGCATACTTATGGGTGACACCCCAGAGGTGCCTCCCCATACTGTGATGGTGGGGTTGTAGTTCCCTGTTTAACCTTGAGGTCCCAGCTCAGTGCTCAAGGTGTTCCCAGGCCCCAGAGGGTGTGTCTTCTCCGTCCTCTAGCATTGATGCAGATGTGGCTGGGACTCTGCTATTCTTCTCTGCCTCTCATGTCATTGTTTCCTTGTTTTCTGGTTGTCATCTGTTGTGGTTGTGGACATGTCCTCAAAGTTATGTGTAAATTAGAAGTAAACAGATGCTTCTTTCTTTTAATAATACTCAGTAAGTGGGTGTGGAGGGAGCAAGGTTTCAGAGGGTTTTTTTTTTTTTTCTTTTTTTAATTTCGATATAGTTGCTTTAAAATGTTGTATTAGTTTCTACTGTATGATGACGTGAACTGACTATATGTATGCATATATTCCCTCCACCTCGGCCCCCCCCCCGCCCATCCCACCCATCTAGGTCACCCCAAAACCCCGAACTGAGCTCCCTGCACTATACAGTAGCTTCCCACTAGCACTATACATGTCCATCTCAACCTCCCAATTCAACCCACTCCCACTTCCCCTCCACCCCCCACATCCACAAAGATTCTCTACACCTTTATCTCTGTTCCTGGCCTGCAGATAGGTTCGTCTGTCCTGTTTTGCTAGATTTCACATATATGTGTTAATATACAGTATTTGTTTTTCTCTTTCCAACATCTATCACTCTGTATGACAGATTCTAGGTCCATCCACATCTCTACAAATGACCCAGTTTTGTTCCTTTTTATGGCTGAGTAGTTTTCCTTTGTATATATGTACCACATCATCTTCTCTTTTTTCTTTGGCCACACCACGGGGAGTGTGGGATTTTAGTTCCCCAAGCAGGGATCAAACCCATGCCTCCTACACTGGAAGCATGGAATCCTAACCACTGGACTACCAAGGAATTTCCCTGGACCACATGTTCTATATCCATTGGTCAGTGATGGATGCTTAAGTTGCTTCAATGTCCTGGCTATTATAAATAGTGCTGCAATGAACGTTGGGGTGCCATGTGTCTTTTTAAATTATGGTTTTCTCAGGGTATATGCCCAGTAGTGGGGTTGCTGAATCATCTGGTAGTTCTATTTTCAGTTTTTTTAAGGAACCTCCATACTGCTCTCCATAGTGGTTGTATCAGTTTACATTTCCAATGCAAGAGGTTTCCCTCTTATCCATACCCTTTCAAGCATTTATTGTTTGTAGATTTTCGATGAAGGCCATTCTGACAAGTGTGAGGGGACACTGCATTGTGATTTTGACCTGCACGTCTCTAAAAATTAGTGATGCTGACCATCTTTTCATATGCCTCTTGGCTATCTGTATGTTTTCTTTGGAGGAATGTCTGTTTAGGTCTTCCACCAGTTTTTTGATTGGACTTTTCTTTATGTTGAGCTGTGTGAGCTATTGGTATATTTTAGAGATTAGTCGCTTGTCAGTTGCTTCATTTACAAAATATTTTCTCCCATTTTGGGGATTGTTTTTTTGTCTTGTTTATGGTTTCCTTTGCTTTGCAAAAGCTTTTAAGTTTAATTAGGTCCTATTTGTCTATTTTTGTTTTTATTTTCATTAGTAAAGGAAGTGAGTCAAAAAGGGTGTTGCTGTGATTTACGTCAAAGGGTGTTCTTCCTGTGTTTTCCTCCAAGAGTTTTATAGTATCTGGGCTTAAGTTTAGGTCTTTTATCTATGTTGAGTTTGTTTCTGTGTATGGTGTTAGGGAGTGTTCTAATTTCATCCATTTACATGTAGTTGTCCAGTTTTCCTAGCACCAGTTATTGAAGAGACTGTCTTTTCTTCATTGTGTATTCTTGCCTCTTTTGTCATAGATTAGGTGACCACAGGTGTGTGGGTTTTTCTCTGGGTTTTCTGTCCTGTTTCATTGATCTACATTTCTGTTTTTGTGTCAGTACCATACTGTCTTGATGACTGGAGCTGTGTCGTATAGTTTGCAGTCAGGAAGCCTGATTTCTTCAGCTCTGTTTCTCTTAAGATTGCTTTGGCTCTTTGGGGTCTTTTGTATTTCCATATAAATTGTAAATTTTTTTGTTCTAATTCTGTGAAAAATGCCATTGGTGATTTGATAGAGATTGCATTGAATCTAATGATTGCTTTGGGTAGTATAGTCATTTTCATAATATTGATTCTTCTAATCCAAGCGCATGGTATATCTCTCCATTTGTTTGTGTCATCTTTTATTTCTTTCATCAGTGTCATATCGATTTTTGAGTACAGGTCTTTTACCTCCCTAGGTAGATTTATTCTTAGATATTTTATTCTTTTTGTTGCAATGGTAAATGGGAGTTTCTTTGATATTTCTTTCTCAACTTTTGTCATCAGAGTATAGTAATGCAAGAGGTTTCTGTACATTAATTTTGTATCCTGCAACTTTATCAAATGCATTGATTAGCTAAAGTAGTTTTCCACTGACTTCTTGAAGATTTACTCTGTATAGTATCATGTCATTTACATACAATGTCAGTTTTACGTCTTCTCTTCCAGTTTGAATTTCTTTTATTTCTTTTTCTTCATAGCTAGGACTTCCAAAACTATGTTGAATAATAGTGGTGAGAGTGGACATTCTTATTCAGTCTTATTTCTGATGTTAAGAGAAAATGCTTTTAGTTTTTCACCACTGAGAATATTTGCTGTTGGTTTGTGATATACAGCCTTTGTTATGTTGAGGTAGGTTCCTGCTCTGCCCATTTTCTGGAGAGATTTTATCATGGATGAATATTGAATTTTGTTAAAAGCTTTTTCTGTCTCTATTGAAATGATCATTTGGTTTTTATTCTTTAATTTGTAGATATGGGTTATTGCACTAATTGGTTTATGTGTATTGAAGAACCCTGGGATAAATCCCACTTGATCATAGTGTATGATCCTTTTTTGTGTGTTCTTGAATGCTGTTTGCTAGTATTTTGTTGAAAAGTTTTGCCTCTATTTTCATCAGTGATATTTGTCTGTAATTTTCTTATTTTGTGCTTTTTCTGTCTGGTTTTGGTATCAGGGTGATGGTGGCCTTGTAGAATGAGCTTGGGAGTGTTCCTTCCTGTGCAGTTTTTTGAAAGAGGTTGAGAAGGGTGGCTGTTAGATCTTCTCTACATGTTTGATAGAATTTGCTTGTGAATCCATCTGGTCCTGGATTTTGTTTGTCAGAAGATTTTTAATTGGAGTTTCAATTTCATTACTTGTGATTATCTGTTTAAAACTATCTTCTATTTCTTCTTGATTCAGTCTTGGGAGATTGTACCTTTCTAAGAATTTGCCCATTTCTTCCAGGTTGTCTGTTTCATTGGCCTATAGTTGCTTGTATAATCTCTTATAGAGAAGGAAATGGCAACCCCCTCCAGTATTCTTGCCTGGAGAATCCCATGGACAGAGGAGCCTGGCAGGCTACAGTCCATGGAGTCACAAGAGTTGGATACAACTTAGCAACTAAACCACCACCATAATCTCTTATGATCCTTTGTATTTCTGTGGTATTAGTTGTAATTTCTTCTTTTTCTTTTCTAGTTTTATTGACTTGAATCCTCTCCCTTTTTTTTTCTTGATGAATCTGGTTAACAATTTATCAGTTTTGTTTCTTTTCAAAGAACCAACTTTTAGTGTCATTGATTTTTGCTATTATTTCATTCCTTTCTATTTCATTTATTTCTCTTTGATTTTTATGATTTCTTTCCTTCTACTAACTTTGGGTTGTGTTTGTTCTTTTTTCTCTAGTTGCTTTAGGTATAGGGTTGTTTATTTGTTATTTTTCTTGTTTCTTGAGATAGGATTGAATTACTCTAAACTTTCCTCTTAAAACTCCTTTTGCTGCGTCCTGTAGATTTTGGGTTGTTATGTTTTTGTTGTCATTTATTTCTAGGTATTTTTACAATTTTCTCTTTGATTTCTTCAGTGATGTCTTAGTTACTTAGTAGCATATTATTTAGCCTCCATGTGTTTGTGCTTTTTACAGGTTTTTTCCTATAATTGATTTCTAACCTCATAGCATTGTGGTAGGAAAAGGTGCTTAATATGATTTTAACTTTCTTAAATTTACTGAGACTTGGTTTATGACCTAAGATGTGACCTATCCTGAAGAATTTTCTGTGTGCGTTTGAAAAGAATGTATATTCTGTTTCTTTTGGATGGAATATCCTCTAAGTATCAATTAAGTCTGTCTGGCCCGTTGTATCATTTAAAGTTTGTGTTTCCTAATTTATTTTCTGTCTAGATGATCTGTCCATTGGTATAAGTGGGGTGTTAAATCCCCCCACTATAATTATATGACTGTTGATTTCTCCTTTTATTGCTGTTAACATTTGTCATATGCTTTGAGGTGTACCTATGTTGGGTGCATAGGTATTTACAGTTGTTATATCTTCTTCTTGGATTGATGCCTTGACCATTGTGAAGTGTTCTGCCTTGGCTCTTGTAATAGTCTTTATTTTATTTTAAAGTCTAGTTTATCTAATTGCTACTCCAGCTTTCTTTTGATACCCATTTGCATAGAATACCTTCTTCCATCCCCTCACTTTCAGTCTGTACGTGTCTCTAGGTCTGAAGTGGGTCACTTGTAGACAGCATGTATACAGGTCTTGTTTTTTTTATTCATTTAGCCAGACTTTTGGTTGGAGCATTTAATCCATTTACATTTAAGACAATTATTGATATGTATATTCCTATTGCCATTTTCTAATTGTTTTCGGTTTGTTTTTATAGGTCTTTTTCTTCCCTTGTGTTTCCTAGAGAAATTCCTTTAGCATTTGTTGTAAAGCTGGTTTGGAAGTGCTGAATTCTCTTAGCTTTTGCTTGTCTGTAATGCTTTTGATTTTTCCATCAAATCTGAACCAGATCCTTGCTGGCTAGTATAATCTTATTTGTAGGTTTTCCCCTTTCATCAGCCACATATCTTGCCATTCCCTTCTGGCCTACAGAGTTTCTGCTGCCAAATCAGCTGATAACCTTTTGGGGATTCCCTTGTGTGTTATTTTTTGCTGTTCCCTTGCTGCTTTTAATATTTTCTTTGAATTCAATTTTTGTTAGTTTGATTAATATGTGTCTCAGTGTCTTTCTCATTGGGTTTATCTCCTTGAGTAGGGAAATCTCTGCTTCCTGGACTTGGGTGGCTGTTTCCTTCCTCATGTTAAGGAAGTTTTCGACCAATCTCGTCAAATATTTTCTCAGACCCTTTCTCTTTTCTTCTTCTGAGACCTCTATAATTCAGTGTTGTTGTGTTCAGTGATGTCCCAGAGGTCTATGAGACTGTCCTCATTTCTTCTCATTCCTTTTTCTTTATTCTGCTTCTCAGTGGTTATTTCCAGCATTTGATCTTCCAGCTTACCTATTCATTCTTCTGTCTCAGTTATTTTGCATTGATTCCTTCCAGTGTATTTTTCATTTCAGTTGTTGTACTGCTCATCACTCTGTATTCTTTAGTTCTATGGGTCCTTGTTGAACATTTCTTGTATTTTCTTGATCCACGCCTCCATTCTATTTCTGAGATTTTGAATCATCTTTACTATCATTCCTCTGAATTCTTTTTCAGATTGGTTGCCTGTTTCCTCTTCATTTATTTGGTAAGGTTTTTACCTTGCTCCTTCATCTGTAACATATATTTTTTTGTCATCCCATTGTTTTTGGTGGGCAGGGCTGTGTTCCTGTCTTGCTGGTTGTTTGACCTGATTAGTTCAACACTGGAATTTGCCGACAGTTGAGTGGAGCTGTGCGTTGGTGCTGAAATGAGGACCTCTGGGAGACCTCACACTGACGAATTTCCCTGTGACCTGAAGTTCTCTGTTAATTCAGAAGTTTGGACTTGGCACTACCACCACAGGGAGCTCAGGCCCAACCCCTGGCCTGGCAACTAAGGCCCAGTAAGCCTTAAAGTGCAGCAAAAAGGAAAAAAAAGCAAGCAACAAGCAGAAAAGAACAGAACAATACCAAACAATAAAGTAAGATAAAAATTAGGAAAGTAAAAATTATAAATTAGAGAAATAACTCTAAAAATTAAACAAGAAGACAAAATGATAACAGCAAAAAAAAAAAAAAAAAGTAAAAGAAAGAAAATAAAGCAATTTAAAAATTAATTAGAAAAAGAATAAACATAAAAGGTAAAAACATAAAAATAGAACTTCCCTGGTTGTCCAGTGGCTAAGACTCTATGGTCCCGTTGCACGGAGCCTGAGTTCAATCCTTGTTTGGGGAACTAGGTCCCACATGCCACAACTAAAAATTCCACTTGCTGCAAGGAAAGTCAAAGATCTCACTCTCATGTGACACAGCTAAGACCCAGCACAGCCAAATAAATAAATAAAAATGAATAATTATTGAGAAAAAAGATAAAAAAAATATTCTCCATGCCTCCTCTTCCAGTGTTCTTCCTTCTACTGTAAGCTACAGCCTACTCCTGCCTCCCCAGTAGACCCTCCAAGACCTCCAGAGAGGTCTCTGGACCTGCTTTGTCAGCCTCATGTCTGCATGTGTTCCCCTCACTAGCATCTGTTCCTGAAGCTGGCCCGGAGCACACATGCCATGTAGGCCAGCTGGGGCGTAGGCCTCCACTGGTGTGCCCATAGGGGCTGGCGCAGCCGGGGGAGAGGCCTTGGAGGCGGGTGGCGTCCGGCTTGCCTGCACCTGCATGGCTGGAGGAAGCCCTGTCAGGGGCAGGACTTGGGCTGCCAGTACTGTGTGGCTGGAAGAGGCCTTCGTGGGTGTGAGGGCTCAGGACTGGGGTCCACACAGCTGGAAGAGGCGTGGGGGCTGGACTCAGGTCCAAGATGCAGGTGTCTGGAAGGGGCCTGGGGTGGTGGGGGGACCGGGTGGTCTTAGGCCTGAGATCTGTGCAGCCGAGGGCCCCAGTGGGTGGTGGGGCTTTCAGACCCAGGACCCCCATGGACTCACCGGGGCTGAGTGGGCGGAGGGGCTGTGTTCCCCTCCGATCCCCAGCCTCCCAAAGCGCCCCCCGCCCCCCCCCATCCTTGCTGATCCCTTGGTGGTGAGTGGGTTCCTCTGAGTGTGGAAACCTTCCCTCTCCTCCGGACATCCTCAGTGGTGCCGGTCTGGTCCCACCACCACTCTTCTTCTCTTCCTCCCTCCCACGTCCTACCTGGTTGCTCAGGGGTTCCCCCCGCCCCCTAGGTATCCAGGGTCCCGCACCAGGGCCTCGTCAGTGCGCTGGTTGTGGGCAGATGCAAACGCTACGTCCTCCTACTCCGCCATCTTGATGCTGCCTCTCAGAGGTGTTTTCGGGAAGAAGCACATGAGTATCGCCGTGTGGGGTTTGGAGGTATCTCTGATTCCCAGAGACGTTTTTGCTGAGCTTCTTGAGCAGGGAGAAGCTAATTTGAAATTGATGAGATATCAGGGTCTGATGTTCCAGACGTTGGAGAACCGTGAGCAGTTGTGCTGGCTTTATGAATCAGAGGCCTGCCCTGCTCTCTGTGGGGAAAACGGGGAAGGACTTGGGACTGGGTCGGATTTCCCTCGACCCCAGATGTCTAGTCCTTTCCTCCTGCTGGGCTGTGTGTTAGGAGCCAAGAGAGCGGCCTGGCAGAGTCCCCGCCCCGGCTCCCTGCAAGGCCGCTGCCTGAGGCTGTGCAGTAGGCCTCTCAGCCCGTGTGTGTTTCTCTCTAGGACCGGAAGCTCACCAAACTGGAGAGGCAGCGGTTCAAGGAGGAGGCCGAGATGCTGAAGGGCCTGCAGCACCCCAACATTGTGCGCTTCTATGACTTCTGGGAGTCCAGCGCCAGGGGAAAGCGGTGCATCGTGCTGGTGACCGAGCTGATGACCTCGGGGACACTGAAGACGTGAGCATGTTACCCACCCCGCCAGTCGGGCCCTTGGGGTGGGCTTGGCCTGGGGCTCAAGAGTTGCAATGGCTGAGGCCCCGGGCCTGCATCTGTTTGGGGTGGTCCTGGCTGGTGTGGCCAGCAGCCCTTTCTCAGAAGTGCCCCTGTTTAGGGAGTAAATATACAGCCCTCAGCAACTGGGGGCCCCTTCCCCGCACGAGCCGTGGGTGAGCCACACCCCCACCTGCAGGTATCTGAAGCGGTTCAAGGTGATGAAGCCCAAGGTTCTACGTAGCTGGTGTCGGCAGATCCTGAAGGGCCTGCTCTTCCTGCATACCAGGACGCCCCCCATCATCCACCGGGACCTCAAGTGTGACAACATCTTTATCACTGGGCCCACAGGGTCTGTGAAGATCGGCGACTTGGGCCTGGCCACCCTCAAGAGAGCATCCTTTGCTAAAAGTGTGATAGGTGAGCCCATCTTGTCTCTTCATGCCCCTGTGCTTCGGGGTACCTCCCCACCCCCCCGGGATCACCACCCTGCAAGTGCTGGCTCTCTGCCTGTGACCCCGATGCTGGCTGCAACCCTGGATGCCCTGTGTGTGCATCCCTTAGCTGTGTCCCTTGGGTGCTGAGGCTGACTGGCACCCAAGGGCCTGTGGACACTAAGGGTACTTGGGTGCGGGAGAGAGCTCTGGAGGATAGAAGAATGTGGGGACTTTGTGGTCAGTGAGGCTGGAGCTGCCTTCAGTGGACTGAGGGTGAGGAGGGTGCCCCAGACCCCAAGACCCACAGAGGGAATCTTTGGGGTAGTTTGGGGCATGGAGTGAGCATGAGGGGCATGGGGGCTGAGGGATTTCATGTGAATGGCAGTTTGCTGGCTATTACTGCCTCTGCATTTCTTATCCTCCTCAGAGAAGCTCCTCTGTGGCTGTGGCTGTCGTGAAGACATGGTCTGCAGTTCATGCCAGCTCTATGTGGGGTCGGCTTTGGTCCTGCACATAGCAGGCACTGTGTGTCCACCAGAGCTGGGGGGAGCCCTTCCTGGGTCTTGCAAAGAATGTGCTTGAAGGGGCTGTGGGGCATTTGTTGGGTTCAGGATGTCTGGAAAGTGCCAGTGAGCTGCAGGGTCAGGTGGCTGTAGGGTATGGCTCTGGAAGCTTGGATCAGGTAAGATTGGGAGAGCTCTCCTCCATGCCATGATGTGACGGCCTCTTCCCATATAGCAAGATGAGAGGTGATTAGGGCTTGGCAAGTTCATGGTTTTGTTGTATGGTTGGAGATAGAACTTGACCTGTTTGTGGAAAATGGAACTGCTGGGAATCTGGAAACTTCTCTGGCAGGCTAGTGGTTTTGGGATGTGACAACATCTAGGACAAGGTAGCCACCAGGTGTCTTGTGAATGTGAGGCCTCTGGCTGAATGGGGGAGCTGAGTGGTGATGCAAGGGTTGACTAAGGCCTCGGTTCCCTGTCTGTGAAATGGGTGGAGCAGGTGAGGGCCTGGCTGTGGGCCCCAGGGGCTTGGGGGTACACCACCAAGCCTCTGAGCTGCCAGAGGTGTCCAGGCAGGCTTTGCAGATTTGGCTTTGGAAGTCAGGGCTTCTCTGACAGCTCTTTTTCCTCTTGGAAATGGACTTTCCAGTCGCTGAGTGATGTGGTTGGGTGAGATGAAGCCTGCGTGTTTCTGGAGGCACAGTGAGCCCCACACAGTGTCTGGCTCCATGGGGCTCCCTGATCACCCCACCTCTTGCTCAACTGGAGCCCTCGAAGCTCCACGCTCGTCAGCACATCTAAACAGGTGGTTTAGACAGGGCAGCAGGGCCCTGTCCCCAGCAAGGGGCCTCAGCTGAGCTGGGGTGTGTGGTCAGGTGAAGGATCCCGCAGGCCTGTGAATGAGGCTTTTCCCTCCATGCTCTGTCCAGGGTACAGGGGGGCAGTTGATACTGTGGACCCATTCGAGGTGCAGCCGTCAGAGAGGTTTTGTGCAGATAAGACGTGGTTTGAGATATCTGGCGGTGGCGGCCTCCCAGAGGTTCCCCATGACCCTTGTGGGGTTTGTCCCTGAGGGCCACTTGGATCTGATGCCGTCATGATGTGCTCTCACTGCGTTTGTGCTGGCCGGGCCCTGAATGGGTGGAGGTGAAGTGGGCGCAGTCCTTCCTGCCGGTGTTCACAGCCGTGGAGGCTGGGACTTGGGGGATGCAGAGCTGTGGGGCTTAGGAGGTGCACCCAGAGGTCCCCGGACACATGTGTGTTTGGGTGCTAGCACACACACATTCTTCTTAACATTTAGATTTAAACAGCTGTGTTGTAAGGAAAGAGAAAAAAGTTCGGTGTCTGTGGCCCTAGCACAGGTGCAAAATTGGCATCTCCCACCATCCCACCTTGGAGCTGGGCCCCCCACACACCCACTGTCCACTCTACTCCCACAAAGTCAGGACATCTTGGGTCCTTGGGGTATTTCTTGCAAAGCAGCATTTCTGGTTCCCAAGGGTCTCAGAAGAGACTGAGCTGATTGATCAGGAGTCCTGAACAGGTAAGTTGGGTCCTCTCTGAGCCGGCTTTGCTCCCAGCTGCTTACCAGCAGCCCTGAGGCTCCTCTCTCTTATCCTTGTAGATGGACATGGCCAAATGCCAAAATTTTCAGTATTATCGTATGGTTCAAAAACCCAAAAGGATGAAAAATTGCCAGTACAAGATCCCTTGAACTCCAGTTCTCTCTCCATTCATCATTATTTCTGATGGAATCTTCCAGAATTCTTTATGCATGTGTGTAACTCAACTCAGCATAGATTCTTGTGTTTTCCATTTTTTACCCAAACTGTTAACTTTTTTTTTTTGTAAATATATAATACATCTTAAGTTGAAATCATGGGTAAAGGAGAAAAAATTAAAATCACCCTTAATCTGCCTGCATGCCAGATACCCCCAAACCTCATGCTTTTTAACACACTAGTTTCTACTGTTTTATATCTGCTTTTTTAAAAAAACTGGAACGTTTGGAGAATCTTCCAAGGTCAACAAAGATGGAGAAGTTGAAATTAAAAGCAGTCTTATTGAAATTGATGGCCCCATTTCTTTGCATTCAGCTTGACAGATGCTCAGTTGAACTTTTTTATTTTTAATAAAAAGTCTGTGATTTTTTTTTTTTTGTAAAGTCTGTGATTTTTAAAGCAAATATTTGTCACAGAAAAATTAAAAACACCAGACTAAAGGAAAAAGCCATAACCCCACCTTCTAGATGAGTCATTTTGGTCTGTGCTTATTGTTTTATATGGGATGGTCAGCATGCATGTACAATCATATATTTTGCTTATTTTACTCAGTCTATGTGAGTCTATCATGTCCTTAAAAATTCAGAGTAAGCTTTGTTTTAAAATCTCTTGTGCTTAGAATGGATGGGCATAACACGTTGCTGATACCTGCCAGATGATTGGCGCCTGCCCAGCTGTCCCCAGGAGCCACCTTTAGTGAAGAGGATCACTGTCAGGGATGCTCTGTCTGTCTAGGGACATGGGGGCCTTTCTGGGCTTTTACAATTTACGTAGCTCTATGGTGACCCCAAGTTTTTGTCTGCTCTGGGTTATCCGGACCTGTAGCCAGGAAGGATATGCTCAGACTTCTGCCTCCTCAAAGAGAGGCACCTCCATGATTTCTGGCACAGACCCTGTCTCCTGGGAAGTAATGGTCTCCCAGCTCTGTGATCAAGGGATGGCGCTATAAACTGATCCACTCTTGAATTGGGAGGGTGTGACGCGGGGGCGGATTTGGGGGAACTTCTATCAGTAAAGCAGAATCCTGTTTGAATCCTGGATTCTAGAACCAATGGCGAGGAGCATGGGGGCAGGGCCCGTCCTGGCTTGTGGATGGGGGAGGAGGTGCGGGACTCTGATGAGAGGCCCAGGGGCCTCCGGGGCCCAGCAACCCCTGACCCTGCGTCTTCTGCTCCTGGGTGCAGGTACCCCCGAGTTCATGGCCCCAGAGATGTATGAGGAGCACTACGATGAGTCCGTGGACGTGTACGCCTTCGGGATGTGCATGTTGGAGATGGCCACCTCGGAGTACCCCTACGCGGAGTGCCAGAATGCCGCCCAGATCTACAGGAAGGTCACCTGTGTGAGTCCCCCGGCCGCTGGGACGGGCTGGCTGTGTGTCCCACCTTGAGCTCTGTGTCACGGGAGCCGTGTGAGGAAGGGGAGGAAGCTGTTTTACACATGGAGAATCAGAGGACTAGTAGGGGGTCTCCTAGCTTCCTTGGGGTAGCAGCAGTTGTAACGTGGGCTGTGGGTGGGCCCTGGAGCCTTCACTGGGGCCTCAGGCAGCGCTGCGGGGCTGGAGCACCAAAGGGGCCTCTCCAGGAGGCCCAGGCCACCGGTCTATAGAGACCCTCCTCTGTGCCACCTGGAGGCTGCAGGCTTTCCCGTCTTCTGGCATGTCCCTAGACTTTGATCAGATGGTTTCAGCTCTGAAAACAGCATCCTGTCCCCCCTCTGTGGCTGTCCTGCTGGGTGGGGAATGCAGCAGGAAGCACCCATCCCAGGGCGGCTGGGGCTTCGTGCCTGACTGCCCATCTGTACCTGCAGCCACCAGGCCCCGCCACCTGAGTGCTGGCCGCCTCTCCCCAACGCCAGCGCCCACCTCCCTGCAGCCTCCTCACTTCTGCAGAAGCATGAGGTGCTATGGCTCTTGGAACCCCAGAGCACCTGCCCTTATCCTGCCCTCTACTTTGAGCCCTCCCCGCAGGTCACAGCTTCTTACTGTCCTTTGAGTCTTCATTTTCAGTTATCTGTCAGTCATTTTTCTCACTCTAAGCACCTCCTCTGTGCTGCTGAGGGTGCAAGGTAGAAAGAGAGAGTCCTTGGTTAGTGGCACCAGTGGGTGTGGGTCAGATACCCGCAGAGGTGTGCCACTCCCCAGAGGTGCTGACCAGAGAGGTGCCCCATCGGCCATGGGCAGTGGTCCTCCGGGGGGGCAGGGAGGGACTCAAGGGAGGTTAGGACTTCTTTGCCAGGCCTTGGTGGAGCGCTGGGACCCAGGGTGCAGGTGGAGCTGCTGCTGACCGTGGTCCTGGTTGCGTGTGTGGATGGGGTGGTGGTCCCTCTGCTGGGCTTGGGGAGACAGGGACTGAGTCTCCGGGGCACATACTCCTTAGCCACCTGGGTTCTTTCAGCAGCACCTCTGCCCCCCATTTAGGCCCTGGGAAACAGGACACTGGTCAGGGTCCCAAGGCTCCTACGTGGACCCGTGTTGGTTTGAGTAAAGCAAGGCCTGCCTCCTTGAGGAAATCTGATGAAAGGTGCCTTCCCTGATCCTTGGTGTTTCCTCTGTTTGCTGTGACACCCTCATGCTCTGGGTCCCCTGGGCCCTCCCGCCACACCCATGCACTGGTCCAGCCTCCAGCATCTGCTCCAGTCCTTGGAGGGTCTTGGTTCCCTTTCTTCTCAGCTGCCCCAACTCTGTGCTTCTGAGCCCAGGGATGTGAACCCCTTCAAAACAACACCTTGTTCTGGCACGTTCTGCCACCACCTTCCAGAGATTTAAATGATGGTCTATATGCACACTTACCTGTGTTTGTAGCTTCTCAGACCACTGGTTCCCTCCCCTGTTAGGACTATGGTCTTTCTTTCTGGCATAATTAAATTTCTTTTTCTGTTGGCTTCAGTGGAGTAACATGGGGGTCTCATGTTCAAGGACCCCTCGCCCACTTTTAAAGCCAAGGGCTGTGTCTGTTACTGCACAAACTCCCCTGCATGTCAGACCCAGCATGACCCATTGGTTATGGCCAGATGTCCTAGGCAGGAGTTTGCTGGGCACTTTGGGGCCTCACGTGCACTCCTAGGGTACACTTCTCCTCTCCCCCATCCCTCTCTGTGGGAAAATGTATGCTTAAAAAAAAAAAAGCCAGGACGAGACCTTTGAAGACAGTCTTTTTGAAGGAGAAAGAACATGATGGTTGAGCCCTCACTGTGTTCCAAATCTTCAAAAGCCAGGATCCCCTCCACCCAAACCCCTCCCTGGGCAGATTGCAAATAAGCCCTGCCATCCAGCCCCTGCTTCTCTTGGAATCCCATCTGCTTGTGGGATCAGAACCCAGCTCCCCCCATGCCTCTGGCTGCACACCCCTGGTACCCGCTGGGTTTCTGGTCCGCTTTAGTACTCGGCCACCTCCTGCTCCTGCTGCCTGAAAGTCATCTGATCTGGCCGCCGGCTGTGGACCTTCATCGTGCAGATGCTTGCTTGCAACCCCTTCCAGCCACCAGGCCTTGGAAGTCAGCCCTGCCTGTGACCACAGTGTGGCCAGAGTCTCTGGTGGCCCTTGGCCAGCAATAGTGACCACACAGTGACTTTTGCATCCTCCAGGGAGGTATGGCAAGAAAGGCCAGCTCTTTAGGGTTCCCTGTCCAGCCTCTGAGACCCTCTGGGCTGCTGGCATGGGAGGTCCTGCCTGGCTGGTGTGTGGCCTTGGGTAGGTGTGCCTTCCCCCACCCCCACCTCCTCTGTGCAGTAAGAGTGCAAATGCTCCCTTGTGCGGAGCTGGATTAGGCAGAGTGAGCATCCTTCACGTCTGCTCTGAGTCTCCCCTGAGTCTTTCTCATCCTCAGACCTCACTACTCCCAGTAACCCTTCAGTGGGGCCTTAGAATGAAACGATGCCCCTGTCCCCCAACCCCAAACAAGCCTCTTGCACTTCCCGTTTTCTCTTCTACTGGGGTGAGTGTGAAGTGAGCAAGAAACAGACCCCAGTTCGATGTCAGGTGACTCTGCTCATGTCGTCTTCAGGGCATCAAGCCAGCCAGCTTTGAGAAAGTGCACGATCCTGAAATCAAGGAGATTATTGGGGAGTGTATCTGCAAAAACAAGGAGGAAAGGTGAGTTCCCAGGCAGCGCTGGATCTGGGCTGCTGCTCTGCCTGAAATCACATCCCAAGAGAAGGCAAGGGTTGGGAGACAGACCACTTCAGTCCACAGACGTACTGGGTCCCAACAAGCCTGCTGGGCAGTTGGAGGGCAGCCCCCTGCCTGACTTCTGCTGCCTGGAAGTCAGGCTTTGGGTGCTGTCCTAGAGTCCCCATCCCCTTTACTGGCTGCTTTCTCGCCCACCCAGCCTGGAGTGTGGGGGCTACTGGGGCCTCATCCTGCCCTTGTTGCTTTTTTTCTGTGTTGTCCCTGGCAAGCCTATCCATCCCCCCAGACTGGAGGACACCCCCATGCCAGGGTTCCCATCGAGCCTCATCCTGCCCCTCTCTCTCAACTCCAGGCTGCGACTTTCATGCACCTGTTGTCTGACCCATTTCAAAGTCCCACATTCAAGTCAGAGCCCTCCAGATGCCCCGGGACAAGCTCCCTCCTCAGATCAAGGCCCTTCCTTCCTCAGCTGGTCAGCCAGGAAGCTGGGTGTATGTTCTGAGTCTTCCTCCATCCTTCCTTCTTTCCTCCCCCCTCTCTCTTCTTTCCCTCCCTCTCTCTCTCCTCACTGTTCCTTCCTCCCTCTGTCTCTCCTTTCTTTCCTCCCTCCTTACTCACTCTCTCTTACCCACTCCTTCTTACCTTCCTTCCTTCCCTCCCATCAACCCTCCATCCCTCCTCCCTTCCTTCTTTCTCCCATCTCCCTCTCCCCGCTTCCCCCTCCCCTGCCCCTTTATCCTGCCCATTTCCCAGCTTCCCCATTCCTCCACGTCTCCCCTTAATACCTTTTCCTCATGGCAACCCACTCCAGTATTCTTGCCTGGAGAATCCTGTGGACAGAGGAGCCTGGATGGCTGCTGTCCTTAGGGTCGCACAGAGTCAGACATGACTGAAGCGACTTAGCTTGCATGCATGCGTTGGAGAAGGAAATGGCAACCCACTCCAATATTCTTGCCTGGAGAATCCCAGGGACGGGGGAGCCTGGTGGGCTGCCGTCTATGGGGTCACACAGAGTCAGACACGACTGAAGCAACTTAGCAGCAGCAGCAGCACCCCCTCATATTCCGTCTCTGCTCTTGCACAGCCAGCCCATGCCCCTTCCCCATGTTACTGCGCCCAACATTGACCACTGTCCTTTCTGTCATCTTTCATGTAGGGGCCTGTCCTGACCTCCTGAGTCTTCTCTTTTGCCCCCTGCACGTTATCATGTTTTGTTTCTTAAAGAGAAAATACTAAAAAACTGGAACTATAGCTCACATCAGAAAAGTACAGAAACCACCTCCCAGATCAGGACAGAGCCCCTGGGGGCTGTGACCTCTGCGCCCCTAGGGGCCCTGACTTCTGGGCTTCCCCAGGGTCCCCACAGGCATTTGCCAGCCTGTGTGAGGATTGCTCACCCTTCCCTCCCCTTTTCATGCACGGTGGCTCTCCAGGTGGCATGATTCCACCGCCTGTGGGATGTGTTACCCTCAGTAGAATTGGTGATGGGCCACTGGAACTCAGAGCCCATGGTGACCACAGACAGGAAGCTGGGAGGAATCCAGGCCCTGGACAGCACTGGGATCTGTTTGTGCCAGAGATCAGAAATTAGGCAAGCTTTTAGGGATGTGGATTTGGGCGGCAGAGTGGTCAGCAGGGCAACACGCCACACCACACACCCCCATTCCCGTCCTTGGGAGCCTCCAAAATTATCCCTGCTTCTTGGAGGTCAGGGTCCCTCGGGTGGTGAGCTGGGGAGGTTGGGGCTTGCCTCGTCCAGGTCCAGTTCAGTTTTACCTGGATCCACGGTATCCTATGACAGCTGAGAGCTCGCCAGCATCTCGGCAGGCTTTGTCTGGACAGTGCAGAGCCTGATTTAAAAATTCTTTTCTGAATTACCCAAATCTCTTAATAATGGAGATTTTTTTTTTATAATGAGAGGGAAAAAAAAGGTCTTAATAGAATGTAGTTAGGTGTGTTCAAGTAGCAGGTTCTTCCTCTTCCCCTGAGAGTTAGGAAATGCAGATGTACTGTTTTATGCTGCCCTCGGGGACAGAAATGCCCAGTGAGTGGTATGATCAGAGGACTTTCCCGGGGGGGTGTGAGGCTGGGCAGGTGCAGGACCCTTTCAGCTGGTATGCCCGTGCCCCGCCTGACAGCTGCCTCCTTCCCAGGTATGAGATCAAGGACCTGCTCAGCCACGCCTTCTTCGCGGAGGACACAGGTGTGAGGGTGGAGCTGGCCGAGGAGGACCATGGCAGGAAGTCCACCATCGCGCTGCGGCTCTGGGTTGAGGACCCTAAGAAACTGAAGGGCAAGCCCAAGGACAACGGGGCCATAGAGTTCACCTTCGACCTGGAGAGGGAGACGCCAGATGACGTGGCACAGGAAATGGTAATGTGTGCTTGTTCCTTGGCAAGTCTGGGTGCGTGCCTTGCACGTGTGTGGTTTCCAAACATTGGAACGAAGTCAGAAAAGGAGCGTGGCCCCTCAGTGGGTGTGCAGTTTTGTGAACAAGGATCCCCATTTGTGGAGTGCAGCCGTGAAGGACAGCATAGATTAGAATCACAGCGCTGCACGGTAGGACATCACCTTGGAAATGGTGCAGTGAGAGGATGTTGTGGACCAGTGCAGAGATGCCCCTGGGGACTTTAGCATGTTAGGAAGAGCCCTGTTTTGACCGGATTCTTGCTCATTTTGTGCAGATGTAGGCCTTTGAGTTTTGATCTTTATTTCACTTTGTTTCTGAGGCGCATTGTGGTCTGAAGAGCCTGGCGAGAGCAGGCGTATAGAGATGCTTCATATCACAGGGAGAAAGAGTATATGTGAGAAATAAATTAGACACTAATTTTTACTAGAAAATCTGAGCAAAAGTAAAAATCTACATGCTTATTGCAGTAGAGTGAGTACTTGGCTGCACCTGTCATAACCACAGAAGTGCATGTCCTTTTTTTTCTCTTTTTAAAAAAATAATGTGTCGTTGAAAATAGCACATCTTTCAGAAACACAGTAAGTCACACAAAGGTATGGCTGATGTTTCCTTTACAAGTGGATTCCCTGAACCCCAGTAGGTTTTTTTTTGATTCAGTAAAATGTGTTTTTAAAAATTGAAGTATAGTTGATTTACAATGTTTACGTGTGCAGCAAAGTGATTCAATTATATATGTTTATGTATTTTTTTGTATATGTGTATATATATTCTTTTTTAGATTCTTTTTAATATAGGTTTTTACAACATATTGAATATAGTTTTCTGTGCTATATAGTAGGTCCTATTTTTTTACCTGTTTTGTATATAGTAGTGTGTATCTGTTAACCCCAAATTCCTGATTTAACCTTCCCCTCCGTTGCCCTTTGGTGACTGTAAATTTGTTTTCTGTGTCTGTGAGTCTATTTCTGTTTTGTTCATTTGTATTGTACAATACAACTACAACTTATTTAATCCTTTTTTAAGATGCCACATATTAGTGATATTATGTGATATTTATATCTGTCTTTACTTCACTGTCTTTACTTCACTTAGTATGGTAATCTCTAGGTCCATCCATGTTGCTGCAGTTGACGTCATTTCATTCTTTTTTACAGCCGAGTAATATTCCCTGGTAGCTCAGTTGGTAAAGAATCTGCCTGTAGTGCAGGAGAGCCCGGTTCGATTCCTGGGTTGGGAAGATCCCCTGGAGAAGGGATAGGCTACCCACACCAGCATTCTTGGGCTTCCCTTGTGGCTCAGCTGGTAAAGAGCCCACCTGCAATGCGGGAGACCTGGGTTTGATCCCTGGGTTGGGATGATCCACTGGAGAAGGGAAAGGCTACCCACTCCAGTATTTTGGCCTGGAGAATTCCATTGACTGTATAGTCCGTGGGGTCGCAAAGAGTCAGACACGACTGAGCGGCTTTCACTTTTCCAAAATTCCTTTTATTTAAGGAATGATCCTTTATATGTGCAGTATCATGTCTTCTTTGTTCATTCACCCGTCCATGGACATTTAGGTTGCTTCCATGTCTTGGCTGTTGTAGATAGTGCACTGTGAACACTGGGGCGCATGTATTTTTTTCAAAATTGAGTGTTTGTCTTTTCTAGTTATATGCCTAGGAGTGAGATTGCTGGATCATATTGTAACTCTATTTCTTAAGCAACCTCCATACTATTCTCCAAACTGGCTGCATCAATTTACATTCCCCCCAACAGTATAGGAGGGTTCCCTTTTCTCCACATCCTTGCCAGCAAATGCAATTATTTGTACTTTTGAAAATGACCATTCTGACAAGTGTGAGGGGATACCTCATTTTAGTTTTGATTTGCCCTTCTTGAATAATTAGCAGTGTTGAGCATCTTTTCCTGTACCCATTGGCCATCTGTATGTCTTCTTTGGACAGGTGTCTAGTTAGGTCTTCTGCCCATTTTTTTGATTGGGCTTCATATATATATATATATATATATATAATCAGTTCAGTTCAGTTCAGTCGCTCAGTCATGTCCGACTCTTTGTGACCCCATGGACTGCAGCATGCCAGGCTTCCCTGTCCATCACCAACTCCCAGAGCTTACTCAAACTCACATCCATTGGGTCAGTGATGCCATCCAACCATCTCATCCTCTGTCGTCCCTTTCTCCTTCCTCCTTCAATCTTTCCCATCATCAGGGTCTTTTCCAGTGAGTCAGTTCTTCACATCAGGTGGCCAAAGTATTGGAGTTTCAGCTTCAGCATCACTCCTTTCAGTGAATATTTGGCTTTTATATATATATATATATATATATATATATATATATAGAGAGAGAGAGAGAGAGAGAGAGAGAAAGCTATATGAACTGTTTGCATATTTTGGAAATTAATCTGTTTTCAGTTGCATCATTTGCAAATGTTTTACTTCATTCTGTAGATTTTTTTGTTTTGTTTTGTTTATAATTTCCTTTGCTGTGCAAAGACTTTTAAGCTTAGATCCTGTTTATTTTTGCTTTTATTTTCATTACTCTAGAAGACAGATCCAAAAAAAATATTGCTGCAATTTTTGTCAAAGAGTGTTCTGCCTGTATTTTCCTCTAATTTTATTATATCTAGTCTTACACGAGGTCTTCAATCCATTTTGAGTTTATTTTTGTATTTGATGTTAGAGGATGTTCTAATTTCATTTGTTTACATGTAGCTGTCCTGTTTTCCCAGTACCACATATTGTCTTTTCTCCAGTGTATATGCCTGCCTCTTTGGGGGGTAGATTAATTGATCCTAAGTGTATGGGTTTATTTGGGGGCTTTCTGTCCTATTCCATTGGTCTGTATTTCTGTTTGCATGCCAGTACCATACTGTTTTGACAGTCATAGCTTTGTAGTATAGTCACAAGTCAGGGAGCATGATCCCTCTAACTCTGTTCTTCTTTCTCAAGATTATTTTGGCTATTTGGGGTCTTTTGTGGTTCCATACAAATTGTAAAATTGTTTTGTTCTAGTTCTGTTAATAAGGCCACTGGTAGTTTGGTAGGAAAGGACCCTGGTATGGCCCTGGAAGGTGGGCTACAAGGGTTGGAGGGGAGACTGCCTGCATAGGCTCTTGTGGGCAGCATATCTTTGCGACCAGCCTGTGCTGACCACTGGACCATGGAACTCTGGTCAGATGAGGAAGCTGAGGCTGGCCATGCCATGTAAGGTGTGGGAGTCACAAACCAAGGGGACCTCACATGTCAGGTGAGGGGTCCATGGAGCTTGGTTTAGGTGGCTGCAGCAGGCTGGTGCTTGGCAGGAGTGGGAGGTGCATGGCCACCCAGAACCATGCCCTGCACTTGACAGCAGCCTGTGCCTCTGCTGGCGTGTGTGGAGGGTATGACGTCCTGCTGATGACATGGAGCCCATGTCAGGACTCCTTCCCAGCTGCTGGTCACATTCCTGGACTTAGAAACAGACACCTCTGCTATAATCGGATTTAATAGAATTGTTTAGCTCCGTGGCTTCCCGGAGTATCTTTCTATGACCTTGCATAGTGCTGTTGAATTGCTGCGTATTTGCTGAGAGTTGCACTAGGTTAATTACCGGCTTATCTATTTTAGTATAGTAGTTTGTATCTGTTAATCCCTAGACCTCATTTGTCCCTCCCCCTCCCTTTCTCCTTTGGTAACCATAGTTTGTTTTTCATGTCTATGAATCTATTCTGTTTTATATATATCAATAGATTCATTATTTTTTAGATTCCACTTTAAAAAAGTTTAAAAAAAAAAAAAGAATTACCAGCCCATCAGTCCTATGAATTCAGGACCTTTCTTTTTCCGTACTGTGACATTGGTCTGTCCATGTTTTCTGCTGAACTTTAAAGCATAAACATAAGTAGCAATCAAGGTTGTGTATAGGCTGGTATCCTGTGAGCTGAGATTCATGAGGGTGAGTTGCATTTGGTGAGCATCCTGGAGGGACCATGGAGATTGGGAGTACCTGGCCTGCAGCTCTAGCTGTCCCAGTGTTAAGAGGATGGGAGGCAGGCCGAGGGCTGGGACAGCCCTGCTTGGAGATGAGGTAGGTCCCTGGGCGGCCTTGAGGGCTTGTGTCTGTCGACGTGCAGGCACCTCAGAAAGCACAGGTGATGAACAGTGTTCTCATTCCCCCGTGAACACTGCATAGTGGCGGTATGAGAATGACAGGGGACACAGATTCACGTGGTGGCATGTCCTGGAGGCAGCTGGGACCCAGACAGCTGGAGCCATCTGTGTCTCAGATACACCAGCCACGTCCTGCAGCTCTGGCTCCATTCTTGGTTTGTTCCAGACACTCTTCAATTATAGGATGGCGGTGCCCAAATGTGGTCTGGACCCCTTCCTAGGACCTGCCTACCTTCCTGAGAGGACTCATCCCTCCTATGGCTCAACATAGAGAGTGCCCATGGCTCCCAGGCCCTTGGGTGCATGCCTGTGCCTACAGCGGAGGCCGTCTTCACCAAGTCTCTAGCACCTGCCTGGACTCATGGGCAGGAGGTGTCTCTGAGAGTTCACAGCACAGGCCTTGGGCCCAGCTCTTCCCCCTGTGTTTTCTTTAAAAGCACTTTTTCATGGGCACACCCCCATGCTCTATGGCATCCGTGTAGAGGGCAGCACATCATTGTGTTCAGTTAAGGAATAATAAAAACCAGCACATACCCAGCACTCTGTTAAGAATCAGAATGAGCCCAGAGCCCCGGGTGCCTGTGATGAGCTGAAAGTGGCCGCATTTGCACAGTCGGGTCTTCCTCCTGTGTGAATGCCCCGGTTGTTGCTTGTTGCTACTCCTGTCTCCCGGCTGGGCCTTGTAGGTCAGTGCTGGTGCTGCAGCCCTTGGTGAGGGTCTAACTCCCCTCCCTTCCCTTCCCCTCCCCTCCCTTCCCCACACATCTGTAATCACCAGACCCAAAACTGGGGTCTGAGGCTCTCCTTCCTGGGGTCCTGCTGGTAGCTGCCTGAGCCTCTTCTGGGCTGTCCCTGGAGACAGCCTGAATTGGGAATTCTGAGACTTCCAGAAACCCCAGCCTCCTGGCAGCTCTGCTGGGTGGTCACTTGCCGATAGCTTTAACCCAACACAGTTTTAGGACCTGGTCCCCATTCTGGGGACCTGTTGTTAACGCCTGAGATTAGCGAGCGTTAAGTTTTTGAAGATGATGAGGCTGCTTTTCTGAGGCTGCTGGGGGTGGGAGGAGGCTGATGGGATAGCTTTCTCTTCTCCCTCTATCATCACCTTCCAGCAGGTCCTGTGGGGAACATGGGAGGTGGGGGGCGCTGGGGGTGGGGAGAGGATGCTGTGAGGTGGCCCAGGTGGATGTGGATCAGAACAAAGATGCCCCCATGGCCGAGAAAAGGGTAAGTTCTTTAGGGACCTGGGCTGGCTTTGATCTGGAAGTGACCCCTTGGGTAGACCCCCCCAAGGGTGGGAGGGGAGGGGGCTTGGAGCCTAGCCCAGGATTCTTGTGTCAGTGGTACCAGCCCTTTCACCTTCACAGCTTCCAGCTAACAGGATGCCCCAGTGTGGCCAAATTCTCTCCTGATTGGGAAAAAATAGAAGGAACACTTCGGAGAGGATCACTAGGTGGTGACTGTGAAAATGGAGACTTAAGGAAAAATGGGTCATGGGCAGAAAATAGAAATGGCAGGCAGGCGCGTCTGTGGGATGCCTTCTTCTCAGTGGCCTCTGGTCAGGTTGGCCACGTGGGTAGCGCTGAGGGTGGGCGCTGAACCTGCTCGGCCTCTTCAGCGAGTCCTGGCCGTGGGCACAGCCCTGGTTGCACCTCCGCCTCCTGGGCTGAGCCTGGTGGGAGCCTCTGGGTGGACATCCGCACGGTTCATTCTGTCTGGTGGAGTTGTCTTCTGACAGGAGTCTTTTGAAGTGATCACAAACTTAGAGGAAAGTTGCAAATGCAGGACAGGTCTGTTCAAGATGACTCTGGACCCTGAATATATGCATGTCTGCTTCCCACAGATGGGGCCTTGCCTCACAGCTGCCTCAGCTGTCAGAATCCCAAGAGCAGCCCTGCCCTTCCACGGGGCTGGAGCTGTCCAGTGATGCCTTCATGGCAAGAGTGGCTTCATGGGAGAAGGTGATCCACAGGAGGGAAAGAAAGAAAGGGAGAAACAGAGAGACAGGCTGAGAGATGGAGAGGCAGAGGCAGAGAGGGCTGAGAGGCAGAGAGACAAACCGCTTGTGCGTGGCAGTCCTCTGTGTAACCTCCTATCGGCAGCAAACCGAGCATTTCTGCCTCCACAGACCAGTTCTGCTTCTCCTGTGTGCGTTTGTGGACGTGTCCTTCAAACCATCACGGTATCACTTTATTTTCGTGCTCGGAATGCCCCAGATTCAGCCAGTGGGAGGCCTTGGATGCTGGCTTCCGTGTTGTCCTGCTGTCTGTCATCTTCCCAGCATGTCCTCGATTTCAGGCACAGTGAGATGTCTGACTCCCCCCGCCCTCTCCCTGAAAGCCTGGACCTGCCGTCTCATGGGGCGTCCCTGCACCGTCACGGCAGCCGGGCTCCCGTTGTTGGCTGTCATGGCCCCAGGCCCACTCCGTGGGTGGCTCAGAAGCACGCACTACACCGTGTATTATGGATGCTCAGATCTGGTGTATTTATTATGTCTGTTGTACTTTGAAAACTGTGAGTTCACACCATTCCCATCCAGCCCCACAAGGTTTGTTCTTTTGTTTTCTCTCTTTTCACGTGGGGAATCCCACAGTGATGGTGAAGAGCCTGGCTTCTGCTGTCGCATGGTTTTGCCACAGGTATTCTCAGAGGACACCATGATGTTTCCTAGAGATTGTTGACTCCTTTACAGATGCTCTCAAACGCTCTGTTGGGTGAATTGGGTTCAGAGTTTTGCTCGGCATGGGTACCCACCTTCCTGGTCTCTTGTTACTAAATGTACTTCTTTTCTCCCAGCCTCTGTGGTTTCTCAGAGAATGCCCAGGACGACACTGGGGACAGTGTTGGCTGAGGCTCCTTGTACTTGTCCCTGAGCACACAGATGCAGCCAGGACCTCCTTCCTGCCTTTGGCCAGCCTGAGGGAGGGGCTCCGGGAAAGTCCTGGGGCCCAGCCACTGGGAGTCTGCCCTGTGTTCTGGCCCTGCCAGAGGCAGATTGGGATCTCCCTTCCCCTCACACACCTGGCCTATGGTTACAGGCATCTGCTGTATTGCCACAGACCCAGGAGCTGGATTACTGTAGGTTTAGATGGTCAGTCTCCCCGTGGATCTACAGTCAGTGGTGGGAGGATGCTTACTTCCGGGATGATGAGAGTGTCCATGACAGGGATGAGCTTGGTAAGCTTGGTTATGGGGGTGAGGGACCCTAGGAGGGGACTTGGGGCAGAGACTCCTCAGGCAGGAGGTGGCAGTGCAGGTGTCAGGGTCCCCTGGAAGTGGGGATGTGCTGCTGGAGCTGATCCTAGTGATGACATGGCGATTTCCTTTGCAGATTGAGTCAGGATTTTTCCATGAGAGTGATGTGAAGATTGTGGCCAAGTCCATCCGTGACCGTGTGGCATTGATCCAGTGGCGTCGAAAGAGGATCTGGCCAGCGCTGCAGCCCCAGGAGCAGCGGGAGCTCGGCAGCCCTGACAAGGCCAGGGGCCCACCCACGCCCCTGCAGGTCCAGGTGACCTACCACTCGCAGGCCGGGCTGCCAGAGTCTGAGGAGCCCGAGGCCGACCAGCACCTCCTCACCCCCGCGCTGCCGGCCAGCGCCACCTCCCTGGCCTGTGAGTGCTGCCTTCTCCAGGCGCCCTCTCCCCCTGCACCGCCCCTCCTCTCACCCACATGTGGGTATGAATGATTGGTATGGGCACGCATTTCTTCAGGGAGGGATTCCCCTGGGAGGCATCCCCATGTGGCAGAGAGATCTGTGACCAGAGGCTCCCTGAAGTCTGGCCTCCCAGGGCAGACTCAGAACTGAGCCAGTGGGTCTGGAGCTGACTCAGTTCAGCTACTCATCCCCTCCGGAGGCTCTCAGCCCAGCCTCACAGGGCACCTGAGGGGCTATCCCTCTGCCCTGGATTCCCTGACCGGTGGAGGCGTCTGAGCCGCACGCTGTGGTTCTGAGGTTGCCAGTGGCTGCAGCCTCCAGTCTTGCTGTGGTCTTGGTTGTGAGTTTTACTGCTTCAATTATCCGTCCCCAAGGTTACCTCCCTTCTGGTCCTGTACTTGTGACCTTTAGTATGTTTCCTTGGGAATGCTACCGATGGATTGGTGAGAATTACTTTGTACCTGACTTCTTCTCAGACCACTGGAAGGGAGAATCCAGTGTCTTCTTGAAGTCTGAGTAGAAATTCTGCCTTTACCCTCACTATCTTAAAAATTCAGCTGTGAGCCATGGATGGAGGATGTAGCCTTTTCTGTCTGTTCTGTAAATAAGTGTGGAGAGTTGAGCTGCCTGCCCAGGCCACGATTTTAGGTGTTTTTGTGTGGAAAGACCAAAATAGTCTGTTTATTTAATAGTTACATCCTTTCTTTATCAGTAGAATAGCTAAACATTCTTCAAAGTAGGCTGTTTAAATTCAAACCAGCAGCTGGCTGTCACTTTAAGACAAGTTGCCAACTGTTTACTTTTCTCCTACCTGCTCAAGTTTGCTTTGGAGAATAGAATCATTACATCATTACTACACTTTCTGATAAACCAAAAAATTGATTCACGAGTATAAACTTTTTGTAGGAAAAAGCTTTCCACACCTGGCATACCACTACACACTTTGAGAACATAATTTTTGGTTGAGCAATTTTTAGGACAGGAACTAAGAAATCTCCTTTTGTTGAGCTTTGCAGAGATGCAGTCTGGGACCTAGAATAGGCTTTGCTGTGGTAAGACGTCGTGATACAGGCTTGACCTGCTGCATGGACGTGAATCGACAGATGAGTTTAGAGTGGACGTGTGTCTGCACACGGATCCGCTTCCTGACTGACTAAGTGTGAGGAGTGTGCTTCATGTCACAGCCATAGTTCTCAAAAGCATTTTTACCCATTTATTGTATTGGGTTGGCCTCAAGGTTTGCTTGGGTTTTTCCAGGACACCGAACAGAAAAGCCCAGACGAAGTTTATGGCCAACCCAATAATTTCTTTAAAGTAGATAATATAGTCACATTGTATAAAATTCAGAAACTCCAAGAGGATATACAGCAAAAGCCGGTTAATTTTCTTCCCTGGAGGTCGCTGATGTTAAACGTCTTTTAACTTTCACTTCCAGAGATTACACCTTCCAGACATCATCTGGACACATGCACGTGTACACACAGGCACCGTGTCTCCCTGTGATCCACAGTCCAGCATCCTGCACATGTTCTTCTGCACCTTGCTGTGGGTCAGAGCAGAAAGCCTGTGCTCAGCCATCCCTCTGGCCGCAGTGCCTGTAGCCGGCTGGACCACGCTGGCTTCATAAAGATAAACTCGTGGGGACAGCAAGCAGCACACATGTCACTATAGAGGACCTGGTCTTAGGTGACAAGATGGGCACACGGACTTTCATATATTAGCAGGTGCAGCGAGTCTCAGATAACTTCCCGCTGTGCCTTCTGTAAGCTACCCACCACAGTCCCGATCAAGCTCGAGCCAGCATCAGTGACCATGAGAACACAAGTTTTCCATAGCTTAAAAATGATTTTTTAAAGTAATTTTTATTATACAAATAAACACATTCACTTAAAAATGTAAAATGTCACTTACATGGTTAAAATCACTCTACTTGGAACTGGTCTCGCTCACTCTGGTGCACTTACTCCGTCTCTATCTTTCTTTCCCATGCCCACACTCTCCATTTCTCATGTGCACATACATGGTCTGTTTCTGTCTGTCTCTCTCCCTCTCTCTAAGTAACAGTAACGACTAGCCACCTCATCAGAAATCAGAGCCACTTGTTTAACTGGTTTTTCACAATCAAACCTCACTATTCATAAGTCTTCCTGGGTCAAAATAAGTTCTACTCAGCTCTTGGGAAAAATTATTTTATTGCAAAGCTAACAAGAGTCCTCTTGTCCTTTATTTGTTTAAAGTGAAAACTGAAAGTTTAAATCCACACTGAAAGGTGTCCTGTAGAACTAGCTTGGTGTTCATGGATGGCGAATCCTAATGTTTAGGTAGCTTTTGGAATCTGGAGGCGGTAAAACAGAAACGCCACTTCAAACAGGTTTTTGCTCTCTGTTCTTGCCTGGCACGACCATACAGGTGCCCGGTCCTCCCAGGTGTGTCTTGGTGAGACCAGCTGGTGGACCATGGCGGTCCTGTCTGTGTCACCTTGTACAGGCAGCTCCTTCCATCTAGGCTGGGTTTCACAGGCCAGTCTAGGCTTACCTTGGGTGAGGCTGGCCTCTTGGGAGGCTGCAGAGCCTTTGGGTCCTCCTCTCATGGCCTCCCAGTGGGGCAGAGGCCTTGTCAGCCCCATTTTGAAGCCACCTTAGACCCGAGCCTGTGAAGTGAGGGATTAGATTTGGACCTAAGTCTTCCTAATTCAGGCTCTTTGCTGTGGTGAATGGAGGTGGTCAGGGCCCTCTCCCACTATAAAACACAGCTGGTAATTATGTCCTCCACATGACTGCAGCTTTTCCTATCTTGGACGTTCGATCTTCTACCTTTGAAGAGCTGAAAGTGCCCACTTTCAGGGCCAGGGCAGGTGCCAGGTGAGATCCCCACCTGTAAGCTGGTGGAAGTGGCCAGCCTGCCTACAGAGGATGGTGTGAGTTGCCCACCTGGGATCCATGGCAGTCCATGGTGAGCACCAACAGGTGTCAGACAGTATGGGGTATGGGCTCCCAGGGCCGTTTCCGGGTGGTGCAGTTTTAGCCTCTGTATAGGTGATTGTTTGAAATGATACACATTTATTATGTTTGTGATCTGGAAATGCAATCAAGTCTTGTTTTACAGAAGAAAACACATGGACAAACTGTCCCACGCTTGCATTCCCTGGGACTCGACTCGTGTGGCGTGCTGTGGGGGTGATGTTTGGAGGTGCCTGCTTTGAGCCGTGCTTTTTTCCTCCCTCCCCAGCGGACAGCACGTTCGACAGTGGCCAGGGCTCCACGGTGTATTCAGACTCGCAGAGTAGCCAGCAGAGTGTTGTGCTGGGGTCGCTGGCAGACGGAGCGCCACCCCCCTCCCAGTGTGTGTGCAGCCCCCCTGTGAGCGTGAGTGATGGGCCCGTCCTGCCACATAGCCTGCCCTCCCTGGGGGCCTACCAGCAGCCTGCCACGGTGAGTCAGCCCGCCCCTCCTGGCCAATCTTCTTGTCCACAGGGCCGAGAGTCTGTGGTGGTCCATTCAGCCTGTGCTGGCCTGTTGTCAGTTCGGAACCATGCAAAAGTGGGCCTGTAGGAGGTCCATCCTTGCTGGTAACTGCAGGGCTGTAGGCTGGAGCAGCCTGTGATGTACCCTGAAAGACCTGCTAGATGAGAAAATCCTGAAAGCAGAGCCCAGTGACACCCGTACGTACAAAGCTGTGATAAAGCTGCGATAAAGCTGGTGAGGTCCTGCCCTGTGTGCTGGGCCTGAAAAGTATCTTCTGACTGTTGCAAAGGCGATGGAAAAGCATCATTTGTAGCCCTGAAATCTTTGATTTTGTCTCAGTGTCCAGCTTCACCGAGAGAGTGTTAAGTATCTCCCGGTATTTCTCCTCTGCTTAATACGGCCATTAAAAGTTAGAGGTATGAAAACAACCAAATCATAGGAAATGTTTTCAGTGATGTTTCAGAAGTGGGATTGAATGGGCCGCATGCTTTTCTGCCTGTGGAAAAATCTGTAAGATATGGAAAGCCTAAGGCTGTTAGATGAGATGGAAATTGCTAAATGAGGGAGTCACATTTCATTTATTGTTTTATTTTGATTTTTTCTAATGCCAAAGAAAGCAGAACAATTGCTTGTCTCCCAGTCCCCAGTCAGTCCCAGAGAAGTTGCCCTTGAGCCGGGCTGCGGAGAGGGGTCCAGAAGGAGATTTAGATGCTCCTCAGGCCCAGAAGTGGTCAGGGCTGTGCCTCTGCCCGAGGAGCCTCTCCTGCCTGGTCCTCAGTTACCGCGGAGCCCAGACGTGCTCTCACTTCCTCCCTTTCGCGTGTCCTTTCGATCATGTGCTCTCACGCTGTGGCTGCCTTTTGGGGCTCCCTGAGTGCCAGGTGCCAGCCTTTCCAGCCACCTCTGTCTCTCTTCCCTCCCCTCCTGTCTGCTCAGCCTCAGAAAAGTCCCCTTGGAAAGACAGCTGAAGCGTTTGGCTCTGCTCACTGGAGCCCAGGATTCATTTGCAGTTTGCATTTTGCAATTTGACTCATTTCACACAATTAAGTGAAATACGATTTTACAGCAGGAAGAGTTCCCTGCTCAGAGCCGCGGTTCTTGGCTTTAGGTCGCCCATGCCGGGGCTGAGCCAGACCCGTCCACAGGCCCTCATCCCCCCTAGGGTAGGTCACACAGTGTGGTCTCCACCCAGGCCCCTGCAGTGCTGTGCGTGTCCTAGGTTTGGCTCACAGGCCAGGATGCCCGAGCATGGGGAAGTCGGGGGCCAGGCCGGGAAGCACCTGACATTGGCTGGGGTGCTCTCTCCCATCTCTAGCCGATTTATGCAGAAACACCTTGGACAGAAGGGGTCCCCAGGGTGCACCGAGGGTTCCTGGGGAGTGTTGCCATGGTAATGTGCCCCTAGGACCCAGGGAAGCAAGGGCACAGCCAGTGGAGTCAGGAATACAAGCTGCTCCTCCTCTGAGGCTTCCGGGCTGCCTGAGCACCTGACTCCCACTGGGCCAGGGACTGCGGCTCTGGGAACATGTGCGCGGGTGACTCATTCTGCCCTGTGGCTTCAAGTAAATGCAAAGGAGAGATTCCATCCTACCCCACGCTGCTTTTCATACAGCATTTACTGTGAAAGATGAAGTGAGTGATAATGGTTTTGGAAATGATGGTCACCTGTTTCATCTAGAAAACCTCAAGTGAGAGAAGCTTCTGATGTCAGTGTGTTCTCAGCTTCAGAAGTCATCTCTGTGTTTTTTTCCATGGCTCTCACCTGCTCGCACCCCTAGTATTTTGAAGTAAATCCTAGACAGAAAGATGTTTTGCCCCCAAGATATTTCTGTCTATATCTCTGCAGGATCAAGACTCTGAAAACAAAGCCCAGTACCATTATTGTGCCTAAAAAGGGACAAGTTAGCAGCATCAAGCATCCAGTGCTCATATTTCTGACTCTTTCCCACTCTGTGCCTATGCTTTGCCTAGTGTTGAAGGCTTACATCTGTGGCCTCGTTTCTCTCCTGATGGCGAGTCATGGGAGACTTGCAGCTCTGCAGAGCACCCTTCTCTCCGGCTCTGTCCTGCTTTTTATCCCCATGTTTCCCTTTTCTGTTTGTGAATATATCTGCATGTACACCTTTTATTCAGCTCTGTAAATGAGAGATGTGTGCGTTTTAATCTTTCCCTCAATTAATGCCATCACAAGCGTTTTCCAAGGTCCCACAAATCTCTTGGTTGCATGATACTCTGTGGAACTGAAGTTCTAGCACATTCCCTGGTTGGGAGGTGTCGAGGCCATCACATCTTGCTTCTGCTGAATCCTGTTCCTAGGAAAGTGTCCCTGGCAGGATGGCAGACGTAGGGAATGAGAGGTGGGTCCCTGAAGATGGTGAGTGTGTGCTTGACGGCGGTCCTTACGGCAGCTGCTGAGTGTGGCTGTGTGCTCTTTGCAGTCTGGCCTGTCGGTGGGCTCTGTCCCACCCCCCACCCGCCCTCCGCTCCCACAGCAGCCTTTCCCGGAGCCGGCCATGAGCTTCACCCCTGTACTGCCGCCGCCCAGTACCCCTGTGCCGACCGGCCCAGGCCAGCCGACAGCGCCCACCCACCAGGTGAGTGCTGCCTGCCCTCCTTATGGGTGCCATGGGTGTCTGGGTCTCCCCAGACCCTGCCCATCCATCTCGGCTGGCCTGAGCCCAGGGCCTGTGAACCTCCTGGCAGGTCCAGGCCCGCTGTGCCCCTTCTCTGCAGTTCCCCAGGGCCTGGGGTGTAGACGGAAGTGGGGATGGGGCTCTTGTGTCTGTGGAGTTCAGGGTTACACGGCATTTGGAAGGCCCCCATTGCACAGAACGGTCCTCTCAGATCTGTGTGTCCTGGGCTCCAGGCTGGGTGTTTGAATATGTGTCACTGTGCGTATGTGTGCATGTGTGTTGTGTCTAAGTATATATCTCAGGAGGACACTGGTCTAACAGAAGCCCCTCTCTCTTTCCAGCCTTCTCTCCTGGCCCAACCGGTACCCTTGCCGCAGGTCCTGGCCCCACAACCTGTGGGCCCTCTGCAGCCAGCGCCCTCCCACCTGCCTCCGTACCTGGCTCCAACCTCCCAGGTGGTGGCCCCTGCTCAGCTGAAGCCTCTCCAGATGCCTCCGGCGCCCCTGCAGCCACTTGCTCAGATCCCCCCACAGGTACCTCTGTGTCCCCTGCCCTCCAGCCTGGCCTGCTCCCCCAGCCTGACTGGCCAGTCCTTGTCCTCCGGGCACGTGGGTGCCTCAAGAGAGAAACACTCCCTGGTGACAGGATGGCTGGGCTGGCGTGTGCTGCCTTTGACTTCTGCCCCAGATGCCTCCAAGATTGGGAAAGGTTTAGTCCAGTGTTAGGCCAGCAGAGCCAGGATGGAGCTGTGAGCACAGAGCTTTGGTCACTGTTCTCCATGGAGCTACCTACCCGAGACTGTGCGGACCATGGATTCTTGGGGGTCCAGTAGACAGCTGAGCAGCTTGCCCACTGGAGAGATTGGGCGGTCTTTGGGAGAGCATCCTGTGACCAGTATCATGTGATAGCATGTGGTTGATACTTGGGTGCTCTTGCTCAGGCTAACATTTTTGGTGGTCATGCATGTTTCTAGTGAATCTTGACCACAGGACGGCTTTCATTTCATGGGTCCCATTGTTGTGAGTTGGCAGGGCTAGGATGGGAAGCGCTTCTTTGTAGGAAGGATGTGAGTGTTCCTACGGTTCCTACGGTTCCCCCAGAAGGTTCTTTCACTATTACCTGTCACCTGCCTTGTCCTCATCACTCCTACATTGGAGTCACTTTTAGCATCTACTTAATCCAACATCTTGCTCCCAGTGGTCGTGGCATTTAGTAGCTTTTCAAATACACAGAGGTTAATTTGCATATTTTCTGTCTTTAATTGCACAAAGGTACATGTTGTGTGATGCTCATGTGTCTATAACCAGAAAGGCTTTATTTTAGAGCTGTCAGAGAATCTGCTGAAATGTTTCAAGTGCTAAATCCACGAGATGTCTCCAGAATGAGAGACCAGACACGGAAGGTTCTGGAGCTCTGCTGTTGTGACATGCCGCTCTCTCCCAGGCCGCATGGCACAGGGGCATTCAGCCAGCAAGGAGAGGCTGGAAGATTTGCTTTTTTTTTTTGAGATAACTTGTCAAAGAATTTGGTCTCATTGTGAATTTACACAGATTGGAGGGAATCAGCCAAAGTAATTTCAGATATTTGGAGCCAGTCTGGTAGCTCAGATAGTCCTGGTACTTCTGAATGAGAACATGCCAAAGCTGGGTATCTGATGGTCACTTTTATGAGCCCCAGTATCCTTGCAGTAACCAAGGAGAGTGGTCCAGCCTGAGACTCTGAGGTGGTGCTAACTGGGGGCTATCTTGAAGGTCGTGTCTACATCCCACACCCTTCTAAGGCCTCCTGCCTTTCCTTCTGTTTGAGTGTCGTATATACTTGGTCTCGTTTAAATTGGGTTTATGCTTTGGTTCCCTTCCACAGCAGCTACATGAAAAGTGCCTTGGGGGCAGAAGCTGGGGGTGATGTGGACCCCCTCACCCATTGCAGTGTGCTGCCGGCAGGGCCCAGTCCTAATGTGCTTGTTCTCTTGCAGATGCCTCCTCTTCCTGTTGTCCCCCCCATCGCTCCACTGGCCGCAGTCGACAGCCTCCCCACAGCCCTTCCTGACCTGCCAGCCACCAGCGGGCCCACCGTGCCTCCCCCCTCTCAGTATTTCTCTCCAGCTGTCATCTTGCCAAGCCTCCCACTCAATGCCACCACCGCTCCCCTGCCTGCGTCGCCGGCTCTGCCCCTGCAGACAGTCAAGCTGCCCCACCCCGCTGGGGCACCGCTGGCCGTGCCGTGCCGGACCATCGTGCCAAACGTGGCGGCCACTGCCACCGCCATCCCTCTGCTGGCTGTGGCCCCGCAGGGCGTGGCCGCCCTGTCCATTCACCCCACTGTGGCCCAACTCCCGGCGCAGCCCGTGTACCCGGCAGCTTTTCCGCAGATGGTGCCCAGCGACGTCCCGCCTTCTCCCCTCCACGCAGCGCAGACTGTGCGGGCTGCCGCTCCCCAGCTGACACCCCCCGTGCTGCCACAGCCCCACCAGCCAAGTGTTGCCCGCCTTCCGGAGCAGGCTGCTCCGGCTGCCAGTGCTGGGAGCCAGGTAACCCACCTGCTGGCCAGGGCCCATCCATCAGGCGCTGGGAGACCCCTTAGCACAAAAGGGGCTCACAGATCTCTGCTCCTTCTCAGGACCTTCACCCGGGTGGCAGAGTGGGAATGAACAAGCAGGCAGTGGCTTGTTCATTCCCAGTGTGGGGAATGACTGCAGCGTCTCACCCGGTATGGGGAATGTCTAATGCTTCCTCTCACTTCCCAGCATGTGTTAGGAGCCTTGGGGACTGGGGTGACTAAAAGCTTCGCTGTTGGTTTCTTCCCAGGTATTGGAGGAGCTGTCTTGGGGGGGCAGGGAGCAGAGGGTCCCTGGCTATACTGGGCATTGTGGCTTCTGCCTTCACGTGGATAGAGTTGGCAGTCTTGGTGCAGCCATGTCAGCCCCTCCGTGGGTGCTGGAGAGGCTCACACTGCCTATCTTGTTACCTGCCAAAGAGTAGTAGGTGGACAACCCCCATCTCTGCAGTCAGCAAACGAGGAAAATAGGGTTCTTTTGGGGTCTGTTGGTGATGACCTGGGCAGTGTTGGGTGTACATGGGCTACTGGTTCTAAAGTAGTCATGGCAGACAAGGATAATGTCTCAGAGTCAGGTGAGGGCCATGGGCAGCTTGTTGGGCTGCTGGTGAAGGGACATGCCCCTTGCTGGCTGGGAGGACCTCCCTGTGGCTCCCACACCTGCACATTCCATGCGCATTTTGTAGCTCTAAGCCTGTTAGCCAGCCTCCTGTGAGGGGAGGAGGTGGACTAGGGCTCTCACCTTAGGGGCGGGGCTCTCACCTGGGCATCCCCTTACCTAGGGAGCCTCTTTCCTAGGGATCCTCCCACTTGGCCCCACCTTGGCTCTAAGCCTCAATGGCCATGTGCCAGTGGGCATGTCCTTTGCCTTTTAAGCTCAGGCTCCTGCCCTTTTGATTTTGTCGTGAAGATTCATACTGAAAGTGTGCTATGGGGCCAGGTGTCCTCCTAACTCATTTTGCACTGAGTCCATTCTAGAATGTGGCACTGTCATAAGTATGCATGGATTCTCCTGGATGTTTGTCCCTGATTTTGAGAAGGAGTTTGTACTCGGAGAAGGAAAGGGTGATTTTCATTGCCCAATAGGCTGGTGCTTGTTTCAAAACCAGTGTGAGGAAGCCGTTGTCAGTCCAGTGCCCTGACTGAGCGACCACCTCCCTAATCTCTTACTTAGAGTAACACTGACTCAGGCCTCAGGGTCATTTGGGGGATGCCAACCAAGGGCTGAGTGGAGGCCTGGGGTTTGTGGTATCATTGCTGGGCCTGTGTCTTGCGCCCTGTGCTGGCCTGGCACACTGCTGGCACTGGGTCGTCTGCTTAGCCAGCGGCTAGAGAAGGTGTGGGTGCTTAGAGGTTACTGCCCAGGCCTGGTGGCCTCCCTGCCGTCTTGCTGACAGAGGGTCTGGGGTTTACTGATGAGCTAGGCTGGCCGCCCAGAGGCTTTCCTGTGCCAAGGGAAGAGACTCCCCTGGAGGCTGGGGCATCTGTCCAGGAGAGAAAGTTCCACGGCTAGGCTGTGGCTTGCACATCTCACCCCACATGCCATGTGTCTGATCAGTCTCATACTTGTAGGCCCTGTAGCAGGTCGTTCCCATTCCCAACCTCAACCCCAAACTGGGGCCCTTTCAGGCCGTGGCTCTTCTTCAACCTGTCTTAGCCTCTCCCCCGAGAGCCTTTGAAGAAGGAACAGGAGGGAATCTGGCCCAGTTCCTAAGTCACCCCATGGAAGGCTGAGGTCTGCAGCCCCCCTTGCTCACGGCTGGGATTGGAACACAGGCTTTGACCTGACAGGCGGCTGGGGTGGAGTAGCTTGGTGATCTGGCCCTGCAGGCTGGTAGCAGGGAGCCCAGAGAGGTGCTAAGTGTGTGCCGCACTTCCAGCTTCTCAGCCTGACATAGAATGGATGAAGTGCGGTTTTAGATTTGACTTTATACACACGGGGACGTGAGAGTGTCTTGTTCTTGGTTTTGCTAAGTCTGCTACACGCATGCTGTGATTTGCCTGTGGGATGTGGGTGGGTGGGGCGGTTCGTCCTCATCACCTGCTCACCCCCTTGGGTGATGGAAGCGCCTGCTTTGGTCCAGGACCCTCAGGGGAGGTGATGGCCCACACCCCAATCGCATCCCTGTCCCCTGTGTCCTCAGATCCTGCTTGGCCACCCGCCTACATACGCTGTGGACGTCAGCACCCAGGTCGCCACAGTGCCCGCGCCTGCCGCCGTGCTCTCACCACCTCTGCCGGAAGTGCTTCTGCCTCCTGCCCCCGAGCTCCTGCCTCAGCTCCCCGGCTCCCGGGCCCCAGTGATGACGGCTCCTCAGAGCGTGCCTGTCCAGACCACCGCGCTCCTGCCTCCTGCTAACCTGCCGCTGCCCAGTGGGCCTGGTATCCCTGGTCCCTGCCCGACTGTTCAGCTGACGGTGGAGCCAGCCCCGGAGGTGTGTGGCCCTCCCCTCGAGGCTCACCCTGATTCCTGGCCCCAGCATCACTGCAGCCCTCCTGTGCCGTGACCTTGCGGCTCAGCCCTAGAAGTCGTGAATATCCTCAGGAAGGTGGAAGTGTGTGTCCGGGGACAGCCACAGGTGCTGTTCTCCCTCTGCTGTCCCTGGATGGATGTCACATTTTCCTTAATCACACATCCAGCTGGAGACCCTGATTTTTACACATGGATGCAGAGTGTTTTTCTTGGAGGTGATGGGAAGAACCGGTGATAATTCTTCCTGGGCCATGTGCTCCCTCGTAGGGATGATCGAAGTGGGTTAGCATGTTTGGAAAGGAGGTGGCCCCAGCTTTTAGGAATCTGCTTGGCTCTAAGTGTTAAACATAAAATCCCTCACTCCTGCCAGCCTGCGCGTGATTTGCTCTCTGCAGTCAGAAGGGAGTGGGTGGCGGGCTGGGTGGTGATGGTGGGGAGACGGCAGACTGCATGCGGCTGTGTCGCGGGGGAATGAATGTGACCTGGCCTCCTTTCCGTGGTTTTATTTCAGGAGCAGGCCTCGCAGGACAAGCAGCCCAGCCTCCCTCAGAGTTGTGAGAGGTAATGGCACACTTTGCCCTCGTATGTCAGAGCTTCTAACAACGGCGCCCACTTCCAAGCCTGACCTGGGGGAGCCTCAGGGAGCTTCTCTGGGGGGTTTGTCAGTACTTCTTGTTGTTTGGTAGTCAGATACTCCCAGCTGTATTCTGGGTCCTGGTGCTGGTTTGCAGTGCTGAGGGCAGAGAGAGGCTATGAATGGAGAGCCACCAGATCCGGGGACTGTGGAAGGCTGGAAGAGCAGGGCAGAGTCCAGCCCTCATCCCAGGTCTCCCAGCACCTTGGGTGTGGACAGTGTTTCATTTAGGGAGGGAGCTGGTTACAGGAAGTGATCTTGTGTCCCACCCTCCTGGTAATGCCAGCACCAAGCTCAGTGCTCTGCAAACTGCTAGATGCCACAGTAGCTCTCCACCTTGTTGGCGTGTTCCCACTGCTGTCCAACAGATGGGGGAACCAAGGCACAGGGGGTGGGTTGTGTCTTAATCCTGACCTATACTGTGAGCTGATTAAGTGTGATCTGCAGGTCAGGAGCTGAGAAGACTTAGGTCCTGGGTCAGAAAGGTCATATGCTCCGTATGACCCCAGCACTGTCTAGGACAGATATTACAGGGTGAGGAGAGGCAGTGGGCTCAGGGTCCCTCAGTTGTGCATGGCCAGCTTTAGACCCTCTGGGTTTTCCACCTCGTATACCCAGACAGTAAAGCTTCTGGTGGTTTTCTGGGAAATCAAGTTTCCCACGTGAGGCAGGCTGGGTTCCCCTGAGTGCTGTAACAGTCTTGGTTGTCATGTAGCTACGGAGGCTCTGACGTCCCTTCTGGAAGAGAGATGAGTGATAGCTGTGAAGGTGCGTTTGGTGGGGGAAAGCTGGAAGGCAAGGCCGCCCGGAAACATCACCGCAGGTCCACGCGTGTGCGCTCCCGCCAGGAGAGGGCCAGCCGGCCCCGACTGACCATCCTGAATGTGAGTAGCCAGGCAGAGCAGGCCGGCGAGACAGGGCAGGCTGGGCGCGGCGTCCTCCCTGGTCTCACTGCCCGAGTGTCCCTTAGGTGTGCAACACGGGTGACAAGATGGTGGAGTGCCAGCTGGAGACGCACAACCACAAGATGGTGACGTTCAAGTTTGACCTGGATGGGGATGCACCTGACGAGATCGCCACCTACATGGTGAGGCTAGGTGTCCTGCCTGGGCACGTGAGCCCACAGCCCTGCCCCTGGGACTGTGAGGCTGTCTCCTTGTGTCATGGGGCACATGCATGCCAGCCCCATGGAGGGGAGTACTGGTTGCCAGCCTTGCTTGTCCTCCCCCCTCTGCCAGTGGCTGCCTCTTGGAGATAGCATTGGCCCATCACCTGGAGGCCTGCTGTGGCTTCTTGCTGAACTGTGTAGCCCTAATGTTGGCTCAGTGGCCGTGTCTCCCCTCTTGGCTTTAGTCCCAGCGTAGAAACCAAATAAATCCATCCGTGAAGATGCTATGCGGCCAGTGGCCTGAGGCACAGCCCCAGCAGCAGGACTGATGTGTTATTGCAGGTAGAGCACGACTTCATCCTGCAGGCCGAGCGGGAGACATTCATTGAGCAGATGAAGGATGTCATGGACAAGGCAGAGGACATGCTCAGTGAGGACACGGATGTGGACCGTGCCTCCGACCCTGGGGTGAGCCCGCCACACCTCAGCACCTGTGGCCTGGGTGCTGGGGAGGTAAGTCCCCATTATGAGGTCCTGGGAGGGTCTGGGCCTACTTATACCCCAGCTCCAGGCTCTGCGAGTGGAGCGCTGTAGCTAGAGGAACCTGTATGCCGTGCAGTGTCGGGTGAGGTGGCCGGGAGGGTAGGCGCCTTCTGTCCAGTTAGAAATGTCCGAGCTCTTGAGGCCCCTCAGATGATTTGAGACAGTGCTGTGCTCTGAAGAAAGTTCTTGTTCCATGCAGTCAGCTGAGTTCTGATCCTTTACCTCCTTCAGGAGAATCGCCAATCCCAAGCAAACGCCCCGGTGTACCAGCAAAATGGTATGTCTCCCTTCCGGCTGTCCCTGCCAGTCAGACATGCATTTGGAGGAGTCATGTCTGCCACTGTCCTTTCTCTGCTTCCAGTAGGCATTTGATAAGGGCCCCCCACTGAGCATATTGCAAGGGGTTTTGGCCATCACACTGGGGGGGTGCTGGAGTGTGAGGTGAGCATGTCCCCATCTGGGGACAGCTGCCCTGTCTGAAGAGCCATGTCCGGTCTGGGGGGGAACTGAGCGTGGTGTGGACTCACTGCCCTGCTGGTCCCCCAGCCGGCATTACCACTTCACTGATGTGCTTCAGGTGACCTTGGAAAGAAGCCCATGCTGGGGGGATGTGTGAGAGCTTCTAATGCCAGTGAGGGGCCCCTGAGCAGGCTGCACATCCTCCCCACTGGTGTGAGATGAGGTCCTCAAATCCCCCTTTGACAGCTCTGATATTGGCGGGAAGGGGTCACCCACTCACTCTCACCAGCTGTTTTTGTCCTGCTTCTTAGTCCTGCACACTGGGAAGAGGTGGTTTATCATCTGTCCGGTGGCCGAGCACCCAGCAGTGGAGGCCCCCGAATCTTCACCCCCACTTCCTCTGAGCTCCCTGCAGCCAGACACCAGCCAAGGTATGAGCAGCCAGAACTCCCAGCCCTTCCTCCTTGATAATTCCGTCTGTCTCCTGTGTATTGCTCCACATCATCTCATGGTCCTCAGTCTGACTTGACTTGTGCTCATGTTTTGCCAGCATGTGCTCTGTGCCGAACAAAGTGCCAGAGCCCCACCCTGCACTGTTGCCCCAAAGCCCAGAGCAGTCTGTGGGGCTGTGTCCTTGTCTGTATCCCTGTCCCAGTTGTCCACCAAATAAGTGAAGTCAAGGTGGCTTGGGCCTGTCAGTTACCTACACAGTGCAGGTGAGGCACTTGGGTTGCATAGGTATATGCTAAAAAGTCTCTGCCCTTGCCCTGTCCTACCAGTATTTTTGTAGGAAAAATTCTCAAGGAAAATCAGAAAACATTTTGATATGAACAAGAATAAAAAAAAATATTAAAATATGTGAGATGCAGCTGAAACAGTAATTAAAGGGAAATTTATAGCACTAAATGTTTAGAGGAAGAAAGAGGTCTCAAATCAATAATCCAAGTTTTCACCTTGAGAAGTTAGGAAAAACTAGAAAATCCAAAGCAAACAGAAGGAAAGAAAGAAAGGTAAGAGCAGAAATCAATGACATTTGAGATGAAAACAATAGAAAAAAACAATGAAACTAAAAACTAATTCTTTGAAAAAAATAAAGATGTTTGGTCTCTTGTAAGACTGACAAAGAACAAGACAAAATACCACTGTCAGGGAAAAAGGGAGACATCACTATAGACTCTGTATAAAGAGATGCTGATCATGGAATCATAGTCATGGACTATTTTGAACAAACCTACACACATTTATTTGACAACTTAGCTGAAACAGACTAACTATGAAAGCCACAAACTACTAAAACTCATCCAAGATGGAATAGATAACCTGAATACTCTTATACCTATTAACAAGATTGAATTTGCATCAAAAATATCTCCCAGATAGTTTCACTGTTGAATTCTATGAAACATTTTAAAAAGGAAATAATACCAATTCTACAGAAATTCATCCAGAAAATTGAAGAGAAAGGAACACTTTTCAAGTCGTTTTATGAAGCCAGCGTTGCCCTTATATCAAAACTACATAAAGGCAGTACCATAAAAAAAAAAAAAGAGTGACAGACTCTATTGTCTATTTTATCTGCTCTCCTAATCTTTCAAGGATATAGAAGGGGAAAAAAAAAAAACTCAGTAAAATGTTAAAAAGTCAAATCTTGCAATATAAAAAGAATATGCCGTAACAAAGCAGAGTATATCCTAGGAAGACAGTATTCAAGAATCAACTAATTCACCATATTAATGTCAAAGGGACTCTCATTTCCTTACAAAGGGAAAAGTACACGATCATATCAGTTGATACAGAAAAAGTATTTGACAAAATACAACACCCATTCATGATAAAAATGCTCAGCAAGCTAGAGATAAAGGGAAAATCCTCAACTCGATAAAGGGCATCTACAGAAAACTGACAGCTAACATCATGTTTAGTGATGAAAAGCGAAATGTGTTTTCCCTAAGATGGGGGTCAAGGCGTAAATGTTTAATCTCTCTTTCTATTCAATGTCATGCTAGAGATATTAGAATCCAGATAAACAAGAAACAGAAATAAAAAGCATGTATATTGAGGACTTCACTGGTAGTCCAGTGGTTGGAAATCCATGTGCCAGTGCAGGGGACACGGGTTCAATCCCTGTTCTGGGAAGATTCCACATGCCACCAGGCTTCTAGGCCCAAGCACCACAACTGCTGAAACCCAGGTGGCCAAGAGCCCATGCTCTGCAACAAGAGAAAGCACTGCAATGAGAAGCCCATGCCCTGCAAAAACAGAGTAGCCTCCACTCGCATAACTAGAGAAAACCCGTGTGCAGCAATAAATCTGGCTATGCTGGCATCGCCAAAAAAATGTTTAAAGTCGTGAGGAGTGAAAAGGAAGAAATAAAACTGTTTCTGCAGCTAGTATGATTTTATGTGGAAAAAAATCACAGTCATTCTAAACAGAAACAACTCTGAGAACCAATGAGAGAGTTTAGCAAGATCATAGGATATGTAGTCAACAACAAAAATAACTGTGTTTCTATATGCTGACAGTGAACAATTGAAAATAATATTTTGAAAGAATACTATTTACAGTAGCTAAAAAAAGATACATAGTTCTAAATTTAACAAAACACATACAGAATCTGTATAGTGAAAACTATAAAGTAATGATGAAATGGATTAGAGATGATCCAAATAAATAGAGAAGCATACTGTGTTTATGAATTAGAAGATTCAGCAGTAACAATGTTGATTTTTTAAAGAATTTTTAAAGAATTCAGCAGTTCTTCCCAAAGTGTTATATAGATCTAATAGAATGCCAATAAAAATTCAAATGGTAAATTTTGTAGATACAGACAGGCTGACTCTAAAATTTATATGGAAGTACAAAGGTATAGCTAAAGCAGTTTTGAAAAAGGCAGATGAAGTTGGAAGCATCATACTACTCAATATTAGGACATTATAATGTTACAGTAACCTAGAAAGTATAGTATCGACAAAACAATTGATGCATAGATCAATGAAAAAGAATATAAAGCCCAGAAATATATGCATAGAAATAGTCATTTGATTTTTTGACAAGGATGCAAAAGCAATTCTATGTAGAAAGGATAGTCTTTTTCAACAAATGGGGTTAAACTAGTTGCTCATCCACGTGCACTAATTGAACTTTGATCTATGCCTGACATCTTTATGCAAAAATTAACTCAAAATATATTGTATATCCAAACGTAAAATATAAAACTGTATTATAATTTTTGGAGAAGAACTTTTGTGACCTGTGCCAAGGGAGTCTTTAGATCTAACACCAAAAGCATAACCCATAAAAGAAGAATGGATAAATCAGACATCATCAAAGTAAATTCTTTTGAGCTGTTAAAACCGCTGTTAAGAGAATGAAAAGACGATCTACAGACTGGGAGAAAATAATTGCAAGTTACATATTCAGCTTAGTATTTGTTCCCAAATATATAAAGTACTCTCAAAACTCCTAAGAAAACAGCTCAACTGAAAAATGGACAATGGACTGGAGCAGACACTTCCTAAAGAGACTATGAGGATGACAGTTAAGCACATTAAAAAAAAGTTAATCTCATTGACTACCAGGGAAATGCAAATAAAAGCCATAGTGAAGGATCATCACACACTTGTGAGAATGGCTAAGCTAACAATACTTAGTTTTGTGTGGATATGGACCAACTGGATCTCCCATGTTAGTGGGAATGCAAAATGGTACAGCTATTCTGGAGAATATTTAGTTGGATATTTTAAAAATCAAAGATATACTCAGTATCTAACACAACAGTTTCACTACTCAGGGAGAAATAAAAACTCATGTTTACTAAACACTTACATATAAATGGTTATAGCAGTTCATCTGCATAATTGCCCAAACTGGAAACAACCCAAATGTCCTGCAGTGGGTGATTGGAAAAACAGATTATGGTGCTTTGAGAAAGAAACAAACAATTGACACATGCAACAGCATGAGTGAACCCCAAAGGCATACTGAGTGAATGAAATCTGTCTCAAAAAGCTGCATACTGGATAATCCTTTTTTTAATGACATTCTCAAAAAAACTGTCGATACCAGATCACTGTTTCTGAGGAGTTAGAGATAGGGGGAGAATGTGAGTATAAAGGGGTAATAACACAAGGAAGTTTTTTAGGGGTGATTGAATTGCTATGCATTACAGTAGTAATTATATGGATATATGTATGCTAAAGTTCTCAGAATTCTGCAGCTAAAGAAGTCCATTTTACTGTATGATAATTTAAAAGTGAAAAAAAAATTTACATATGTTGAAAGAAAGTATGTAACCTGGCAGATAATGAGGCAAGATAGCATGAAAGAAAAGCAGCAACAAGAACAGACGATAAAAAAGATCCTCAGACTTTTACTTTAGGTCACGATGGAGAATAGGCACTGGATTTATTTTCCCTTAAAACAACTGAAAAAGCACGCAAAATATACAAAACTATGTTTTTTAAAGACTTTGAACATTAAAGAGTGAATGACATTGATCCCTGCAAGACTGAAAAAACTCTATGATCATTTCAGCTGACTGCACTGAGAAAGTTTTCACAATCCCAGAGCAGGGAGGGAGGGACCCAGGTAAAGCTCAGCAGATTTCCCATAATGAGGAGACTGACCTGAGAGTCTTGGGAAGTCCAGGAGCAGGAGTTCGTGTGGGCAGAACTCGTTTTGGAGAAGAGAGAGCACAAAGAGAAAAGTCTCTGGATTGACAGAGGATTCCCTTTGGTTATTTTGCAGAGTACTGTGTGTGAGGAAACTAGCCAATGCCAGGAAATGAACCACTCCAAAGGATTACAGGGACTATATATAAAGAGACTACTATAACTTGGAGAAGGAAATGGCAGCCCACTCCAGTACTCTTGCCTGGAGAATCCCTTGGACAGAGGAGCCTGGCGGGCTACAGTCCATGGGGTCGCAAAGAGTCGGACTCGACTGAGCGACTTCACTTTCACTTTTTCTTTCTACTATAACTCATAGTATGGGAATGTCTGTTCCTCTGAAGGACTTACAATTCAAGGGCCATTGGGTAGAGGACTGACAGGGGCCTTGCCTCTGTCGTAGAGAATAATTAGCCCTAAATTAAAATTTGTTCTTGTCCTGCTGAACAAATCTTAAGAGCAAGATATCAAAAGATCAAGCCAGAGTAGCTTAACCTCATCCCGTAGCAAAGAATGTTATTAGGAATACAAACTCATACAGCACCCAAGAAGGCAAGTTTTACATTGTCTGATATCCAGCTGAAATGATCAAGCAGGACAATATGAGAAAAATTCTTCATTCTAATGAACCCATAGCTGACAAAGCTGTTAGAATTAGCAGACAACCACATTAATACAGTTAATTACAGCTGTATTACATATGTCCAAAAAACTATAGGAAAGAGATATAATTTATCATATTGATAAAGTAGTAAAGAAACAGTCCATAAGATTATCTAAATAAATGCAGAAAAAGAATTTCACAAAATTCAACAACTACAAGTAGCCTCTGCAAACTCTCCATGAACAATACAGAGTTAAATCTGATAAGATATCTGTAAGACTGTTCAGTAAGTACTGCAAAACAAAGTGGATGGAAGCTAAAGACCTAAAGAAGTACCCTATTCTCAGGTTAGAAGACACAATATTATTACAGTTTTAATTCTCTCTCACTTGATCAATAGATTTTATGCAGCTGCCATCAGAATCCCAGAAGTTTTTTTCTAGCAATTGTTGAAAAGCTGTGAAAATGTAAAAGCCATTGGAATTTGGAAGTAAGAGAAATAGATTACAATGCTAACATTAGCTGATTTCAAGAATTATTATAAAATCATAGTGATCAAGACAGTGCAGTGTTGGTGGTAGTGTGATTTGGTCACTTGAGTCATGTCCAGTTCTTTGCAACCACATGGACGGTAGCACATCAGGCTTCTCTGTCCTCCACTGTCTTTCAGAGTTTGCTCAAATTCACGTCCTTCGAGTCGGTGATGCAGTCTCACCATCTTATCCTCTCCCACCCCCTTCTCCTTTTTCCTTAAATCTTTCCCAGCATCAGGGTCTTTTCTATTGAGTCAACTCTTTGCATCAGGTGGCCAGAGTATTGGAGCTTCAGCTTAGTCCTTCCAATGAATATTCAGGTTGATTTCCTTTAGGATTGACTGGTTTGATCTCCTTGCTGTCCAAGGGATTTTCAAGAGTCTTCTCCAGCACCACAGTTCAAAAGCATCCATTCTTCAGCGCTCAGTCTTCTTCATGGTCCGACTCTCACATCCGTACATGACTACTAGAAAAAAACCACAGCTTGGACTTACATGGACCTTTGTCAGCAAAATGATATCACTACTTTTTAATATGCTGTCTAGGTTTTTCATAGCTTTCCTTCCAAGGAGAAAGCGTCTTTTAATTTCATGACTGCAGTCACTGTTGGCAGTGGTTTTGGACCCCAAGAAAATTAAGTTGCCATGAAGTGATGGGACCAGATGCTATGATCTTAGTTTTTTGAATGTAGAGTTTCAAGCCAGCTTTTTTGCTCTCCTCTTTCACCATCATCAAGAGGCTCTTTAGTTCCTCTTTGCCTTCTTCCATTAGAGTGGTACCATCTGCTTATCTGAGATTGTTGGTATTTCTCCTGGCAGTGTTGATTCCAGCTTATGATTCATCCAGCCAGGCATTTCACATGATGTACAGGCGAAATGATGTACATGTGCATGATGTACTCTGCATACAAGTTAAATAAGCAGGGTGACAATATGCAGCCTTGTACTCCTTTCCTAATTTTGAACCAGTCATGTTAGTTCTGTGTTCAGTTCTAACTGTTGTTTCTTGACCTGCATACAGGTTTCTCAGGAGACAGGTTAGGTGGTCTGGTATTCCCATTTCTTTTAAGAATTTTCTGCAGTTTGTTCCAGTCCACACAGTCAGAGGCTTTAACATAGTCAGTGAAGCAGAAATAGATATTATTTTCCTGGAACTTCCTTGCTTTCTCTATGATGCAACGAATGTTGGCAACTTGATCTCTGGTTCCTCTGCCTTTTTTAAACCCAGCTTATACATCTGAAAGTTCTGGGTTTACATACTGCTAAAGCCTAGCTTGAAGAATTTTGAGCATAACCTTGCTATCATGTGAAATGAGTGCAATTGTACAGCAGTTTGAGCATTTGGCATTGCCCTTCTTAGGGATTGAGATGAAAACTGACCTTTTCCAGTCCTGTGGTTACTGCTGAGTTTTTCAAACTTGCTGATATACTGAGTGCAGCACTTTAACTGCATCATCTTTTAAGATTTTAAATATCTCCACCAGCTTTGTTTGTAGCGATGCTTCTGAAGGCCCACTTGACTTCACACTCCAGAATGTCAGCTCTAGGGGAGTGACCACATCATTGTGGTTATCTGGTTCTTTAAGAACTTTTTCTTATAGTTCTTCTGTGTATTCTTGCCACCTCTTCTTTATCTCTTGTGCTTCTGTTAGGTCCTTAACTTTTCTGTCCTTTTATTGTGCCCATCCTTACATGAAATATTCCCTTGATATCTCCAATTTTCTTGAAGAGATCTCTGGTCTTCCTCATTCTATTGTTTTCCTCTATTTCTTTGCATTGTTCATATGAACAGGAGAGTTCTTATATCTCCTTTTTATTCTCTGAAACTCTGCATTCAGTTGGGTATATCTTTCCCTTTTTCCTTTGCCTTTTGCTTCTCTTCTTTCTTCAGCTATTTATAAGCCTCCATAGACAACCACTTAATCTTCTTATTCTTTGGGATGGTTTGGGTCACTACTTCATTTACAGTGTTATTAACTTCCATCCATAGTTATTCAGGCACTCTGTCTACCAGATCTAATCCCTTGAATCTACTCATCACCTCCAGAGTATAATCATAAGGGATTTGATTTAGGTCATACCTGAATGGCCTAAATGGTTTTCCCTACTTTCTACAATTTAAACCTGAATTTTGCAATAAGGAACTAATGATCTGAGCCATAGTCAGCTCCAGGTCTTGTTTTTGCTGACTGTATAGAGCTTCTCCATCGTTGACTGCAAAGAATATAATCAGCCTGATTTCAGTACTGACCATCTGGTGATGTCCATGTAAAGAGTCTTGTGTTGTTGGAAGAGGGTGTTTGCTATGACCAATGCATTCTCTTGGCAATACTCTGTTAGCCTTTGCCCTGCTTTATTTTGTACTCCACCACCAAACTTGCCTGTTACTCTAGGTATCTCTTGACTTCCTGCTTTTGCATTCCAGTCCTCTATGATGAAAAGGGCATCTTTTTTTGGTGTTAGTTCTAAAAGGTCTTGTGGGTCTTCATAGAACTTTTCAACTTCAGCTTCTTCAGCATCAGTGGTTGGGACATAGACTTTGATTACCCTGGTGTTGAGTGGTTTGCCTTGGAAAGGAACTGAGATCTTTCTGTCATTTTTGAGGTTGCATTCAAGTACTGCAGTTTGGACTCTTCTGTTGGCTATGAGGGCTACTCCATTTCTTCCAAGGGATTCTTTCTCACAGTAGTAGATATAATGGTCATCTAAATTAAATTCACCTATTCTCATCCATTTTAGTTCACTGGTTCCTGAGATGTCAATGCTCACTCTTGCCGTCTCCTGCTTAACCACATCCAGTTTACTGTAATTCATGGACCTAACATTCCAGGTTCCTTTGCAGTATTGTTCTCTGCAGCATCAGACTTTGTTTTCACTACCAGATGTGTCCACAACTGGGCATCATTTCTGCTTTGGCCCAGGCACTTCATTCTTTCTGGAGCTATTAATAATTGCCCTTCACTCTTCCCGAGTAGCATATTGGACACCTTCCAACCTGGGGGTTGCTCATCTTCTGGTGTCATATCTTTTTGCCTTTTCCTACTGTCTGTGTGGTTCTCCATGCAAGAAACCACTCCAGATTACTAGAGTGGGTTGCCATTTCCTTTTTCAGTGTACTGCATTTTTTCCAGAAGTCTTCACTTATGATGCACCCATCTTAGATGGCCATATGCAACTTGGCTCATAGCTTCCTTGAGTTACTCAAGCCCCTTCTTCATGACAAGACTGTAAACCATGAAGGGGTGGTATTGGAGTAATTACAGGTAAACAGAATGTAGAGAATTCAGAAATAGACACAAACACAGAGAGACACTTAATTTTTTTTATAAACATATAAAGGACATTCAATGAAGAGAAAACAGGTTTTTCTGGTCTTGGAATAACTGATCATTCATATGTGAAAAATGGATATTAATCCATACTTAACACCATATGCAAAAACCAACTCAAAATGGAATGTAACCCTAAATGTAAAACTGAAAACGGAAACTTATGGTAGGAAACACAGGAGAATGTGTGACTTTGGGTTAGGAAATACTGGTATCCTCAAGGTGCTAAGGAAAGTAAACATAAACCTTGGATCTCTACCTGGTGGTTAGCATGCTACGTAAATTAAGGTGAGACAAAAAAGAAAAGGATTTAATACCGGCATATTGCAAATATAAGAGGGGATATTTTTAGGCTAAACCACAGTGATGCCAGATGGAAGGTCAGAAATACAGGAAGGAATAAAAGTAATGGAATTCTAAAACATGGACAAGTCAAAAGGAATGTTAACGGTTTAAAAACATAATGTCTTCTGAGATTTGAAATATATTTGTTGTGCTAAAATATGTGAAAGTAAGGGCATATTTATCAGGGGAAGGGAATTGTACTCAAAGAGCTCCTGCATTCTTGCATTGTTAGAGAAGGGAGCCAAAATCAAGATTGTATATTGTAGTCTATAGAATACTCTTTTGAGAATTGTAAAGTAGTAGATAACTTTCATACTCATGGGGGAGGGGTAGAGTAGGGAAGAATTTTTTAAAAACAAAAGGCAAGGAAGAAGAAAAAAAGCAGCATTGAACATGATGAAAATATAGGAAATCATTTGGAAGATGGTAGTCTTAACCCTAGTAGATGAGTAATTAAATGTAAATGAAATAAATATCAAATGTTGTCAAGTGTGAAAAAAAGAGAACAAACTAATAACAAACTAAGACATAAGACTACAAATGGTGATGAGTAAAGAAATGAAAAAAGAGCGTGCTAATACCTGAAGAAGGCTAGAGGAGATTGTTTTTTTTCTCTTTTGTGGAGTGGGCAGAGCCATGGGACATGTAGGATCTTACTTCCCTATGTGCTTGCATGCTAAGTTGCTTTACTCACGTCTGACTCTCTGTGATCCTGTGGGTTATAGCCTGCCAGGCTCCTCTGTCCATGGGGATTCTCCAGGCAATACTGGAGTGGATTGCCATGCCCTTCTCCAGGGGATTGTCCTGACCCAGGGATTGGAGCCATTGTCTCCTGCAGCTCCTGAACTGCAGGCAGATTCTTTACCCCTGAGCCACCAGGGAAGCCCCTTAGGTCTCTGACCAAGGGTCAAACCCGTGCCCCTATCAGTGGAAGTGCGGAGTCTTAATCACTGGACTGCCAGAGAAGTCCCATAGAGTAGATCTTTTATATCAGACAAATAGACAAAAAAGTAATGATGAAAGATTCAGTTTTCCTGGGAGGTCAAATAACTCTATATTTGCATGTCTTCAATAACACAACCTCAAAATATATAAAGCAAAATTTAATAGAAATAAATGAAAAAAATCATCATGAGAGTTTTAACTTTTAGAATGAGAAGACAAAAATCAATTCAGAATATAAAGGATTTCAACAGTAGAATTAGCAGTTTTGTTTTGTTTTTTTGAATTAGCAGTTTTGTTTTATATGTAGGACACCCAATAGCTGAAGAATGTGAATTTTTTCAAGTACACAAAGAATATTTTAAAATTAGCCATATACAGGACACAAAGCTAATTTCAAACTTAAAAGGATTGAAATCATTCAATACATGTTCTTTAACTACAAATGGCAGTAAGCTAGAATTTGAAAACAAGAAGATACCTAAAGTTTCACAATTTGACAGGAAATGCATTTATCTCATGAAGGAACAAAAAAATTTTACTGTAAGTTGTGAGAATATTCAGAATAATAATGATATGAAAATCATGCAAATGAAACATTAATCATCACAATGTGTGGGATGCAGCTAAATCTATAATTTGCAGAAATTTTGCAGTCTCAAATGCACATTTTAGAAAGGAGAAAAGATTAGAAACAATCAAAATATATCCACTGTAAAAAGAGAAGAGAAAGTTGAATGCAGTTAAAAGGAAGAAATAAAACAAAAACATGAATTAATGAAATACAAAATAAATATACAATAAAGTATCAGTTCAGTTCAGTTGCTCAGTTGTGTCCAACTCTTTGCAACCCCATGAACTACAGCACTCCAGGCCTTCCTGTCCATCACCAACTCCCCGAGCCTACACAAACCCTTGTCCATTGAGTCGGTGATGCCATCCAGGCCTCTCATCCTCTATCGTCCCCTTCCCTCCTGCCCTCAATCTTTCCCAGCATCAGGGTCTTTTAAAATGAGTCAGCTCTTTGCATGAGGTGGCCAAAGTGTTGGAGTTTCAGCTTCAACATCAGTCCTTCCAATGAACACCCAGGACCGATCTCCTTTAGGATGATCTCTTTGCTGTCCAAGGGACTCTCAAGAGTCTTCTCCAACACCACAGTTCAAAAGCATCAATTTTTCAGCACTCAGCTTTCTTTATAGTCCAACTGTCACATCCATACATGACCACTGGAAAAACCATAGCCTTGACTAGACAGACCTTTGTTGGCAAAGTAATGTCTCTGCTTTTTAATATGCTGTCTAGGTTGGTCATAACTTTCCTTCCAAGGAGTAAGTGTCTTTTAATTTCATGGCTGCTGTCACCTTCTGCAGTGATTTTGGAGCCCAGAAAAATAAAGTCAGCCACTGTTTTCACTGTTTCCCCATCTTATTTGCTATGAAGTGATGGGACCAGATGCCATGATCTTTGTTTTCTGAATGTTGAGCTTTAAGCCAACTTTTTCACTCTCCTCTTTCACTTTCATCAAGAGGCTCTTTAGTTCTTCACTTTCTGCCGTAAGGGTGGTGTCATCTGCATATCTGAGGTTATTGATATTTCTCCCGACAATCCTGATTCCAGCTTGTGCTTCCTCCAGCCCAGCGTTTCTCATGATGTATTCTGCATATAAGTTAAATAAGCAGGGTGACAATATACAGCCTTGACATACTCCTTTTCCTATTTGGAACCAGTCTGTTGTTCCATGTCCAGTTCTCACTGTCGCTTCCTGACCTGCATACAGGTTTCTCAAGAGGCAGGTCAGGTGGTCTGGTATTCCCATCTTTTGAAGAATTTTCCACAGTTTATTGTGATCCACACAGTCAAAGGCTTTGGCATAGTCAATAAAGCAGAAATAGATATTTTTCTGGAACTCTCTTGCTTTTTTGATGAGCCAACAGATGTTAGCAATTTGATCTTTGGTTCTTCTCCCATTTCTAAATCCAGCTTGAACATCTGGAAATTCACAGTTCACATATTGCTGAAGCCTGGCTTGGAGAATTTTAAGCATCACTTTACTAGCGTATGAGATGAATGCAATTGTGTGGTAGTTTGAGCATTCTTTGGCATTGTCTTTCTTAGGGATTGGAATGAAAACTGACCTTTTGCAGTCCTGTGGCCACTGCTGAGTTTTCCAAATTTGCTGGCATATTGAGTGCAGCACTTTCACAGCATCATCTTTCAGGATTTGAAATAGCTCAACTGGAATTCCATCACCTCCACTAGCTTTGTTCATATATAGAGTATCAACAAAGCTTAAAGTTGTTTCTTTGATTTGGCAAATAAAACTGGTGAGCTGCTGGTAAGACTGACTCTAGGAAAGAGAAGCCACAGTCAATATCAGAAATGAAAAAAGGACATTGCTACAATCTGGCAAACTTATGTCCTGGAGAAATACAACTTACCACACTTCTTACTAACATAAGAAATAAAATCTGGAAAGTACCATAAATGTTAAAAAGTTGAATAATTAAAAACCTCACATTTATATTTTGTGACCAGAAGATTGCTGGAACAACTCCAGTGTATAGTCTTCCAGATTCAAGTATAGACAGGAGAGTTACCACTTTTCAGAAGGATTCAGAAGTTCTGAGCCTAACTCCACTATGCAGAACTAAAGCAGTCATGTGACCAGGTGGCTGGAATGCACAGACCAACCTGTTCCCAAGTTACATGCACATCCCTGGACTTGAAAGTAAGGAAAGCTGTTCCCTGGAGGAAATTTAAAAGCGCTGCTGCATGAGGAAAGGGATGAATGCAATATGGTCAAACCAGAAACTTGTTCATGATAGTGAGAATGGTGGACTCACTCACATGTTGGAAAAGAGGTAATAATTGTTGAGAAGAAAGGAAAAGGACTAAAGATTCACATGAGGTGTGGAAAACTCTGCCCAGATTAAAAAATCAGATTGAAATAGACCCTCAGAGGATAATGGGGATAGAGTGATGTCTTCTAGATTACAGAGCAGGAGATATCAGCATCCGTCCTCACATGAAAACAACAGTTGGACATCGATTCATAAACGGAAGTGGCTGTGGGATGGCTCAGAAATCCAGTTAAGAACCTGTGTTAACACAGCGGAGCAGAAAGGAAGAATTAATGAACAGAAAGGATTAGGGGGGATCAGCGTAGATGAGATGGCAAGGAACAAAGAAGATCGAGGTGTCTGTATCAGCTACACAGCTTGTGCCGTCATGCTCCCCAGCGGCCAGCTCTGTGACGGACTCCAGTGGCCTTTGCAGCTAAGGACCTCTACAGCCCCCATGGCAGCGGCAACTTCCCCACGGCTTTCACAGCAGAGGAACCTGTAGTGATAGCGGGCACGGGCCCCAGTTGCCTACTCCACAGAGGACGCTGGGTGCTTTCACCATGGAGTTAACCAGCAGCCGTCACCACCAGACACCCTAGGGAGAGAGATGCTGCTGCACCTTATTCTTCCCTCCCCAGAAGGAGCTGCTGGTCTGCTGCCCTGGGACCAGGACTGCCAGCTGCTTCCTTCAACCCTATGCAGACCCCAGACCCCAGAACCCTGGCTGTTGTGGTGGCACCCTTGCTTCAGACCCCAGCTCCATGGGAGCTGCACACTCATGCACCTGAGATGCTGGGGCCACCCCCGTTGTGAACGACTCAGCACACCAGAACCCGGAGCCATCGTCCCCCTGTGAGTGCCTGCACTCCAGACCTCTGCTGTGTCTTTGTGCCATCGATACCTAAACATCAGACACCTGTGTTACCGCTGCCAGGAGAGTGTGTGCAGGCTGGATCCAGTGCTAAGAGGTGGCCCATCAGCGGTAACATCCCCATGGGGAAAAAGGGATCAGTAGGTGCCCACAAACTCTCACCATTGTAGACCCCAGCAGTCCCACAGCCTCTGTAGCTGCCTGCAGCTGAGGACTTGCACCATCCTTGCCAATACTGGCCTCAGCTGGCCAGCTGCACAGAGCTACAGTGCTGGGCATGCCCTGTACCTGCAATCAATGTACCCCATCCAACCAGCTTCCCTGTACCCACTGGCAGGTAAGGGTCTTCCCCACAAAAATCAGTTTGTAAGGTCTAGAAGAGATGAATGATCCATCAAGTACACAGATATTAACACAGAGTTACAAGAAACATGGAAAAAAGCAAGGAAACATGACACCACCAAAAGGAGCAGAATAATTTTCCAGTAACAGGCCACAGAGAATTAGAGATCTATGAATTGCCATAGAATTCAAACTTAATTGTTTTAAAGAAACTTGGTGGAAGTATAAGAAAACACATGTAGACAACAAAATCATGAGAACAATGCACAAAAATGAGAAGTTTAACAGAGAAATAGAAATGGTAAGAAGAACCAAACAGAAATTCTGGAGCTGAAGAAACATAGTGAATGAGGTTTAAAAAAATGCAATAGAGATCAAGTCTGCAATACAGACTTGACCAAGCTGAAGACAGAATCTGTGAACTTGAAGATGAGTCATTTGAAGTTATCGAGTCACAGAAGAAAAGAGAATGAAAAAAAGTGAAGAAAGCCTATGTGAATTATGGGGCTCCATCCAGTAACTAATATTTTCATTGTGGACATCCCCAGAGAAGAGAGAGAGAAAGGGTAGAAAACTTATTTTAAGAAATTTCCAGGGGGGAGGTTCAGGGGAGAGGGGACATATGTATACCTATGGCTGGATCATGTTGATGTATGGCAAAGACCAACACAATACTGTGAGGTAATTTCCTTCAATTAAAAATAACTTAAAAAAAATTCTCAAATCTAGGACAAGATCATGATCATCTGTGTCCATGAATCTCGTAAGTCCCTATAGTAGATTTAACCCAAAGAAGATTTTCCCAAGATATATTATAATAAAGCTATCAAAAATCAAAGACAGAATTTTAAAAGCAGCAATTGGGAGAAAAAACCTTGTTTTATATGGGGAAAAAAAACTCACAGCAGATTTCTCAGAAGAAACCTTGTAAGGCAGGAAAAGGTGGAATGATATATTCAAAATTCTGGAAGAGAAAAGCTGATGACTGAGAATACTACTTTAACAGGCACAGCTGTCATTCAGAAATGAAGGAGAAATAAAGACTTTTCCCAAACATACAAAAGTTGAGGGAGTTCATCACCACTGTACTTGCCTCATGAAAACACATGGAAGTATAAAATTCAGTGGTAAAAGTATATAGGCTGTTATAACTATATTTTTATTTTAAGCCTCATGGTAGTCACAAAGTAAATACCTATACATAAAAGATAAAGAAAATACAGCATACCACTGTAGAAAATCATCAGATCACAAAGGAAGAAAGAGAGGAAGGAAGGAACTGCGAAATAGAAAGCAAGAAGATGGCAATTAGTGAGTCCATATTTATCAATAACTACTTTAAATTAAAATGAATTAATGTCTCTAATCAAAATATAGAGTTGTTGTTCAATTGCTAAATCATGTCCTACTCTTTGGGACCCCATGGAGTGCAGCATGCTAGGCTTCCCTGTCCTTCACAATCTCCCAGAGTTTATTCAAACTCATGTTCATTTAATCGGTGATGCCATCCAACCGTCTCATCCTGTGTTTCCCACTTCTCCTGCCCTCAATCTTTCCCAGCATCAAGATCTTTTCCAATGAATTGGCTCTTTGCATCAGGTGGTCAAAGTACAGAGTGGTTGAGTGAATTGAAAAACAAGACAAAACTATATGTTGTCTGCAGGAAATTCACTTCAACTTTAGTGGCATATATATCCTGAAGGTGAAGGATGGAAACTTATACTGCAGGCTGATGGAAACCAAAAGAGAGCAGGAGCAGTTATATTTATATCAGACAAAATGGCTGTGAGTGAAAATCTGTAACAAGAGATAATGAAAGTCATTCTATAATGATAAAGGAATCAGTTTATCAAAAGGATATCGCAATTGTAATTATGTATGTACTCAAGATGTGAGCACCTACATATATGAAGCAAATATTAACAGATCTGCAGACAGAAATAGATGTCTATGCACAAATAGTGGGGGACTTAAACTACTTCACTTTTAATAATGGATAGTAGACCTTCTAGACGGAAAATCCATGAGAAAATATAGAACAAAAGGACCATAGAACAAATGAACCTTAACAGACATAAGCAGAACATTCTATTCAACACTCACAGAGTACACATTCTTCTCAAGTGCACATGAAACATTCTCCAAGATAGATCATTTGTTAGATTACAAAACAAGTCTTAACAAATTTAAGAAGACTGAAATCACATCAGGTTATTTTTCCAACCACAATGTCATGAAACTAGAAATCAACAGGAGGAAAGCTGGAAAATGTAAAAATACATGGAAATTAAGCAATGCATTTCTGAATAACAAATGGGTCAAAGAGGAAATTAAAAAGGAAATAAAAATATCTTGATATAAATGAAAATGGCAACACAATGTGCCAAAACTTACATAGTTCAGCAAAAGCAATTTTAAGAGGAAATTTATGGTAACAAAAATTTACATTGAGAGGCAAGAAAGATCTCAAACTCTTTAACTTCACACCTCAAGGAACTAGTGAAAGGATGAACTTAGCCCAAAGGTAGCAGAAAGAAGAAAACAACAAAATTCAGAGTAAAAATAGAGACTCAAAAAAAAAAAAAAAAATGGAAAAGATCAACAAAACTAAGAGCTAGTTCTTTGAAAAGTTAAAGTTAGCAAACCTTTAGCTAGGCTAAGAAAATGAAATCTGAATTGAAAGGGGAGATGTTGCATCTAATAATACAGAAATGAAAAGAATCATGAGAGAATACCATGAATAAGTACATACAAAAATATTGAATAACCTAGAAAAATGGATAAATTCCTAGAAACACACAGACTATCAAGACTGAGTCATTAAGAAATAGAAAATCTGAATGGACCTGTAACTAATGAAGAAACTAAATCTGTAATCAAAAATCTCCCGACAAAGAAAAGTCCAGGACTGAAAAACTTCACTGGTGAATTCTATTAAACATTTAAAGAAGAATTAGCTCCAGTCTTTCTTAAACTCTTCCAAAAAAAATTGAAAAGGAGGTAACACTTCTAACTCATTTTGCTAGGCCAGCTTTACCCTGATACCAAAGCTAGCCAAGAATACTATGAGAAAACAGAGTTACAGCCCAGTATCCTTGATGGATCTATATGACATTTATATACAAAAACTCTCAACTAAATACTACCAAACTGCATCAAGAGCACATTAAAAGAATTATACACTACAGTCATGTGGGATTTATTCCTGAGGTGCAAGGATGGCTCAACATAAGTAAATCAATAAATGTGATACAACACATTAGCAGAATGAAGTAGAAAATGTTATGGTAATGGCAATACATGAAGAAAAAAGGCATTTGAAAAAATATAAACGGTGAAAAACTCTCAACAAATGAAGTGTAAAAGGAATGTACTTCAACATAATGAAAGCTGTATATAATCAGCCTACAGCTAACATCATACTCAACCATGAAAAGCTAAAGCTTTTCCTCTTAGTTTAAAAACAAGACAGGATTCACACTCTCATTACTTCTATTCAGCATCACCCTGGAAGTCCTAGTCAGAGCAGTTAGTCAAGAAGAAATAGAGGGCATCCAAATCAGAAAGGAAGAAGTAAAATTGTATCTGTTTGCAGATAACATAATCTAATATGTAGAAAACCTTAAAGACTCCATCAAAACACTGTTAGAACTAATAAACACACCCAGTGAAGTTGCAGAATACAAAATCAACATGCAGAAATAAATTTTATTTCTATAAATGAATCTGAAAGATAAACTAAGAAAGCAGTCCCAATTACAATAGCATCATACTCAGAAATAAATTTTACCAGATGAAAGCCATGTGTGCTAAAAACTATGAGACATTGATGAAAGAGATTGAAATAAATGGAATCATATCTTATGTTCTTTGATTGAAGTAAATGTCTATCCAAACTTACCTACAGATTCAATGCAGTCCCCATCAAAATTCCAGTGTCATTTTTCACAGAAATAGAAAAATTCTAGAATTCATATGGAATCACAAAAAAAGCCAAATAGCCAAAGCAGTTTTGAGAAAGAACAAAGTATATTATTTCATGATTTCAAACTATATTGTAAAGCTATGGTAATCAAAGCAGCATATGGTATTAACATAAAAATAAGACATAGACCAGCAGAACAGAGAGCCCAGAATACACTCAAGCATATACGGTCAACTAATCTATGACAAGGGCACCACACGTGTTCACAGTTGAGGGAAAGGTTAGTTTCTCCAATAAATGGTTCTGAGAAAACTGGACATCCAAGTGGAGAAAAGTGAAATTGGACATCTGTCTCACACCACCCACAGAAATCAGCTTAAAATAGATTAAAGACTGAAACTTAAGGCCTGAAACCTTGAATAGAATGGCCATATGTTCCAGCAGTCCCACTTCTGGGCATTCATCCAAAGGAACTGAAATCACTGTCTCAAAGAGACATCCGCATCTCCATGTTCATGCACCATGATTCATAGTAGCCAAGATATGGAAACAACCTTAATTGTCACTAGTTGAATGGATAATGAAAACATGGCGTGTTCAGCCATAAAAAGAAGGAAATCCTGCCATTTGTGACAGCATGGATGAAATCACAGTCATTATGCGAGGTGAAATAAGCCAAGCAGAGAAGGACAAATACTCCTTGATTTCAGTTGTATGTGGAATTTGGGGGGAAAAATCTTGAGCTCATAGAACCAATGAGTGGAATGGTGGTTTGCCATTGGCACATATGATCGTCTCAATAGATGGAAGAAAACATTTGATAACAGTCAACATCTATTAATGACTTTAAATAATAGGGACATAAATAGAAAAGTGAATTTGTTTAATCTGACACAGGATATCTATTTTAAAAACAACAGCAACTATTCTTAATGATGATATGCTGCTTTGTTTTTTGTTTTTCTTGTGAGATGGAGAGCAATATAAAGATACTCATTATCACTACTTATTTTTAGTATCCTACTGGAGGTCCTCAATAGCCCAATGTAGAGTGGGACATTTTAAATGGGTTCCCTAACCCAATTCCAACTTGGTATGTGTGCGTAGGCTTCCCCACACCAGCGAGCAATTCTTAGATGCCACCAAGGTGTCTGAGAATTCAACTCAATTCTGACACTTTCTACCTGGAGATAGAATCAGATTCCAGAGGTAGAGGGTTCAGTTCCACGGGACCACCCTCCACAATAGATGCCAGTCACAAGCCCAAGTTGTTATCTGTGTATCTAACCAATTTGCTAGAAACTGGAGTTTCCAACAGACATCCTCAAACGTAGGATGTCAACTGCAAGTTAAGGTTGTTTCTTGTACTTCTGACTGACTGGCTATAAATCAGAGTTTCCCATGACCCCTTAATTTGCTTAAATTGCTCACAGAACTCAGAGAAACATGTATTTTACTAGTTCACCAATTTATTACAAAAGGATGTTAAAGTATATCAATCAGCAGCCAGACGAAGCGATATATAAGGCAAGGCATTGGGAAAGGGTATGGAGCTTCTGTGTCTTTTCCAGGCTCACCACTCTGTCCAGTCTCCATGTGTTCAGCCTGGAAGCTCTCTGAACCTTGTCCTGTAGAGGTTTTATGGAGGCTTCATTCAGTTCAGTTCAGTTCAGTCACTCAGTCGTGTCCGACTCTTTGCGACCCCATGGACTGCAGCATGTAAGGCCTCCCTGTCCATCACCAACTCCCAGAATTTACTCAAACTCATGTCCATCGAGTCAGTGATGCCGTCCAACCATCTCATCCTCTGTCGTCCCCTTCTCCTTCTGCCTTCAATCTTTCCCAGCATGAGGGAAGTTAGTTAGTTCTTGGAAGTTAGGAAGTTCCAATGAGTTAGTTCTTCTCATCGAGTGGCCAGAGTATTGGAGTTTCAGCTTCAGCATCAGTCCTTCCAATGAACACCCTGGACTGATCTCCTTCAGGATGGACTGGTTGGATCTCCTTGCAGTCCAAGGGACTCTCAAGAGTCTTCTCCAACACCAAAGTTCAAAAGCATCAGTTTTTCGGCGCTCAGCTTTCTTCACAGTCCAACTCTCACATCCATACATGACCACTGGAAAAACCATAGCCTTGACTAGACAGACCTTTGTTGAAAAAGTAATGTCTCTGCTTTTTAATATGCTGTCTAGGTTGGTCATAACTTTCCTTCCAAGGAGTAAGTGTCTTTTAATTTCATGGCTGCAATCACCTTCTGCAGTGATTTTGGAGCCCAAAAAAATAAAGTCAGCCACTGTTTCCACTGTTACCCCATCTATTTCCCATGAAGTGATGGGACCAGATGCCATGATCTTAGTTTTCTGAATGTTGAGCTTTAAGCCAACTTTTTCACTCTCCTCTTTCACTTTCATCAAGAGGCTCTCTAGTTCTTCTGCACTTTCTGCCATAAGAGTGGTGTCTTCTGCATATCAGAGGTTATTGATATTTCTCCTGGCAGTCTTGATTCCAGCTTGTGCTTCTTCCAGCCCAGCATTTCTCATGATGTACTCTGCATATAAGTTAAATAAGCAGGGTGACAATATACAGCCTTGACGTACTCCTTTTCCTATTTGGAACCAGTCTGTTGTTCCATGTCCAGTTCTAACTGTTGCTTCCTGACCTGCATACAGGTTTCTCAAGAGGCAGGTCAGGTGGTCTGGTATTCCCATCTCTTTCAAAATTTTCCACAGTTTATTGTGATCCACACAGTCAAAGGCTTTGACATAGTCAGTAAAGCAGAAATAGATGTTTTTTTGGAACTCTCTTGCTTTCTCAATGATCCAGTGGATGTTGGCAATTTGATCTCTGGTTCCTCTCCCTTTTCTAAATCCAGCTTGAACATCTGGAAGTTCACAGTTCACATATTGCTGAAGCCTGACTTGGGGAATTTTGAGCATTATTTTACTAGCATGTGAGATGAGTGCAATTGTGCAATAGTTTGAGCATTCTTTGGGATTGCCTTTCTTAGGGATTGGATTGAAAACTGACGTTTTTCAGTTCTGTGGCCACTGCTGAGTTTTCCAAATTTGCTGGCATATTGAGTGCAGCACTTTCTTTCAGGATTTGGTATAGCTTAACTGGGATTCCATCACCTCCACTTTTGTTCATAGTGATGCTTTCTAAGGCCCACTTGACTTCACATTCCAGGATGTTTGGCTGTAGGTGAGTGGTCACACCATCATGATTATCTGGGTTGTGAAGATCTTTTTTTGTACATGAGGCTTCATTGCATAGGCACAATTGACTAAATCATTGGCCACTGGGGATTAATTCAGCCTCCAGCCTCTTGACCAGGGGCTGGGACTGAAAGTTCTAACCCTCTGATCACATGGTTGGTTCTCTTGGCACCCAGTCCCCACCCGTGGGTGGAACCCAAAAGTCATCTTCCCTGAAGCATTTTCAGGAACTGAGGGCAAGGGACCAAATATTACACTCCTAATGTATAATTAATGCTCTTAATGCTCAGGAGATTCCAAGGATTTTGGGAATCTGTGAGCCAGGATGTATGGATGAACACCAAATACATGTTTTTCCTAGAAATCAGAAATATTGCAGACATGAAGCAGGAAAGGAGGGTGAGAGGGACCAGAAAGGGGAGGAGAAAAAAGTGGGAAAGGATGAAAGAGAGGAAGAAAAGCAATAAGACTCAAGAAGGCCAGGCCCTGCTTTACACAGTGATCTGCATTTCTACACATGAGACCCAGCATCACTCTCTTTTGTACCTTCCAGGTGATTCCAGTCTGCAGTCATCTTTAAGAACCATGCCTTGTCCAGTTTTTGTAAATATTTAAAGAAGTGTCACAGTGCTGGCACAATAGCTTAATTTTTCATTTGAAGTAAATACATTTTTCTCAAAACAAGGTTTTCCGAAGCAAATTTTTGCTTGTTTGAGTTTGTACCAGCTAAAAGTAGGCTTCCTTTTTTTTTTTTTTTTTTCAGAAGTGAAATCAGGGATCATTTATTCAGCTGCTTTTAAAGACACATCATCACTGTTTTCCCAGGCCTGTGGCAAAAACTAATGTCTGCCTTTTTTCAGGCAACTTCATAATTCTGTGTTCCCAAAACTTTTTATCTTTTTGAGCAAGAATTCTTTTAGGTGTCTTTTACAGTCTTCCAGGGAGTTGGAATTTTTCCATTAAGAAAATTTGTAAAACTGAAATAAACAAAAATCCGGTGCAGTGTCTGGTCAGTACAGCAGATGAATCAGAACTTCCCAGCCAAGCTGCAGCAGTTTTTGCCTGGTCATCAAAGAAGCATTCAGTCTTGTGTTATACTAATGGAAGATGATGCATTTTCTGTTGACTGATTTCAGACGCTTTTCATCAGGTCCTGCTTTCAGTTGGTCTAATTGGGAGCAGTACTGGTTGGAACTAATAGTTTGGTTTTCCTGAGGGAGCTTGTAAATAGAGGACTCCCTTCCAGTCCTACCGTATACACAACATCACCTTCTTTGGATGAAGACTGGCCTTCGGTGTGGTTGGTCGTGTTGGTTCATTTCCCTTGCCCCACAATCTGTCCCATTCTATATTGTTGTACGGGTCCACTTTTCATCACCCTTCACAATTCGTTTTTAAAGTGGAATGTTTTTCTTGCAATTCAATAGAGGATTTCATGTGGACTTACAGTCAAGAGGGTTTTGGGTTTTTTTGGCTTAACTTATGTGAAACCCAAATATCAAAGCTATTAACATAACCAAGCTGGTGCAAATGATTTTCATTGCTTGATTTGGATAGTTTGAGTGTGTTGGCCATCTCCCATGTGGTATAACATTGATCTCAGTTAATGTCTCAATTTGATTGTTATCAATTTCAGCTGGTCTACCCAACCACAGAGCTTTGTCTGGTATTGGTTTCCATGATAGTTTATCACGGGAAGTTGAATACAGTTCCCTGTACTATATAGTAGGACCTTGTTGTTTATCCATTCTATATATAGTAGTTTGCATCTGCTAATCTCAGACTCTCAATCCACCCTCCTTCAGTCCCCTTACTCTTTGGCAACCACAAGTCTGTTATCTATGTCTGTGAGTTCATTTCTGATTTGTAGATGAATTCATTTGTTTTATACTTTATTTTTTAAGTTATTTATTTGTTTATTTTTGGTTGTGCTGAGTCTTTGTTGCTGAGCATGAGCTTTAGTTGCAGAAGCAGGGGCTACTCTTTGATGTAGGTGTGTGGGCTTCAGCAGTTGCGGCACATGGGCTCTAGAGTATGGGGGCATGTAGGATCTTCCCAGATCAGGGATCGAACCTGTGTCCCCTGGATTGGCAGGTAGATTCTCAACCACTGGACCAACAGGGAAGCCCCTGTGTTATATTTCAGATTCTACGTATAAGTGATAATATAGTATTTGTCTTTCTGTTTCTAACTTAAACTTCACTTAGTATGATAACCTCTAGTTCTATCCGTGTTGCTGCAAATTTGCATTACTTTGTTCTTTTTATGGCTAAGTAGTATTCGTATATATTGGAGAAGGAAATGGCAGCCCACTCCAGTATTCTTGCCGCCCCAGTATCCCAGGGACGGGGGAGCCTGGTGGGCTGCTGTCTATGGGGTCACACAGAGTCAGACACGACTGATGTGACTTAGCAGCAGCAGCAGTACTCATGTGTGTGTGTATATATATATATACACACACACACATATATATCACATCTTCTTTATCTGTTTATCTGTTGAAGGACATCTAAGTTGTTTCCTTGTATCAGTGATTATGAATGGTGCTGCTATAAACATAGGGGTACATGTATCTTTTTGAATTATAGTTTTTTTCCAGATACATGCTGGATCATATGGCAACTCTATTTTTAGCTTTTTGAGGAACCTCCATACATGTTTTCTGTAGTGGCTGCACCAACTTACATTCTCACCAACAGTGTAAGAGGGTTCTTTTCTTTATGTCCTCTCCAATGTTTATTATTAGTAGACTTTTCAAGGATGGCTATTCTGACTGATATGAGGTGGTACCTCATTATAGTTTTGATTTCCATTTCTCTAATAATTAGTGATGTTGACCATCTTCTTATATGCCTGTTGTTGGCCTATAATTTTTTTCTTTTGTAAATGTATTTTTCTGAGTATCACGGTAATGGTGGCCTCTTAGAATGAATTTGGGGATGCTTCCTCCTCTTCAGTTTTGGGGATAGTATAGTTTGGGAAGGCTAGGTATTAGCTCTTCTTTATATGGTAGAATTTTGTATGTGAAATCATCTCTCTGGTTCTGGACTTCTGTTTGCTGGGAGTATTTCTATGGCAAATTCAGTTTCACTACTACTGACCTGTCTATTACAATTGTCTATTTATTTCTGATTCAGTCTTAGAAGATTGTGTGTTTCTAGGGTTTTTATCCATTTATTCTAGACTGTCCAATTTGTTGCTGTATGATTTTTTTGTATCTTTTTGATATTGGTTTTATTATTTCTTCTTTCATTTCTTGAGTCCTCTCTTTTTCTCTTAATGAACCTGGATAAAGACATCAATTTTATGCTAAAAATAAAGAAAGCAAAAAATGCTGGGTCTTGTTTTCATTGATTATTCTATTGCTGCGGTGGTTTTTTTTTTGGTCTCTATTCATTTCTTCTCTGTTCTTTATTGTTTCTTTTCTTCTGCTAACTATGGGCTTCGTTATTTGATTACTTTAGACAGTAACTGATGTTGTTTATTTGAGATTTTTCTTCCTTTTTGAGGTAGGCCTTTATTGCTTCCCTCTTAGAACTTCCCTTTTCTGTGTCACATGGATTTTGGAAAGTTGTGCTTTTATTTTCATTTCTCCAAATGTTTTCTGATAACCTCTTTGATTTCTTCATTGACCCATTGTTTTTATAATATCATACTATTTAGTCTCTGTGTTTTTGTTTTTTTTTTTTTCCCCATTTTTCTTCCTGTTATAAGTCCCAAAAGTGGGAAGTGAAAAAGCAAAAGTGTTAGTTGCTTAGTCATGTTTGACTCTTTGCAACCAGATGGACTATAGCCTGCCAGGCTCCTCTCTCCATGTAATTCTCCAGGCAAGAATACTGGAGTGGGTAGCCAGTCCCTCTCCAAGGGATTTTCCCAACCCAGGGATCAAACCCAGGTCTCCTGCATTGCAGGCAGATTCTTTACTCTCTAAGCCACCGGGAAACCCAAAAGTTTCATACTATTATTGTCAGAAAAAATGCTTGATGTAATTTCTGTCCTCTAAAGTTGTTGAGACTTGTTTTGGGGCCTAGCATGTGATCTGTCCTGGAGAATGTTCCACATGCACTTGAAGAGAATGTATATTCTGCTGTTTTTAGATGGCATGTCTTACAGGTATATAATAAGTCCAACTGGTCTAATGTTAAGATCACTGTTTCCTTATTGGTTTTCTGTCTGTATGATTTCTCCCTTGATACAAGTGAAGTGTTATAATCTTCTTCTTATTCTATTGTCAATTTTTCCTTTTTCTGACCATTAATATTTACTTTCCATATTTAGGTGCACCTACATTTGTTTTTGTTAAGTTGCTAAGTTGTGTCTGACTCTTTGTGACCCCTTGGAGTGTAGGCTCCTCTGTCTTCCACCATCTCCCAGAGTTTGTTCAAATTTATGTCCATCAAGTTGGTGATGCTATCTAACAATTCTGTCCTCTGCCACCCCCTTCTTTTGTCTTTAGCATCAGGATCTTTTCCAATGAGTCAGCTCTTTGCATGAGGTGGCCAAAGTATTGGAGCTTCAGTAACAGTCCTTCCAATGAATATTCAGGGATGATTTCCTTTAGGATTGACTGGTTTGATCTCCCTGCTGTCCAAGGGACTCTCAGCAGTCTTCTCCAGCCCCACAGTTTGAAAGTTTCAATTTTTCACACAACCTTTTTTATGGTCACTTCAGTACATGACTATTGGGAAAACCATAGCTTTGACTATATGGACATTTGTTGGCAAAGTGATGTCTCTGCTGTTAATATGCTGTCTAGGTTTGTTGTAAGTTTTCTTCGAAGGAGCAAGCATCTTTTAACTTCATGGCTTGTAGTCACTGTCCACAGTGATTTTGGAGCCCAAGAAAATAAAATCTGCCACTGTTTCCAGTTTTCCCCTTCTATTTGCCATGAAGTGATGGAACTAGATGGGACCTGGTATCTTACCTTTTTAAGTGTTGGCTTTTAAACCAGCTTTTTCACTCTTCTCTTTCACCCTCATCAAGAGGCTCTTTAGTTCCTCTTCACTTTCTGCCATTAGAGTTGTGTCATCTGCATATCTGAGGTTGTTGATATTCCTCCCATCAATCTTGATTGAGTTTTTGTGATTCATTCAGCCTGACATTTCACATGGTGACAATATATTCCTTTCCCAATTTTGAACCAGTCAGTTATGCCATGTTCAGTTCTAACTGTTGCTTCTTGACTTGTATACAGTTTTCTCAGGAGACTGGTAAGTTGGTCTGGTAGTCCTGTCTCTTTAAGAATTTTCCACAGTTTGCTGTGAGCCACACAGTCAAAGGCTTTAGTGTAGTCAATATTAGGTGCATATATATTAACGAATGTTATATTCTCTTCTTGTATTGATCACTTTATCAGTATATAATGGCCTTCTTTGTCTTTTTTATAAACTTTTTCCTAAAGTCTATTTTGTAAGATATGAGCATTGCTACCAGCCTTCTTGTCATTTTCATTTCCGTGAAATATTTCCTTCCATCCCCTCACTTTTAGTCTGTGTATCTTTAACTCTAAAGAGTGTCTCTTGAACATAAATGGGTCTTGTTTTTTTATCCAGTCATCTTCTCTATGTCTTTTAATCGGAACATTTAGTCTATTGACATTTAAAGTGATTATATATAGGTATGTACATATTGCTATTCTGTTACTTGTTTTCTGGGTTATTTTTTTCATTCTGTGTTCTTTTCATCTTCTTTTAGTTTCTTTCCTTGTGGTTTGATTATTTTGCTAAGTGGTATGCTTGTGTTACTTTCTCCCTATTTTTGTGTGTCTACTGTAGGATTCTGATTTGTGGTTGCCATGGGGTTCCTATATGTTGACCTAAATGTCTATTTATTTTAATCTGGTCATTTAAGTCATTTAAGTTCAAGCACATTCTAAAAAAATCTCCATTATTTTACTCATCTCCCCCACATTTTTTGGGTGTTTTGTTTTTTTTTTCTTTTTTTTTTTTTTTTAGCTGTGCCACGCAGCATGCAGGATCTTATTTCCCTGAACCAGGGATTGAACCTGGGCCTCCTGCAGTGAAAGCATGGAATCTTAACCACTGGAAAACAAGTGGAGTCACCACATTTTGTGTTTTTTTATGTCATATTTTACATCTTCATGTATATCCCTTAACTGTTTATTGTAGTGATAGTCAACTTTCTAATTTTTGTCTTTTAATCTTATACTAACTTATATAAGCATTTGATCCACAGTCTTTGCTGTATATACTGTGTATTCTCCTTTACTGGTGGGATTTTCCCTTCCTATAAATTCTTTCATTTTATTGTACCCCTTTTTTTTCCACTTGGAGAAGACTATCTAAGACTTCCTTTAAAGTTGGGTTAAGTATTGTGAACTTTTAGTTTTTCCTTATCTGAGAAGTTCTTTAGCTGTCTTTTAATTCTGAATGCTAATCTTGTTGGGTAGATTTTCCTAGGTTTTAGATTTTTCCTTTTTAGCACTATGAGTATGTCATGCCATTCCCTTGTGGCTATAAAGTTTCTGCAGAAAAATCAGCTGATGGACTTATGGATGTTTCTTTATATGTTATAACTCTTTGTTTTTCTCTTGCTGCCTTCAGATTCTCTCTTTGTCTTTAACATTTGCCATTTTAATTATGATAGGTCTTGGTGTATATGTCTCTTTCAGCTTGGGACACTCTATGTTTACCGTACATGGATATCTATTTTTCTTCAGGTTCAGGGAGTTTTCAGGCATAGTTTCATCAAATACATTTTGTTTACCCTTCTCTCCTTGGAACCTCAATAATGCAAATGTTAGCATGCTTGAAATTGTCCTGCTGCTGCTGCTAAGTCGCTTCAGTCCTGTCCGACTCTGTGCGACCCCATAGACGGCAGCCCAGGCTCCCCCGCCCCTGGGATTCTCCAGGCAAGAACACTGGAGTGGGTTGCCATTTCCTTCTCCAATGCATGAAAGTGAAGTCGCTCAGTCGTGTCCAACCGTTATCGACCCCATGGACTTCAGCCTACCAGGCTCCTCTGTCCATGGGATTTTCCAGGCAAGAGTACTGGAGTGGGTTGCCATTGCCTTTTTCTGATATTGTCCTAGAGGTCCCTTAACTTGTTCTCATTTTTTAGTATTCTTTTTCTGTTCTGATTGGGTGATTTCCATTATTCTGTCCTCCAGCTCTCTTAGGCATTCTTCTGTATAACTTAGTCTGCTGTTAAATCTTTCTGGTGTTTCTTCATTTCAGTTGTTGTATTTTATGACTTTATTTTTTATATTTTCTACCTCTTTGTTAAAATTTTCTCTGTGTTCATCTATTATCTTCCTTAGTTCATTAAGCATTCTTTTACTAATGCTTTGAACTCTTTCTGATAAATTATTTATCTCTGTTTTATTAGTTATTTTTTTAGGGTTTTTTTCTCCTTTTTTCATATGAAATAAATTCCTCTGTCTTCTTATTTTGCTTAACATCTGTTTTCTCTATGAAATTAGGTGAAACAGTTACCTGTCTTGGTCTTGAAGAGTTGCACTTATATGGGAGCATCTCTGTTCAGTCTGTCTTTGCCCAGTGGCTTTGGTGGGAGAGCTGGATCTGAAGTAAGCAGGGTCATATCTTTTCTCAGAGTGTGCGGGCTGGTGTCACCTTGATGGTATGTAGGGTTGGAGATGGAGAGGTTAGAGGCAGAGCCAGGTATGATCTGGGGCTTCTTGTATGCTCATTGGTCATCACAGCCCTATCAAGGGTGGGGTCTGGTCCCAAAGTCTAGAGCAGAATCCCTGAGGGTGGAGTTCAAACTGCCTTCTTTCCCTCTGAGCATGTGCTTCCCACTCTCCTGACAATGAAATGTTTGCTCCAGTGGAGATCTGTGCTAGAGCAAGAGGATCTGAGTGGTACCTGGTATAGGCCAGTGTGTGTGCTTGTACTGTGCCTGCACAACCATCAGAGCTCCAGTCCGTCCTGATCTGCCGCCTCTATGAGCCCCAGTGATGACTGTCCCACCCCACCCCCGCCCAGATGCAGGGCTGTAGCTGCAGGCTCTGTCTCCCGCAGATGCAGATGTCCTCCACCATAGCAGCCTTTGACCTGGTGGGAAGCCATGCTGAAGCTCGTGGTGCGGGAGTGGATGCTCCGTGTGGTCTAGGCCATGCCTTGGATCAGTTGCAGGAAACTGACCAGAGTCCCAGGCACTTTCAATCTGCTTCCTCTGTGTTTACTTCCTCTAGGAGTAAATGAGCGAATTCTAGGTTTCTTACAGCCCTCCTGTTAGTCCCACTGGTTTTTAAATCAACCAAGGGGACTCATCTTCTTGGTGTCAGACCCCAGGGATGGGATATCTAACATGTGGTTCATACCACTCACTCCTCAGGGAGGATCTCCAAGCCCATGCAATCCCCCTTTACCCCTGTGTCCCCTTCTAGGGGCATCAGTTCTGACCTGGTCACTTCCTACCCGACTCAGTGTGGATCTTTACAGCCTTGATTGTACAAAAGGCTTCCTGCCAGTCTTCAGTTTGATTTTAGTGAGAGTTGTTCCACCTGTGATGTATTTTTGATGTGTTTGCAGAGGGTGGTGAACATGTTGTCCTTCTACTCCTTCATCTTGATCTCCTCTCAAGCTGGTCCAAGCTTCTGATCTTACCAAAGCATGGTGTCCGGCTCATCAGAAGTTACTGTCCTCTCCAGGGCAGGGGAATGTGTATTGCTTGCTACTTAAGACTTTATAATTTCATTTTACAGTTTTGTGGAATGGGCCAGTGCAGGGGTCATAAGAGCCATGTTTTTATGGAGCTCGCCTGGAACATGGGGCCATGAAAAGACAGTTGACAGACAGGGATAGGTTATGCCTGATGGCTAAGTGCTGCAGAAAAATCAGAAGGAAGGTGGGATGTGCTAGTGTGGCTGAATGGAACACTTCTGGAACACAACTGAGGTGGGAAGCAGGGTCGCAGGAAGATGTGTGCAAGGAGTCTCACGCTGGAGCTAGCACATGCATGAAGTTGGCATGTCGGAGGAAAGGAGAAGAGGACTTGTGTATTCAGCACTACCAGCCCAAAGAAGGCATCTTTTTGGCTAGCAAAGTGCCAGGTGAATAGGACCAGAATAGGTTAGTATAAATGCATTTTTTCTATTTATTTTAGATTCAGCACCCTCTAAAGACCAGCTATCCTCCAAGGAGAAACCCAGCTTCTCAACTGATCTGCAGCTTCTGAGCCAAACAGGCCCCAGGGACCTTCCTGGTGGTGCACCAGCCCCTTTGGTGCCATCATCCCCTCCCGTGACTGCCGTGTCCCAAGACATGGCCCCACCAGCTGCCAGTCCTAAACTGGAGCCAGCAACGGGGCCTGCCATGCAGGCAGGGGGACCAGTAACCCCTCAGGGGCCGGCCAGTGAGCATAAAACTCCCTGGCCACTAATGGAGACTCTTGATGCTCAGCTTGCTGCACAGTCCCCTGGCATGGGCCGAGGGCCTTGTGCCCCACCTTTGGAGGCCCCCCTTCACCCCATGGGTCTGGGGGATCCTTCCTTAGCCAGAGAGCCCATCACCAAGGGGGAGCCCCTGTCAGCTTTGGCCCCCACATCTGGTGCCCCTGGTGGGGCCCCTCAGCCCACTGAGAGCCAGCCCCTTCCCCCACTACCCTCTGTGGTGGGAGCGATCAGTCTGGCCACTCCCCAGCTCCCCAGTCCCCCGCTGGCACCCACCGTCCCCCCTCAGCCGCCTTCAGCCTTGGAGTCAGATGGAGAAGGGCCGCCCCCAAGGGTGGGCTTTGTGGACAGCACCATCAAGAGCCTGGACGAGAAGCTGAGGACTCTGCTCTACCAGGAGCACGTACCAACCTCCTCAGCCTCGGCTGGGACCCCTGTGGAGGCAGGTGACCGAGACTTCACCCTGGAACCCACAAGAGGGGATGAGCCCCGTCCAGAGGCCTCTGGGGGCAGTCTGGCCCTGCTGCCCCAGCCTGCGGTGAGTACTGCCCCAGGCACTGTCTCCAGGCAATTCATGTCTGACCCACCCACGCGTGTTTTGCTCGAGCTGCCTAGGGAGGAGTCCATCCTTCGGACTGGAGGAGAGGATTTGCAGTTTTGCTACAGAGATGTTAGCAAGTATGGCTCACAGCTCTTTCTTTCTGTTTCTTTCTTCAGTTGGAAAAGTCAGAAATGGCCCCTGGATTAGAGGTCACACTGGAGCAGTCCGTTTCCTTGTCAGTGACAGGTAACAAGCCGTAGGTGCTACCAGCCTTCCTTCCTTTGAAACATTCTGCTTCTTTACCCTTCATCCCCACAGCATTTTGGGTGGGACCCAGATGTGGCAGAAGCAGTTCCAGCACAAACCATGTGTTCACACTCCCAAGAAGAGAAAGCCCTCTGTGGAAATGGGCATAAGCCCTATTGACTGGGTATTGGGATCTTATCAGGGCCTGTCTGGCTCCTCAGTGCTCTCAGTATATTCTGGTGGATACCCCAGCTCCTATTTCTGTCGGAGGTCATAAGATGACTCTGGTTATTGTGGACAAAATGCAGGGCTGGGGCTGGGGAGTTCCAACAGGTCTGTGGAAGCTGCCAGCCTAGAGCCATCCGTGAAGTTTTGAAACAGGATTTCTTCTGTGGTTCCTGAGTATTGTGCATCTCTTCAGGAAGTCTTGCTGTAGTTCTCATTTCATTACCTGAACGCATATGTTTTAGCACAAGGGAGTTGGTCTGATCTAAGGTGTTGGTTCCTCCTTGGCCTGGAATTTCTTGGGAGATGGGCAAGATAAGGATCCAGCTGACCTTGTAATGGGACCATGTGTGTGTATCAGTGGCAAGAACAGTCCTCCCAGATCACAGAACAAGGGGAGTGGACCATTGGATTCTGTGGCTGGACCGCAGGACACTGCATTGTTACAGATGCCACACTTTAGAGGGGTGGGGCTTCTGGGATTGGGGTCAGAGGCCGTAACATATGATGTTTACCTGGGTAAGATAAGGATCATGGGATGAAGCAGGAGTGGGCTGGGCAAGGGAGAAGGTGAGAGATTGTACCTGAGTGCCCTCTCTCTCTCCTTCTGCCTTCTTTCTGTGAGTTGTGTACCATGGGCAGCCGCCTTCTGCAGCATCAGTGCCTTCAAGTGCCCAGAGTGTGGAACTGACAGGGAAGCTCTAAGAGACAGATCCTAGTTTGGAAAAGGTCAATTTTTCTGGCGATCAGAGCTGATCAGAAATAGAGTGCAGTTGGTAATGAGCCTTCTGTCCCCAGAGGTGTGCAAAGCAAGATTGTATGATCTTCACCACAATCATGTAGGGAGGAGTGTTGTGTATTGCCTAGGGTTGGGGTTGCATGACAGATGAATCTGGGTCTTCTCAGGAATCTGTGCGGGGGCACCCCCCAGCCTGGCTGGAGGCTCTTTCAGCCCCTGTCATGCCTCCCCCAACCCCCTGCCCACTGCAGCATGCCAGTTCAGCTCAGGCTAACACACAGCTCTGTTTTTTTTTTTTTGCTATGTGCAGGTCTCATCTCAGGCCAGGCTTCCACACATCAACTCCTTCTGCTTCTGTTGTTTACTCTTCACAGCAACCCAGGAAGGCTGGTCAGATGTATCATCTGTAGATGGGGAAATGAGACAGTCTCAGATGACAGGGACCTCCCATAGACTTTGGAGCAGCAGGATTAGGAGTCAGCCTTATTGTTCTGATCTTCCTGGACCTCCTAAGACCCTGTTATCATCAGAACTTGTCAGGGAGAGAGAATGTGATGCTGTCAGGTGAGACAGGGTACATCAGGGGTATAGAGAGGACAGGTGAGACAGGTGATAGTCGTCAGGTATGTGGAAGGCCTGGCTGTGCCTGAGGGTCTGGAGCAGGGGTCTTCAGGGGTCTGAGTAGTATTGGGCTGATGTCTCCCCCCTTTTCTGGATCACAAAGCATCTCCTGTGAAGTGATGGGGTTAGGATGTCAGTAGTTTTTGTTTTCCAGCTGCACACACCGCTTCTCACAGCCCCTCCCTTTCTCTTCTGGATGGCTGCTTTTGGGTCACTCCTGCCTTTGTTCTCTGCACCAGCCTGAGTAATGGTTTTAACGTTCCTACAGCTGAATCATCTTTGAGCCACATGCTTGGCCGTGAGGGAGGACAGGTGGCCTCAGATTCGCTCGGAGCACCCAGTGCCACCCAGGTAAGATGTTTTCTCCAGTGAGATGCTCAGTGGGTTGGCGGGCTTGCTCTCTGATGGCGTTTGCGTGGAATCTTTTCCTTTCCACTGTTTCCCAAGGATGTCCCTGCTTCTGCCATCCCTGCCCATCTGGAGCCCACAGACCGGACCAGCAGGGTCCCTGGGAAAACCTTGGCCGAGTCCATGCAGAGCTGCCCGGGGACGTTGATTGAGGGTGGCCAGGACAGCCAGCCCCAGCCACACAGCACTCTGGTATCAGGATCCCCTCCGAAGTGGCCAGGGCAGCAGGATGGCAGCTCGCCAGCCAAAACCGTGGGCCGGTTCTCAGTGGTCAGCACCCAGGATGAGTGGACTCTGGCCTCCCCCAACAGCCTGCGGTACTCAGCCCCACCTGACGTTTACCTGGACGAGGCTCCCTGCAGCCCAGACATGAAGCTGGCTGTGCGACGGGCGCAGACGGCCTCCTCCATCGAGGTCGGCATGGAAGAGCCCATGTCCAGTGACTCTGGGGACGAGTCCCCTCGTAGGAGGCCTTCTGTGCAGAAGCATGCCTCCCTGCCCAGCAGCAGTGGTGGTGTGGCCAGTGACTTTGTGAAGAAGGCCGCTGCCTTCCTGCATAGGTCCTCTCGGGCTGACTCCCCAGGCCTGGAGACAGCCAGCGGGATGGGCGTGAAGGTCCCCACCATCAGCGTGACCTCCTTCCACTCCCAGTCTTCCTATATCAGCAGTGACAACGACTCAGAGATTGAGGACGCGGATATCAGGAAAGAGCTGCAGAGCCTTCGAGAGAAGTAGGTCCTGTGGAGCAGGTCAGGTCCGGGCTGTGGTGTCAGGGGAAGTGTCCGGCAGCTGAAGCCCACGTCCTGCCGTGTGCACTTTGAGCTGCTTGGGCTGGGCGACAGGGCAGAGGCAGTGTCCCTGCCGTTGGATCTGGTCCCTGGTCTCTGGGGCCCACACCTCCCCTCCTCCTTCAGTCTCACACATAGGCCTTGATCGCACTTGCTCTCTCCCCCTGCAAGTTTACCTGCTTCTGCTGCGGTCAGGGTCACTGAGATACAGTTAAGCCGTGAAGTCTCCTTCAGGACCAGAGGGCCCCACACTTTAGTTACTAAGGTTGTTAGAGGCTGGAATCCTTGGGAAGGAATGGCTATGGGTTCTTGGAGTGGGCCCAGAAATGGAGACATGGGCAGGAGAAGCCTGTGCTCTCTCCTACTCTTGGCTGTGCAGAGAGGGCCCCAGCCTTAGCTGCATGCTCCCTGAGGAAGGCCAACCGGGACCACCCAGCCCTTTCCTAGACTTTTCTGGAAACTGCCCTTGCCCACAGCCAGTGATTCCACCCAAGTCTTAACAGCAGCTTCCCACCCATGTGACCAGGCATCTTGGCTCTATTCTCAGAAATAGTGTTGCTTGTCGGGTCAGCCTTATCTGGAAGCTCTACTGGGCACAGCTGGGGCCCCAGGACCCTGGCTAATAACATATTTTCTGTAGACTTGCTTATACAGGCTTCCTGTCCTCTAAGAGACCTCTTGTGCTGTGTTCTCTCACATGGAGGAAGTAACACTTATTTGCCTGATAAGCTAAGGCAGCCTTCCAATTCTGAGCCCTGATTACTTGTTTCTTCGCCCATGTTTATGAGTAGGGTTTGTATTGTAAGCATAAATGTGTGAAGTTGTTCATATACTCCCTTCGTCCTCCCCACTCCCCCCAAAACAACCAGCAATGTTACAAGTTTGGATATATCGGAAAACTTGAATGCCTTAGGCTGGTCTTCATGCAGTTTTGTTGGGTGAGCTGATGCCAGAGGTCTCAGTGATACTCCCATTTGGCTTAGATGTAAACAGAAGGTGATGCTTAAATGCCCTTATGTCCCCTGCACATGCCCAGCCTCCCCTGCAGGCTCTACTCCTCACACCCGTCCTACCAGTCCCGGGCTCTCCTGGAGGGGCCTCATGTTGAAAATGACCAGAATGCCCACCTGGCTTCCCTCTTCCTTTCCCTCCTACAGGCATCTGAAGGAGATCTCAGAGCTACAGAGTCAGCAGAAGCAGGAGATCGAGGCCCTGTACCGCCGCCTAGGCAAGCCGCTACCCCCCAACTTAGGCCTCTTCCACACGGCCCCACCCATCGGCCGCCGGAGAAAGACCAGCAAGAGCAAGTTGAAGGCGGGGAAGTTGCTGAGCCCCCTGGTGCAGCAGCTCAAGGTCGTGGCCTCCAGCACAGGTTGGCCCAGGGCCCTCCTAGCCACCCTCAGATGTGGGAGCTGGGCAGATGGGAGGCAGGCACTAGGCATTGGAAGAGCGCTTCTTGAATCTCCTTTCATTGGAGCAAGGAAGCGTCTTCTGGCCTGAGAGAGCCAAGGCCTCCACCCCTCCTGTCAAGAGGGAAGAACTGGAGTCCCAGCTGCCTGTGGGCTGCACTGTGCTCCTCCCTGCAGAGTGCTGCCTGGGCTGGGATCTGCTTCCTCTGATCCCGTTTCTCAGATGTATATCAGCCCCCGACAGTGGGGGTTGAGCAGCTGCCTTGGGGGAGGGAGAGGATGATAGCAACCCTCCCCGCCCCCCAGCCTTTAACCACAATGCCCAGGCACTAAGAGTACACACCCCAAGCCTCCCACACTCTGGGGTGGGGACCCAGTGAGCTGAAAGCCCCAAATGCACCAGGTGGGAAGCCAGCGGTGAGCTGACCTTAAGCCTTCCCTCCCCAGGTAACCTGCAGGATACATACCCAAGAATCTCTAGGATTACCCAAAATTACATGAATTCCATATCAATTCCTAAAGCTAACACGAGACTTCAGAGAGTGAGGAAATCCACAGGTCCCCTTTGAGCCCACGTGTACATCTGCGGATGGGCCGTGGTCCTTTCACAGCGTTTGCACAACATAGGTTAGCACCAGTGGAAACAGTGGTCATTTTCTTCAGTCTTCCTGACAACTGCACATGGGTGATCCAGCAGTGTACCCATTGCCTGTAGGGACTCAGCTTCCCCAAGGTCACCCAGCAAAGAGCAGAGAGGATAGACGTGGCCTGAGCTGGCTGGTCTGTCCTGTGGTGCCTCATCGTGCCTGTCACCCCTTCTCCCCCCAACCCAGGTCACTTGTCAGACTGCAGCAGAGCCCCTCCTGCTAAGGACCCTGCCCAAGCTGGGGCAGGGCCCACAGCAGCTTCAGACCCATGTGGGAAGGCAGTTCAGACTCAGCAGCCTTGCTCCGTGCGGGCCTCCCTGTCTGCAGACATCTGCTCCGGCTTGGCCAGTGATGGAGGCGGAGCGCATGGCCCAGGTGATTCCCAGCTCGCCCGTCTCCGAGCATGTGCTAGCCTCATAGGGCCCGTGTGGCGTAGAGGGGACATGAGCTGCGGCCAAGGCTGCCGACAGCCTCTTAAGGAAAAAAAAAAAAAACTTAGATGTAGATTTTGAATGAGAAAAGTGGATGGCCTGCCCATCATCAAGTCTTGCTGTAAGCGGCTCAGAGGGAGGTGCGCTTTGCAAGAGCCGGCCTGGGGAAGGCGCCAGGACCACTGAGAGGTCAGATGTGGCATCTGCTGTGTGCTCTGCGCCGGTTCCCAGGCACTGGCCCACCCCCGCCCTACCCCACTCCCCACTAAACATGGGTCCTTCTGTCAGGAGGGCCAGTTGGGGGGACGAGGGCACAGCTCTCTCTCGAGCTGGGAGATTGGCCTTGAGGAGGAAATGCTCGTCACTGCTGCCGTGGATGCAGCAGCTACGCGATGAGGTGCTCCACCCCCACCATCTCTCTCCAGAGAAGTCTTGGTGACCGCTGCTGGTGCCCACCCCCCACCCTGCCCCGCACGCTCTCCTGGGGTCCGCTTCTCTTCCGCTCCAACATTGCCTCCTTTCCATTATGTGATCAGTGGCTGTGGTCCTCTGGGCTGGGCTAGGTGGAGCCGTGGATGCTAAGTGAAGAGGCTGATATGGCTGGTGGTGTGTAGGAGGAATCCCAGAGACTGTACTTGATGCCTGTCTCTCTGTTTTCTTCCCTCTATATTCATTTGCAGGCTGGACGGTTTACCACCCAACGTCTGAGAGAGTGACCTATAAGTCTAGTAGCAAACCTCGCGCTCGATTCCTCAGTGGACCCGTGTCTGTGTCCATCTGTCTGTATTTGTTCTTTTGTATTTTATCACCTCCTGGCCCTTGGTTTCTCCCCTGCCCCTCCCTGTCTTCATTATCTTCCATACATTTTGTAGGACACCTTAACCCCACCCCCATTGAAATCATGTACTTAATCTAAAAAAAATGGAACCCCGTCCATGCCCACCCTTCTGGCCCCAGGAAGCGCCAGTGCATGCTCTTGGCTGGCTCATGCCTGGACACCAAAAGCATGTGCAGTGGTTTGCCCACTCCCAGCCTCCGGCGCTCTGCCCCAGGCCCCAAGGTGCTCTGCATTTCTTTTGTCACTTGTTTTGTTTAGTGTTTTTTGTTTTTTTGTTTTTTCTTTTTTTATGTTGGACGTAGTTTTATTTCTGTTGCAATCGTGGCAGATTTACACGTCCGCTGTCCCCAGTTCCAGCGACAACAAAAAAGACATCCCCGGCCTTCTCTAGACGCATGGTGTGTTTCACACGTGTCTGGACTCTGAAGACATGCATGTAGCGAGCCGAGACAGTTCTAGAAGGTCACTGGAGGGTGTAACTTCTGTACAAGGGCCGTATCACAACATCCAGTACTGTTCACCCACTGCCCCACTCCCTGCATGTGGAAATGCTGAGAGAACGTGCTCCAGCTAGGATGCCCCAGCCCCCGCTCCATTCTTGTCATGTCAGGAATCTCTGACCCTGAGAGACGTGATGCCAAGCCTCTCTGGGGGCCCAGCCCCTCCTGCTCTTCTCTCTAGCTGGAGCACTTTACTTGGTGTATTTCCCTCTCATCTCACCAACCTCAGAGATGAAGTCAATTATTCAGTTCCCCAAAGCTCTGCTAAATCAAAACTCAAGTCCCAGTCATCATCTGCCTCCCTGGAACACACTGCTAGTACCCAGGGACTCCATGTCCAGGAATGGCGCGTCTGCTCAGGCTGTCCAAAATTGTTTTCCTCCCTCAGATTAATTGGCCATGATTCAGAAGCTGTGAGGTTTTCTGGTTTTTGTTTTTCAACAGAAGTATTGAGCTTTTTACCCATTGGATTGTACATGCTGGTTTAGGGCCTCTGGCTTTTGCTGGTACAATAAAGATACATTGTGCTTGTTGGGATCTGAGGCCACATCCATGGCAGGCATCCATCAGAGTTCAGTGTCCATCCCCATCAGAGTGACTCTGGCACCCTCCCCGGGAGGGACAGGTCAGAGGCATAGGACTGTGTAGAAATGCTCAGGAACTGTCCAGTGCTCCTCGTCCGCTAACAGCAACTCCTACCCCACCTCCCCCATTTCTGCTCAGGTGTCTTGGGTCTGCAGTTTAGTTGCCAAGTTGGGTAAGGGGCTGGGAGGCCTGCATGCATCCTGGCTCCCTGCTCACCTCGTGCATCACCCACTAGTCCTCTTTCTTCTGCCCGTGTGTGCCCAGCCTTGCCTGGGAAGATGTGGTGAGGGCATCTGCACCTCTAGGCATCTCTAGGCCCCTCCTAGTCGGACAAGTGTGTATATCACTGCTGTGAGGGTGGCCGGCCAGGCGTGGGAAGCAGAATGGAGCAGGGCATTTAGGGTAAAAGTGTGAGTGAAGAGTACCATGTAGCCCCTGAGATCATTGCCAGGCTGCCTTTCTACTCAGGTGGTTCTGCTTTTTTTTTTTTTAAGGGTTTTCATTTATATCATTATTAATTCTTGTTTCAAGATAAAAATTATTTGAGGCTCAGTAGGGACAAAGGGTTTATGTTTTCCTTCTGTGCTTGTGTGTGTGGCTAGGAAGAAAGGAATGTGTATGGCTCGGCTTGGTGGCAAACGGGGAGCTGGCCTATGTAGATTGATTTTAGGTGGTGGTACATGCTGGCCTATAAGGCTTTATTTCCTCTGATGCTATGAATCCAGTAATGCTGCCTGTTTTCACACAGTGGCCCTTTTAGGCATACTATGGCTAAGCTCGGAGTAGGCAGTGGCACCCCACTCCAGTACTCTTGCCTGGAAAATTCCATGGATGGAGGAGCCTGGTGGGCTGCAGTTCATGGGGTTGCTAAGAGTCGGACACGACTGAGCAACTTCCCTTTCACTTTTCACTTTTCACTTTCATGCATAGGAGAAGGAAATGGCAACCCACTCCGGTGTTCTTGCCTGGAGAATCCCAGGGACGGGGGAGCCTGTGGGATTGCACAGAGTCGGACACAACTGAAGCGACTCAGCAACAGCAGAAGCAGCAGCATGGCTGAGCTCCTAGTCTTTGGGCCACAACGTGGCCCCCACATGCTCTGAGGTTGCTGGTCAGGAGGGTGTACTGTGGGTTCCTGCCCTGGACCCGCTCACTGCAGCCTCTTGCTGAGCCATGTGAAGGTTGAGCCTGTGCCCCTGCCACTGCCACTCTAACGGGGTGAGATGCCCCAGCACTCCCCAGCCTGTCCCACGGGCGCTGGTATTTGCTGAGCCCTGCAGGGGGTTCTCTTGAACCTGTTGTCTGCCGGTTTCTGGGTGACCCTGGAGCTTTGTGCTCTGAGAGGAGACGGAGCACATGCCTCAGTGAGAGACCAGAGGGAAATGTTTAGGGCTGGCTTCAGCACCTGAAGCCTGAGAGGCAGGGGGACTTCGGGTTGGCTGCAAGGGCAGAGGGAGCTTGAGCTTGGGAGCTGAGGGCCGTGGCTCTAGGGTTGCGGGAGCAACTGGTCCAGCCCAGAGCTGGAGGTAAAGCCAAGAGAAGGTTTTCAGTTTGTACAGGAGACAGGACTTTAGGAAAATAAAACCTGCGTTAAGCTTTGAAGTACACAAAGAAGGTCCCAGCTTCCATGCAGCTTGGAGAAGCTAAGAGGGGCGGGAGATGGGTGAGGGCACCTGGGGTGGAGCTGCAGGCAGCTTCGGGAGGTGAGGCGGTACCTCGGGGTGGCAAAGCAGCCATGCCCAGGATGGAGAACCAGGGAAGGGTGAAGCCTGGGTGCTGCCGTAGGGTAGGCGCCAGAACAGGCCAGCCCCCAGAGCCGTAGGCGGGCTGGCACTCAGGGAAGGGCAGACTTGGGAGTGAGGCTCTGGGCACAGACCCCTCCTTGCAGCCAGTGGAGGGTTCAAGGAAGCCTGGAGTCAGGGGTGTGAGGTCATGTTCAGAAAGTGGTTGTATCCTGTTGGTCAGAAGCTGTGGTCAGACCCATTGATCCTCCCTGCGCCCCCCCATCCCACCCCGCCACCACTCTTCATCAGAACAGAGACAGGTGCGAGCCAAGCCTTTCTTTGTGCATGTGAAACGGTGGGGTCTGCCCTCTGTTTTTCTCACATGTCCATCAGCAGCAGGCTGGGTGTCGTCCATGCTGTAGCAGGTTTGTCTCTGGGACCGCCAGGTGCCACAGTGCAGCCCCCCAGGTTCTTCCCTCACCTGGGACTATCCTCATCCCTCCCTCTGGGGACTCACGAAGCCCCAGCCTATACTACGGGCACTCAGGATGAACTGTCCTAAGGGTAGGCCCTGTGCCAGTCGGGGAATGATGTTCAGGGTGGAGTCACCCTAGGGTAGAGCCGAGACACATCCTTCCTCCCTGCTCCTGCTTCCCAGAGAAGTTTCAGCTCCGTTTTCAGATCTAGGTGGCTTGATACAGAGACACCCAGGATGTTTTGTCTCTATGTCCCATTTGTCTTCTCTGCCAGAAGAGAGCACCTGATGTCAGGTGCAAGGCTGACCGGCGGAGTTGTCATGGGGGAAGCGGGGAGGCCCCTGGCTGGTCCACACTGAGGCTGTTGTCCCCAGGTCCTTGTGAGCTTTGTTAGTATTTGAAACTTGATAAACTGCAGGTGTGATAGTGGCTGCAGGGCCTGGCCCAGGCAGATGTGATAGTGGTTGCCCTGGCCCACCTCTTGAGCCGTTTGCCTGCATCATGTATCCTGGGATTTGAGGTGTCCTTCTGGCAGTCCAAGGGTCTAAACAATATCGATCGGGTGCATGACAGGGCTGGCCATCCATACCAGGAGCCGCCTCTGTTTATATGCCAAAGTGAATATAGGGGCAAGTGGGGTGGGGGGCCTCGTTGCATGCAGGTCTGGGCAATGCCTGAGACTCCTGGCCTGGCTATGGGGGGGTCATGCAGACACGAGCTGCACCAGGACAAGATGTTAGGTCATCCAGTGTGTTGCTCCTTTGCAGTCTGGGAAGAACAGTTTTCTCAGTAGCTGGGAGAGGCTGCCAAGCCCCAGATCCCTAGCATCTGCCCGTGTGGAAGCTTCTCGGAGTATTTCTGGGGTTGCTAAGCTGGCTTTTGCTAAGCCTTGGCTAAGGATGGAAGTGCTATGGGGAGGACTCTCTCTTCATGGGAAACCAGGGGGTGGGGCTGGTTAAAACTATTGTTCCTGAAGTGCACCTGATGTCGGCTTCCTATGTGGGTCCCATGTAGGTATCCTGTGGGCTGCAAGTGGGCCCCTGGTGTGTCCCTTGTGGGCCCTTTGTGAGTTCTGTGCAGGCCTGCTGCCCTTGCATTGCTCCCTTGTAGCTTATGTTCCTTGTAGCTGCCTTGTTCCTTCCTGCTCTGTAGGCAGGAACTCAGTGTGTATACTAGTGTAGTGTGGGTTGAGCAGGGCTGGGTAGAGGCTTGTTCATCAGGCGCTGTCTGCATGGTGTGTGTTTAGAGCAGGACTCAGGCCAGGGAACAGACACAGGGGACGAGACTCAAGGGGCCACTTGAGGATGGGCAGGGCTCTGGTGTGAGTATGGACTGGTTAGCCACATGATGCCTGCTCAGCTGTGGTTTTGTAGAGCCAGACAGTGTGACCTGTGTGGAGGGCTCCAGATCTGGTTTGTTTGTGTTAAAGACCCACCCCAAGGGCTGGGAGCTGACCAGGCTCTGGTCACCTCAGGGCCCGTGTTCAGCCAGGGCATGGAAGGCCAGGAGCTATGCTCCATCCCTCAGGCTGTGTCTAGTGAGGGTGTGGGTTGGTATCGCCTGCTGGCTGTGAGCACGATGTCCTGGTATCAGGCTTTGACCCTGCCTGGGTAACCAGAAAGATCGGTCTGGAGCCCTGATTTCAGGCTGACCGCAGGCAGAGACTCCCTCTAGCAGGCAGCTTCTGTGGCTGGCTGGCGTGTTCTCTTTCCCTGAGGGACAGGAGACAGCTCTGAATGCAGAGCTTTAGCAACACTAGGAGCTGCCAGGCAGGCACAGAGCAGCCTCTCGAAAGAACCAGTTATGGTTAGACTGCAGGGACCTGGCAGAGTACTTAGTCCCAGGTCCCAGGGTCATCTCTAGGGGACTGCTGTGGTCCAGAGGACAGTACGACCCCAGGATCTCGACTAGGAAATCTGTGTTCACTTGTCATAAACGGTCACAGAGCCCAGAACCCGCCTCCCTTTGTCCCTTGGAACCCCTAAAGGGCTCTGTGCTTCCACCTCAGGATGCAGACCAGCAAAAACTTTTCAGAGTTCCCACTGAGAATCAGTCTAGATTGCGCCTGCCTGGCCCAATTCCATTTTATTCTCATTACAGACCCCAACTGAATAGCACCTCCCTTTTTACCAAGTCAGCCTCAGCGAACACAATAGGATGAACCAAGATAAATGCAGCTCAGTGTGAGCTAGGTTTCTGAGCCAGTGAGTACAGCTTTTCCCCAATAAGCCTTTGCCCCTGTCCCCAAGTACGGTAAACAGCGTCTTGCCTTCCGAAGTGAGGGGGCTGGGAATGGTGCTGTGGTGGGTACTCTCTTGGGAGAATGGGGTTGTGTAGGGAATCGTGCTCCAGGGGAGGGGCTGTGGGCAGGAGCACAGACAGACCCTCCATGCTAGCGTGGCCTTGCTGAGTGACCTTGGGAGCACCTGAGCCATCCTTGCCCATCCCATCTTTGCCTGCTCGGCTGCCTGAAAGGCCACACGGTAAGCTGGGTGTGGCAGCCCCTTTCAACCAGCTCATCTGCCCTCCAGGTGGCCACTAATTGTCAATGCCAAACACTAAAGTCACTGTCCATCTGTCTTAGCACAGGCAGCCTCTGGGAGCCCGGGGTCTGGAAGCTGTTAGTGATGGTGCAGTAAGGGGGTCTCTCACCCTGCCCCATGGACAGGGGATACCCGATGAGGCGGCTGTGTTACCAAGAATGAGGATCAGCTTCCCTCCCACCTCTGTAGACAGGGCTCCTCATATTTTCCTCTCCACACTCACCACTGGCCTGTTCAGGGCAGTCCAAGATCTGGGATTGGCCTCAAATCTGCAAAACAATGTATCTTTTTGCACTTGGAAAACTGCCCTTGAGCCTAACACCAGGCAGGGCCAGGCTGTACTCCATTGAGAGTTCTCCTGGCTGACTTTTACTGGGCATCCTGCCTCAACCAGCAGGACTCCCCCAAAACCTTACATTTGAAAGCCAAGCAGTGTGCTTTGCTTTTTTTTTTTAATTGTTTTTTTTTTTCTTTTGCTATCTCTCTTTCTCTCTTTTTCTTTTTTTTTTTTTGGAATATGCTTCTAGAGACACACACACTTCTACCTGAAGCTTGGGGCTTGGCCCTGCACCTCCGCCCCTCGGCGAAGCTCGTGTGAACCTCCACACTGACTTGGGGGCCTCCCAGTTAGCCCAGGAGGCTGGTCCCTTCTCTCTGAACTGCTGGCCTTTGCTCCTCCTCGCACACTGATGACCTTTGCTTAGAGTGTGGTGGCTTGTCCCCCTCGTGTGCTGTCCCGCCTAACCCTGTGGTCTTGTGTCGTTTCTTCTTCCCTTGCAGGGTCTGCCTTGAAGCGTCTCTGTCTAGGCAAAGAGCACAGCAGTCGTAATTATCGGGTTTTTTACCCCTTGTCCGCTTCCATCGCATGGGCTTAATGTGGCTAGTGTGCATCAGGGTTTCCACGGCTGGACCGGGAGCCGAGGGCCCAGCGGGTAGGCGGGTGTGGACCCGCTCCGTGCCCACCCTCCGTGGGTGCTGCTGGGCCTCCACCTGGCGAGATAGCCGCCCTCAGGCACCCTTGCAAGCCTCCGTGGCTCCTAGAGTTTGTGCATTCTCGCCAGTTCACACCTAACTGGCTTTCCTTCTCCGAAACGTCCATGTATTACCCATCATTAATTGGCTCCTTTTCCAAAACCGTAGGAATGAGTATTTCCTTCAAGTGCTAAAGATGAGTGCCCCTACAGAGGAGAGATGCCGGGACAAAATGGGTATCAGTTTACCTGGGCCGCCCACTGCTCTCATCTCATGCCTCTTTTTTTTTTAATTTTTAAAATTTTTCTGTTTTTCTTTTTGGGCTGAAATGTTCATGTAGAAATAGCAACGTGTGTAAAATCTCATCACTAATGTTTAACTGTTTGTGTCCGTGCTTTTTCATTGCTAGCCTCTAAAGTAAACTATGTTTTGCAATGACTTGTTTGAAGAGATGGTCATTGGGTTATTTATTTAGTGCAGAAAATTTAAAAATTGGCTTATCCAAAATTGCCAGCCAGAAATTATGTACTGGAGGAGGAAAGGGACATAATTTTTAAAAGTTTAAAAGTCCTATTTTGGTCCTTAAAAAAGACCTTTGAGTAAAGTGGCCAAGTGTGCTCACCGTTGTCCAGCTTCACCTAAGCCACAGCCCCAAGCCTTCGTTGGGCATCTGGGCCTCCCAGTTCCTTCTTCTACAAGCTTCAGCATCTTAGTTGGCACCAAGGCTCTGGGTGTTTGTACCCCTTATTTTTATTACATGCTCTGGTAAGGAGAGACATGGTTTCTATGTCTTAAATTCCAGATCCCCAAATCATTATCATTCACGGAAACAGCAGTCCAACCTATTGCAAGCGTCTTCCCTTTGCTGGAAGGATATTGGCAGCTGCTAAGCACTCTGCCCAAAGTATTGTTGAGTCTCCCCTGAATACTCATGTTAGAACTTCTAGTGCAGAAGCCGGAGAACTTTGCCCCTAGTCTGTGTCCAGCTATACCGGCAGTTTTCTGAACTCCCTCACACGGAGGTCTGGTGGTCCTGGGTAGTGTGGGCACAGAGTGGATACTGTGTAAAGCTGCCAGCAGTTGGGATCCTGACCCCGACTGTTGAGATGGGTAATGGCTGCCTGGCAAAGCCCTGTAGCCTAGGATCACTCCACTGTGTCTAAAACTGCTTGGACCCCCAAATGCAGACCATCTCCTGAAGCAAGGTGTTGCCTGGCTTAAGCAAGACCATTGTTTAAATGACTGCAGCCGGCCAGTGGTGCTGGCGGGCGGTGTCACCAACCTGGCCTGTGTGTGCTCCCCAGGGTCCTCCACCAGCAGCCTGGTCCCGGGCCCTGAGCCGGGCCCCCAACCTGCCCTGCACATCCAGGCGCAGGTGAACAACAGCAACAACAAGAAAGGCACCTTCACGGACGACCTGCACAAGCTGGTGGACGAGTGGACAAGCAAGACGGTCGGGGCCACACAACTAAAGCCCTCACTCAACCAGTTGAAGCAGACGCAGAAATTGCATGACATGGAGGCCACAGCAGGCTGGCCTCTGGCCTCTGGCGAGGCACGGGCTGTAAGTGGGGCATGGTGGGGGGGTGAAGGGGGGTGGATTTGCCCAGAGTCGAGGGGACGGAATGGGAGTGAAGCCATGACTCCAGATCTCAGCAGAGCAGTAGGCCCTGACCCTGTGCTGGGCAGTTCCTCGGTGGGACTGGCTAGCAGCTTGCAGATGTGGCCTTGTCCTGGCGGCCCCACCTTCACTGTCTTCCATCAGAACCCAAGCTGGCAAAGTGGGCATGGTCTGCATGACATACCCAGGGGATACCTCTTGTTGCATTTTAGCTCAGGTGTGCCCAGAACATGTGGGGCAGAAGTGAGGAGCTGCTGTCTTTGGTTCTGTTGTGTGATTGTTCCTGGATCAGGACTGCTGACTTCAAAACCTACTTTGAAGGAGTATTCCCCCTTTTTTTCGTCTCCTGGGGGAGTTTGTGCAAGATTATGTTATTTCTCCCTGAAATGTTTAGCAAAGTTTACTGGTGAAGCCATCTGGACCAGGAGGTTTTATTTTATTCTGCTGTTTTTTTTTTTTAAACTTTTTATTTTATATTGGAATGTGGTCAACTAATAATGTGGTCTTAGTTTCAAGGGTACAGCAAAGTGTTTCAGTTATACATACACATGTGTCTGTTCTTTTTTCATTGGTTTTTCCCATTTAGGTTGTTTCCTAATACTGAACAAAGTTCCCTGTGCTATACAGTAGGTCCTTGTTGGTTATCCATTTTTTGGTGGGGGAGGGGGCTGCACTGAGTCTTCACTGTGGCCCGTGGCCTCTTTGTTGCACACAGACTTTTTCTAGTTGTGTGTGGGGGCTTCCCTCTAGTTGTGGTGTGTGAGTTTCTGTTGATTGTTGCACAGACTCCCTAGTTGTGGCATGCAGGCTCTAGAGTGTGTGAGCTCAGTAGTTGCAATGTGCAGGCTTAGTGACCCTGCAGCAAGCATGTGGGATCTTCCCCAACCAGGGCTGGAACTCACATCCCCTGCAGTAAAAGGTGGATTGTTAACCACTGGACCACCAGGGAAGTCCCTGTCCATTTTAAATATAGCGGTATGTACGTCAGTCCCAAACTCCCTAGCTATTCCTTCCCCCATCCTTCCCTGCAGTAACTATAAGTTCATTCAAGTCTGGGAGTCTGTTTCTGTTTTGTAAATAAGTTCATTTGTATCATTTTTTTTAAGACTTTGCATAAAGTAGTGATATTTTACAATATTTGTCTTGCTTGGTCTGACTTACTTCATTTAGTATGACAGTCTTTAAGACCATCCGTGTTACTCCAAAAGACATTATTGATTCTTTTTAATGGCTAAGTAATGTTTCACTGTATATGTGTACCACATCTTTATCTGTTCATCTGTCCATGGGCCAGTAGGTTGCTTCCATGTCTTGCCTATTGTAAACAGCGCTACAATGAACATTGGGGTGCATGTATCCTTTTGGGCCATGTTTTTGTCCGTATACATGCCCAGGAGAGCGATTACAGGATCTTATGGTAACTCTGTTTTTAGTTTTTTGAGAAGCCTCCATACTGTTCTCTACAGTGGCTATGAAATGAAGTGAAAGTCGCTCAGTCGTGTCCGACTCTTTGTGACCCCATGGACTATACAGTCCATGGAATTCTCTAGGCCAGAATACTGGAGTGGGTGGCCTTTCCCTTCTCCAGGGGATCTTCCTAACCCAGGGATCGAAACCCAGGTCTCCCGCATTGCAGTCTGATTCTTTTACCAACTGAGCCACAAGGGAAGCCCACAGTGGCTGTACCGATTCACATTTCTACCAACATTCTCTTCACACTCTCTCCAGCATTTATTGTCTGTAGATTTTTTGATGATGGCCTTTTATTTTATTTTTTTGAGTGTGGGAAGGTTCAAAAGTTTCAAATGTACAAAAGATTGAAAATTCTTCCGTGAACTCTCAGGTACCCTCTTCCTGTGAGCTGTGATTGACATTTTGCTGGTATGTATTTGTCACATCTCTCTCCATCCCTTGAGGGTAAGGTTTCCATTACGGATTTAATTTCCTTTACAGTTTTAGTACCATTTAGGTTTTCTATTCTTTCTGTTAAATTCTGCTTTTCTAACAATTGGTACATCTCTAAATTTATCTGTTTTCCAATTAATTGACATAGAGTTGTTTGTAATATCTTCTCTTCACAGTTTGCAGGGTTTGCAGTGATGTCTTGTTTTTTATTCCTGATAATCGTGATTTCTCTGAGTTTATAAATTTTATTAACCTTTTCAAAGTGCACATCACTTTGATGATAATTCTTTATTGTATGCTTCATTAGTTTCTTCCTTTTATTATTTCTTTTATCTTTGGGTTACTTTTTTCTAGAAAATTTCTTGAGATATGTAGTACATTGATTTTGAGCCTTTCTCCTTTTTTAATATAGGTATTCAGACTATAAAATTCCTTCTACTGGTATTAGCTGCTTTCCAAAGATTTCGATATATAGCATTTTCTTTAGCCTTCTGTCCAAATATTTTATGGTTTCCATGGTGATTTGAGGTAATATAGTAATTAATTGAGGTAATATAGTTATTAGTGTCTTCTCAGGTGGTAAAGAATCCGCCTGCCAAGCAGGAGACTCAGATTCAATCCCTGGGTCGGGAAGATCCCCTGGAGAAGGGAATGGAAACCCACCCGAGTATTCTTGCCTGGGAAATCCCATGGACAGTGGGGTCTGGCATGCTGTATTCCATGGGGTTGCAAAGAGTTGGACACAACTGAGCAATATAGTTATTAATCTTTTTGTTAGTGTTTTTGTTTGTTTGTTTGTTTTTTAGCCTAAATGCACTGTGATAAGAGAACAACTTTTGTGTGTTTTCAGTCCTTTAAAACTTACTGGGACTGGATTCTTGACCCAAGTTGTGAGTCTTGGTCACTGCTCCATAGGTGCTTGAGGTCATCCCTTTTCATTCCCTCTCATATCCATACTCCCCGTCTGAACTTCCTCTGTTCCTCTTCTGTAGCACCCTCCTGACACTGCACCTCCATTAAACTCCTCAAATCTCTGCTCCATTATTCTGGGACAGAATTGAGAGCTCATAACCTGGCCCCAAGGCTCTGCAGGGTCTGCACTCAGGCCTCGGGCAGGCTAGTCTCTGTTTTTCTGTTCAGACTCCACCACATCAGCTCTCTGTATCTGTGCTGGCCCAGGTCCTCTTGGTCAGCTCTGCTGATGGTGTTGTTCAGATATTTGCGATTCTTAATACGGTTTTGGTTTTTTTCTTAACTATTCATGACTGTCCATTTCTAGAACTTTCTTGTTATCCCAGATAGAAACTACTCAATAAGAAACAACTATCCAGCCCCTCTTTCTGGTAACTCTGGTTATCCAGCCACTGGTAACCACTATTCTACTGTCAGTCTCTGTGAATTTGACTTCTCTTCTTACCTCATGTAAGAGGAATCATACAATATTTTCCCTTTTATCACTAACCTATTTCATTTAGTATAATGCTTTCCAGGTTCAGTTTTTTTAAAAATTGTGGTCAAATACGCATAACATAAAATTTAACATCTTAACCTTTTAAAAATATATACAGTTCAGTGGTATTAATTATATTTATGTTGTCCAACCATCACCACTATATGTCTACAAAATTTTTTCATTTTGTAGAACTGAAACTTTACACTCAATGAAAAATAATTGCCTATATATGCCCCCCTTTAGCCCCAGCCCTTTTCAACTATCTTTCTGTCTCTGAATGTGACTTCTTTAAGTACCTAATATAAGTAGAATCATAGAGTATTTGTCTTTTTGTAAATGGGTTTATTTCACTTAGCATAAGGTCTTCAAGTTTCATCCATGTTGTAGCATAAGTGAGCGTTTTTTTAACACTGAGTGATAGTCTGTTGTATGTACATGCCACAATTTTTTTATCCATTCATCCATTGATGGACACTTGGGGTGCTTCTATCTTTTAACTGTTGTGAATAATGCTACTATGAACATGGGTATATAGATATTTCTTTGAGTCTTGGCCTTCAGTTCTTTGGGGTTCTAGAAGTGGAATCACTAAATCATATGGTATTTATAATTTTAACTTTTTGAGGAGTCACCGAACTACTTTCCAGAGCAGCTGTACTATTTTACATTCCCACCAACAGTACATAAGGATTCCATTTTCTCCACATCCTTGCTAACACTTTTTTTTTTTTTTTTCTTGCTAACACTTTAAAAAATTTTTCTGATTTTTAAAAAATAGTAGTCATCTTGATAGGTATGAAGTGGTATCTTCTAGTTTTTAATAGGTGATGTTGAGCATCTTTTCAGGTGCTTATCAGCCATTTGTAGGTCTTCTTTGATTAAAGTCTTTTGCCCATTTTTAAACTATAAACAAAAGAAATTTATTTCTCACAGTCCTGGGTGCTGGATGTCTGAGATAAATGTATCAGCATGCTAGGTTGAGGGCCTTCCAGGTTTCAGACTTCTTATTGTATCCACCATTGTATGGTGGAAAGAGCTTTTGAATTGAGTGTTTTTGTTGTTGTTGAGTTGGAAGAGTTCTCTATATATTCTGGATATTAATCTCTTTTCAGATAATATGATTTGTAAAAATCATCTTCCATTCCTTGGGTTGCCTTTTTGCTCTGTTGATAATGTCTTTTGATACATAAACGTTTTTAATTTTCATGAAGTCCAGTTTATCTATTTTTTCTTTTATTGCCTGTGACTTTGGTATCATATCCAGTAAATCATTGCCAAATCCTATATTATAAAGCTTTCTCTCCATGTTTCCTTCTAAGAGGTCTCTAAAGATGCTAAGAGTTTAAATATCTGTAGCTCTTATGTTTAGAGCTTTTAATCCATTTTGAGTTAATTTTTATATGTGGTGTTTGGTAAGGGACTAGCTTTATTCTTTTGCGTGTTGATATCTAGTTGTACCAGCAGTATTTGTTTTAAAAAAAAAAAAAAGTGTTCTCTTCCCATTGAATGCTCTTGGCACTCTTGTTGGAAGTCAATTGGCCAGATATGCAAAGGTTTATTTCTGGATTTTCTATTCTATTCCACTTATCTACAGTCTATCCTGTTGTTAACGTTACAATGTTTTGATTTCTGTGGCTTTGCAGTAAGTTCTGAAGTCAAAAAGTCAGAATCTTCCAATTTTGATCTTTTTCAAAATTGTTTTGGTTATTGGACTCCCTTAAAAATCCAAATAAGTTTTAGGATGAGTTTTTATATTTCTTGAAAAAATGCTATTGAGATGTTGATAGTGATTCATTGAATCTGTTTAGATTCATTTTGGGTTGTATTGACATCGTAGCAATATTGTCCTCAAATCCATAAATATGGGATGTCCTCCCATTTATTTAAGTTTTCTTTAATTTCTTTTGGCAGTATTTTGCAGTTTTCAGTGTATAAGTCTTTCAACTCCTTAGTTTAATTATTCCCAATTATTTTATTCTCTATGTTTAAATGTAATTGTTTTCTTAATTTCCTTTTCAAATTATTCGTTGCTAGTGAATACAAATACAACTGACTGTGGTGTGTTGATTTTGTATCCTGCAACTTTGCTAAATTCATAAATTCTAGCAGTGTGTGTGTGTGTTCTTTAGGGCTGTCTGCATATAAGAACGTGTTATCTCCGAACAGAGGTAATTTCACTTCTTCCTTTCCAGTTTGGATGCCTTTTATTTCCTTTTCTTGCCTAATTTATCTGGCTAGAACTCCAAGTACTATATTGAATAGAAATGGCAAAAGTGGCCATCTTTGTCTTTACTTAGAGGAAAAGCTTTCAGATTTTTCACATCATAATGATATTTCACATCTTTATGATGTTAACAATGGGTTTTTCATATATGGCCTTCATCATACTGAGAATATTCTGTGTTATTTCTAGTATGTTGAGTGCTTTTGTCATGAAAGAGTGTTAGATTTTGGCAAGTGGTTTTTTGCATTAAGATGATCATAGTTTTTCAAACTTTCATTCTATTAATGGTATATTATGTTGATTGATTTTCATATATTAAATGATCCTTGCATTCCTCAGATAAATTGCACCTGGTCATGGTTTATACTCCTTATATACTATTGAATGCAGTTTGCTACTTTCTGCATCAGTATTTATCAAAGGTATTAGGTTGTAATTTTTTATTGTGATATATTTATCTGGCCTCGATAGTAGGGTGATGCTGGCTACATATAATGATTTAGGAAGTGTTCCCACCTCTTCAGCTTTTTGGAAGAGTTTGAGAAGTATTGGTATTAATTCTTGGTACAGCTTACCAGGGAAGTCATCTTATCCTGTGGCTTTTCTTTGTTGAGAATTTCCTTTTTTCTTTTTTTTCATTTATTTTTATTAGTTGGAGGCTAATTACTTTACAATATTGTAGTGGGTTTTGTCATACATTGACATGAATCTTTTTTTCTTAATAGTTCAATCTCAATACTTGTTATAGGTCTATTCAGATTTTCCTGTTTCCTCTTGAGTCTGTTCTGAAAGTTTATGTGTTTCTAGGAATTTGTATATTTCATCTGAGTTATCCAATTTGGTGGCTAAAAACTTTGCCAAATTTTTATCTTTTTAAAACAACAAGTTTTGATTTCATTGATTTTTATTTATTTTCTTTTCTGTATCTTACTTGTAATCTTTATTATGGTATACATTTAAGTTGTTGACTTAAGATCTTTCTTTTTTAATGTAGACTTTTACAGTTCCAAATTTCTCTCTGGACATTATTGTATTTTCCTTTTAATTTGTTCTAAGGTGATTAGATATGATACACAGAGTACCTGAAGAACTATGGACAGAGGTTCATGACATTGTACAGGACACAGGGATCAAACCATCCCCAAGAAAAAGAAATGCAAAAGAGCAAAAACAGTTGTCTGAGGAGGCCTTACAGATAGTTGTGAAAAGAAGAGAAGCTAAAGGCAAAAGAGAAAAGGAAAGATACACCCATCTGAATGCAGAGTTCCAAAGAATAGCAAGGAGAGATAAGAAAGCCTTCCTCAGTGATCAATGCAAAGAAATCGAGGAAAACAATAGAATGGGAAAGACTAGTGATCTCTTCAGAAAAATTAGACATACCAAGCGAACATTTCATCCAAAGATGGAGCACATAAAGGACAGAAATGGTATGGACCTAACAGAAGCAGAAGATATTAAAAGGTGGCAAGAATTCCCAGAAGAACTGTACAAAAAAGATCTTCACAACCCAGATAATCTCGATGGTGTGATCACTCACCTAGAGCTAGGCATCCTGGAATATGAAGTCAAGTGGGCCTTAGGAAGCATCACTACGAACAAAGCTAGTGGAGGAGATGGAATTCCAGTTGTGCTATTTCAAATCCTAAAAGATGACGCTGTGAAAGTGCTGCACTCAATATACCAACAAATTTGGAAAACTCAGCAGTGGCCACAGGACTGGAAAAGGTCAGTTTTCATTCCAGTCCCTAAGAAGGGCAATGCCAAAGAATACTCAAAGTACCACACAATTGCACTCATCTCACACGCTAGCAAAGTAATGCTCAAAATTCTCCAAGACAGGCTTCTACAGTACATGAACCGTGAACTTCCAGATGTTCAAGCTGGATTTAGAAAAGGCAGAGGAACCAGAGATCAAAGTGCCAACATCCGTTAGATCATAGAAAAAGCAAGGGAATTCTAGAAAAACACCTACTTCTGTTTTACTGACTATGCCAAAGCCCTTGACTGTGTGGATCACAACAAACTGGAAAATTCTGAAAGAGATGGGAATACCAGACCACGTGACCTGCCTCCTGAGAAATCTGTATGCAGGTCAGGAAGCAACAGTTAGAACCGAACGTGGAACAACGGACTGGTTCCAAATAGGAAAAGGAGTACGTCAAGGCTGTATATTGTCACCCTGCTTATTTAACCTATATGCAGAGCACATCATTCGAATGCCGGACTGGATGAAGCACAAGCTGGAATCACAAGATGAAAGCACAAGATTGCTGAGAGAAATATCAATAACCTCAGATACACAGATGACACCAGCCTTATGACAGAAAGTGAAGAGGAACAAAAGAGCCTCTTGATGAAAATGAAAGAGGAGAGTGAAAAAGTTGGTTTAAAACTCAGCATTCAAAAAACTAAGATCATGGTATCCAGTCCTGTCATGTCATGGCAAATACATGGTGAACCAATGGAAACAGTGACAGACTTTATTTTCCTGGGCTCCAAAATCACTGCAGATGATGACTGCAGCCATGAAATTAAAAGACAGTTGCTCTTTGGAAGAAAAACTATGACAAACCTAGACAGCATATTAAAAGCAGAGACGTTACTTTGCTGACAAAGGTCCTTATATTCAAAGCTATGGTTTTTCCAGTAGTCATGTTATGGATTTGAGAGTTGGACTATAAAGAAAGCTGAGCGCCAAAGAATTGATGCTTTTGAACTGTGGTGTTGGAGAAGACTCTTGAGAGTCCCTTGGACTGCAAGGAGATCAAACCAGTCCATTCCAAAGGAAATAAGTCCTGAATATTTATTGGAAGGACTGAAGCTGAAACTCCGATACGTTGGCCATCTAATGCGAAGAACTGACTCATTTGAAAAGACTCTGATGCTAGGAAAGACTGAAGGCAGGAGAAGGGGACAACAGAGAGTGAGATGGTTGGATGGCATCACTAACTTAATGGACATGAGTTTGAGCACACTCTGGGAGTTGGTTGGACAGGGAGGCCTGGCATGCTGCAGTCCATGGGGTTGCAAAGAGTCAGACCAAACTGAGTGGCTGAACTGAAGGTGTTTTCTGGTTTTGCTTGTGATAATGTCTTTGACTATTTGGTTGTTTGAGTTTGTCATCCACTTTCTGTGTGTGTGTGTGTATGCCAGTCATCTAGTTTTTAAATTTCATCCATTGTGTTAGAAAGTATACTTTGTATGATTTATATCTTTCAGAATTGTTTTGTGGCCTAGTTCAGTTCAGTCGCTCCTGTGGAGCTCTTGCAGTCAAGCCCTGCTGGCCTTCAAAGCCAGGTGCTTTTGGGACTCCTCCCTCTGATATCAGAGCCTCAGGCTGGGGAACCTGACTTGGGGCTCAGAGCTCTAACTCATGTGGGAGAACTTCTGCGATGTGATTAATCTCCAGTTTGTGGACAGTCCACCTAGTGTGTATGGGATTTGATTATTCCAAGTACACCCTTCCTACCATCTTGTTTTTGTTTATTCTTTATATCCTTTGATGTAGAATATCTTTTTTGGCAGCTTTCAGTCTTTTTTATTGATGGCTCCTCAGCAGTTTTGTGTGTGTGTGTGTGTGTGCTCCTGAGAGGGGGTTAGCCCAAGCTCTTCCTGCTGCACCATCTTGGATGAGCTCTCAAGAGTTTTATTTCACATCCTTTTACTTTCTTTTTTAAAAACTTTTTAAATTGAAGTATAGTTGATTTTTATTATTTATAATAAGTATAGTTATTTATTTTTAATAATATATTTTTATTAGTTTCAAATGTACAGCATTGTGAGTCAATATTTTTATAGATGTATATCATTAAAATTATTATAAAATATTGGCTATATTCCCTGTGCTGTATAATATATCTTTGTGGCTTATTTATTTTATGCATATTGGCTTATACCTCTTAATCTCCAGCCACTGTCTTGCCCCCTCTCCCTCCAGCTTCCCACTGGTAGCCACTAATTTATTTTCTGCATATCTGTAAATCTGTATTTGTTTTGTTATGTTCATTTTTTTTTAGATTCCACATATATCTGATCAGATACAGTATTTGTCTTTCTCTCTCTGACTTATTTCACTAAGCACAATACTCTCCAGCTTCATCTGTATTGATACGAATGGCAAAATTTCATTCTTTTGGCTGAGTAATATTCCATTATATATATAAACTACATATCTTTATCCATTCATCTGTTTCTTAGGTTGTTTCCATATTTTGGCTATTGTACATTATGCTGCTGTGAACATGCATTGAGGCACATGTATCTTTTTAAATTAGTGTTTTCATTTTCTGTTGATTCATACCCAAGAATGGAATTGCTGGATCATATAGTGTTTCTAGTTTCAGTTTTTTGAAGAACCTCTATAATGTTTTCCATAGTGGCTCCACCAATTTGCATTCCCATCAACAGTGTACTAGGGTACCCTTTTATCAATATCCTTGCCAATGTTTGTTATTGGTGATCTTTTTGGTTACAGCTATGGGGAAACAGTGGAAACAGTGGCTGACTTTATTTTTGGGGACTCCAAAATCACTGCAGATGGTGATTGCAGCCATGATATTAAAAGACGCTTACTCCTTGGAAGGAAAGTTATGACAAACCTAGACAGCATATTAAAAAACAGAGACATTACTCTGCCAACAAAGGTCCCTCTAGTCAAGGCTGTGGTTTTTCCAGTGGTCATGTATGGATGTGAGAGTTGGACTATGAAGAAAGCTGAGCGCCGAAAAATTGATGCTTTTGAACTGTGGTGCTGGAGGAGACTCTTGAGAGTCCCTTGGACTGCAAGGAGATCCAACCAGTCCATCCTAAAGTAGATCAGTTCTGGGTGTTCATTGGAGGGACTGTTGCTGAAGCTGAAACTCCAATACTTTGGCCACCTCATGTGAAGAGTTGACTCATTGGAAAAGACCCTGATGCTGGGAGGGATTGGGGGCAGGAGGAGGAGGGGACGACAGAGGATGAGATGGTTGGATGGCATCACCGACTCAATGGACATGAGTTTGAGTGAACTCCGGGAGTTTGTGATGGACAGGGAAGCCTGGCGTGCTGCGATTCATGGGGTCGCAAGGAGTCGGACACGACTGAGCAACTGAACTGAACTGAACTGATTCTGATAAGTGTAAGGTGATACCTTATTGTGGTTTTACATTTCTCTGATTACCAGTGTTTAAAAGCTTTTCATGTGCCTTGGTCATCTGTATGTTTTCTTTGAAAAATATCTATTCAAGTCCTCTGCCTATTTTTTTAATAAGGTGTTTTGTTTATATTGAGTATATGAGCTGTTTATTTATTTTGGATATTAACCCGTTATCAGTCATATAATTTGTGGATATTTTCTCACTTTCAATAGGTTGTCTTTTCTTTTGGTCAAAGGTTTCTTTACCTGTGCAAAAGCTTTTAAGTTTAATTAATTCCCACTCGTTTATTTTTATTTTTGTTTCCTTTGCCTTAGTTTTGTAGTCTTTAGATTATAGACCTTTTGCCTCCTTGATTAAGTGTATTCCTAGATATTGTATTCTCTTTGATGCAATTTTAAATGGAATTATTTTATTGCTTTGTCTTTCTGATAGTTGATTGTTAGTGTTTAGAAAAGCAGTAGGTTTCTGTTTGTCAATCTTATATCCTACAACTTTATTGGATTCATTTATTAGTTCTTAGTTTTTTGTTAGGACTTTAGAATTTTCTATATATAATATGTCATCTGCAAATAGTGACATTTTTGCTTTTTCCTTTCCAATTTGGATACCTTTTATTTCTTTTTCTTATCTGATTGCTGTGGCTAGGACTGGAAGTGGCAAAAGTGGGTATCCTTCTCTTGTTCCTGATTTTAGAGGAAACAGCTGAGTATGTTAGCTGTCAGTGTGTCCTAAGTGGCTTTTGTTATGTTGAAATATGTTTTTTTCTGTACCAACTTTGATGTGAGTCCTTATCATGAATGGAAGTTGAATTTTGTCAAATGTTTGACCTGTGTCTATTGAAATGATCATGTGATTTTTATCCTTCCTTTTGTTAATGTGGTGTATGACACTGATTGACTTGTGGATTTTGAGCCATCTTTGCATCTGTGAAATAAATCACACTTGATTATGGTATATGATCATTTTTATATCTTGTTGAATTTGGTTTGCTAATATTTCTGAGGATATTTGTTTCTGTATTCATCAGAGATATTGAAGTAATTTTATTTTTTGGGTAATGTCTTTTTCTAAATTTATCAGGGTAATAATAGCCTTGTAGAATGAATTTTGGAGTGTTCCCTCCTCCTCATTTGTTGGAATTGTTTGTGATGCTAGGTATTAGCTCTTCTTATTATATTTGGTAGAATTTCCCTGGGAAGCCATCTGTTCATGGACTTTTGTTTGCTGGGAGTTTTTTTTTTTTTTTTTGAACACTAATTCAGTTTCTTATTGATCTGTTCAGTTTGTTTATTTCTTTCTGATTCAGTCTTTGAATGCTTTGTGTTTCTCAGATTTTTATCCATTCCTTCTAGGTTGTTCACTTTGTTGGCATATAACTGTCTATAATATTCTGTGACAGTATTGTGTTTCACTGATATTGGTTGTAATCTTCTGTTTCCTAAATACTTTGCTTATTTGAATTCTCTTTCTTTCTTAATGAGCCTAGCTAAAAGCTTATCAATTTTGTTTATCCTTTAAAAAAATCAGCTCTTGCTTCCATTGATCTTTTCTATTTTTTGTCTCCATTTTATTCACTTCCTCTCTGATCTATTATTTTTCAATAAAGATCAGTAAAAATATTATTTTAAAATAATGCCTTAATTATTTCTTTACTTGTGCTGACTTGAGCTTTGTTCTTTTTCTAATTCATTTAGGTGGAAGATAGCTTGATTTTTCTTGTATGCTCAGATATGTATGTATCATTATAATCTCCCCTATTACATCTACTTTTGCTGCATCACATCAGTGGTACAAAGGTGTGTTTTTGTTTTTATTTCTCTGTTTTTTTCTGATTTCTTCTTTGATTTCTTCACTGACTCATTGTTTCTTTTAAAGACATGTTATTTAGGCTCCATGTGTTTGTGTTTTTTCTTCCGGTAACTGGTTTCTAGTTTCATACTGTTGTGGTTGAACAAAAAAGCATGATGTAATTTCAGTGTTCATATATTTATTGACACTTGTTTTGTGGCCTAGTCTGCGATCTATCCTGGAGCACATTTCCATGTGAACTTAGAATGTGCATTCTGCTGTTTTGGGATGGAATGTCCTATATATTTATCTATTATGTACATCTGGTCTAGTGTGTCATTTAAGACCACTATTTCCTTATTGATTTTCCATCTGTTTGAATATGTTCCTTGATATAAGTGGAGTGTTAAACTCTCCTACTATTTTTCTATTATTGTCAGTTTCTTGTTTTTTATGTCTGTTAATATTTGTTTTCCATAAATTTAGTTGTACCTATATGGGATGTGTATATATTAATGAATGTTATATTCTTTTTTTTAATTGATCACTATATATATATATATATATAATATATAATATATAATGCCCTTCGTTTTCTTTTTTATGGACTTTCCTTTAAAATCTTATTTGTAAGATGTAAGTATTGATACCAGCTTTCTTGTCATTTTCATTTGCATGAAAAATAGTCTGCATGTCCTTTGAAAAACTTATTTATTTTAACTTATTTTTTGCCTATGCTGTGTCTTCATTGCTCCTTGCAGGCTTTCTCTAGTTGTGGTGAGCAGGGTCTACTCTCTAGTTGCAGTGCACAGGCTTTTCATTGCAGTGACTTTTTTCATTGCAGAGCTCAATCTCTAGAGTTAGTCTTCAGTAGTTGTAGGCATATTGGCTCAGTAGTTGCAACACATGGGCTCAGTAGTTGTGGCACATGGGCTTAGTAACCCCACGGCATGTAGAATCTTCCTGGGCCAGGGATTAAACCCATGACCCCTGCACTGACAGCTGGATTCTTAGTAACTAGACTACCAGGGAAATCCTAGTGTGTGTGTCTTTTTTTTTGAGTTTACTTTCTATTGAAGTATAACATGTGAGTCTTTTTTTTTTTTTAATTGAAATAACTTAGTATTTTTTTTTTCAGTGAGTTTTGTCATACATTGATATGAATCAGCCATAGAGTTACACGTATTCCCCATCCCGATCCCCGCTACCACCTCCCTCTCCACCTGATTCCTCTGGGTCTTCCCAGCCCACCAGGCCCGAGCACTTGACTCATGCATCCCACCTGGGCTGGTGATCTGTTTCACCATAGATAATATACATACTGTTCTTTCGAAACATCCCACCCTCACTTTCTCCCACAGAGTTCAAAAGTCTGTTCTGTACTTCTGTGTCTCTTTTTCTGTTTTGCATATAGGGTTATCGTTACCATCTTTCTAAATTCCATATATATGTGTTAGTATACTGTAATGTTCTTTATCTATCTGGCTTACTTCACTCTGTATAATGGGCTCTAGTTTCATCCATCTCATTAGAACTGATTCAAATGAATTCTTTTTAACGGCTGAGTAATATTCCATGGTGTATATGTACCACAGCTTCCTTATCCATTCATCTGCTGATGGGCATCTAGGTTGCTTCCATGTCCTGGCTATTATAAACAGTGCTGCGATGAACATTGGGGTGCACATGTCTCTTTCAGATCTGGATTCCTCAGTGTGTATGCCCAGAAGTGGTATTCCTGGGTCATATGGGAGTTCTATTTCCAGTTTTTTAAGAAATCTCCACACTGTTCTCCATAGTGGCTGTACTAGTTTGCATTCCCACCAACAGTGTAAGAGGGTTCCCTTTTCTCCACACCCTCTCCAGCATTTATTGCTTGTAGACTTTTGGATAGCAGCCATCCTGACTGGCGTGTGATGGTACCTCATTGTGGTTTTGATTTGCATTTCTCTGATAATGAGTGATGTTGAGCATCTTTTCATGTGTTTGTTAGCCATCTGTATGTCTTCTTTGGAGAAATGTCTGTTTAGTTCTTTGCTCCATTTTTTGATTGGGTCATTTATTTTTCTGGAATTGAGCTTCAGGAGTTGCTTGTATATTTTTGAGATTAATCCTTTGTCTGTTTCCTCATTTGCTATTATTTTCTCCCAATCTGAGGGCTGTCTTTTCACCTTACTTATAGTTTCCTTTGTTGTGCAAAAGCTTTTAATTCAAGAATAAAAGCAGGATATAAAATTAACACACATAAATCCCTTGCATTCCTATATACTAACAATGAAAAAACAGAAAGAGAAATTAAGGAAACAATACCATTCACCATTGCAACAAAAAGAATAAAATACTTAGGAGTATACCTACCTAAAGAAACAAAAGACCTATACATAGAAAACTGTAAAACACTGATGAAAGAAATCAAAGAGGACACAAACAGATGGAGAAACATACCGTGTTCATGGATTGGAAGAATCAATATTGTCAAAATGGCTATTCTACCCAAAGCAATCTATAGATTCAGTGCAATCCCTTTCAAGCTACCAATGGTATTTTTCACAGAACTAGAACAAATAATTTCACAATTTGTATGGAAATATAAAAAACCTCGAATAGCCAAACTAATCTTGAGAAAGAAGAATGGAACTGGAGGAATCAACCTGCCTGACTTCAGACTCTACTACAAAGCCACAGTCATCAAGACAGTATGGTACTGGCACAAAGACAGAAATATAGATCAATGGAACAGAATAGAAAGCCCAGAGATAAAACCACGACCCTGTGGACACCTTATCTTTGACAAAGGAGGCAAGGATATACAATGGAAAAAAGACAACCTCTTTAACAAGTGGTGCTGGGAAAACTGGTCAACCACTTGTAAAAGAATGAAACTAGAACACTTTCTAACACCATACACAAAAATAAACTCAAAATGGATTAAAGATCTAAATGTAAGACCAGAAACTATAAAACTCCTAGAGGAGAACATAGGCAAAACACTCTCCGACATAAATCACAGCAAGATCTTCTATGACCCACCTCCCAGAATATTGGAAATAAAAGCATAAATAAACAAATGGGACCTAGTGTGTGTGTCTTTAAAAAGAGTCTTTTGCACACAAATGGGTCCAGTTATCTGCTCTGTCTTTTGATTGAAACATTTAAAGTGATTATATACAGGTGTGCATTTAACTGCTATTTTGTTACTTGTTTTCTGGTTATTTTTGTCATTCTGTATTCTTTTCTTCTTCCTTTAGTTTCTTCCCTCTGATTTGATGATTTTGTTTAATGATATGCTTGTGTTACTTTCTCCCTATTTTTTGTGTATCCATTGTAGTATTTTGATTTGTGGTTACCATGAGGTTCATATATGTTGACCTATATATCTGTTTGCTTTTTTTTTAACTGGTAGCCATTCTAAAGGGCATTTTACTAGCCTCCCCTATGTTTTGTGTTTTTGATGTCATATTTTACATCTTCATGTATATACATTAACTGTTTATTGTAGTTATAGTGGATTTTCTAACTTTTGTCTTTTAATCTTTGTACTAGCTTATGTTGAGTGATTGATCCACAACCTTTTCTATATATTTGTGTTTACTTGTGGGGTTTTTCCTTTCCTATAAATTCTTACTGGCATCACCGACTCATGGACATGAGTTTGAGCAAACTCCAGGAGTTGGTGATGGACAGGGAAGCCTGGCGTGCTGCAATCCATGGGGTCTCAAAGAGTCAGACATCAGTCACTACTGAGTGATCAAACCTAACTGAACTGATAAATTCTTACATCTTGTTGCACCCCTTTCTTTTCCACGTGGGGAAAAGAATTTAAGACTACTTTTAGGATTGGTTTAATATTGATAAACTCCTTTAGTTTTTCCTTATTTGAGAAGTTTTTTATTTCCCTTTCAACTCTGAATGATAGTCTTACTGGAAATAATCCTAGTTGTAGCTTTTTCCCTTTTACCACTCTGAGTATGTCATGCCATTCCCTTTTGGCCTGCAAACTTTCTGCAGAAAAATCAGCTGATAGACTTATGGGTATTCCTTTGTATGTGACTTTATGTGACTTTTTCTCTGGCTGCCTTTAATTTTTCTCTTTAATTTAACTTTTCCCATTTTAACTATGATACATCTTGGTCTATATCTCTCAGTTCATCTTGTTTGGAATACTCTGAACACCTGAATATCTGTTTCCTTCTTCAGGTTCATGAAATTTTCAGCCATAATTTCATTAAATACATTTTCAACCCTCTCCACTCTCTCTCTTCTCTTCTGGAACCTCTATAATGTGAATGTTAGCATACTTGATGTTGTCTCAGAGGTTCCTTAAACTGTTCTCATATTTTAAAAATTTGTTTACCTTTTTACCATTCTGGTTGGGTGATTTCCATTATTCTGTCTTCCAGATCACTTATGTATTCTTCTCTTTTACTTAGTTTTCTTTTAATTCTTTCTAGTATGTTTTTCATTTTAGTTATTTCATTCTTCAATTCCGACTGGTTTTTGTACTTTCTAGTTCCTTGTTAAAATTCTCTCTGTGTTCATCTGTTCTTTTCCCTAGTTTGTTTAACATTCTTATTTCCAATGCTTTGAACTCATTATCTGGTTATTTCTCTCTGTTCTCATTGGTGGTTTTTTCATTGTTCTTTCATTTGAAATACATTGCTTTGTTTTCTCACTTTGCTTAACATTTTCTCTTGCCGTGAAATTAGGTGAAACTGTTACCTCTCCTGATCTTGATGTACTGTACTTCATGTGGAAGCATCTCTATGCCGTCTGCCTGTGCTCAGTGGTTTTGATGTGAGAGCTGGATCTGATGTGAAAATGGGTCATGTCTCCCCTCAGGGTGTGCTGTCTGGTATCACCTGGTGGGTGATGGGGCTGGAGGTGGAGGGACTAGAGCCATAGCCAAGTGTGAGCCGAAGCTTCTTCTATGCTGAGTGGTCATCACTACCTATCAGGGGTGGGGACTTGTCCCCAAGTGCTGAAGCAGGGGTGGTATTCAAGTTGGTTGCTTTCCCTGTAGGTATGCCCTCTACCCTCTCCTAGAAATGGCACTTTTGCCCCAGGAGGCACAGTGCCAGAGAAGAAAGGGCTGCAGTGGGCACCAGGTGTGGGGCAGGGTGTACACTGGAACAGTCTCAGCAGGCTAGTCAGCTCCAATCAGCTCCTGATCTGCTGCCTCTGAGTACCAGCAGTGGCTGTACTTGCCCCATTTATATGCAGGGTTAGGTCTGAGCCAGCTCCACCCCCAGCTCCACACGCTCCTTAGCAATGGTAGCTTTCAGCCTGGTGGGAAATCTCCAGAGGTGGAGGGGCTGGGCACATGCTAGGCAGTTTCATGAAACTCTCCAGAATGCCATCCTACACTTCATTCCTGGGAGTAATCAAACTTGGGTCTAGGTTTCTAGGTTTCTCACCCTCCTCAAAGTCCAGTTGATTTTCAGACCGCTGAAGAAGACTTATATCCTTCTGAAACTCCTATACTGTAAATGTCAGCATCTTGGGCCCCAGGGCTGATGTACCAAATATGTAGGTCAAATCACCACCAGGAGAGATCTAGCGACCACCACATATCACCCTTCTCTTCTGTGGGCCCAGATCGCAGCCTGATAGCTCTTTTTGCTTCTTATATGACTCATATGGCTCTTTCTTTTACAGCTTTTATTTTAGAAAAATTTTTCTTTCCATTTCCAGTTTATTTTCAGAGAAAGTTGCTCCATGTATTAGATGTATTTTTGATGCGTTCATGGGGGAAGGTGAGGTTGGCATTGAAAGGTTGGTGCTGAACGATAAGACGCGGGATTCTTGGCCTCCGGAGGAGACGAATTCAGTCCGGGGCCAGAGACGAGGCTGAATCGCTCAGAGCTTTCGTGTAATAAAGTTTTATTAAAGTATAAAGGAGATAGAGAAAGCTTCTGACATAGGCATCAGAGGGGGCAAAAGAGTACCCCCCCCCCTTGTCTTTAGCTGTATGTTATATAGTCACTCACAGTCTGTTAATGAAAAGAAAGGAATGTCATAAAATTTAAAATGGCACCAGATAATTCATCCTGGCCATAAAATGATTGACTTGAATCTCCTAGAAGGGCAGAATACCAACAAATAGTTTCATTTACATAGATTAGGGGAACAATACCTGAGTAAGTAGGTTGGGCCATTTGGCGGAACCAACTTGAAGATAGAGTCTGGGGTACATTAACATAGCTTAAGACAACATTTCCATAAGAAAAAGAAATGTATTGGTTAACTCAAGGTTTGAGAGTAGTTAGCTTCCGTGAAACCAGGTGTCATGGCAACACAGCACTTTAAGAGAAACCTCCTTTTAAATTTGTATCGGGAAGAAAAAATATCTGGTTTTTTTCCTCCTCCCGCTTAAGAGAGATAAAAACGTCTGGCACTTGCAGCCTCTTTCCTCCGTTTGGAGACCCCTGGCCTTCCTGCCTGTTACCCTCTCAGCATCATCTTCCTACTCTGCCACCCTGATCTCCCCTCCTCCATCCTTTACTTTCGGCGTCTTTGTGTTTTTGTATCTAAAGTGAGTATTTTGTAGACAGCATATAGATCACTTGTGCTTTTTTATCCAGTCTGCCAATCTCTTATTTGGAGATTTCAATCCACTTACATTAAAAGTAATTATGGATAATAAAGGGTTTCTACTTTTTTTTTTTTCTGTATGTCTTACAGTTTTTTATTCCTCAATTACTTCATTATTGCCTTTTAAAATTTTTTAGGTTTTTTTTTGTAGTGTGTTGTTTTGATTCCTCCCCTTTTTAACTTTTCTGTATATATTTTTATTATTGATTATCTTAGTGTTTAAAATTAAATCTTAACTTTATAACAGCTTTATTTGAATGATACCACCTTGTTTCAATAGTGTGAGAACACTACTTCTGTTTGTCTCCATCCCTTCTCCTTTGTGTTTTTGCATAGATTGCATCTTTATACATTGTGCACCCATTCACATGGATTTATAATTGTTATATAATGTATTTGCCTTTTAAATCATATAAGGGAAAAATAAAACCAAAATTACAATAGTATTGGCTTACATATTCAGCTATGTAGTTGCTTCATTTATTTCTTCTCATGACTTTTGAGTTACTATTATCCTTTCATTCCAACCTGAAATGAAAGTTTTTCATTTAGCATTTCTTGTGAGGCAAATCTTTTAGTAACAACCTGCCTTTGTTTTTGTTTATCCAGAAGTCTTAATTTCTCTTTCAACCTGCTCAGTGTAGAATCTTGGTTGACAATCTTTTCTTTCTGTACTTCAAGTATTTTTTCCTGTCTTTAGTTTTCTCTTCTTGATAGGCTCTGTACACTTATCTTCTTCTTTTTTTTCTTTCTGTTTCTTAGAATTGACTATTTCAATTATATGGTCTCAAATTTGCTGATTCTTTTTCTGCCTCCTCAGATCTGCTTTTGAGCTCCTCTAGTGGTATTTTAATTTTAGTTATTATCCTTTTTAGCTCTAATATTTCAGCTCTGATATTTTATAACTTCTTTGATTTCATTGATATTTTCATGTTGTTCATTCGTCATTGTCCTGATTTCCTTTTTGTCCATGTTTCCTTTAATTCTTTGAACATATTTAAAACAGTTGATTTAAAGTCTTTATTTTGTAAGTACAGTGTCTAGACTTCTTCAGGGACAGTTTCTATTAATGAGTTTTCCCCTTTGTATGGATCATACTTTCCATTTTCTGTGTGTAAATATTTGTGATTTCTTGGTGAAAACTGGACATCCAAATATTATTATAAGTGATAACTCTGGAAAACAAGAGTCCTGCCTTCCCCAGCATTTGCTGGTTTTGTTTGCTGAAGGCTTAGCTAGTAGTCATTTTTTTTTTCAAATTGTATTCTATTATACATTATTTCAAGATATCAGTTATAATTCTGTGTTACACAGTAAATTCTTGCTGCTTATCTTTTTATGTAGTTTGTATCTGTTAATACTTCTTATTTGTCCTCCAAGAATTTCTTGATTTTTCTAGGTCTTTAATAGTTCAATCTGCATTTTAGAAACAGCCTGTATATATCTACAAAATAGCCTTATTGGATTTTTATTCTGATAGTATTAAGTCTGTTGATCATCTGGGTAAGATTTGACACGTTAACAGTAGCAAGTCTATTATAAACATGACATTTCTTTGTTTATGTCTAATTTTCTCTCAGTGAAGTTTTGTAGTTTTCAGTGTAAAGTTGTTACATGTCTTTCATTAAATTTAACCTGAGATAGTTGATATTTTGGAATGTGATTATAAATTTTATTGCTTTAAAATATCCTTTTACAGATTATGTTGGTGGTAAATATGGTAGTAAATAACCGTAAATATGGTTATTTTTTGTACCTTGTATCCTGCAATCTTGCTAAATCTACTTCTTAGTTCTAGAAATTGATTTGTCTGCTCTTTTTGGTTTTCTCCATACATGGTCTTGTCGTCTGCAAATAAGGATGGTTTTCCTTTTTCTTTTCAGTCTGTGTTCCTTATTCCTTTTCTTTTATTGGCTGGAACTTTCCCATACAGTGTTGACTAGAGGCAGGGGCAACAAGGGGTAAGGGGAAATACATTTGGCATTTCACCATTGGCACAGGGCTGGCTGTGGGTTCTGAAACAGAGGCCCTTCTAGGTGGAGGAGAGACCCTCCAGCTTCAGCCCCTGTGCTTTCTGTGAGGGAGTATGAGACTTCTCAGATACTCCCCCTGCATCTGTGGGGAGCATCACATGGAATTCTCCTTTGGTGTGTAACTGTGGTGAGATGCAGTGATTTTTGCTGGGACAACATCATTGCATTTGTGGGGCAAAACCTCACTTGGCTCTGATGTTTTATCTCTTTTTTTTTGTAGTTGCTTGGTTATATCTGCCAACATTTTGTCTAGAGAGTTTGAAGGCTGTTGGTCCGTCATCTCTTTTCTTGCAGTAGCTTCATCAGTTTTCTGCGTCATGGCCATGTTGGTCTCACTAACCATCACAGCTCATTTCCCTATCCTCGTGGTGCTTCTCTTCTGGGGCTGTACCTGAGCTGCAGGGAGCCAAGGAGCCACCCTGCCCCCGACTCCAGATCTCTGGGCACCCAGCCCTGCAGAACGCCCAGCTGTTCTGGACCTCCCTTAACTGCCCTGACTAGTCAAGCAGGAGGTCTTTGGGTGGGGGGTGTGGTTCCCTCACTGTGACTCAGGGTTTAGGTCCTGCCAGGTCTGTTTTGAAGCCCACTCTGGCCTGTAGACATTAACGGCATGTGGCTGCCTTCTTGCCCCACACTTTCACTCTGATGTTAGTCATTAAAAGGTGCCCCAGGGCAGGTCCTAAGACCACCCTCTCCTGAGGATGGAGGAACTGCAGGGACCTCCAAGGCCCCTGAGTGATGCCAGCTGATTGAAGCCATGTTTCTTGTCTTGTAGATGAACACATCTCGAACAGCAATGGGGATGCCATGTCTGGCCCCGGTACCCAGCGCTGTACCCACCGTGGTCATTCCTGGAGCTGCCTCAGCCCTTCCTGTGCCCATGCCAGGTACTGCCCTCTCCTGCCTCCCAGCCCCACCTTTGGGCCAGTATGGAAGCCTGATCCCAGCTCCAGTGTCCTGGGGTCCCTGGGCAGCCCAGGCAGGCAGCCGGAGCCCCAGCGGGGGGCCAAGCCTGGGGGCAGCAGATGCGCCAGCCCTCCCTGTGTTCTTCCGGCCAACTGTGGTCAGCATGCCCGGCCCCAGGCTGCAGATCATGTAGCTCTCTGTCTCACTACTTGCCAGTGGAAGACACTGAACAGCCTGGAAGAGTCGGGTTGTGGTTTGGCCTCCAAGTCCTGCCCTGCCTGCTCGTGGGTGCCCAGCCAGGGAGCTGGCACATGGGCAGCAATCCTCGCTTCCTTTATTGCTGCAGACCTTCTTTCCTCTTAGGTTCCCATGGTCAACACTTGCTGTCTTTGCACTCACTTCCTGTACTTGAATCGATGGTTAGAACGTTGTAATAACCCTGCAGAAGTTCAGTGCCTTGAATTCCAGCTTTTCCATTGCCTGATGGAAAGAGGTGTTTTAAAAAAACCTTGTATCAGAAAAGGTGTATTTCATGCATAGTTGGTTTGTGCTTTGATATCTCTATTTCCCATTTTAAGTTGCAGAGATATGAATGGTTTACAAATCTGAAGCGAAAGTCTGATCTTTTCTGTTGTACCTGCTTTAAAAAAATTGAACTAGTGACCTTGAATATTGAAGAGTTGCAAATGCTAGAGTAACTCTGCTTTGTACTCATAAAATGAGATCTCTCCAGCGGTATGGTCACAGATAGCAAACAGATGGACAAATTCCCTCAACTGCAGTGCCGTAGGCACTGCCAGCAGACTTCCCAGGGGTGCATGGTAATTGGGGCAGTGCATTGCTAATGGTAGTTGATCTCTTAGTCAGAAATGTTCGCATCTGTGTTTGGCTACGTGGAACCTGCTGTAAAGTGCTGGGTGAGCAGACATGATCCAAAGCCTGCAGGGCTGCTGCGAGTGTGGGAGAGGTAAAGGTGTGTGTCTGGAGGTGCCGAAGCACAGGCAGGCCACCTGCTCTGCAGAGAGAGTGTTGCCCCTTCTGCTCAGGGGGCCCACCAACCTCCCCTCCCAGCCTGCCTTCCTTTTCTGTTCTTTGCACAAAGGCCTGTGGCCACCTGGGTGGGCCTGGCTTTCCCCTGTGCTCACAGGCTACTCCGCCCACCTCTGGCCTCCAGACTGTTCTCCAGGCACCAAGCCATCACGCTGGGGGGTAGGAGTGTTCCTCTCCTGGAAATTTCAGTGGTATCCTCATCTCAGACAGGCACCAAACAGCCCAGGGTGGGAGCTGAAGGCCCCACTCCCCGCTGGCCAAGATGTTTCCCATTTCCCACTGGGAGGCAGCTGGTTGGGCTGCCCAGTTGTGAATTGTATAGTTCTGCTGTACTTTGGGACTTCACTAGGACTGGCTGAATTCTTCTGGTTTAAATGTATTATTCCATCAATTCAGTTAGAATTGAATTTTCTAGGTGATTATGCAGAATCTTCTGCCAGGGCATGACGCTATAGTAAGAGATTTCTGTTCTCTGTAATGTGCCCCTGGGTCCTTGGGTTGAGAGTCCTGTGCGCCGGGTTCCTGCGGGTGGTGGAAACTGCCCTCTTCCCGCTCCCCTGCTGTACCAGACATCTGGTTTGGAGTCCTGGCCTGTAATAGGAATGGTCAGTGGCACAGGCTCTCCAAGAGATTGTATATTTGAAGGAGAAAAATAAACAGTTTTGCTTGAAAACAGTGTGGAGCCACATCTTTTTCTTAACTTCTGGCCACATAGAAGCTGAACAGGCCAGTCTCATAGGGAGCATTGGGTGGGCAGCCCTGGAGGCAGCACTGCTTTGGCCTGGCACAACTTCACTCTCAGCAACACGCCTGCTGTCAGCACCTCGCCCAGGAGGCCGGGGCGGCCAGGAGGGGCCGGGGGGCTGAGTGGCAGATGCTGTCTTCCTGGCAGGATCTGATGTGACTGACGCTGAGCCGACCTAACTCGGAGGATAAGAGTGGGGTGTTGGGCAGGGCTCGTAGGCCAGCTCTGCGGCTCGGGGCCTAGGTTGGCCTGTTCACTCGGCTTTCAGACTCGGAATCTGAACTGCATTTGGATGTACAGTAGCCTCTGCCTATGGAGGGTATGAGTCTCATGGCCAACCGAAAGGTGTCTCTGACCCCTGTCCATGTTGTCTAACAGCCAGGTTTGTGTGACTCGCTCTGAACAGAGCTGGGTGGGGGGCTGGGCCACCTGCTCTCAGGTCACCTGAGGGGCTCTGCTGTCCCGCAGGTGCAGGTTGGGGGAGGCCCCCTGCGGGGCTCAGCACGTTTTCCTGGCTCGCCGGCCCTGATGGCCGTATGCTCAGCCGGCGGTGCCCCTGCATGCCTGCTGCACGCACTCAAGCTGGGGGTGGTGGTTCCTCCTACTGCACCCAGCTGGGGTTGCAGCCCTGACCTCTTTGTCCTGTTTCCACCAAGGTGCAGTCAGGCGTTGTGCTCCGGCCACCCGCAGTGCTCCACCTCAGCGCTGGCTCTGGGCAGAGGCCGGGACGGCTTGGGGTGCTGTTCTGCTTGCTATGCCCAAGGAGCCAGGGGTCCCTCCCTCTCCCAAGCAACAGTTGTGCGGACCCTGGGACACCCTGCCTGGTTCGGGCGGTTGCTCAGTATGGAAGGTGGCCAGGTGGCAGAGGCAGCCAGGAGTCTTATCTGTGTAGTGCCTGGGTCGTGGTCAGGCAGCCCGGCCCTCCAAGGAGTGTGACCGCTCTGGTGTCACCATTCCAACATCCAGGGCCTCACATGGTCACGGCAGGCCTATAATGAGCTGTGGCGGTTTTGTTTTCTAGATTCTGAAAGTGAGAAGCCCGACTGAGCCCAGGCAGGCCGACCCAGACCCAGACGCCAGGCCCCGTGTCATCTCACGCAGAGAAGGCGAGCCCACGCCTCGCGTCCGGTTCACCATGTTTTGTAATCACTTTCTAAGCATTTTTTATTCACAATTGGAAACACAAATGTAAGCAAGAATAAAAAAAATATTTTGGGGGAAACGGGACTTTGGTTTTTCAAACTCTCCTTTCTGGTGGTCCCCAGACAGGCAGGTAACCTGCAATGGTGGTAAGTGAATGAGGGTGTTGGAGAAACTCCTGGGATCGCACAGCTGGACGGGTCTGGGGGTAAGTACCCTTAGCTAAGGGGTTCTTGAATATAGGGATGGACACTTTCTATGGTGCTTAATAGTGCCCAGGGTAGCTCAAGGTCCTTGTGTCCAGACAGCAGCTAGGATGGGTCAGATGTGTGATAAAGGCCCAGCTCTCAGAGAAGCAGTTGAGGTTGTGGATTGCAGGCATCCTGCCCCCAATTTTCAGGCATTCTCCTCCTTCACACCCAGGACAGCCCCATTCTGTGCAGAGCCCTGGAGGCTGAACAGTGGTGCCCATCTCCGGTGATGGCTCCTTGGCCCTTCCAGGCTTGGGCCTTTGCGCACACAGCTCCATTCATTATGCTGCCCCTCAGGCTTCCTTACTCTGTGTCACTTGAAGACTCATGATCATACATCCCCCAGGCACAGGACAGGCATCCACAGTGGCTTGAAATGACCCTTCCTTCAGATTTCACATGCACCACTGGGAGGGGCCAGGCCCAGGTCTGAAACCCCTGGCTTCAGTAGGTGGTAGGATCGGCCCAGTGGCACTTGTAGGGCTGCAACACCACACTGGTAGGGTGTCCGAAGCACGGTATGAAAGCCAGGAAACCAGCTAGTGGCTTCACAGAGTAGCGTGCAGTAGTAAAGTTGCAGCCTGGCCAGCTGCAAAGGGGTTTGGGACCAGGGGTTGGGTGTAGAATTCCGGCAGTCCCATTCAATGGGATGAGAAAATTGTATCTTGGTTTTCTTTAATCTCTGAGTGCAATTTAGTGTCTCCTCCAGTGAAGAGTGTGGAGTTGGAGCAGCAACACCTGGGCTATGTCACCACTGGAGCCCACAGATTTTTTGTATAACATTGTAGTTGTCAGGGTGTCCCCAAGTGTCATGTATGGTTGTCACACAAATTGCCAGCTCCTTAGACTCAATACCTGTCCAACTGGCTGACAAAAGCAGCAGGCTTCCTGCCTCCCCACAGCTTCCCAGAGGGTGTGCAGGTGAAGTCTTTGGACATACACAGCGGCTGCCCACTTCATCCGTTGTCAGCTCTTGGTGTTGCTTCCCAGGCCAAGTGGACATGTGCCAGCGTGTGCTCTCTCTGATGAAGCAGAGTAGGCAAACATTTTACCACGTGTAACAACATTGTGTATTGTCATTGTGTTCATTTGTCACTGTCCGTTTGTGGCTTTTGTTACTTAGGTTTTCTATCGATGGCAATAATGCACAGTTTACTTTTTCAGATAGCGAATTTATTTAAATCATTCCTTTTAAGCGAATATGAGCTAATGGTAAAAATTGGTCGTAAGATAATAGTAATCAAAGGTAAAAATAGCACATGAGCGAATGGTAAAAATTACAAGGGCTGATGGCTGAAGTGTGGAAACCCAGCATGGGCTCACAGGTTCACATCCAATAGCCCTTGGATGTGAACACCTACGAGGCCCCAAGCTTCCTCCAGAATTTGAGTAGGCAGCTGTTAGATTTCTTTATTGGCGGTATGTTTCTGGTTGGGCAAAGGGGAGAGGCTGGGTTGGAACAGACTGAATACCTGTTCACACTACAGCATCATTGAGCACTTCCCATAGCACATCTTGGGAGCAGAAGCCAGTGGCTACCTTGCCTCCTATGACTCCCATGTAGCAGAGTCAACCTCACCCCGACTGCAGGAGCAGCCAGGTCCTCCCTGAAAATGGGGATGGCCCTCTGGAAGCAGCTCAGTTGCTGCATTCATCAGCACAGGCAGAGGGACAGGCAGGTGATGTTGATAATCAAGCCACTATCCCAGGGGGTGGATTCTGCATATTGTTGTCCTGGGGATCTGCACTCAACAGCTTCATCTACTGCTTAGAAATGCTCAGAGGCTCTCTGGAGTCTCCAGGAAAACTGTAGTCCCAGATAAAACCCTGGAAAACAGATAAAACTGCAAAGAGAGAATAGACAAATTCACAATCACAGTCAGCTATTTCAATAAATGACACAACAATTAGACAGAAAGTCATTGTAATAGAGGTGACTCCATTTTTGAGGTCTGAGTTCTAACAGCTTTTAAGCATCACCTCCCCTCTCCACTCCATATCTGGGCATGCTGATAAGCTAAACCCTAGTATCCCATCCCTTGGCATCATGGGAAATTCATGCTATAAGCGGAAGCCTCATCCTGACTCTACTCCCTAATAACCGTAACAACCCCAAGCCAGTCTCCCTTCCCTGCCAGTCTTCTTTGCCTGCTCACTCAATCTGTTTTGGATCTTAACACCTCATAATGTGAGTAACAAGCCTGTTTATCCTCTTTTGATGTGAGTGTGTGTTTGTGCACATGTGTATGTGTGTGTGTCTCAATATCCAACCAAAATTTGGCTGGAGGTCCCTCCTGTTTCTGTGAAGTGACCACAGCAATCACTGAGAACATATAAAACTTGAACAACACTCTCAACCAGCAGTCTTGATTAACATTTCTAAAACTCCACCTGCCACAGAGCACACATTCTTTTTATGTGTATGTTGTCTGTATACCAAAATAAGCCAGATTCAGAGTCATAAAAATGAGTGACAATAAATTCTAAAGGATTCAAGTCATATAAATGACATTTTCTGACCACAATGGAATTTAATTAGAAATTAGGAACAGATCTCTGGAAAACATCCAGAGATGTTTGGAAATTAGGTAACATACTTCTAAATAACCTATGGATTAAAAGGAGATCAAATGAGAAATTAGAAAACAAACAATAAAAATGAAAACATCAAAATTGATGGTATATTGCTAAAACAATACTTAGGAAATTGATAGCACTAAGCCTATATTAGAAGAGAAGATCAAATTAATGACTTCATCTTCTACCTTAAGAAATTAGCAGAGGAAGAAATTAAGTCCAAAGTAAACACAAGAAGTGGAATAATAAAAATCAGTAAAATAGAAAACAGGGAAAACAACAGAGAATATCAATGTAACCAAAAGACAATATATGAGAAACTCAATAAAACTGAAAAATCTACGCAAAAGTCTGTTGCATTCCTATACACCACCAGAAGATCAGACAGATAAGAAACAATCTCATTCACCATTGCATCTAAAAGAATAAAATATCTAGGAATCAACCTACATAAGGAGGCAAAAGACGTTCTCAAAAACCTACAAGATACCAATGAAAAAAATGAGATCACACAAACAGATGGAGAGATATACTATGTTCTTGGATTGAAAAAAGTCAACATTGTAAAAATGACTTAGGCTTCCCTGGTGGCTCAAATGGTTTAAAAAAAAAAACACACAAAAAACCTACTTACAATGCAGGAACCCAGATTAAATCCCTGGGTCAGGAAGATCTCCTGGAGGAGTGAATGGCTACCCACTCCAGTGTTTTTTTAACAATTTGCATGGAAACATGAAAGACCTCAAATACCCAAAGTAATCCTGAGAAAGAAAAGCAGAGCTAGAGGAATTAGGGTCCCTGACTTCAGACTATACTGCAAAGCTACTGGTGTAAAACCAGAAATGTAGATCAATGGAACAGGACAGCCCAGAGACAAACCCACACACCTGTGGTCGCCTAATCTATGACAAAGGAGGAAGAATATACAATGAAGAAAAAACAGTCTCTTCAAGAAGTGGTGCTGGGAAAACTAGACAGCTACGTGTAAATGAATGAAATTAGAACACAACACCATACACAGAAATAAAAGAGATTAAAGACTTAAATGAAAGCTGGATGCTGTAAAGCTTAAAGAGGAAAACATAGGGAGAACACTCTGACATGAACTGGAGCACCATTTTGGATCCACCTCTTAGATTAATGGAAATAAAAACAAAAGTAAACAAATGGGACCTAATTAAACTTAAATGCTTTTGCACAGGAAAGGAAACCATAAACAAAAAGACAACCCACAGAATCAGAGGAAATATTTGAAGACAAAGTAACTGACAAGGGATTAATTTTCAAAGTATACAAACAGCTTCTGCAGCTCAATATCAAAAACAACCCAATCCATGGAGAAGGAAATGGCAACCCACTCCAGTATTCTTGCCTGGAGAATCCCATGGACGGAGGAGCCTGGTGGGACATGACTGAGCGACTTCACTTTCACTTTCAACCCTCAGCTGAGAAGACTTTCAGCTCTAGTGTTTGCTGTTGATTGTTTTCTTGAGTTCTCAAAGACCTGTGACCATATTTTTTTAAGTTGCCTGTTTTCTAATTGCATCACTTTACACACTATTGTCTAATAATATGTGGTATGTAGAATGACTTCTTAATTATTTTGAGCAGCCATTGCCTATATTTTCTTAGCACCTCCTTGGTTTTCTTATGTGAACTCATCTGACAGGGAAATGCAGCTTTTTTGTTTGCCCTCTCTGCATACTGGACCGTCTGAGTCAGTGTTCTAACTAATCCCTGATGGTCTCTGAGCTACTGTTCTACCAGACTCAGTAGTTATGTGCTTCAGGAATTTTTCGGTAGAATTGGTCCTATTAGGAGACTCTTGGTATCACCTTTGTTATCTTAAAAGCTGGTCCCTTCGCTGAGGCTCTTAATTTTTTGAAAACTTGATTCTATTTCAGCTGAAAATTGGCAAGGCTATTTAAAAAATTGATGGAAGCCATTTAAGAAACTGAAAAGTAATCGCAAACAACATTGGGTAGTTGTGACTTTCAGTTCTGTATCAGTTGAATTTTTGTGCTCTTTTCCCTGTGTATGTGGTGGTTCTATTTTTCTCCAATAAAACTTTTTATTTTAAAAAAAAATAAAGAAAAAAAACAATCCAAAAATGGTGGAAGATCTATATACAGACATTTCTCCAAAGAAGACATAGAGATGGTAAACAAACATACAGCTTCTTTGGTGGTTCAGTGGTAAAGAATCTGCCTGCCAATGCAGGAGATACAGGTTCGATCCCTGTGTTGAGAGATTCACCAAGAAGCAAATGGCAACACACTCCAATATTCTCCCCTGGGAAATCCCATGGACAGACGAGCCTGGCCAGCTACAGTCCCTACAGCTAAAGTTGGACACGACTGAGCAACTAAACAACAAAAGCAAACGGACACAACTGGAAAAGATGCTCAACAGTGCTCATTATTAGAGAAATACAAATCAAAACTGCAATGAGGTATCACCTCATACCAGTCAGAATAGCCATCATCAAAAAGTCTACAAACAATAAATGCTGGAGAGGGTGTGGAGAAAAGGGAACTCTCTTACACTGTTGGTGGGCATGCAAATTTGTACAGTATGGTATTGGCAGAAAAACAGACCAATGGAACAAGATAAAAAGCCCAGAGATAAACCCACACGCCTATGGGCACCTTATTTTTGACAAAGGAGCCCAGAATATACAACAAAGAAAAGACAGCTTCTTCACTAAGTGGTGCTGGGAAAACTGGACAGCTACATTTAAAAGGATGAAATTAGAACACTGTAATACCATACACAAAAATAAATTCAAAGTGGATTAAAGATTTAAATGTAAGGCCAGAAACTATAAAACTCTTAGAGTAAAATATACACAGAACACTTTGACGTGCATCACAGCAAAATCCTCTTTGACCCACCTCTAGAGTAAGCCACACTGCATTAGGTGTAGAGTTAGGTTGCTTATTTGTGATTTTTCTTGTTTCTTGAGGTAAGACTATTGATATAAACTCCCCTCTCAGAAGGGCTTTTGCTGCTTCCATAGGTTCTGAGTCATGGTGATTTCACTGTCATTTGTCTCTCAGTATGTTTTTTAATATCCTCTTTGATTTCGTCAGTAATCCATTGGTTATTTAATATCATATTAATTAATCTCCAGGTGTTTGTGCTTTTTTCAGTTTTTTCCGTGTAATTGACTTCTAATCTCATAGTATTGTCAGAAAAGATGCTTGATATAATTTCAGTTTTCTTAAAATTACTGAGGCTTGATTTGTGCTTTATAAACAATTTTGCTTATTCTTTTCCAATTTGGATTCCTTTTATTTCTTTTTGTTTTCTAGTTGCTGTGGCTGGGACTTCCAATACTATGCTGAATAATAGTGGCAAGAGTGGACCTTTGTTGGCAAAGTAATGTCTCGGCTTTTTAGTACACTGTCTAGGTTTGTCATAGCTTTTCTTCCAAGGAGCAAGTGTCTTTTAATTTCATGGCTGCAGTCACCATCTGCAGTGATTTTGAAGCCCAAGAAAATAAACTCTGTCACTGTTTCCATTGTTTCCCCATCTATTTGCCATGAAGTGATGGGACCAGATGCTATGATCTTAATTTTTTGAATGTTGAGTTTTAAGCCAGCTTCAAGTAAATCTAACTCTTTGCAAATGACATACTATACATAGAAAAATCCTAAGATGCTACCAGAAACTGACTACAGCTCTTCGATGAATTTGGCAAAGTTACAGGATACAAAATATATATACACAGAACTCTCTTGGATTCCTATGTGCTAACAATGAAAAAGCAGAGAAAGAAATCAAGGAAACAATCCCATTCACCATCATTTATTCTTTTTGATTTTAGTGGAAATGCTTCCAGTTTTTCTCCCTTGAGAATGGTATTGTTGATCACTCAGTCGTGTCCGACTCTTTGCGCTCTGTGGACTGTAGCACGCCAAGCTTCCCTGTCTTTCAAAAACTATCTCCCAGAGGTTGCTCAAATTCATGTCCATTGAGTCAGTGATGCAATCTAACCATCTTGTTCTCTGTCATCCCCTTCTCCTCCTGCCTTCAGTCTTTCCATCAGGGTCTTTTCCAATGAATTGGCTCTTTTCATCAGGTGGCCAAAGTATTGCAGAGTAATTATCCTCCAATTAAAAATAACATAAAAATTTTTAAATACTGTCCTTTAATTACAATCCTATAACAAACTTCAATACAAACTATGTAGCAGCAGTTAGGGAATAAAAAGAAGAATGTGCTGTGTGACTCACGAAACTCAAACCTGGGCTCTGGGAGGCGGGAGGGAGGGTCATATGCATACCTGTGAGAGGGGACATATGCATACCTGTGAGAGGGGACATATGCATACCTGTGAGAGGGGACATATGCATACCTGTGAGAGGGGACATATGCATACCTGTGAGGGGACATATGCATACCTGTGAGAGGGGACATATGCATACCTGTGAGGGGACATATGCATACTTGTGAGGGGACATATGCATACCTGTGAGGGGACATATGCATACCTGTGGCTAATTCATGCTGATGTATGGCATAAACCAACACTTTCCTTCTACTAACTTTGGGTTGATTTCCTTTAGGATTGACTGGTTTGATCTTGCAGTCCAAGGGACTCTCAAGAGTCTTCTCCAACACCACAGTTCAAAAGCATCAGTTCTTTGGCACTCAGCCTTCTTCATGGTCCAACTCTCACATCCACCCATGACTACTGGAAAAACCAAGCTTGCACCTATACAGACTACTATACCAAAATCTCATGGGAAGTACAAACCAAAAAACTATAGTAGAACACACAAGTAAAAGCAACCCAAACACACCACTAAAGATAGTCATCAAATCATAAGAGAATGAAAGAAAAGGAGAAAGAAAACAAAAGACAAAAAAAAAACCAAATCCAAAACAATTAAGAAAATGACAATAAGAACATACATATTGATAATTACCTTAAATGTAAATGGATTAAATGCTTCAACCAAAAGGCATAAACTGACTGAATGGATACAAAAGAGAGATCTATATATATGCTGTGTACAAGAGACCCGCTTGAGACCAGGGACACATACAGACTGAAAATGAAGGGATGGAAAAATATATTCCATGCAAATATAATCAAAAGAATGCTGGAGTAGCAATATACTTATCAGACAAAATAAACTTTGAAATAAAGACTGTTTTAAGAGACAAGGAAGGACACTACACAGTGATCAAAAGATCAATCCAAGAAGATATAACAATTATAAATAAATATGCACCTAACATAGGAGCTCCTCAGTATACAAGGCATATACTAACAGCCATAAAAGGGGTGATCAACAGTAACACAATAATAGTGGGTGACATTAACACCCTACTTAAACCAATGGACAGATCATCCAGACAGAAAATTGATAAGGAAACACAAGCCTAAAATGACATACACCAGAGGGACTTAATAGATACTTACAGGACACACCATCCAAAAACAGCAGAGCACACTTTCTATGCAAGTGCACACAGAACAGTCAGTCTATTCAATAAGTGGTGCTGGGAAAACTAGACAGCTACATGTAAATGAATAAAATTTGAACATTCCCTAATGCCATACAGAAAAATAAACTCAAAATGTATTAAATGCCTGAATGTAAAGCCAGGAACTGTGAACGTGTTAGAGGAAAGTAAAGGCAGAACACTCTTTGACATAAGTTGCAGCAAGTTCTTTTTGGATCCATCTCTTAGAGTGATTAAAATAAAATTAACTAATGGGAAATTAAAAGCTTTCACATTAGAAAGGAAATCATAAACAAAATGAAAAAAACCCCTCAGAATGAGAGAAAATGTTTGCAAATGAAGAGACTGAGAAGGAATTAATCTCATATAAATATATAAAACAGTTCATGCAGCTCAATATCAAAAAAACAAACATCCCAATCAAAAACTGGGCAGGTCTAAATAGATATTTTTCCAAAGAAGACATACAAATGGCGAAAACGCACCTGAAAAGATGGTCAACATCAGTAATTATTAGAGAAATGCAAATTAAAACTAGTCAGAATGGCCATAATCAAAAAATCCACAAACAAGAGATGGTGGAGAGGGTGCAGAGAAAAAGGGAATCCTATACTGTTGGTGGGAATGTAAATTGGTATAGCCACTATGGAGAACAATATGGAGGTTCCTTAAAGAAAACTAAAAATAAAGCTACCATATGATCCAGTGAAAACCGTAACTTGAAAAGATACACTCACTACAATGTTCAGGGCAGCACTATTTACAAAAGCCAGTACATGTAAGCAACATAAATGTCCATCAACAGAGGGATGGATAGAGAAGATATGGTACATATATATAATGGAATATTACTCAGCTATTAAAAAGTACAAAATAGTGCCATTTACAGCAGCGTAGATGGGTCTAGAGATTGTCATACTGAGTGAAGTCAGACAGAGAAAAAGAGTTATCATATGGTATCACTTATATGTGGAATCTAAGAAAATGGGCTTCCCTAGTGGCTCAGATGGTAAAGAATTTGCCTGCCTTGCAGGAGATCCAGTCTCTATCCCTGGGTTAAGAAGATCCTCTGGAGAAGGGAATGGCAACCCACTCCAGTATTCTTGCCTGGAGAATCCCATGGGCAGAGGGCTACAGTCCATGGGGTCATGAAGAGCTGGACATGACTGAGAAACTTTCACTTCGCTTCAAAAAATTGGTACAAATGTACTTATTTACAAAACAGAAATAGTCACAGATGTAGAAACCAAACTTATGGTTACCAAGGGAAAAAGGAGAAGGAGAGAGAAATTAGGAGACCAGGGAAGCCTGGCATGCTGCAGTCCATGGGGTAGACTTGATTTAATGACTGGACAACAAAAGCAACATGCACACGACTGTATATAAAAGATAACTAGTAAGAACCTACTTAGTATAGCAAAGGGAACTCTACTCAATACTTTGTAATGACATCTGTGGGAAAAGAATATAAAGAAGAGTCATAAATAGTTCAGTTCAGTTCAGTTCAGTTCCCTCAGTTGTGTCCCACTCTTTGTGACCCCACAGACTACAGCACGCAGGGCTCCCTGTCCATCACCAACTCCCAATGTTTACTAAAACTCAGGTCCATTGAGTCGGTGATGCCATCCAACCATCTCATCCTCTGTCGTCCCCTTCTCCTCTAGCCTTCAATCTTTCCCAGCATCAGGGTCTTTTCAAATGAGTCAGTTCTTTGCATAAGGTGGCCAAAGTATTGGAGTTTCAACTTCAAGATCAGTCCTTCCAATGAATATTAAGGACTGATTGCCTTTAGGATGGAGTGGTTGGATCTCCTTGCTGTCCAAGGGACTCTCAAGAGTCTTCAACACCACAGTTTAAAAGCATCAATTCATCAGCACTAAGTTTTCTTCATAGGCCAACTCTCACATCCATACATGACTACTAGAAAAACCATAGCCTTGACTAGACGGACTTTTGTTGGCAAAGTAATGTCTCTGCTTTTCAATATGCTGTCTAAGTTGGTCATAACTTAGTATATTGATTAACTAGCTGGAAAATTTATGAAATCATACTTCACATCATAAACCATGGTAGATTCAAAAGTTATTAAAGAATTAAATATAAATGAAACTGAGGAAGCAACAAAGGAAAATATAGTTAAGATTTGATCTCAAAACCGGTGTGGAAAAGGACTGGTTTTGGAAAAAGCATGGAATATACTTTTTAAGCATAAAAGCAAAGAAGAAACAATAAAGGAAAACACTGATCTATTGAAAATTTTAAAAGTCTCTACATTAAAAAAAAAGTTCTGGAGGACAGAGCCAAGAGGGCGACAGAAAGTCCAGTGCCTCCCCACACCTAGGATACTCACCAGATGCTAGTGGGGGACCTCCAGCAGACAGACTGACAGGAGGAGCCCTGGGGGTGACCAGCTGCTGAGTAGGGGGAGTGGGGGAAGATGGAAGCCAGGGGGCCAGTGCAACTGAGGGGCTGCTGGGGGAGGGGGAGTGGTTTGGGTGCTGGGGAGTGGCATGCCTGCTTGATGGGGGAGAGGGAGGGGTACTAGGGGATCATAAGATCCATTAGGGGAAGCCCCTGAGGTTCCCCTTACACTTGACTCCAGGGAGCCTACTGGGGCCCTGAGGCGTGGCCTTCACCCTCTGGGGACCCCTCTGCCTTCCGGGGCCCTCTGTACCCTCCCAGCCGAGCCCCCTGTCCTCCAGGGCACCCTCTGCTCTTCATGGATCCCTCTGCCTCCGTGGGTCCTGTGGGCATGGGCGGGGAGCCAAGCCAACAAGAGAGGCTTTTGGGGTTTGAGGGGTAGGAACTGCCTGGTGTTTCACCACTCATTCAGCAACCCCCCAGGAATCCCTTGAGGCCCCTGGCTGAGCCCTCTGCATTCTGGGCCCCCTCGGTCCTCCAGGGCCTTCTTGTCCTTGGGGTGCACTCTGCCAGGGTGGGTCCTGTGGACATGAGAAGCGGGGGAGGATCCTGGGGGGGGGATCTGCAGGGTTGCACAGCAGGGAACTTCCTGGTGTTTCCATGTCCACTTGGCCCTGGGGAGTCTCTTGAGGCCCCAGGTCTAGCCCTCCACCCTTTGGGCCCCCCCCCCCCCCCCGCTCTCTGGGATCCCCTCCACTCTCCAGGGCCAGCCTCTGCCCTCCAGCTTCCTCCTCCCCCTAGGGCTCCATCCTCTGGGGTCCCTCTCATCCTTCTGTGGACCCCCATCCACACTCTGGACCAGGACCTCTACCCTCCAGGGATCCCCTCTGCCCCCCCAGGGCCCTCTCCTCCCTCCGGGGACCCCTCCTCCCTCCAGGCTGAGATTTCCACCACCCAGGGGCACCCACCACCTTTTAGGGTCCCCCTCTGCTTTCCAGTTTCCTTCTCCCTCCAAGGCCCCCATCCTTTGGGGCCCCCCTCTATCCTTCCATACCCTCCTCCTTTAGGGGCTCCCTCCATCCTCCAGGGCACCTCCATCTTTTGGGGACCCACTTCCACCCTCTAGAGCTCCTTTTGTCTTTCAGTCCTGGGTGTCCATTGGAAGAACTGATGTTGAAGCTGAAACTCCAATCTTTGGCCACCTGATGCGAAGAACTGACTCATTTGAAAAGACCCTGATGCGGGGAAAGATCCAGGCTGGAGGAAAAGGGGACGACAGAGGATGAGATGGTTGGATGGCATCACCAACTCAATGGACCTGAGTTTTAGTAAACATCAGGAGTTGGTGATGGACAGGGAGGCCTGGCGTGCTGCAGTCCATAGGGTCACAAAGAGTTGGACACGACTGAGTGACAGAATTGTAACTGTAAGGAAGCCCAGAGAGTCCCATACAGGATACCCCAAAGAGAAATTCACCAAGACATATATTAATCAAGCCAACTAAAATGAAACACAAAGAATAAATATTAAAGGCAGCAAGGGAAAAGCAAAAAATAATGTACAAAAGAATCCCCATAATGCTAACAGCTGATTTTTCAGCAAGGACTCTGCAGGCCAGAAGGGAGTGGCAGAATATACTTAAAGTGATAGAGGAAAAAAATCTACAAACAAGATTACTCTATTCACCAAAGATCTTATTCAGATTCAAAGAAGAAATCAGAAACTTTACAGACAAGCAAAAGTTGAGAGAATTCAGTACCACCAAACCAGCTTTACAACAAATGCTAAAGGAACTTCTCTAGATATGAAACACAAGAGAAAGAAGAGGCCTAGCAAAAACAAACTCAAAACAATAAATGGTAATAGGCTCATACATATCAATAATTGCCTTAAATATAAATGGACTAGATGCTCCAATCAAAAGACACAGAATGGATGAATGGATACAAAAGCAAGACCTGTACATTTCTTTCCTTCTACTAATTTTGAATTTTGTTTGTTCTTTCTCTAGTTCTTTTAGGTGTAAGGTTAGGTTGCTTATTTGAGCTTTTCCTTGTTTCCTGAGATAAGTTGTATCACTATTAACTTCTCTCCTGGAATTGCTTTACCTGCATGTCATAGGTTTTGGATTGTTGAGGTTTTTTTTAATTTATCTTTAGGTATTTTTTTAAATTTCCACTTGATTTCTTCAGTGATCCACTGATTGTGTAGTAGCATATTGTTTAGCCACTATGTGTTTGTGTTTTTTGCAGTTTTTTCCTTGTAGCTGATATCTAATCTCATAGTGTGGTTTGAAAAGATGCTTGATATGGTTTTAATTTTTAAAAATTTCCTAAGTCTTCTTCTGTGGCCTAGAATGTGATCTATCCTGTGCACTTGAAAAAACTGTGTATTCTGCTGCTTTCTGATGGAATGCTCTATAAGTATTAATTAAGTCCATTTGGTCTAATGTGTCATTTAACGTCAGACCATATCTTCTTTATCCATTCATTTATTGAGATGGACACTTTCATTGTTCCCATATCTTGGTAATTTTAAATAATGCTGCTTTGAACATTGGGATACATGCTTCTTTTTTAATTAGTATTTTCATTTTTTTCATATATTTACCCAGGAGTGGAGCTGCTGTGTCATATTGTAATTCTATTTTTAGTTTTTTGAGAAACCTCCATACAGTTTTCCACAGTGGCTACACCAATTTACATTGCTACCAACAGTGTACAAGGATTCCCTTTTCTCCACATTCTCACTAACATTTATTATTTTGGGGTTTTTTGATGTTATCCATTCTGACAAGTGTGAGGTGATATCTCATCATGGGTTTGATTTTCATTTCTCTGATGATTAACTATGTTGAATATCTTTTCATGTGCCTGTTAACCATCTGCATTTCTTCTTTGGAAAAATGTCTATTTAGGTCTTCTGCTCATTTTTAAATCAAGGTGTTTTGTCAGTCTCACTGTTTGTAAAGATTTTCTCTCATTCAGTAGGTTGTCTTTTCATTTTGTCAATGGTTTCCTTTGTTGTACAAATAGTTTTAAGTTTAATTAGCTCCTATTTGTTTATTCTTGTTTTTATTTCCCTTGCTTTAGGTGACAGATCAAAAAATTATTGCTATAATTTATGTCACTGAGTGTTCTGCCTATGTTTTCTTCCAAGAGTTTCATGGTTTCCAGTCTTACATTTAGGTCTTTAATCCATTTTGATTTAATTTTTGTATATAGTGTTAGAACTGCCAGGGTATTCTGTTGCAAGCTCTTTAGGATTTAGCTACTAGTTTGCTATTCTAGTTGCCTCTGCTGCATGCTCTCTTTCTCCAAAAATAACCCTTACTGTTGATGTTTCATTTCCTGTTTTCGTTATAGTTGTAGATTTAATATATTTTTATTGCTTTACTGTTTGTCTAGTTTTAGGGAGGTCCCAGGAGGTGAGGTGAAGTAGATTGTTACTCTGTCATCTAAAATTGTAAGCACTCCATTCATAGATTTTGTATATAACCTGCTTTTGAATTTGGGTTAGAAAAAAGTAATAATGTTACTAAGCAGGACCCTTTGGGGCCTTTCCAGGGACATCCCCCCCAACATGTCCCTTACCTATCTCTTGTTTATAAAAAAACTTTAGCATCCTAGACCTTCCTCAAATTCCAAAGAGCAAATTTAATCAGAGAAGTGAGAAAATGCAGAAACAAAGAGAAAAAGTGAAGTAAGACAAAATAAGAATTGTTTAGTCATAAAATATCAAGTCAAGGATATTAAGTTTCTCTTCAAGGATTACAAATAATATCCTGAGCCACATCCTTGAGTTGTTCTGCAGGTTCTAAAACCCTCACCTCGTGGAAGAAGTTAAGCGCTTACCACCAGCAAGTAGACCCAGGCCAGTTCAAACCAGAAGGTTCATGATGTTGACTCCAGAAACATCACCAATCAGAGAATTGAGCACAAGCTGATCACACATCCTGGGACTCTCCCTCACAATGTATTTAAAATTCTTCCCTGAAAGCCATTAGGGAGTTCAGGTCTTTTGAGCCTGATCTGCCTGTTCTTGCTTGCCACACAATGGAACCTTGCAAAAAATGCTGTACTTTCCTTAACCACAAACTGCTGTCCGTAGATTATTTTTAATGCATATGAATGAGCAGATCCAAGTTTGGTTGAGTAATAATAACTGTAGCATTCCTTTCTAAAGCTAAGTCTACCTGAGAGTGAAAATTTCTCACTTGTGTATGACTATGCAACACCATGGACTGTAGCCCACCAGGTTCCTCATTCCATGGGATTCTCCAGGCAAGAATACTGGAGTGGGTAGCCATTCCCTTCTCCAGGGGATCTTCCCAACCAAGGGATTGAATTGAGTTACTGGAGCTATGGGACGGGTCTATTATCTTAGTGAGATTCAATCTCTCACCATAAGCTCCACTCATGGCACAGTGCCTTACAATCAGAAGGGATGCCTGAGGAATAAAGGATTTGGAACACACATGGAACACCTCAGTTTTTACCACCTGAGTGATGACCCCTCAAATCACCTAGCTCTGAGAATCAACAGGGTTTGCATTCATAAGTCCCACAGGCATTTGTAATTGATGTGTAATTGATATAGAACATTATATTAGTTTCAGGTTTAAGGAAGCAATTTTTAAATGAGTGATGAGCATTCCTTTGCACTTATAGCTTCAAGCTCACCACAGAGGTAGCAGAAATTAAATACCCATCTCCCAGTTTCTCCCTGGAAGGGAATTGGCAGCATATTTTTCCAGTTGCTGCTGCATGTGACTGACTGGGATACTCTCAGGAGCCTGAAAGAATTGATGGGCACAGCTATCCTCATCTATCCCTGACTCATTCCAACAGTAATAGCAAGTCTCTTGCTTATGACTGAAAGAAGCTTTTCCACACATCTAGCACCCCAGTTGTTATGCTTGCCTCCTGAGGGACTGGCTCCCAAATCATTGATCTCTGTGAGCTAACAGGGCTCAGCATTCGTGAGTCCCAGAGGGCCACAGAAAACCAAAGAAATGTTTCTATGTGGGCACGCTAGCACTCCAGTGACTATTTCCTCTGACTCAACAGAGAGTGAGTAAGCAAAAAACCTCAGTTTCTGGTTCCTTACTACTTTATGATGTCCCAATTTCCCCAACTCCTGCCTGAAGATTGGACTTCCAATTAACTTATATCCAGGAGCTGAATGGGGCAGGCAATTATTAGTCCTCCAGGAGCCTGAACAGGAATATGGGCATTTCCAACACCTTTGAGACAATGATGAGTCTTGGCCCATTTTAATCTATTGGAAGTTGGTTTGGACAATCACAAACATTTGAGAGGCAAACAGGAACAAGGCTCATCTCCTACACAAAGCCAATTTCTCAAGACTGGGGTAAGTTGTTGTTTCATTTAATGTAAATAAATCAATATAGAAATTAAGAAAAATGAAAACAGGGAAATGTTACAAACAAAATAACAAGAAAAATCTTTAAAAACCAAGCTTAATGAAGATTAGCTATTTATCTGAAAGAGAGTTTAAAATAGTAGTCATAAAGATACTCACCAAGGTAAGGAGAGCAATGCATGAACAAAATGAGAATTTCAACACATAGAAAATATTTTTAAAAATACCACCAGAAATCATAGAGCTAAACAACAATAAATAAATTGAAAATTTCAACAGAAGGTTCAACACCAGACTAGATGAACCTGAAGAAAGGATCAATGAACTTAAAGAGAAGTTGGTGGGAATCATCTATCAGAGGAGCAAAAAGCAAAAAGAATGCAAACCAGAGAAGATAGCATAAGGGACTTTGAGAATACCATCAAATGGACCAATACTTGTGTTAGAGGTGTGCTAGAAAGAGAAAGGGAAAAAGAAAGAGATAGGAAACTTATTTAAAGAAATAAAGGCTGAAACGTTTCCAAGCCGGGAAAAAGAAACAGACATCCAGACCCAGGAAGCCAAAAAAACTACCAAAAAAGATGAATCCAAATAGGCCCACATCAAGATACATTACAATTAAGTTGTCTAAAATTAAAGGTGGAGAGAAAATCTTAGTAGCAGAGGGAAGCAAATTGTTACATGCAAGCAAACCCCCAAGAAACTATCAGTGGATTTTTCAACCAAAATCTTGCAGGCCAGAGGAAGTGAGCTAATATATTCAGAGTGCTGAAAGAAAAAAAAAAAGACAAAAGATATAAAAATTTCCCAAACAAAAGTTGAAAGAGTTCATCAACACTACAAATGCCTTATAAAAAATGTTAAAAGGAGTTCTTCAAGTTTCAAAATAAAAGAATACTAATTAGTACCATGACAACATATGAAATTGTAAAACTCACTGGTAAATGTAAATATAGAGTTAAATTCATAACTCTAATATTACAGTGGTGATATGTAAATCATTTCTAATTCTAGTATAAAAGTTAAAAGACAAAAAAGTATTAAACACAACCAAAAACATGAAACAAGGGGAGGATTAAAATGTAGAGGTTTTGTATGCATATATATTCAAAGCAGAGTTATTAACAAATTAGACTATAAGATCTTTTATGTAAATTTCATGGTAACCAGCTATATACTGCTTAAAGGGATTCACTTCAGCTCTAAGGACACACATAAACTGACAGCCAAGGAATATTAAAAAAAGATATTTGATATAAATAGAAATCAGAAGAGAATGAGTGTAGCTATATTTATATCAGACAAAATAAACTTGAAGTCAAAAACTGTAATGAGACAAAATGGTCACTATATGATGATAAAGAGGTTAATTCATCAAGAGAATGTAATGATTATAAATATTTATTCATGCAAAATCAGAATGCCTAAATGTATAAAGCAAATATTAGTAGACCTGAATGGAGAAATAGACAGCAATGCAGTAATAGTAAGGGACTTCAATACCCCACATTCAACTATGGGTAGATCATACAGACAGAAAATCATTAAAGAAATCAGACATAACCATACCGTAAATTAAATGAACTTAACAGACATATACAGAACATTTCATCCAAAAGAAGTTGAATACACACTCTTCTCAAGTGCACACAGAACATTTTCAAGGATAGAGCAAGTCATAGACTGTGAAACAGTATTAGCAAATTTAAGATTGAAATGATATCAGTAACCTTTCCTAGGACTTCTCTGGCAGCCCAGTGGTTAAGAATCCACATGCCAATGCAATAGAGACAAGATACCTGGTCCTGGAAGATTCCAGGTACTGTTGGACAACCAAGCCCATGCACTATGATAGGAGAAAAAGTGAAAGTGAAATCGCTCAGTCATGTCCGACTCTCTGCGACCCCATGGACTGTAGCCCACCAGGTTCCTCCATTCATGGGATTCTCCAGGCAAGAATACTAGAGTGGATTGCCATTTCCTTCTCCAGGGGATCTTCCCAACCCAGGGATCAAACCCAGGTCTCCTGCATTACAGGCAGATGCTTTAACCTCTGAGCCAACAGGGAAGCCCTATGATAGGAGAAGCCACTGCAATGAGAAGCCCGTGCACCACAATTAGAGAGTAATCCCTGCTCACTGCATTATAGAAAGCCCACACACAGTGATGAAGACCCAGTTGAGCCATAAAAAAGCAAATTCTTTAAAAAGAAAAATACTCATTTTTAAAAAGAATCATTTCTAACCACAAACTAGAAATTAGAAATCAATAACAAGAGAAAAATTGGAAAATTAACAAACATGTGAAGATTAAGCAACATGCTCCAGAACAACCAATGGGTTAAAAAAGGAATAAAGGAGAAATCAAAAAATATCTTGAGACAAATGAAAGCATAACATATTAAAGCTTATTAGATGCAACAAAAATAGTTCTAAGAGGGAAATTTATAGAGATAAATATCTATATTAAACAAGATAAATTTACATGTCAAGGAACTAGAAAAAGAAGATAAAACTAAGCCTCAAATTAGTAGTTGGAAAGAAATAACAAAGAGCAGAAATAGAAATAACAAAGAGCAGAAATAAATGAAACAGAAACTAGAAAACAACAGAGAAGAGCAACAAAATGAAGAGCTGTTCTTTTAAGAGATAAAAAGAAATCCACGAACTTTTAGCTAGACAAAGAAAAAAGAAGACTCAAAATCACAAATGAAAAAGGAGATATTACAACTGATACCACAGAAATAATATGGGTCATGAGAAAATATTATAAACAGTTATATACAAGAAACTGGATAACCTAGAAGAAATGGATAAATTTCTAGAGATATACGACCAACCAATACTGAGTCATAAAGAAATAGAGAATCTGAACAGACCAATTTTGAGTAAGGAGTTTAATTGGTAAGAAGCAAAACGAACAAATAAAAACCCTCCCAACATGGAGAAGTGCAGGACCAGATCTCTTCACTGGCAAATTCTACCAAAACTTTAAAGAAAGGTTAACTACTAATCCTTCAGAAAACTGTTCCAAACATTTAGGAGGGAACACTTCCAAATTCTTTATATGAGGCTAGTGTTACCCTGATAACAAAGGCAGTTAAGGACTCTACAAGAAAGAAAATTACAGGCCAATGTCTCTGAGAAATATAAACGCAAAAACTCCTTGAGAACAACAAAAAACTAACAAACTAAATCCATCAATACATTAAAAGGATTAAGTTTAGTTCAGTTCAGTTGCTCAGTCGTGTCTGACTGTTTGTGACCCCATGGACTGCAACACACCAGGCCTCCCTGTCCATCACCAACTCTCCGAGTTTACCCAAACTCATGTCCATCGAGTCGGTGATGCCATCCAACCATCTCATCTTCTGTTGTCCCTTTTTCCTCCAGCCTTCAATCTTTCCCAGCATCAGGGTATTTTCAAATGAGTCAGTTCTTCGCATCAGGTGGCCAAAGTATTGGAGTTTCAGCTTCATCAGTTCTTCCAATGGACATTCAGGATTGATTTCCTTTAGGATGGACTGGTTGGATCTCCTTGCAATCCAAACAACTCTCAAGAGTCTTCTCCAACACCACAGTTCAAAAACATCAATTCTTCAGCGCTCAGCTTTCTTTATAGTCCAACTCTCAAATCCGTACATGACTTCTGGAAAAACCATAACCTTGACTAGATGGACATTTATTGGCAAAGAAATGTCTCTACTTTTTAATATACTGTCTAGGTTGGTCATAACTTTCCTTGCAAGGAGTAAGTGTCTTTTTATTTCATGGCTTCAGTCACCATCTGCAGTGATTTTGGAGCCCAGAAAAATAAAGTCTGCCACTGTTGCCACTGTTTCCACCTCTACTTGGCACGAAGTGAGGGGACTGGATGCCATTATCTTAGTTTTGTGAATGTTGAGCTTTAAGCCAACTTTTTCACTCTCCTCTTTCACTTTAATCAAGAGGCTCTTTAATTCTTCTTCACTTTCTGCTATAAGGGTGGGGTCATTTGCATATCTGAGGTCATTGATATTTCTCCCGGAAATCTTGATTCCAGCTTGTGCTTCTTCCAGCCCAGCGTTTCTCATGATGTACTCTGCATATAAGTTAAATAAGTAGGATAACAATATACAGCCTTGACGTACTCCTTTTCCTATTTGGAACCAGTCTGTTGTTCCATGTCCAGTTCTAACTGTTGCTTCCTGACCTGCATAGAGATTTCTCAAGAGGCAGGTCAGGTGGTCTGGTATTCCCATCTCTTGAAGAATTTTCTGCAATTTATTGTGATCCACACAGTCAAAGGCTTTGGCATTGTCAATAAAGTCAAAGTAGATGTTTTTTTTGGAACTCTCTTGCTTTTTCAATGGTCCAGCGGATGTTGGCAATTTGATCTCTGGTTCCTCTGCCTTTTCTAAAACCAACTTGAACATCTGAAAGTTCACAGTTCACATACTGTTGAAGCCTGACTTGGAGGATTTTGAGCATTACTTTCTCAGCATGTGAGATGAGTGCAATTGTGTTGTAATCTGAGCATTCTTTGGCATTGCTTTTCTTAGGGATTGGAATGAAAACTGACCTTTTCCAGTCCTGTGGCCACTGCTGAGTTTTCCAAATTTGCAGCACTTTCACAGCATCATCTTTTAGGATTTGGAATAGCTCAACTGGAATTCCATCACCTCCACTAGTTTTGTTCATAGTGATGCTTCCTAAGGCCCACTTGACTTCACATTCCAAGATATCTGTCTCTAGGTGAGTGATCACACCATCATGATTATCTGAGTCATGAAGATCTTTTTTGTACGGTTCTGTGTATTCCTGCCACCTCTTCTTAATATCTTCTGCTTTTTTCAGATCCATACTATTTCTATCCCTTATCGAACCCATCTTTGCATGAAGTATTCCCTTGGTATCTCTAATTTTCTTGAAGAGATCTCTAGTCTTTCCCATTCTATTGTTTTCCTCTATTTCTTTGCACTGATCACTGAGGAAGGTTTTCTTATCTCACCTTGTTATTTTTTGGAACTCTGCATTCAAATGGGTATATCTTTACTTTTCTCCTTTGTTTTTTGCTTCTTTCTTTTCACGGCTATTTGTAAGGCCTCCTCAGACAGCCATTTTGCTTTTTTGCATTTCTTTTTCTTGGGGATGGTCTTGCTCCCTGTCTCCTGTACAGTGTCATGAACCTCCATCCATAGTTCATCAGGCACTCTGTCTATCAGATCTAGTCCCTTAAATTTATTTCTCATTTCCACTGTATAATCGGGAGGGATTTTATTTAGGTCATACCTAATAGTCTCATGGTTTTCCATACTTTCTTCAATTTAAGTCTGAATTTGGCAATAAGGAGTTCATGATCTGAGCCACAGCCAGCTCCTGATCTTATTTTTTCTGACTGTATGGAGCTTCTCCATCTTTTGCTGCAAAGAATATAATGAATCTGATTTTGGTGTTGACCATCTAGTGATGTCCATGTATAGCATCTTCTCTTGTGTTGTTCAAAGAGGGTGTGTGCTATGACCAGTGCATTCTCTTGACAGAACTCTATTTAGCCTTTGCCCTGCTTCATTCTGTACTCCAAGGCCACATTTGCCTGTTACTCCAGGTGTTACTTGACTTCCTACTTTTACATTTCAGTCCCCTATAATGAAAAGAACATCTTTTTCGGGTGTTAATTCTAGAAGGTCTTATAGGTCTTCATAGAACCGTTCAACTTCAGCTTCTTCAGCATTACTGGTCGGGGCATAGATTTGGATTACCATGATATTGGATGGTTTACCTTGAAATGAACACAGATCATTCTGTCGTTTTTGAGACTGCATCCAACTACTGCATTTCAGACTCTTGTTGACTATGATGGCAGGTTCCTATGCAATATTGCTCTTTACAGCATTGGACCTTGCTTCCATCACTAGTCACATCCACAACTGGGTGCTGTTTTTGCTTTGGCTCTGTCTCTTCATTCTTTCTGGAGTTATTTCCACTGATCTCCAGAAACATATTGGGCGCCTACCAACCTGGGGAGTTCATCTTTCAGTGTCCTATCTTTTTGCCTTTTCATACTGTTCATGGGGTTCTCAAGGCAGGAATACTGAAGTGGTTTGCCATTTGTTTTTCCATGGGACCACATTTTGTCAGAACTCTCCAACATGACCCATCCATCTTGGGTGGCCCTACAGGGCATGGCTCATAGTTTCATTGAATTAGACAAGGCTGTGGTCCAGGGGATTAGATTGGTTAGTTTTCTGTGATTGTGGTTTTCAGTCTGTCTGACCTCTGATGGAGAAGGATAAGAGGCTTATGAAAGCTTCCTGATGGGATAGAATGACTGAGGGGGATACTGGGTCTTGTTCTGATGGGGAGGGGCATGCTCAGTAAATCTTTAATCCAATTTTCTTTTGATGGGTGGAGTTGTGTTCCCTCCCTGCTATTTACCTGGGGCCAAACTATGGTGGAGGTAATGAAGATGATGGTGACCTCCCTCAAAAGATGCATGTACTGCTACAGTCAGTGCCCCCAACCCTGCAGCAGGGCACCACAGACCTTTTGCTGGAGACTGCCGGATAACCACCTTCCAATTAAAAGGATTATATACCATGAATCATGTGAGATTTAATGGTTCAACATATGCTAAACATATGCAAAATGTGATACACTGTTAATATATTAACAAGATGAAGAGTAAGTCATATCATCAACTCAACAGATGCAGAAAAGACATTTGACAAAATTTAAAATTCAACATCCTTTAATGATAAAAACCCTCAACAAATTAGGTATAGATGGAATGTACTTCAACATAATAGAGACAATATAAGACCACAGTTAACATCATATTTAGTGATAAAAAGCTAAAAGTTTTTGCCTCTAACACCAGAATAAGACAAGGAAGTTCATTTTTTCCGATTCTATTCAACATAGTACTGGAAGTCTATGGAAGTACTGGAAGCCAGAATAATTATGGAAGGAAAAATAAAATTCATCCAAATTGAAAAGAAGTAAAATGTCTCTGCTTGCAGATGACATGATACTATATATAGAAAACCCTGAAGACTCCACAAAAGAAAACTATTTCAACTAATAAGCAAATTCAGTAAAGTTGCAAGATATAAAATCAATACATAAAAATCAGTTACATTTCTATACATTAACAACAAACAATTGAAAAGAGAAATTTAAAAAAAGGTCTCATTTACAATAAATTAAAAAACAGCAACTGAGTAAATTTAACCAAGGAGGTGAAAATTTGTGCATTGAAAACTGCAAAACACTGATAAAAGAAATTGAAGAAAACTCAGCAAAAGGAGATAGTCTGTGTTCATGAATTAGAAGAATTAATATTCTTGAAATATTCATCCTAATGACAGCAATCTACAGATCCTTAATGAAAGGAATAGATTCCTATCCTATCAAAGCAACTCCTGTCAAAATTCTAATGACATTTTCCACAGGAAGTTTTTAATAAATTTATTTATTTTCAATTAGAGGATAATTGCTTCACAATATTATGTTGGCCTCTGCCACACATCAACATGATTCGGCCATGTATACATATGTCCGCTCCCTCTTGAACCTCCCTTCCACCCACAGAAGTTCTTTAAAAACAAAAGACCCTCACATAGCCAAAGCAAACTTAAGCAAGAAGAGGGAAGCTGGAGGCTTCCTTTTTCCTGATTTCAAACTATATTGCAATGCTATAATAATTAAAACAGACAATAGATCAATGAAACAGAATAGAAAACCCAGAGATTAACCAACACATATGATCAATTAAGGTCTATATAGACAGAGCTATTGTTTTTCCAGTAATCATGTATGGATGTGAGAGTTGGACAATGAAGAAGGCTGAGCACCAAAAAATTTCAAACTGTGGTGCTGGAGAAGTCTCTTGAGAGTCCCTTGGATACCAAGGAGATCAAACCAGTCAATCCTAAAGGAAGTCAACCCTGAATATTCATTGGAAGGACTGATCCTGAGGCTGAAGTTCCAATATTTTGGCCACGTGATGTGAAGAGCCAACTCATTGGAAAAGATCCTGATGCTGGCAAAGATGGAGGGCAAGAGGAAAAGGGGGCGACAGAGGATAAGATGGTTGGATGGCATCACTGACTCAATAGATGTGAGTTTGAGCAAATTCTGGGAGATAGTGAAGGACAGGGAAGCCGGTGTGCTGCAGTTCATGGGGTCACAAAGAGTCTGACATGACTTAGTAACAGAGCAACAATTTTTGTCAAAGGTGCCAAGAATACATATGGACCAAGGATAGCCTCTTTAACAAATAACGCTGAGAAAACTGTATACCTATATGCAAATGAATGAAACTGGACTCCTATCTTATACCATACACAAATATTAACTCAAATGGATTAAAAACTAGAATTTAAGACCTGAAACCATGACACTCTTAGCTTATAGGGGATAAACTCTTTGACATTGGTCTTGGCAATGAGTTTTTGGATTTGACATCAAAAGGAAAAAAAAAAGGTCACAGGCAATGAAGGCAAAAATAAGCAATTGGGATACATCCAATGAAAAAGCTTGTGTGCAGCAAATGAAACCATCAACAAAGTTAAAGGCAACCTATGGAATGAGAGATAATACTTGCAAACCACACATCCAATAAAAGGTTAATGTCCAAAGTATATAAGAAACTCATACAATTCAATAACATAAATAAATAACCAGATTTTTAAATGTGCAAAGAACCAGACAGACATTTTTCCAAAAACAATAAGTACATGAAAAGTTGCTATCACTAATCATCAGAGAGATGCAAATCAAAACCACAATGAGTTATCATCTCACAACTGTTAGGACGTCTAACATTATTGAAAAGACAGGAGATAAATTCTGGTGAGATGCCAGAAAAGGGGAACACTTGTACATTCTTGGTGGGGGTATAAACTGGTCTAGTCACTATGGAAAACAGAATAGTTTCCTCAAGAAAATAAAAATAGAACTACCATATTTCCCAGCAATATCACTTCTAGATACATATGTAAAGGAAATAAAACCACTACCTTGAAAAGATATCAGTTCTTCCATGTTTCCTGCTGTGCTGTTTGCTCAGTCATGTCTGACTCTTTGTGACCCAATGGACTGCAGCCCGCCATGCTCCTCTGTCCCCTGGAATTTTTCAGGTAAGAATACTGGAGCAGGTTGCCATTTCCTACTACAGGAAATCTTCCTGATGCCGGGAGTGAACCCACATCTCTTGTGTCTCCTGCATTGGCAGGTAGATTCTTTACCACTGTGCTACTAGAGTTTTTTTTTTAATACTCCCATGTTTACAGTAGTATTATTCACAATAATCAAGGTGTGGGAAAAAATGTCCATTGACAGATGAATGGACAAAAAAATATCAGATAAGTATATATACACACACACACATACACACACACACACGGTGGTTTAGTTGCAAGTCATGTCCGACTCTTGCGAACTCATGGACTGTAGCCCTCCAGGCTCCTCTGTCCTTGAGATTCTCCAGGCAAGAATACTGGAATGGGTTGCCATTTCCTTCTCCAGTGGATCTTCCTGACCCAGGTATCAAACCCGGGTCTTGTAGAAGGCAGATGATTTACTGACTGAGTTATGTAAAACAATGGAATATTATTCAGTCTTATAAAGGAAGAAGCTCCAGCTATTTGCAACAACATGGGTGAAACTGGAGGGCATTATACTAAGTGAAATAAGTCAGAAAGAGAAAGACAAATGCAGCATAGTGTCACTTTTTTTTGTCTTTTGGCTGCACTGGGTCTTTATTACTGCATGCAAGCTTTCTCTAGTTGTGGCAAGTGGGGGCTACTTTCTGTTGTGGTGCATGGACTTCTGATTGCAGTGACTTCTCTTGTGGAGCATGAGCTCCAGGCATGCAGACTCAGTAGCTGTGTGCTTTCCAGACCAGGGATTGAATCCATGTCCCTTGCATTGGCAGGAGGATTCTTAACTACTGGACCACTAGGGAAGTCCTACGTGGTATCACTTATATGTGGAATTTTAAAAAAGAAAAAAAACGTTGAACACTTAGAGAATAGAATGGTGGTTGCCAGAGGGTGAGAAGTGGAGGAAATTAGAGACTTTGGTAAAAGGGCACAAACTTTCAGTTGTAAGAAAAATATGTGGGGGATTCCCTGCTGGCTCACACGGTAAAGCATATAAGCCAGGACATGGAAGCAACCTAGATGCCCATCAGCAGACGATGGATAAGAAAGCTGTGGTACATATACACCATGGAATATTACTCAGCCATTAAAAAGAATTCATTTGAATCAGTTCTAATGAGATGGATGAAACTGGAGCCCATTATACACAGTGAAGTAAGCCAGAAAGATAAACACCAATACAGTATACTAACGCATATATATGGAATTTTAAAAGATGGTAACGATAACCCTATATGCAAAACAGAAAAAGAGACACAGATGTACAGAACAGACTTTGGGACTCTGTGGGAGAAGGCGAGGGTGAGATGTTCTGAGAGAACAGCATCGAAACATGTATACTATCAAGGGTGAAACAGATCACCAGCCCAGGTTGGATGCATGAGACAAGTGCTTAGGCCTGGTGCACTGGGAAGACCCAGAGGGATGGGATGGGGAGGGAGGAGAGAGGGGGGATCGGGATGGGGAACACATGTAAATCCATGGCTGATTCATGTCAATGTATGGCAAAAACCACTGCAATATTGTAAAGTAATTAGCCTCCAACTAATAAAAATAAATGAAAAACAAACAAACAAACAAAAAGAACTGATGTGCAGACAAATGGAGGATGGTTTATTTTTATGTGTATTTCTCCCTGTTGTTAGTTTTTGTAATATAAAACATCAACATTGGGAAGACCCAGAAGGATTGGGTAGAGAGGGAGGTGGGAGGGAGGATCGGGATGGGGAATACATGTAAATCCATGGCTGATTCATGTCAATGTATGACAAAAACCACTACAATATTGTAAACTAATTAGCCTCCAACTAATAAAAATAAATGAAAAAAAAAAAAGACAAAAAACAACAACAACAACAAAAAAAAACATCGACATTGGCTATCCAGAAAAAAAAAAGAAAAGTATGTTCTGAGTACCTAATGTAAAGCACGGTGGCGGGGTGAGAAGGAGGCTCAAGAGAAAGGGAATACATGTATCATATAACTGATTCAAGTTGTACAGCAGAAATTAACACAGCATTGTAAAGCAATTATACCCCAATTAAAAATAAATTTTAAAAAGCATGGTGACTATAGTTAGTAATGCTGTACTGTACAATTGAAACTTACTAAGATAGATCTTAAGCATTCTCACCAAAAAAGAAAAAGTAACTGTGAAGTTATAAATGTGATTATGGGAATACTTTTATAATGTGTAAATATATATGTATATTTATATATATATAAACTCACCACATTGTATACTTTAAGTATATTATAATTTTATTAATCAGTCATACCTCAAAAAAAGCTGGAAAATTTTAATAAAATCATAAAGAAAAGAAAATTGGGTAACCATAACACTTGGGATAATGGTATCTCCCATTCCAACAATTCTCTATGTTTTCATGTTTAGTATTTTCCCTAGATTTAGAAAGGCAGTGGGTCCAGGCCTAGGTGGTTTTGCTTGAAAAAACTCTTAAGTTTCATATTTAAGATCGTCTAAAGACAGATTGAAATTTTCATATCTTCACAATCTTAAAAGAGAAATGTTCTTATTTTTCTTTAAACATTTTTTCTCTCTGTCTCATTAGCAACTTAAGGGAAAATTCAGTTCTCAAATATATAATAATGCTAACCATTTCATTTGGTTTTACTAAATTCTTTGTGCTTCAAATTTGAAATTTAACAATCTCAGTAAAATTTTATTTTTTTTGCTACCTACAAAAGCTGGCAGTTTTAGCAAAATGCATTGTATGTGTTAATAAACATTCACTTTATTATTTTTTTAAATTTTGATTTCATTGAGCTATTTGGGGGTTAATCTTTTGGCTGTTACACATGCAAAACTCCTTAGAGTTCAGAGCGTGTTATGCTCATGGGATAACTTGAGAACCGGCCCTTGGTTTATTTCTCAAATACTCACTTGAATTGCCTTTGCTTAGCTTTCAAAAGGTAGTTTCCCGGATCTCTATTCATTTGTACTCTGCACAGTCTCTCTTTCTCTTTGTAAATTTGGACAATTCAAACCCCTACCCTCTATTTGGTTTTCAGAAGTTCTGATCTATGAAGCATTGTTGCTTAGCAACAGGTTAACTAACTCTTTCTTTCCATGGCATACTGCAAAAGAGCTGATCAAAACCTCCACACACTCGTACTCATCAAATGACTACAGATACAGTTTCTTAGGTTGTATTACCGATGGACTATATATTTTGTCTGTATGTAAACTGCAACAAAATTATTAGAAGTGTGTTTTAAAATCAAGCATTTCTAATTAAAATCTGCCTACTTTTTTTACTTGATTTTAAAACAATCTTTTGCTTAAAAAGATTCCTTTCAATTGAAATAAGCTAATTCTTTCCCCCCTATATTTAAACCAAAGAAACAGACATTACTTTAAGCTGATCATAAACTTCTTTAAAATACCTTTTCTTACTGAAATGTGCTTCATACAAATAGTGTTTTGAATAGAGTAGTGACAAATTAATCTTCATATAATTAAAATATATAGCAGAAGCCAATTTGGGATTCAATAAGTGCACTCAAGCCAATAAGTGCAGTACTTGTACTCTGAGAAATAAAGCCTTAAAAAAAATCTTAAAGAAATTTTAAAGTTAAGGTCTATTGAACCAGGGAACAAGTGTAGAGAAGGTACAATTTGGTAGTTTCTCATTTAGCCGTAGACGATCATAACATGTCGGATTCTTCACCTGCCAAATAAACTGTTATAAAAGTCCCTGTTGCTAGGGAAGGAGATAAAAAAAGAGAAGAAGAATGCTAAATACTGCTTGGAAAAAAACATTTATCTAAAATAAATAAATTTAAGCTAACATTTTATAAGATTTCAAAGTTTTGGACTTCTCATGCTAGTCAAGATAGAATAGGCATGCTACAGCCCATCTTTCCCACTCTATTATGACTAAACTTTTTGGACAAAATTATATAGCAACCACCTGTAAATTTTGTAAAGTAAATAATGTCAGGCACTTTGTGGGATATGGGATCAAAATCTGAAAAAGCAACATGTATAGGAGTGAGTTTCCTAGTTTTTCATTCTGTTAATACTTTCAGCTTTGACATGAAAGTGGCCCCAGTCAGAGAACTGCCCAGTTGGCACACACAACAAAACCTCCAAGAGAAGCCCTTTCTGGCTAGAGATCAGGAAAGAGGTCAGTGAGCCAGAAAGAGTGCAGGGGGAACTGGCCCTTGATAGATATAGATGATACAGATATAGATATGTTTACATGTATCGCTCATCCTGTTTATGACACCAGTTGTCTTGCTGTTCACACTGCACTGTTCGCTGAACCCAGGGCAGGCAAGGCTCAAGCTAAGAGGCTGGAAGAAGATTCGAGAAGCCGTAGGAACTGCAGACATAGTTATCCTCTCCTCTCGAGGCTGGCCCAACGGACACAGCCGTGCCACAGCAGCCATAACATAACACAACATAACTGCACACAACAACCCTCTGGGTTTTTCCAGGTGAAGTTTATATAGGCGTACCGCACAAAGTAGCCCATGACCAAGCGAGCGCCTCGTGATGCGCATGCACAGTGCTATAAATGATCCCAGTCAGAGTCATTATTTACAGAAAGTGGGGAGAGAGCCTGATCACGCCATCCTGGCTAATTTGCTCTCTCCCCACAGTTATATCTTCCTTTTTATTCTTTTTCAGTTCTGCTTGAAGAAGACTCCAGGCCCGGTACTATAGAAAAAGGCAGCATGGGCAAGAAAAACTCCAAAATTTCCTGTGAGCCAAACAGGTTCTGGGGAAATCCTACGGAAGTGGAGCCCTTGACTCTGCATATGAACTGGCACAAACCCTGGCCTCAGGTTGAAGGTACACATTCATGGATAAACTCAAAGAAGTAAATAAAGTATCTGAAAACTGAACTGCCATTGGAAGCACCACCTATAGAAGAACAGACAAAATTTGCAGCCTGAACTTAACAGGGGTGATTGCCTGCTTAAAATAAGAATTCTCTGGAGGACTTTAATAGGTTGCAAAATCTCACAAATAATCAAAATATCCAATACAAGATTACTTGGCACACAAGGAAGCAGGGACATGTGATGTCCTCACAAGGGAAAAGACAATCAAACATGTTCAGACAAAAATGACCCAGATGTTAGCTCATCAAACAAAAACATGAAATCAGCTATTATAACTCTACTCTTAAGACAAAAAAACAGAAATTTTGGACAGACACATAGAAGTGATCAAAATTCCAAATGGAAATTTTATAACTGAAAAAATACAATTTCTAAAATTAAAAAAGTAATGGATGGAATAGCAGAATGGAAATAACAGAACAAAGAATCAATAAATTGAAGACAGAACAGTCGTAATTAACCAATATTAGGAACACCAAAGAAAAGGATAAAAGAAAATGAACAGTTTCAGGAATCTGTGAGACAATATCATAAGACCTAATGTTTTTGCCATTGGAGTCTTATAAAGAGAAGGAGAAAAAATTATTCATAAGAGAAATGTTTTGACAAAATCATTGCTGAAAACTCTGAATTTGGTGAACAAAATAAATCTACAGGTTCAAGAAACTAAGTAAAACCTAATGGATATTAGTAAAATGCCCAGGATATCATAATCAAACTGCTGAACACCAAAGATAAAAAATCTTAGAGATAAAAAAAGATAAAAAGCAATAAGAGACAAAGAACACATTCAATACAAAGAACAATTTGAACTTCGGATAACTACAAATACCCAATAAAAAATTGTGTAGGCTAGAATTCACTGAAACAACATCTTTAAAGTATTGGTGGAAACGGACAATTAACCCAAAATTCTATATTCAGTGAAAATATTCTTCAGGAATGTGGTGGTTCTAAAATATGTCCACAACCCATACTTATCCTTCATTCAAAAGTTGGAGCCTAATTCCCCTCCTGATGAAGGTGAGAATTGGTAATTCATTTCTAATGAATAGAGTATAGTGGAAGTGACATTTTATGATTCTGAAATTGCAGTTACCACAGTTTGGTTGACACCAATACCCCAACACCATGGTTCAAATTTTAGTTACCACAGTAGATTAACTGTGAGTAAATGCTTAAAGAACGAACTTGCTACAAACTATACTGCTAGCTCCACAGTCCACCAATCATTATGTCAATTCAAGATATCACGCCAATATCAGTGGCCAATGATGTCACTTCTTGCAGAGTCTATCAATGACTGATCACAAACAGTCTAATTAAGGAGTTAATTCATGCACAGACAGCAAAGCATGTGGTTGTGTTGCCTCCGTGTCACTCAGTGATAAACTCACATGACAACTTACAAAAATGGATCATCCAGTGATGAAAGTACAGTGAAGAAATGAAAACTGGAAACACTAAAAGTGAAATTTAAATCCATTTAAATCCAACATAAGATATGTCATTCAAGAAGTAACTGACTGTGGTGATGTCAGTATTGCTATCATTCCAGACACTCAGATGTGTAGCCAGGAGAACATAGTAAAGATAAATTTATTAAATACATAAGGAAAGTGTTTGTGACGAAAGGAATGACGATGTTCTGGAAGAAGGGACACCAGCAAAAAGTCACATTAAAGAGACTTGGAGATAATCCATGACATTAAAAGAATAAAGGACAAAATGTTAGAAGCTAATGCAGACTTAGAAAGGAATATTACAAGTTGTCAAATAAGTTATATGAAGAAGACAAGCATTGTTCAAATGACTCTGGATACATTTTTATAAAGACTAAAAGCACTTTAATTCTCAGGGCTTCTAATGTTTTCAATTATAGTATACAAAATGAAGGTTAATTTTACTGCTTCGCTCATTTCCTTATACATTTATAAATGGTAGTATCCGTTTTTAATGTTTTGATGAAAATTTCTAGAAGTCAGGGAAAGTCCCCTTCATTATTAAAATCATATGGCACAGTTTCAGCTTGCACAGTCATTTTTATGGTCCCATACTGTTGGGCAAAACAAAAACCATCTGTTTTATGTTGGGAGGCCCAATGTGCTAAAATTCTAAAAAATTTATCTGGAGAAAGTTGATTTTTTGTTTGTTTGTTTGTTTTAGTAGGCAATCACCCAGTTTAGCCTGACTGAAAAATCACGTCTTGCCCTCTGTTAAGGGTGGTTCCAACGTCAGTTCATTTTCAAAGTGCTGCTCTGCAGCTCTGTACTGAGCAAGACATATGTCTGTTCATACCCAGAACTGGGAAGCCCCCTTTCCAGATGTCTAATCTCCAAGATGTCCTCTAGGCTCTCTGGATCTTATGGACCCCCTTTCCCGGGTATCTGGCTAGAAAGATGGGGCTTCTTTCTGACTGTTACCTGTCAGTGTACCCCATGATATTGTCAAAAGGAACTGCCTTCAGGAAAAGAGAGGGGAAAAAAAAAACAGAGGGAAAAAAAGAAACATGGATTCCTTCCATGTTTTTCAGAAGAGACATTCTCCATGCCTCTATGGCTAGAAAGACAGGTTTTCTCTCAGGGCTGAGTTGACTGCTATCTCCTTGGCCTCTGCAGTGCTTCTCCATGACTAGGGTCAACTTAAGGTCCAAGTCTGAAAGAATAAAATGTTAGAGAAAAAACAAAAACAAAACAAGGGTACTGCCATACTCTGGCTTGCAGGAGCCCCATTACTGAACTTTTAAAGAAAGTTCCAGACTCTTCCTATCTGCAAGTGAGAGTTCCAGTTCTAGTACATCTTCATCAGTGTTTAGTAACAGGCACTTTTAATTTTTGCAATTCTAAACATCACTGTGGTTTCTTTTTTGGTTATTGAATTCTAGTTTTTCATATATTTTGAAAATTAAATTCCTTATCAGATATGATTTGCAAATATTTTATCCCATTTCTTGGGTTTCTATATACACCTTTGATACTGACCTTTGGTATACAAAAGTTTTAATTTTGATGAAGTCCCATTTTCCATTTTTTCTTTTATTGTCTGTGGTTTTGGTGTCACACTTAAGAAATCGTTGCTAAATCCAATGTCATAGATTTTTGCTTCAGTTCAGTTCAGTTGCTCAGTTGTGTCCAACTCTTTGCAACCCCAGGAACAGCAGCACACCAGGCTTCCCTGTCCATCACCAACTCCCTGAGTTCACCCAAACTCATGTCCGTTCAGTCGGTGATGCCATTCAATCATCTCATCCTCTGTCGTCCCCTTCTCCTGTCCTCAGTCTTTCCCAGCATCAGGGACTTTTCAAATGAGTCAGTTCTTCACATCAGGTGGCCAAAATATTGGAGTTTCAGCTTTAACATCAGTCCTTCCAATGGACACCCAGGACTGATCTCCTTTAGGATGGACTGGTTGGATCTCCTTGCAGTCCAAGGGACTCTCAAGAGTCTTCTCCAACATCACAGCTCAAAAGCATCAATTCTTTGGCGCTCAGCTTTCTTTATAGTCCAATTCTCATATCCATACACGACTACTGGAAAAACCATAGCCTTGACTAGACGGACCTTTGTTGGCAAAGTAATGTCTCTGCTTTTTCATGGCTGTTCTTCCAAGAAGCAAGAGTCTTTTAATTTCATGGCTGCAGTCACCATCTGCAGTGATTTTGGAGCCCAGAAAAATAAAAAAGTCTCCCACTGTTTCCATTGTTTCCCCATCTATTTGTTATGAAGTGATGGTACTGAATGCCATGATCTTAGTTTTTTGAATCTTGAGTTTTAAGCGAGCTTTTTCACTCTCCTCTTTCACTTTCATCAAGAGGCTCTTCAGTTCCTCTTCACTTTCTGCCATAAGGGTGGTGTCATCTGTGTATCTGAGGTTATTGATATTTCTCCCAGCAATCTTGATTCCAGCTTGTGTTTCATCCAGCCTGGCGTTTTGCATGATGTACTCTGCATATAAGTTAAATAAGCAGGGTGACAATACACAGCCTTGATGTCCTCCTTTCAAGATTTGGACCCAGTCTGTTGTTCCAGATCTGGTTCTAACTGTTGCTTCTTGACCTACATACAGATTTCTCAGGAGGCAAGTCAAGTGGTCTGGTATTCCCATCTCTTAAGAATTTTCCACAGTTTGTTGTGATCCACACAGTCAAAGGCCTTGGACTAGTCAATAAAGCAGATGTTTTTCTGGAACTCTCTTGCTTTTTCAATGATCCAATGGATGTTGGCAATTTGATCTCTGGTTCCTCTGCCTTTTCTAAATCCAGCTTGAACATCTGAAAGTTCACAGTTCACGTACTGTTGAAACCTGGCTTGGAGAATTTTGAGCATTAGTTTGCTAGCGTTTGAGATGAGTGCCATTGTGTAGTAGTTTGAGCTCTCTTTGGCATTGCCTTTCTTAGGGATTGGAATGAAAACTGACCTTTTCCAGTCTTGTGGCCACTGCTGAATTTTCCAAATTTGCTGGCATATTGAGTGCAACACTTTCACAGCCTTATCTTTTATGATGATGATGAGCTGGAATAGCTCAACTGGAATTCCATCACCTCCACTAGTTTTGTTCATAGTGATGCTTCCTAAGGCCCTCTTGACTTCACATTCCAAGATGTCTTGCTCTAGGTGAGTGATCACACCATCGTGATTATCTGGGTCATGAAGATCTTTTTTGTACAGTTGTGTGTATTCTTTCCACCTCTTCTTAATATATTCTGCTTCTGTTAGGTCCATGCCATTTCTGTCCTGGAGAAGACTTTCAGCACAATGTTGAAGAGAAATGATGAAAGTGGACACCTTTGTCTTGCTCCTGCTATTAGAGGAAAAGCTTTCAGTCTGTCACCATTGAGTATGATGTTACCTATGGACTTTTCATATTTGGCCTTTATCATGTTTAGGAAGTTCCCTTTTAGTCACAGTTTATTGAGTATTTTCATTAAGAAAGTGTGTCAAATTTTTCTAATGTTTCTGCATCAATTATGATGATCATGAGGGATTTTTTTTACAATAATTCATTCTATTAACATGGTGTATTGCATGTGTCATTGGAGAAGGAAATGGCAACCCACTCCAGTGTTCTTGCCTGGAGAATCCCAGGGATGGGGGAACCTGGTGGGCTGCCATCTATAGAGTCACACAGAGTCGGACACGACTGAAGTGACTTAGCAGCAGCAGTATTGCATATGTGCATGCCTGTATTGCTTCAGTAATGTCCAACTCTGTGTAACCCTATGGACTATAGCCTGCCAGGCTCTTCTGTCCATGGGATTCTCTAGGCAAGAATACTGGAGTGGATTGCTGTGCCCCCCTCCAGGGGATCTTCCTGACCCAGGGATCAAACCTGGGTCTCTTATGTCTCCTGCATTGGCAGGCAGGTTCTTTGCCACTAGTGCCACCTTCAAAGCCCAACATACTGTATTACACTGATTTTTTTTTTTTTTTTTAATGTTGAACCACCCTTGAATCATCCTGGTAATAAATCCCATCTGGTTATGATGTATAATCCTTTTAATATGGTGCTGAATTCCGCTTGCTAGTAATTTATCAAGGACTTTTTCACATATTCATAAGGAAAATTGATCTGTTTTCTTGTATTCACTTTATCTGGTTTTGACATCAGGGTAATTCTGAGCTCTTAGAATGAGTTTCAAAGTGTTTCATTCTTTTCAATTTTTTTTGAAGACTTTAAGAAAGATTGGAATTAAATTCTTCTTTAAATGTTGTGTTGAACTCACATTGAATCCATTTGGTACTAAAATTTCTCTGTTGGGAAGTTTTTGATTACTGAGTTAATTGCCTTACTTGATGTGGACTTATTGAGGTTTTCTACTTCTTTATGATTCAGTTTTGGTAGATTGTGTGTTTCTATAAATTTGTTCAGTTCATCTAGGTTATCCAGTTTGTTGGCATACAAATGTTCATAGTATTCACTTATAATTCTTTTTATTTATGTAAAACTGGTAGTAATGTCGCCACTTTCATTTCTGATTTAAGTAAGTTTAGTTTTTTGTTTCTTGCTGAATTTTTGTCAATTTTCTTTACCTTTTTGAAGAACCACTTTTGATTATTTTTATTTTCTCTATTACTTTTCTGCTTTCTATTTTATTTATTTCTGCTCTGACCTTTATTATTTCTTAAATTATGCTAGCTTTGGGTGTAGATTGCTCTTCTTTTTACAGTTTCTTAAGGTGTACAGTTATTGGTTTATTTCTTCTTTTTTAACATATATATTTACAACTATAAATTTCCACGTTAGCATTGCTTTTGATGAATCCCATGAGGTTTTGTACATTGTGCTTTTATTTTCACTTATCTCAATGCATTTTCTAATTTTCCTTGTTATTTCCTCCTTGACCCATTGTTTCTTTAAGCTTGTATTTTTTTTGAGCACTGTCATTATTTCTTTTTTTTAATTTATTTTTTATTGAAGGATAATTGCTTTACAGAATTTTGTTGTTTTCTGTCAAACCTCAACATGAATCAGCCATAGGTATATATATACCCCTCCCTTTTGAACATCCCTCCCATCTCTCTCTCCATCCCTGTTTGGGTTTCCTGAGACATACAGCAAATTCCCACTGGCTATCTATTTTACATAGGTAATGTAAGTTTCCATGTTACTCTTTCCATACATCTCACCCTCTCCTCCCCTCTCCCCATATCCATAAGTCTGTTCTCTATGTTTGTTTCTCCATTGTTGCTGTGTCAATAAATTCTGCAGTACCATTCTTCTAGATTCCACATATATGCTTTAGAATATGATATTTTTCTTTCTCTTTCTGACTTACTTCACTCTGTATAATAGGTTCTAGGTTCATCCACCTCATTAGAACTGACTCAAATGCATTCCTTTTTATGGCTGAATAATGTTCTATTGTGTATATATACCACAACTTCTTTATCCATTCACCTGTTGATGGGCATCTAGGTTGCTTCCATGTTCTAGCTATTGTAAATAGTGCTGCAGTGAACAATGGGATACACGTGTCTTTTTCGATTTTGGTTTCCTCAGGGTATATGCCTAGGAGTGGGATTGCTGGGCCATAAGGTGGTTTTTATTGCTAGTTTTTTAAGGAATCTCCATACTATCTTCCATAGTGGTTGTATCACTTTACATTCCCACCAAGAGTGCAAGAATGTACCCTTTTCTCCACACACTCGCTAGCATTTATTGTTTGTAGACTTTTTGATGATGGCCATTCTGACTGGTGTGAAGTGATATCTCATTGTAGTTTTGATTTGCATTTCTTTACTAATGAGCGAGGTTGAGCATCTTTTCATGTTTTTTTAGCCATCTGTGTGTCTTCTTTGAAGAAATGCCTGTTTAAGTCTTTTTTCCACTCTTTGATTGGGTTGTTTGTTTTTCTGGTATTGAGTTGTATGAGCTGCTTGTATATTTTGAAAATTAATCCTTTGTCAATTGTTTTATTTGTTATTATTGTCTCCCATTCTGAGGTTTGTCTTTTCACCTTGCTTATAGTTTCCTTTGCTGTGCAAAAGCTTTTAAGTTCAATTAGGTTCCACTTTATTTTTTTCAGGTCCCACTTGTTTACTTTTGTTTTTATTTCCATTACTCTAGGAGGTGGGTCATAGAGGATCTTGCCTTGATTTATGTCACTAAGTGTTCTGCCTATGTGTTCCTCTAAGAGTTTTATAATTTCTGGTCTTACATCTAGGTCTTTAATCCATTTTGAGTTTATCTTTGTGTATGGTGTTAGGAAGTGTTCTAATTTCTTTCTTTTACATGTAGTTGTCCAGTTTTCTCAGCACCATTTTTTGAAGAGGTTTTCTTTGCCCCATTGTATATTCCTGCCTCCTTTGTCAAAAATAAGGTACCCATCGGTACATGGGTTTATCTATGGTCTTTCAATCTTGTTCTGTTGGTCTATATTTCTGTTTTCGTGCCAGTACCATACTGTCTTGATAACTGCAGGTTTGTAGTATAATCTGAAGTCAGAAAGGTTGATTCCCCCAGCTCCATTCTTCTTTCTTAAGACTGCTTTGACTCAATTCAGTTTAATCACTCAGCTGTGACCGACTCTTTGCAACCCCATGGACTGCAGCATGCCAGGCCTCCCTGACCATCGCCAACTCCTGGAGTTTACTCAAACTCACATCCATCAAGTTGGGGGTGCCATCCAACCATTTCATCCTCTGTCATCCCCTTCTTCTCCAGCCTTCAATCTTTCACAGCAACAGGGTCTTTTCCAATGAGTCAGTTCTTCAAATCAGGTGGCCAAAGTATTGGAGTTTCAGCTTCAATATCAGTCCTTCCAATGAGTATTCAGGACTGATTTCCTTTAGGATGGACTGGTTGGATCTCCTTGCAGGCCAAGGGACTCTCAAGAGTCTTCTCCAACACCACAGTTCAAAAGCATCAATTCTTCAGTGCTCATAGTCCAACTCTCACATCTACACATGACTACTGGAAAAACCATAGCTTTGACTAGGTGGACCTTTGTTGGCAAGGTCCTGCTTTGGCTATTCAGGGTCTTTTGTGTTTCCATATGAATTGTGAAATTTTTTGTTCTAGTTCTGTAAAAAATGCCATTGGTATTTTGATAGGGATCGCATGAAATCTGTAGATTGCATTTGGTAATATAATCATTTTCATAATATTGATTCTTCCTATCCAGGAACATGAAATATCTCTCCATCTGTTTCTGGCATTCTTTATTTCTTTCATTAGTGTCTTACAATTTTCTGTGTACAGTTCTTTTGTTTCTTTAGGTAAGTTTATTCCTAGATATCTAACTCTTTTTGTTGCAATGGTGAATGGGATTGATTCCTTAATTTCGCTTTCTGATTTTTCATTGTTAGTATACAGAAATGCAAGTGATTTATGTGTACTGATTTTGTATCCTGCAACTTCACTAAATTCAAGATTAGCTCTAGTAATTTTCTGATACAATCTTTAGGGTTTTCTATGTACAGTATCATGTCATCTGGAAACAGTGAGAGCTTTACTTTTCTTTTCTGATTTGGATTCCTTTTATTTCTTTTTCTTCTCTGATTGCTATACCTAGGACTTCCAGAACTGTGTTGAATAATAATGGTGAAAATGAATACCCATGTCTTGTTCCTGATCTTGGAATGCTTTCAGTTTTTCACCATTGAGAATAATGTTTGCTGTAGGCTTATCATATATATGGCCTTTACTATGTTGAGGTAGTTTCCTTTCTATGCACATTTTTTGAAGAGTTTTAATCATAAGTCAGTGCTGAATTTTGTCAGACTTTTTTTGCATCTATTGAGATTATCAAATGGTTTTTAATCTTTCAATTAGTTAATATGGTTTATCACATTGATTGATTTGCATATATTGAAGAATCCTTGAATTCCTGGAATAAACCCAAGTTAATCATGATGTATGATCTTTTTGATGTGTAACTGAATTCTGTTTGCTAAAATTTTGTTAAGGGTTCTTGAATCTATGTTCATCAGTGATATTGGCCTGTTGTTTTCTTTTTTTGTGTTGTCTTTGTCTGGTTTTGGTATCAAAGTGATGGTGGCCTCGTAGCATGAGATTGGAAGTGTTCCTTCCTCTACAATTTTTTGAAAGAGTTTTTAGAAGGATGGGCATTAACTCTTGTCTAAATGTTTGATAGAATTCTCCTGTGAAGCCATCTGGTCCTGGGCTTTTTTTTTTTTTTTTTGAAAATTTTTTTATCACAGCTTCAATCCCTGTGGGTTCAATCCCTGGGTTAGGAAGGTCCACTAGAGTAAGGCATAGCAATCCATTCCAATATTCTTGCCTGGAGAATGCCATGGATAGAGGAGCTTGGTGGGCTACTGTCCAGGGGATTGCAAAGTTGGACATGACTGAGTGACTAACACACATTGCTGTATTATATGTTATCAGTATATGATGGGTGCATGCTCAGTCACTCTGTCATGTCTGACTCTTTGAAACCCCATGGACTGTAGCCCACCAGGCTCCTATGTCCATTGGATTATGCCAGCAAGAATACTGGAGTGGGTTGCCACTTCCTCTTCCAGGAGAACTAAGCGAGCCAGAGATCGAATTTCTGCATTGACAGGCAGATTCTTTATCACTGAGTCGGCTGGGAAGCCCCAATATATGATAAACCTTTTAAAATGTAATTTCTATTTGTCTAATAACAGTACAACCAAGTCAGTTCAGTTCTGGTTATAGTTTTCATGCAATATCTTTTTCTATCCTTTTACCTAAAAGTAGCTTTATCTCCATGTCTAAAGTGAATATATTGTAAACAGAATATTGATGGACTCTATTTTTTTTAAATATAATCTTCCAAACTTTTATTTTAATAGGAAAGAGTAATCCTTTTATATTTAATTTGACTACTGAAAAACAAGCATTTACTTTGCCACGTGGCTATTTATATTTTATGCTTTCGTACCTCAATATTCCATTGTTAACATTTGGAGGATATCAATTACCATGTTAAATTTAATAAACACATGACTTGAATATACATAATAGTATATAATAATTTACAAAAATTCTACTTCCTTGCATCTCCATTTATTTCCTTTTGAGTTCTCTGCTTCAACCCTTTGGGTTGTTATTATAACAGACTATCACCTTGTGCATTATAGTCCCCTTGACATGAATTTATAATTATTGTTTTACACATTTGTCATTTAGTTTATGTAGGAACAAAAGGGAAGTTACAAATTAAATGAAATGTATAATTTCATTCATTCAAAAGTCCAATATTACTGAACCTTATACTTATTATTGTTTTATATCTGAGAGTTACTGTCTGGTGTCCTTTCATTTCATCTTGAAGGAGTCTCGTTAGTAATTTCTTGTACAGTAGGTCTGTTTACCTGGGATTTTCTTAATACCTCTTTCGTTGTTGAAGGATACTTTTGCCCGATACAGAATTCTTGACTGACACTTTTTTTTCCCCCCTTCGGGATACTAAACATGTCATCCTACTGTCTTCTGGCCTCTATGGTTTCTGGAGAGAAATCATCTGTTAATTTTATTGAGAATCACTCATATGTGATGAGTCACTTCTATATTCCTGCTTTCAAGATCAACTTGGTGTAGAGTCTGTCAGTATCAGCTTGGAGTCAGTTGAGCTTCTCGGATGTATGCATTCATGAATTTCATCAGATTTGGGATTTTTTTTTTTTTTTGCCAAATATATTTTCCTATTCCTGTCTCAATATCTTCTTCTGGGAGCCTTATAATGCATATGTTGAACACTTAATGGTATCCCACAGGTCTTTCAGGCTTTGCTCATTTATATTCAGTATTTTTTTCTGTTTCTCTGAATTTATTATTTCATTTGTCCTTATCTTCAACTGATCCTTTCTTCTGCCTGCTCAAATCTGATTTTGAACACCTCTAGAGAATTTTTCATTTTAGTTTTTGTACTTTCCACTTCCAAAATTTCTATTCAGTTACTTCTATTTCCTTATTTTTCATCTTCATTTGTATTTTTATTTTTAACAATCATTATTTTCTCAATTTCCTTTAGCTCTCTGTCCATGATTTCCTTAAATAAAATTAAGAAAGTCAATGTCTTTGATTAATAACTTAAATATCAGAGGGGAGAAGCACTGTCATTATTTATATTTCCCTCTCAAAAAAAAACAAAACTTAAATATCTGGGCTTCCTCAGGGATTGTTTCTGTCTAACTCTTGTTCCTCTGAAGGGGTTGTACATTACTGTTTCTATGTACTGTATTTTTGTTGTTGTTGTTGAAAACTGGACTTTATGAGTTGTGGTAACTCAAACTATAATGCTGTGGGAATTCTAGGATTCCAATTCTGTCCCTCACTGGGGATTGTTAGATTTTGCTTGTGGAAGTGGGGATGTGTAGCAACTATTGCCAGCTAAGAGTTGAAGACAATTAAAATCAACCAAAATTTATCAACCAAGCCTTCCCCAGAAGTTACAAGTTTTCAACAGACTCAATAGTTTCAAATTAGTTACATAAGACAGAGTCTGCCAACTCCACTGGAAGTTGAAGACAGATTTCTTCTAGGTGGAAGACAGATTTCTGGTGCTATCTACTCCATTATCATCCCAGAATTCTTGTCAAGAGTTAATTTGATCTCACTATTAAGGAAAGACCTTTTGAGTACTCTAGCTGATGACTTTGCTTCTGGCCTCATGTGAACTTCAGGCACTGTACACGTTCATCCTTCCCAAAGGCTTTTTCCTCTGCCTCAGGTAGCTTGCTCACACGTGTTCATTAATTGATTCTTAGCTGCATATTTGTGGAGGAGTCTCTGCAGACCTCTGGAGTCTTCTCTGTACATCACTCCTCTTTCCAGTACTCTACCCTGTGAGTTTTAGCCATCTTGCCCCATCCCGATTCCCCATTACTTTCCCTCAACTTAGGGAGGCTGCCAGGTTCCGTGGGTTCTCTTCCTTACATCATGGTCTGGAAACGTTCACCAGGCAGTGAACTGGGTCATTTGTAGGGCTCATCTCCTTTGTTTTCCATCTCTAAAGGATCTCTGTCCTTCACTGACTTATGCTCAATGTTTTCAGAACGATTGTTTCACATTGCTGTCTGGGTGTTTTTGGTTATTACTGTATCAGGTGGGAGGGTGGCAGTCCCTTTACTTCAACTTGGCTGAAAATGATAGTTAGAAGCTTTGATTTAAAATTAGATGGACATGGACATGCATAGATGTACACACTGCTATATTTAAAATGGATAACCAACAAGGACCTCCTGTATAGCACATGGAACTATGCTCAGGGTTAATGCAGCAGGCTGGGTGGAGGGGAATTTAGGGGAGAATGGATACATGTAACCAGAGTACATCATGAATTGATCATTATATGCAAAGTACATCATGAGAAATGCAAGGAGATGCAACCAATCTATCCTAAAGGAAATCAGTCCTGAATGTTCATTGGAAGGACTGATACTGAAGCTGAAACTCCAATATTTTGACCACCTGATGTGAAGAACTGACTCGTTGGAAAAGACCCTGATGCTGGGAAAGGTCGAAGGCGGGAGGATGAGATGGTTGGATGGCATCACTGACTCCATGGACATGAGTTTGAGCAATCTCCGGGAGTTGGTGATGGACAGGGAGGCCTGGCGTACTGTAGTCCATGGGGTCGCAAAGAGTCGGACACAACTGAGTGACTGAACTGAACTGAACTGAACTGGATACATGTATGTGTGGCTGAGCCCCTTCGCTGTTCACCTGAAACTGTCACAACATTGTTAATCGGCTGTAGCCCAATATAAAAGAAAAAGTTTTAAAATAAAACGAGTTTCTTCCTTATATGATCTCAGCATATATTTCTCTGATCTTCTCACTGGTACTAATCAATATACTTCTTGGTAATACCAGTTATACATGCAATTATTTTCTCAGTAGTTTGTGAGTTTGTGGAGAATAAGATATAAATTTGAGTCACTACATGTACTCTAAAATATGAAAATAAACATCTACTTAATAGATTAAACTATTAAAAATTACCCTTGGCATAGATTTCTAGACTTGCAGGTCATAGAAATGTCATGGTGTATGTTGATGCTGCAATGAGTTTCATGCTGTTTCTTATGAGAAATATAGATAGTGATTTCTTATGGTAGTTAAGTAAATTTGCACTGAATTAAATAATGGCAAATGGAAGAAAAATGGATCAAATAAAATAGGACATGTCCTTTAGACATGTAGTTCACCAGTGAACTATAGTATATAATAAGTGGCTTAAGATTCGGAAGGGAAAAAAAAAAACAAAAAAAAGATTCAGAAGGGAAAAAAAAAAAGATTCAGAAGGCATCGCTTTATAGTATCTATATCTTTTAAACAGGGTATTGGAGGGGTATTATAATTTATGTCATGAACATATGTATTTTGGAAATTCAGCATTTTTTTCCCCTTCCTAAAGATACCCAGATATCTTTTTCAGAAATTGTCTATAGATTTGGTGACATGGTCAATCCATGTTCTTGCTTCCCCATATTAACACCAAAGGAGCTGTATTCTTTTCACCATTAAGCTGAGGACACATTAAATGTAATCTAATGTGGGGCCAGACTGATGCAACTTCTCAGTTAGTTAGGAGTTAAGCTCTTTTGCTAGTGTGCACTAGTCACATATGACCGTTTAACTTAAATTAAAAATTTAGTTCCTCAGTTATACACATCAAATACTCAATAGCCACCTATGGCTAGTGGCTACCGTGTTAGACAGTACAGCTCACTTCCTTCATCACAGAAAGTTCTATTGAATAGTATAGCTCAAGGAACATAAACATTAGGGTGAGATTATTGAGTATATAATCTTTTTAGTGACATGGAAATTTTTATTTTAAAATATTACCATTCATAGTGCTTCTTAGTTTGAGAAAACTAGAGGTATCTCTTATAAGATAGACTAACAGGTATTGTCTCATGACTGTGCTAAAATCCTTATTCTAGGTTGCACTGATATGGAAGATGGATCTCTGAGGCCCCAGTCCCTCATCGTGGGCCAGTGTTGCCTTTACCAGTTACCTGGGATCTGCAAAGAGCAAGGGACGGGACGGAGGCAGTGAGCAGTGAGCAGAGGAGGAAGGGCTGTTTCTTGCCTTCAGTTCTTTTCCAAGCTCAGGCTAATGCTCCACCCCGAGGGCATCTGCATCTAAGGCAGAACGTTCTCCCTGTCTTTCGGTGGCTCTTGCATTCTTGTAGTTCTAAAACCAAGCTCATCTTTTCCTTTGGCAGTACAGTCAGTGTGGAGAGTCTCAGCTCAGTTTCCAGAGAATGACGATGTGCTCCCACCTGTCTGAAACCCCAGATTTCCTGGAGGAAGGCGGATTCATGTGTTCCAGCTTTGTCAGGCCTGAGTGCTTTTCATGTTTTGGTGTGCGAGAACTGCTCCTTCCAGAAACATTTTTATTAAACGCAACAGACCATTTAATGATAACTAGTCTCTAAATGGGCTCCCCTGGTAGCTCAGCTGGTAAAGAATCCATCTGCAATGCAGGAGACCCTGGTTTGATCCCTGAGTTGGGAAGATACCCTGGAGAAGGGAAAAGCTACCCACTCCAGTAATCTTGGTTTTCTCTGGTGGCTCAGTCGGTAAAGAATCTGCCTGCAACACGGGAGACCTGGGTTTGATCCCTGGGTTGGGAAGATCTCCTGGAGGAGGGCATGGCAACCCACTCCAGTATTCTTGCCTGGAAAATCCCCATGGACAGAGGAGCCTGGTAGGCTGTAGTCCATGGGGCCACAAAGAGCTGGACATGAATGAACAACAAAGCACAGCACAGTCTCTAAATAATTAAAATTTAAAATGGTTTTGTACTTATGAATGAAAATTCCTGGTTTAAAAAAATAAAATTTTCACTTGATTTATATCATTTAAAAATAAAATTTAGTTTATTAAATAAATTGTGGAGGGCAGAGAAGGATTCCCTGGTGGTCCAGTGGTTAGGACTCCAAGCTTCCATTGTAGGGGCCATGGGTTTGATCTCTGGTCAGTGAACTAAGACCCTGCATATTGTGCAATGTGGCAAAAATAAATAAATAAATTAATAAACAAAACTTTAAGATTCCACAAGGCAATAGGTAAGGGATGACTGTAGAGTTCTTCTATTCAAATGAGAAAATATATGCCCAGCTGAGTGTTGTCTTCCAAAGTATCCCTGTGGATGTTTGTCTACTTACTCTTTAGCAGCTCCCAAATGAGAGGGTGGGAGTCAAGGAAGACTGATGCCTGAGTCTCTCATGTCGGTAATGACTGATGCCGAGAGCAAGAGGTCTTGGATACCCAGGAAGCGCTGGGAAGGCCTCTGTGTATTTCCACAGTGGTGGAGAGGGAACACAGGCAATTCTTTACAGATTTTAGAAAGAACGGACACCAAAAATCTCCCAATTGTTGTGAGTTAGGAAAGGGAAAATTAGTAATCAATGAGTACGGCAATGGTAACCAATTCTTCAGCTGAGATGGTAACCAATTGATTGTATCAAATGTTTGTCAGCCAAACATTTGGAAACCCCCTTTATTCTTGAAAAGCCTGAGAAATCTGCACTTAATGAAATTCACTTATGCTTTCCCACTGATGTACAATTTAAAATTACAACATATACTTGAAAGAGAAAATGAATCCATACTTCTGAAGAGAAGAGGACTTTAAATCCACATCATTAAAGGCAAAAAAGCAGTTTTAAATTCCAGAATGCCAAAACAATGACAACAAAACCCTCAAGACTGTAGAGATACATGTGTGCTCTTCCAGGTAATTTAAATGGACAATCAATCAGCAGATTAGTGCTAGGTAAACATTACACATTCAAATCCCAACCAGAGATTAATTTGCTCTCTTCCAGGGTCACAGGTTGCATGCTTAGCCCCAGCCTGCTGCTCTCCTAATGTAAGCTAATAAGTACATGGGTCTCAGTCACCTTACTTGAAACACTGAAAGCTAAACCTTTTATTACTGGATGTGCTCTGCTGCGCTTAGCTGTTTAGTCGTGTCCGACTCTTTGTGACCCCACGGACTGTAGCCATCCAAGCTCCTCTGTCCATGGAATTCTTCAGGCAAGAATACTGCAGTGGATAGCCATTTCCTTCTCCAGGGGATCTTCCTGACCCAGGGATCGAACCTGGGTCTCTTGCATTGCAGGCAGATTCTTTACCATCTGAGCCACCAAGGAAGCCCCCTTATTACTGGATAGAAGTCTCAACTAAGCAGAATATTAAGAATATTTAATATTAATATTAAAGTTATCATTATACTATAAAACACTTTAATTTGGAAAGAATCATGTAAATAAGTAATGTTTTCCTCCTTCGGGCAGTAGATGAATTGATCAAAACTAAACTGGCTGAAATAGTGGAAGAGCTAAAAATAAGTATTTCTATCATTGGTTTTCCACATATTGGTAAATTTTTCACACCATGGGCTAGTTCTCTTTGTCTCTTAATCATAACTTTTTCTGAAATTTCTTTTTTAAATTTTTATAAAGCATGGGGCCATGTCTTTTTTTACCATTTTTATTTTTCAGATTTTTTTCTTGCTTGTAGGGCAATCTCTTGGTGAAATTAAAAGTTTTCTCATACGCTCCAAGTGAAAAGTTCAAAGATACAGGTGGTTGGAACCAGGAAAGCCCCCAAACACTAGCTACTATATATCGTGAATCCAAGAAGATATTATAATTTTATTAAGTTTTAAATACAGATGCTTGCTTCTACCTTGACACTTAAAAAATTTAGCTTCAACCAACTTTTGAATTTTAAGATTATATAAAATATGGGTCAGCCAAACATTTTTCCAGCCACTAATAATGTTACTCAAAACATAAGAGAATTAGTTTTTTTTTTTTAATGAGAACATATACTTAAATAGGGGAAATAACCCCAAATGAATTTATACTTATGAAAATGAATTTTAAGTTTTCAAAAAGTAAGATAACTGTTACATGTTCACAAGGATAAAGTCAATACAATTATAGGATGTGGAAGTAATAGTTATAAAAATCAACATCTATCGAAAATTTGCTGTGTGGCAAGCACACAAATTACCTCATTTAATCTTTATAAAAATCTGAAAGGTAAGTACTATTAATACCCTCGTTGTACACATGATAGAAACCAAGGTTTTAAAAGTTTAAGTAAATTACACAAGGGCCCAGAGGTAGGACCAGACAGATAATCTGATTCCAGAATCTGAGTCCTTTACACTGCCTTAAAGTGAAAATAAATTAATTCTCAGAACCCCAGACACTGGCACCAAAGTATTTAAAAGCAAGCCCATTTAAAAAAAACAAAAACAAGCAAAAAAAATAATAATAAAAAAATAAAAGAAACTAAAACAGAACATGGAAGAGTAAATATGGGGCACAGTGCTATAGATTCAATTACAATGACTGATTAAAACTACTACTCCTAAATGTGTGAGCCTACAGTGGATTACAGAAGGAAATTTGAATATTTTGGGTGTCAGTATTTAATGTGGCTTTAAATGACTATTTCTAAATAACACATGATCCTGGTTTCATCACTAACTTCGTGTATGAGTTAAGTGGCTTAACTTGTTAAAGTTTGTTTTTTAAAAAATTAAACACACTTATCAAAATACTAAGAGCATTTTACTTATGTATATATCATACTGGCCGATATTTGAGGTGAAGAATGAAAAAATTCAACTTGCCTTTTTGGGGACAAGAAAGTGTGGAGGCTTCTTGGAACCTGCATGGGTGCAGGCTCCACTTGCTCTGCACCTGCTGTATGGGCCTGCTCCTTTACAGAGATTTCTCCAGAAAACAAAAGGATAGGAGAATTGGAGGTAAGTAAAAACACCACTTCCAAACTCCTAAGAGTTCTGAGTTTATAAATGCTTTATTCTATAAGACATTAACCTGTTTTAAAAAATTTTATTGATGCATAATGTATATACAGTGTTAACCTCATTTAAAAAGTAATTACTGCAGAGCTCTGGGACAGAAGTCCTGAGGACCTCGTTTCAGAAGATGCTACTAGAGCAAGAAGGATTTAAATCATTTTCCTTAGGAGGGGCTGCACAGTCTCCGGAAAGCGAGAGTTAGAGAAGATAGATATTTCACAGTTGGAACCAAATAGAAGGGAGGCATTTCACGTGCTGTAACAGATCTGCTGTTTTTAAAGTCTCTTTGGTGATATCTGACACTAAGGCTACCTGTATATTACATTATAGATTGTCATTTCAGTGTCTGGGCTATGAAATGTTACTAGTGTGAAAACAAAAAAGAGGAGCCTCCGGCTTCTTCAGACAGTGAGAGCACTTTGAGTGCGCTGAGTCAGATCTATCTGGAGGGAGATCTGCTGCCTCAAAGGGAACCACCAATGAGGATTCTGCTCACGTGGCTCTTAGATTTCTCCCAAAAAAGCAGTGAAGCAGTAAACCCAGCAGGCAGTGGGGTCAATCTGCCACTTTTCCAACTTCCTCAGAATTACCACCCTACTCCTGTGAACAACCAAAAGTCTGGAGAGTTATTTCCCAAGTTAAAGATACCGATGCAATTAAGGTGACAGAGCAGGTGATCATTTCTAAAACCTGGTTGCTACACTTGGGCACACAGCGCAGAAACCGATTTCTGTTTGGGACTTGTGCTCACTCCTCCCCCTAGACACATCCCGACTTCCAGTTCCTGACCACCTCTACCTCTGCAGCCGCCTCGGCCAGGGCACTGGTCCCACCTTGGGATGACTGGCCCTGTGGGACCAGGACGGGATCTCTTTGGGGGTGATCAGACCCCAGGCATTAGGCCTTCTCAGATGACTGGCTCTCAAAACGAACGCTGCCTCCTCGAGTTGACGAGATCCCAAGATTGGGTTGGGGCCTCCTCAGGGTGACCAGCTCCTGGGGATGGAACTTGGGACTCCTCAGGTGGCCGACTCCCGAGAATAAGGCCTTCTCGGGAGTGACCGGGCACAGGGACAGGAAAGGGCCTCCTCTGGGTGACCGGTCCTTGGGGACGAAACAGGGCCTCTTTGGAATAACGGGACCCGGGGAAGAAGATGGGGCTTCCTTAGTGTGACTGACTTCCAGGATGAGGCTTCTTTCAGGGTAACCAGATCCGTAGGTCCGAACGCGGCCTCCTTGAGGTGACCGGCTCCGATCGTGGACGGGGACAGGGCTGCCTGACCGGCTTCCGGGGATAAGGCCGTCCGGGGGTGACCAGATCCTGGAGCCAGGGATGTGGTCCTCGGAGACCAGGAAGGGGATGAGATGAAGCTACCGCCCCGACACCTCCTGGGAACTCGCGCAGGCACGGCTGCGTCGCTTGGACCCGAGAGCTCCTTTCCCTGGGCTGGGCCTCGCGGACTCTGCCAGGGCTGGGGCCGAAGTTCGGAGCCGGAGTCCGAGTCCTGGGCCGCCGGGCACCGGCCCCTCTTCTGGTTACCGGCCCCTCAGTTCGCAGCACCGCCTCTTCCGCCCCTTCCGCCGGCCCGCGTACGTCAGCTGGCGCCGCCCCGCCCCGCCGCCGCCCGCCCGCCCGCGCGAGGCCGCCTCAGCTTGGCCTGGGCCTGGAGCGGCGCACGGCGCAGGTCCCTCCCCGCCATGGCCCTGGGAGGCGGCAGCACATGGCGGCCGCAGCGGCCATGAGCGCGCCCGCGGCTCGGCCCGGCCCCCCCTAGAGCCCGCCGCCCCGGCCCCGGCCCGCGCCACGGCCCCGCCGCCCCCGGCCCCGCCGCCCCGCCGCCCCGCGCCCGCCGCCGCCGCCGCCATGGGCGTGCAGGGCTTCCAGGACTACATCGAGAAGCACTGCCCGAGCGCCGTGGTGCCGGTGGAGCTGCAGAAGCTGGCCCGGGGCAGCCTGGTGGGCGGCGGGCGGCAGCGGCCCCCGCACACGCCGCTGCGCCTGCTGGTGGACGCCGACAACTGCCTGCATCGCCTCTACGGCGGCTTCTACACCGACTGGGTGAGCGGCGGCCAGTGGAACCACATGCTCGGCTACCTGGCCGCGCTAGCCAAGGCCTGCTTCGGCGGCAACATCGAGCTCTTCGTCTTCTTCAACGGCGCGCTTGAGAAGGCGCGGCTGCACGAGTGGGTCAAGCGGCAGGGCAACGAGCGCCAGACGGCGCAGCAGATCGTCAGCCATGTCCAGAACAAGGGCACCCCGCCGCCCAAGGTCTGGTTCCTGCCGCCCGTCTGCATGGCGCACTGCATCCGCCTGGCGCTCATCCGCTTCCACGTCAAGGTGCGGCCAGCCGGGCGGGCGGGCGAACTGGGGTCCGCGTGGGCCGGGGGCGGGGTTGGAGACCGGGGCCGGGCGTGGGTCTGCGTGAATTTAAGGGGTCGCTTGAATTTGAGGGTGGGTCGAGGTTAGACTGGAGTTTGGGGGACCAGGGATGGGCCAGGGGTCTGGGCCTGAGTCCGGGTGTGGGGTCTGGGGTCAGGGTCCAGGCCTGGGTCGGAGTCTGGAATTCGGTTGGGGTCTGGGTCTGGGCTCCGGGCAGGCCAGGGTCTGAAGTTGGAGCTGGGTCGGGTTTGGGGGTCTGGGCGCGGGGGACCGCAGGCGCCTCTCCCCTCCAGGTCTGACCAGCTGCAAAATGGACGCGCCGCCTGGATCCCGGCCGGCTGCGAGTGCCCGGGGTCTGGGAATCTGGGCTACACCAGGCCGGCCGAGAACCGTAGGACCAGCGGATAGCTGCAGGCTTGGAAGGTGCAGTGCCACTCGCTGACATCCCGAGTATTCCTCCACACTTTGAAGCAGGCATATTACTAACCTGAACTTTTATGAGTCGCTGGTTTTCGATTTTGGAAGGCTTGAAAAGCAACAGGTTTTTTGCGGGAGCAAGTGGGCTAGATGGCGACAGCAAGGGGTCTCCAGCCACTGAGGGTGGATAGAAGGTCTGCCCACTGCTGTCACCCCGGTTCGACCTGGACAAGGCCTGTGGAGTTGGCTTTCTCTTGAGAACACAGGGCTAGGACCACGTTCCCAGTAAGGTAATAGTTTTTAGAGAAATTGTCGGATTTTTGTGTGTTGGGTTTTAAAGAACCATATAGTTTGACATGACGGAATATTTTAAGTGCTGTGATTTAGTCTGCGTGAAAAAGTCTTTGGTTCTGTGTGTCTGATGTGAAAAGAGTAGTCCAGAGTCAGGCAAAGTCAGTGAATCAGAGTTTCCAGGATTTATTTCTCCCTGCACAGAAAGAACTCCACCACTTTGGGCTGTGCACTCAGTAATCAGAGCTTTGGGTGTCCAGCATTCTGCTGTCGTTTTGGCAGAGGGCTCCTCCCTGAACTCAGGCCAAGGAGTGCTTCAGGACCTAGCAGCCAGGGCAGAGATAACATGCCAACCAGTGACCCTTGACTTGAGTTTTGATTGCTTCGTTTTTCATTGTTCTTCGTTTACAATTCTTAGGGTGGGGGGGCTGTTTTATTTTTCTGACTTTGGCCACTCTGCCTTCCAATGTGTTTGTCATTCCTTTATTTCTGCTTGAACTGTGCTTGATCCCAAAGTTTGTGAAATTCGAACTTCCTGACTGCTCTTTGCCTGTGCTGAGATGGTGGTGGTTAAGCCTAAAGTGATAGCGGAAGTCCCACCCCGATCCTAATGCAATTGGTGACAGGGTTTCTAAGTCTGCGGGTCGAGGCTGCTGGAAGAGCTGCGATTGGTCTGTGAATATGGCAGAGACCTAGCCTGTGTCCCTGGGGAAGATCGGGTGAGAGTAAGGGACTACTGCTGGCATTTTCTGCCCTGGAGCCTGGGCTCTCCGAGAAGTGAGACGGTGTAATTCCCTAGTGTGATCCACCTCCAGCAGATGCTTTGAGTGTTAACACTTTTGTCTTGTGCAAAGATGGAAATTACTTACTACTGAAAAGACGATGAGCTTTTTAGTCAAATGGCTTTCAAAGGAACATCATAATTTTTACTTAGGATTAGATTCAGTGTTTGCACATGTTCTCTATCTTTTGAAAGAACTGCTATATACTTTTTTAGTTGTAAAATTTCTTGATATTTCTCTTTGTGCCCCTATAAATGTCTCACCTGCTAGGTGCTTAGAATTTTGACCAATGTGTGAGTAAGTAAGAAACTAGAATTAAGATCATTACTTCCACTTAGATTTCTGGACGGAAGGTATAATAGAGTGTATAATCACTTTGGTTTAGATGAACTTTGAATTCCTGATATAGAATCACAATATAATGTTAATTTTACAGTTTAATATAGTAGTGACTCAATTCCCTGGTGTACACTTACCAGGCAGACTCACCTTTTTGGAAAATGCCTAAGAAACTTAGCTACTAAAAATTTCTCAACAGTCAAATGAGAAGTCAGGAAGTTTTGGTATAGTGATCCAAAAAGAAAAGAAAAAGCTTCCTGTTTTCTCATTGAAGAATCAACGTTTCTCCCTTGTAGACTGCCCTCTCGTTTTCAGATGTAATTCTGATAAGCTTAGTTACCTGTTTTTAAACTCAGCTTGAGAAAAGGGTGCAGAGGAAAGTCTGACATAGGCAAGCGCACCATTAATAGCAAGAAGTGACTCTTTACCAGGGAGAAGATAGAAAATGCTATAAAAAGCACACATAACTCTGGGGCTTCTTTAGAAACAAAGAAAACAACCCTATGTACTTCAGTAGCCCCTGAGGGATAGTATGGTTTACTCTGTGAGGATGGTTTGGGGGAAAATGTATGTTCAGTATTCTTTAAAGAAGTGAAGCAGCATGTACTGTTTTTTAGAAAAATGCCTATTAAAATGGTTAAGTGAATTAAAACCATGATGGCATATCACTACATACTTGTTAGAATGGCTAAAATAAGTAATTCCGGCAATGCCAGAATGCTGGCAAGAATGCTGAGCAACTGGAATCGTCCCACATGGCTGGTGGGAATGCAAGATGGTATGCCACCCTGAAAAATAGCTCCCTAGTTTCTTATAAGATGGGTTTACCATATGATCCAGCAGTTGTACTCCTAGGTATTTTCCTAATGAAACTATTATTCACAGAACAACTATACTTGATTGTTCATAGTAGTTTTGTTCATAATTGCTCAAACTGGAAACAAGCAAAATATCCTTTAATAGGTAAATAGTTAAGCTATGGTACCAAGCAATACTACTTAGCAATAAAAAGGGAGAAACTACTGATACACACAAGGAAGCCAGGCTCAAAAGGTATAATTCTATTTATATGACCTTCTCTTGCAGATAAGGCTGTAGATGGGGACCAGATGCCAGGTTACACGAAGGTGTGGATATAAAGGGACAGCAGGAGGGAGCTCTTTGAGGTGATGGAACTGTTCTGTAGCCTGATGGCTGTGGTGGTAGCATGTTTTAAAATTGTAGAACTTAGATCAAAAGTAAATAAAAGTTAATTTTGTTGTATAATTTTTTTAAAATAAATAAAGGTTAAGTAAAAATTGGCAAAGCAATTCACACAAGTATCTCACCATATATAATGTTGGGCATATGAAGCATTTTTCTTACAAAAATCTACCATTGTATTGACCTTCTTCAGGGTTCTGTAAACTGGCTGAAAGTCTTAATTTCCTGTCAGCTTTGCTTCGAGAAATCTTTTTTGGCTTAGAAGAGTATGTCTTCACTAGAGTAATAATTGTATTTCTTTAACCATTAGAAGTTGGCCCACACATCAACTAATTTTGTTCAGGTCATTTAACTGCCTGGCCTGAATTTGGCTTCTGTTCGTTACTAGGAGCATTTCCTCTTGTGTGCCTTGAGTCATCATAACCTTTGAAACTTGGTGAGGAGTGATGTTTACTTAAAAATCTTGGTGGCATTAAATCCCTGGAACTTTCCTAAATGTTTCTGCCTCAAGACTTGTGGTGGTGGTGGTGTGCAGGTTTATAACGAAGTCCTTGTGTATTCACTGAGATCTCACATAAAGCAAAGCTGGTGTTTTAAGTCACTGGAGGAATGTGAGATTAGACTGTGGCCTGAGATCTTGTGGTGATGATCTTTCTTTGTGTACTTGATGGGGGTAGAGGGACTGCTCTGTAGGTGCCAGTTCCATGCTGGGTTCTCTCTCCTGGTGCTGTCTCATTTAACCCTCAGCATTTTGTTGCCAATTTCATATGGCAAGAAATGGGATTGAGCAGTGTCTGGGGAAGGGTAACCAGTAACCTCTTTAAGAGGGAAGTAGTGTGCTGAAGTCAAAGTTCAGTTTCATTGTGTAAGAATGCTATAAGGGTGTGCCTACCTGCAGTTCAGTCTCAGGTCAGACCTGATAGCAAAAATGCTTTTGCTAGGTAGCACAGTTTCTATCCAGGAGACACTGAAAACTAGCAATGTACTGTTATTCTTAACGATCATGAATTGATCAGGGAATACTTAGAATTCTAAATTGACCCATTTTAAGTCAAACCAGCCATCCATTTAAAATACTCATTTAAAAACATCTATTTTCTTCAAATGTGCCAGTTTGGTGACTGGTTTATTTCATTTAGCCTAATGTCTTCAAGGCTCATCCATATTATAACATTGTGTCAGAATTTCCTTCCTTTTTCCTGTCTGAATAATACTCTGTTGTATGGATGAACCACATTTACTTTATGGATTCTTGGGTTACTTCCCCTTTCGGCTATTGTGAAGTAGCCAAATGAATAGCCCTAATGAGTAGTGCTCCGGTGAGCATGGTTGTGCAAAAATCTTTTGGCAGTCCCTGTTTTCAGTTCTTTGGGATGTGTACCCAGGAGTGGAATTGCTGGGTCATTTGGTGTTTCTATGTTTAATTTCTCAAGGACTCACCATACTATTTCCCACAGCAGCTCCCTATGTATATTTTATATATCACATATTATCATAGTAGTTTTAGTTTTAACATTAATGTGATCACTACATTATTCAGCAGTTTGCTTTCTTTATAAGTATATAAAAAATCTTTTCATGTCTATACTTACAGTTCTGATTCTTTTTAATGCCATAGTGTTCCATAATTTATCCATCTCCTACAAATGGTATGACACACATACTTGGTGGATCCAGGAGTGTGCACATTTTAAAAGCCTTACAAGACTATAGAGGCAACTTTGCCAGACCTTGAGATTTTCAAGGAAGTCAGAAATCCAGATTTTTATTTGAAATCATCCCATTTTAAAAACACCTTTGAGCCAAGCAAAATGGACTCCAGGCTAGATTTAGCTCTTAAGACACCAATTTGTGACTTAAGCACTGATATTTATCAACCATTACCACCCATTTCTAAATCTTCCCCCCTTCTGGCCTTTTTTTGTGATTAAAGTTAGACTTATCAAAGCCCACTGCCTCTTCTCTTCTGCGTTGTTGAACCCTTTTTGTTTATCAAAGCACTTCTGTTTCCTCAAGTTACTGAAATACAGCTTTCCACAAATGCCATAATTCTCTGGAACTTTTCTGTTTTATTGTTGTTGTTTAGTTTCTAAGTTGTTTCCAACTCTTTTGCAACCTGATGAACTGTAGCCCACCAGGTTCCATGTAATTTCAATTTCCCAAGAATACCGGAGTGAGTTGCCATTTCCTTCTCCAGGGGATCTTTCCAACCCAGGGATTGATGGATTCTTTACCACTGAGCCACCAGAGAAGTCTATACATAGTATCAACTTCAAAAGAGATAATTTTGGGGATTATGAGAAGAGTATATAATGGAAAGGGCTTCCCTGGTGGCTCAGTGGCAAAGAATTGTGACTTCAATCCCTGAGTTGGGGAGATCCTCTGGAGAAGGACATGGCAACCCACCCCAGTATTCTTGCTTGGGAAATCCCATGGACAGAGGAGCCTGGCGGGTTACAGTCCATGGGGGTCTCAAAGTGTTGGGAATGACTTAGCGACTAAAAACGAAACTATGCACATACTCTTTCAGCTTTTGACAGATTCCAGTGCACCCTTTTACTGTTCTCAAAGACTTGAGCAGCTAGTTTAGCTAGTTTTATATACTTAAAGATTATTTCTACAATATCCCGTTCAGCACACAAACTGACTATTTTCATCTCTCATCTGGTCTCAGATTACTCACCTCTTAGTGACTGTTGTAATTTCACTTTAGCTACCCTAGAGTTTGTTTCCCATGATTATCAGGAAGATGATAAGTCTTCAAACTGCATGTCCCCCCCGCCCCCCCACCGCCCCGAACCTGACTGCTACTGATGTATCCTTCATTCTTTTCTCACTTTCCACAATTTTCTCTTCTCCCAGTCTGTTCTGGTTTCACTTTTAGCCCTAACTGGTTTGAACCTCATGGTCACCCACTTCCAAGTTACACTTAAGCACCCTAGAATCATCTTTGGCATTTTTATCATTCCGTCCTCCACCCCCTGCAGTATGACACGTCAGTTCTAGCCCGGCAGCCTCTCACACTTCTCTTCCTCATTTCTAGTATCGCCAACCTGTGAACTCACCAAATTTACCGAAAAGACCTAAGTGCCTTGCACACATGCTGGTGGGTTGTAAAACCGAATTATTGGGTGTTTATTGGCATTTAGAAAAGTTGACACAGAATGAAATAGAATAAAAAGTAGAAAGCAAGACATATACTAAGGGTACATATCATATTAAATCGTGTCTTTACTGTGGGTGGTAGTCTGGATTGCCTCTGGATCTGACTGGTCCCCCCCCTGGTGTCAGCAGGGGAGCTCGACTTGTACACAGTGTCAGAGCAGCCTGCAGGGTCGTCAGGTGAGTCACTCTCCTGGCAACGACTAGAGCAGAACCCTTAATCCAGACTTGCTATTTAGGCTTTTAGACCCTCCTGCAATCTGAATCCGTTCTACCTTCTGTCATATTCACAATTCTTCTATTATACTTTTAAAATGCTCCCAACCAGACTGTTCACTGTTTCCTAACTGCTGATGTTGCTCCCTTTGTCTACCCCACTTTTGCTTGTTAGAGTTTTACTTCTACCACAAAGCCCATCTCAAAAGCTTTATTATAGCTACCTGTGTATGTATCTCTCCCATTAACTATAAGCTACTTGAGAGTGGGGACTAATTTTACTCCTCCTGTATGTTTAGTATAGGCATTCAGCTTGTTAATCATATATTTGCCTTGTTCTATTTATATAGGCAGACAAATGTAATTATTTTCTTTTAAAACCTGGATCAATGGCCATTAAGTAAGATTTATTTTCTCAGCTTAAATTTCTCATACTCTCTTTTCTGACTTGTTCCCAATGATGATTCATGCTCCCTTTAGCAAATATTGAGTGCCTGTTATAGGCCAGGCATGGAGGAGTGAATATAACAGAAAAGAATGGAGTCCTTTAAGGAGTTTAATGGAAGCTGGGACTCCTTTACATCATTTTCCCCAGTCAGTGTTTGGAACTTTCTTTGATGCCATAGGACAGTCTGTTGAGTCAGTGAAGAGTAGTGAGTGGTTCTCAACCGGGGCTGTGATCTGGTGGTTTTGACAATGTCGAGAGACATTTTTGATTGTCACAACTGAAGGCATTTCAGCTGCAGGCTAGGGATGCTGCTAAACGTTCTGCAATGCACAGTTCAGCCCCACAGTAAAGAATTACCCATTCCCAAGTATCAACAGTGCCAGTGCTAGGAAATCCTGGTGATAACAAGTCAGAAAATTCTAGGCTTTGGGCCTAGTTCAGTTCAGTTCAGTTGCTCAGTCGTGTCTGACTCTTTGCGAGCCCATGAATTGCAGCATGCCAGGCCTCTCTGTCTATCACCAACTCCTGGAGTTTACTGAGACTCATGCCCGTTGAGTCGGTGATGCCATCCAGCCATCTCATCCTCTGTCGTCCCCTTCTCCTCCTGCCCCCAATCCCTCCCAGCATCAGGGTCTTTTCTAATGAGTCAACTCATCACATGAGGTGGCCATAGTATTGGAGTTTCAGCTTCAGCATCAGTCCTTCCAGTGAACACCCAGGACTGATCTCCTTTAGGATGGACTGGTTGGATCTCCTTGCAGTCCAAGGGACTCCCAAGAGTCTTCTCCAACACCACAGTTCAAAAGCATAAATTCTTAGGCACTCAGCTTTCCTTATAGTCCAACTCTTATATCCATACACAACTACTGGAAAAACCATAGCTTTGACAAGATGGACATTTGTCGACAAAGTAATGTCTCTGCTTTTTAATATGCTATCTAGGTTGGTCATAACTTTGCATCCAAGGAGTAAGCGTCTTTTAGTTTCATGGCTGCAGTCACCATCTGCAGTGATTTTGGAGCCCAAAAAATAAAATCTGACACTGTTTCCACTGTCTCCCCATCTATTTTGGGCCTTAGTAAAGCCATATAAATGTTTGAAACAGGAAGAGAAGTAATTAAAAAGAATTGCAACTTAGTTTTCTAAATAAGATACATACATATACATACCTTCTCTCTAGTATATTTCTAGACCCACAGTGCTCTTCATTTTGTTTTATACAGTGAGGATTCATACAGTGGACAGAAATGAATTAAAACATACTCCACATTCCAGTCTTAGTAAGAAATTGACCACAGGAATAAATGCCTTGTAGTATGAAGAGGAGTTACTTTTTTAAAAACATTGAGATGTAGTGGACACACAGCATTATATTAGTTTCAGGTGCATGGCATCATGATTCATTATATTTATATATTTTGAAATGATCACAGTAAGTCTAGTTAACATCGATCACCATACATATACTTTTTTTTCTCATGATGAGAATTTTTAAGCCCTCTCAGCAACTTTCAAGGATACTGTGCTTATTAGTCTCTCAGTGGACGTGTCCTACTCTTTGCAACCCCGTGAACTGTGTAGCCCGCCAGGCTCCTGTGTTCATGGGGATTCTCCAGGCAAGAATCCTGGAGTGGGTTGCCATGCCCTCCTCCAAATAGAGATGACCCTTGAATAGCACAAGTTTGAACAGTGCAGCTCCACTTACCTGTGGATTTTTTTTCAATAGTAAATATTACAGCCCTACAACCAAATCTGTGGTTGATTGTGTCAGTGGATGCAGAACCATGGATGGAGGACTAACTATAAAGCTGTACACAGATTTTTGACTGTGTGGAGGATTGGTGCCCGTAAGCACCTCCCTCCCAGTTGTTCAGGGTCAGCTATAACTGGAAGGTTGTACCTTTTGATTTTCTTTACCCATTTTCTCGACCCTCACCCTAAGAAAGTGATACTTTAGAATTTGAAAAGTTATATTGATTTTCCAGTAGATTTATATAGAGAATTTTATAAGTAGAACAATTAAATATAAATGAATCAGAGTTCAGATAGAAATACTCTAAAATCCTGCAAATGTCTCTATATAGCTGACATTGTTTGTTCTTTACTTATGTTTATGTTTTCTCAGAGTCTGACACAACTTGGCCTGACAACAATATTTTCTCTAGAAAGTAAGTCCTTTGATGGGTGACCAGCATTCCTCAGTCCCCTTTGCGAGACAGTGATAGCAGAGAGATGGTAGAAAGTTTGTGTTCAAACCCAGAGTCTTGTCATTTCCACAGATAAGTAGTCTCAGCTTGGTTACCTGGCGCAGAGGCTTTATCTTTGAGTAAACCGTTTATGTTGCTTAATTTAGGAGTCGTGTTGAAGAATAAAAATGGTGACTGCTTAGGGTAATTGGCTGAAGTTAGCCATCGTTTCTCCATTCTTATACGTGACTTCTATCAAATATTGTTTCTCGGCATCTTAGAACTAGTGTCGAGTTGAATTTGGCACACTGATTTATCTGCGAAGGTGACGGTGAATCTGTGGAATTAAGGGTCTGTGATCTAGAAGCGTGTTTCTTTTGTACCCTGGTTACTTGCCTCCCACTTGCCTCTTGGAATAAATTTATTTCTTTGGAAAAATTGAAGCTACCCTGTTGATATTAGGCTAAATATTGTAGGGAGATATACTGAAAGGGATATTACTGGAGGGTTGAGTTTTCATGGCTCTGGAGTGTATTGTTCATCTTCATGAGCAGGAGTGCCAGCCAGTCCAGATAAGGAGGGCCTCACTTGACTGCTTGGATAAGCATAGGCTCCATGGGTTTTCAATCTCCTGTACTAATGTGGGGGCTTCCCTCGTGGCTCAGACAGTAAAGAATCTGCCTGTAGTTTGGGAGACCTGGATTCGATCCCTGTGTTGGGAGGATTCCCCTGGAGAAGGGAATGGCTCCCCACTCCAATATGCTTGCCTGGAGAATTCCAAGGACAGAGGAGCCTGGAGGACTCTCATCCATGGGGTTGCAAAGAGTTGGACTTGACTGAGTGACTTAACACTTTAACTTTCACTCCTGTGAACCATGCCTGTGTACTTATGTGAGCCATAAAATTTTTAAATAAAAGAGTTTGCAAGTGTCACCCCCTTGAAATAGATTGCATCAATCTGAGCTTCATTTTTCTAAATTCCAAAACTTGAATTTTGATGTTCTGGAACTAGATTTTTAAAAAGAGTAGTATTGCTGGGAGTTAACTGAATCATTAGATTAGTATAGTAGACTGAATAAACACTGAATACAAATGATGTTGGTGTTTCTACACTCCTTTTATCATTTTATTTTAAAAACTTATGAAGTTTAACTTGCATTTCTTTTTTTTTTTTTTTTTTTATTTTTTATTTATTTATTTTTTTTTTAAACTTGCATTTCTTTTATGACATTCACTCTAATTTTTTTAAGCAGAGAAAGAAAACTGTTTTATTATTGAATGAGCGTTGAAACAGATTGCAGTTGAATCACAGACAACATGCTAAAGAGACTGCAAAGAAGAAATCTCACTCTTTTATGTAAGCTGGCAGATATAATACATTACATATATATTGTCATTACTCCAAGGAAAGATAAAACTTCTCTTTTGACAAGTAGGAAGTTATGTCTTGGCACCAAGTGCCTAGGTTTCCTGAGAAGACAGGGAGATGGGGTGCCACTCTTTTTATTATTATATATTTTTACTTTTTAAATTGTGATAACCTATATACATAACAAAAGCTTTACCATTTTAAATGTTTCTAAATGGAATTAAGCTTAATGGAATTAAGTACAATCTTCCCTTGGGTATATGCAGATGACTGATTCCAGGATCCCCCTCAGATACCAAAATCCAAAGATGCTGAAATCCCTGATGTAAAATGACATAGTACAGTGAGTGTAGTCAGCCCTCCATATCAGCAGATGCAAAACCACTTTCACATTGTCATGCAGTCGTCACTACCATCAATCTTCAGAACTTTCTCATGTTTCCCAGGTGAAACTGTGCTCATTGAACACTAACTCGGCATTCACCTCTGCCTGCCTCTGGCAGCCACCATTTTACTTTCTTGTCTCCATGAATCTGACTACCTCCTATGAGTGGGATCACACAGAATAATTTTTTTTTAACGGCATTTATTTCACTAAGCATAATGTCTTTGAGGTTCATTATATTGTAGCGTTTGTCAAAATGTCCTTCCTTTTTGAAGCTGAATAGTAATTTGTTGTGTGGATAGACCCCATTTTGCTTATCTGTTCTTCTGTCAGTGAACACTTAAGTGGCTTCTACCTCTTGGCTATCATGAATAATATTGCTATGAAAATGGGGGTGCAAATATCTGTTTGAATCCTTGCCTTCAATTCTTTTGAGTACATGCCCACAAATGAAATTGCTAGTTCATACGATGATTTTATATTTTGAGATCTGTTATACCATTTTCCTTAGCAACTGCATCATTTCACATTTCCACCAGCAGCATGTGAGGGTTCAGGTTTTTCCAAATACTCGCCAACACTTGCTTACTTCTGTCTTTTTTATAGTAGCCATCTTAATTTGTGTGAAATGGTATCTCATTGTGGTTTTGATATACATTTCCCTATGACTAATGAAGTTGAGAATATTTTCATGTGCCACTCCCTTATTTTAAAAGAAATTGCTTTCCCTTGCTTTTAAGACCACTGTAAACAATTATTATAGAATAACCAAGAGCTGTATAAGGTAAAAAACTTTGTTCAGCCACAATTTCAGTTTTCCTGAAGAGGAGAGATTTACTTTTAGAGACATTGCTAATGTATGTCATGACACTGAAATTGCTCTTTTAAACAACAGTAAATTCTTCCACCAAATTGGCATTGACTTTCATGTTCTCACTTTTCAGCTTGCTTGTTCAGTTCAGTCAGTCAGTCGTGTCTGACTGTTGTGACTCCATGGACTGCAGCACGCCAGGCTTCCCTGTCCATCACCAACTCCCGGAGTTTACTCAAACTCATGTCCATCGAGTTGGTGATGCCATCCAACCATCTCATCCTCTGTCAACCTCTTCTTCCATCTTCAATCTTTCCTACTATCAGGGTATTTTCCAGTGCGTCAGTTCTTTGCATCAGGTGGCCAGAGTACTGGAGCTTCATTCAGCTTTAGCATCAGTCCTGCCAGTGAATATTCAGGACTGTTTTCCTTTAGGATGGACTGGTTGGATCTCCTTGCAGTCCAAGGGACTCTCAAGAGTCTTCTCCATCACCACAGTTCAAAAGCATCAATTCTTCAGTGCTCAACTTTCTTTATAGTCTAATTCTCACATCCATACATGACTACTGGAAAAACCATAGCTTTGACAAGATGAACCTTTATTGGCAAAGTAATGTCTCTGCTTTTTAATATGCTGTCTAGGTTGGTCATAACTTTTCTTCCAAGGAGCAAGCGTCTTTTAATTTCATGGCTGCAGTCACCATCTGCAGTGATTTTGGACCCCAAGAAAATAAAGTCTGTCACTGTTTCCACTGTTTCCCCATCTGTTTGCTGTGAAGTGGTGAGACCAGATGCCATGATCTTAGTTTTCTGAAGGTTGAGTTTTAAGCCAACTTTTTCACTCTCCTCTTTCACTTTCATCAAGACGCTCTTTAGTTTTTCTTCACTTTCTGCCATAAGGGTGGTGTCATCTGCATATCTGAAGTTATTGGTATTTCTCCCGGCAATCTTGGTTCCAGACTGTGCTTCACCCAGTCCAGCATTTCGCATAATGTACTCTGCACATAAGTTAAATAAGCAAGCAGGGTGACAGTATGCAGCCTTGATGTACTACTCCTTTCCCGATTTGGAACCAGTCTGTTGTTCCATGTTCGGTGCTAACTGTTGCTTCCTGACCCGCATACAGATTTCTCAGGAGGCAGGTCAGGTGGTCTGGTATTCCCGTCTCTTTCAGAATTTTCTACAGTTTGTTGTGATCCACACAGTCAAAGGCTTTGACATAGTCAATAAAGCAAAAGTAGATGTTTTTCTGAAACTCTCTTGCTTTTTCTATGATCCAATGGATGTTGGCAGTTTGACCTCTGGTTCCTTTGCCTTTTTGAAATCCAGCTTGAACATCTGGAAGTTCATGGTTCATGTACTGTTGAAGCCTGTCTTGGAGAATCTTGAGCATTCCTTTGCTAGCATGTGAAATGAGTGCAATTGTGCGGTAGTTTGAGCATTCTTTGACATTGCCTTTCTTTGGGATTGGAATGAAAACTAACTTTTTTTAGTCCTGTGGCCACTGCTAAGTTTTCCAAATTTGCTGGCATATTGAGTGCAGCACTTTCACAGCATCATCTTTTAGGATTTGGAATAGCTCAACTGGAATTCCACCACCTCTACCAGCTTTGTTGGTAGTGATGCTTCCTAAGGCCCACTTTACTTTGTGTTCCAGGATATCTGGCTCTAGGTGAGTGATCACACCATCGTGGTTATCTGGATCATTAAGATCTTTTTTTGTATAGTTCTTCTCTGTATTCTTGCCACCTCTTCTTAATCTCTCCTGCTTCTGTTAGGTTCATACCATTTCTGTCCTTTATTGTGCTCTACTTTGCATGAAATGTTCCCTTGGTATCTAATTTTCTTGAAGAGACCTCTGATCTTTCCCATTCTATTGTTTTCCTCTATTTCTTTGCATTGATCACTGAGGAAGCCTTTCTTATCTCTCCTTGCTCTTCTTTGGAACTCTGTATTCAAATGGGTATATCTTTCCTCTTCTCCTTTGGCTTTAACTTCTCTTTTTTCTCAGCTATATGTAAGCCCTCCTCAGACAGCCATTTGCCTTTTGCATTTCTTTTTCTTGGGGATGGTCTTTATCCCTGCCTCGTGTACGGTTTCACAAACCTTCATAGTTCTTCACAGGCACTCTGTCTGTCAGATCTAATCCCTTGAATCTACTTGTCACTTCCACTGTATAGTCGTAAGGGATTTGATTTAGGTTAAACCTGAATGGTCTAGTGGTTTTCCCTACTTTCTTTGATTTAAGTCTGAATTTGGCAATAAGGAGTTCATGATCTGAGCCACAGTCAGCTCCTGGTCTTGTTTTTGCAACTGTATAGAGCCTCTCCATCTTTGGCTGCAAAGAATATAATCAGTCTGATTTCGGTATTGACCATCTGGTGATGTCCATGTGCAGAGTCTTCTCTTGTGTTGTTGGAAGAGGGTGTTTGCTCTGATCAGTGCCTTCCCTTGGGAAAACTCTGATAGCCTTTGCCCTGCTTCATTCTGTACTCCAAGGCCAAATTTGCCTGTTACTCCAAGTATCTCTTGACTTCCTACTTTTGCATTCCAGTCCTGTATAATAAAAAGGACTTGTTTTTGGGGGGTTAGTTCTAGAAGGTCTTGTAAGTGTTCATGAAGTGAAGTGAAGTCGCTCAGTCATATCCGACTCTTTGCGACCCCATGGACTGTAGCCTACCAGGATCCTCAGTCCATGGGATTTTCCAGGCAAGAATACTGGAGTGGGTTGCCATATAGAATTGTTCAACTTCATCCTCTTCAGCATTAGTGTTTGGGGCATAGACTTGGATTTCTGTGATGTTGAATGGTTTGCCTTGGAAATGAACCGAGATCATTCTGTCATTTTTGAGATTGCAACCATTTTGAGTACTGCATTTTGTACTCTTTTGTTGACTGTGGGGGCTGCTCCTTTCCTTCTAAGGGATTCTTGTCCACAGCTGTAGATGTAATAATGGTCATGTGAAGTAAATTCACTCATTTCCATCCACTTTAGTTCACTGATTTCTGAAATGTCGATATTCACTCTTGCCATCTCCTGCTTGACCACTTCTAACTTACCTTGATTCATGGACTTCACATGCCAGGTTCGTAAGTCACATCCACAACTGGGTGTTGTTTTTGCTTTGGCTCCATTTCTTCATTCTTTCTGGAATTATCTCTCCACTCTTCTCCAGGAGCATATTGGGCACCTACTGACCTGGGGAGTTCATCTTTCAGTGTCTTATCTTTTTGCTTTTTCATGCTGTTCATGGGGTTCTCAAGGCAAGAATACTGAAGTAGTTTGCCATTCCCTTCTCCAGTGGACCACGTTTTGTCAGGGCTCTCCACCATGACCCGTCTGTCTTGAGTGGCCCTACACGGCATGTCTCATAATTTCATTGAATTAGACAAGGCTGTGGTCCATGTAATCAGTTTGGTTAGTTTTCTGTGATTGTGGTTTTCATTCTGTCTGACCTCTGATGGATAAGGATAAGAGGCTTATGGAAACTTCCTGATGGGAGAGACTGAGGGGGAAACTGGGTCTGTTTGAAACAGCTCTACTTGAGTAGGTAGTAAATAGCCTGAGTAAGTCTTACCCATCTAAAACCTAGTGTCTAGAATTCTTTGGATAAAGGTCAGAGCCTGATTTTTTTTTTTTTTTTTCTTTCGGAATTCGGCTCAACTTATATCCTCTTCTGTTCAGGTTAAGTTACATCTTTTAAATCTGGCAGTTGGTTGGAGGATGTGTCACGAAATTCCCTGAGCTTCTGAAAATTATTCTAAAGAAGAACCACATAGGATATTTTTTTCTTTGTGTCAGAAAATCTAAGAACTCATAGTGTTTTAGGTCCTGCATGAAAAGTGTGAACAAGCAGATCCTTTCTCACAGAGCTTACTAAAAGTAAATAGTAGCTGACATTTGTTGAGTGCTTATTTTTTATGAATGATTCTGAGCTGTTTACATGTAGTAACTCGTTTAATCATCACAGCTACCCTCTAAGGTAGGGGAGTACTATTATTTCTACAGATGAATAAATGGAAGTACAGAAAGTAGGTAGTGGATCTGGTGCCAGAGATACAAAACCTCACTGTACAAGTGCTTCTTCACTGGAGATTAGGAGTAAGTAACAGTGTTACTTTTTCATTCTTATTGGACTTTCCCCATAGCTGCTTTCAGCATTAATAAATAAATACATTTGCAAAGTAAGCTTGAGAATTCTTTAGTCATTATTCTTTGTAAAAATAGTGACTTTTTGATATATCTGCCTTTTTAATAATGAAAATTAAAACTATTAAGATAAAAAGATTTACCTAAGATTCTGTGGCAGAAATATAGTAGCATAAAGTTACCCCTAGGTAAATATAAAGTACTTCACTGGGACCAAAAATAGGGTGCTTTGCCAAGTACTGAAGATCTTCCACATGGATTGTGTACACTGGGTTTCCTGGTGATACCGTGTTTCTGGGTGGAGAGGTGAGGTGAGATATTTGGTGGTTCCCAGCCTGGTTGTGATACCAAAACACATATCAAGAGTCAACACTGAACACTCTATGCTGTGTACACAGGAGCTCCAGGGTTTCACACCCTTGATCTGGAGTTGCATTTTGATGCAGTGATGATGGCAGCCATGTCTAAAATCAGTCAAGGCCTAGTGCCTTTTAAGGTGGTGGGTGGTCTTTGGTTCCTAGCCTGGGGTTTTCTGTAAGAAGACTATGCATAATTCCAAATCTAGCTCACTCTCACAGGAGGCCTTAACCCCTTCTTTATCACCTATAAGTAGGTAGGTCTCAGGGCTTAATTTTTTAGCTTGCTTTATACTCTTTGGGAGTTCAGATTGAAATAATCTTCGCAACATTGTATTTGATAGTTTTTACTCATTTCTAAAGTAAGAATTAAGAACTAGACACACCATGTTTGTTAAGCATCATATGCCCAGTCTGAGCCAGGACCTGGAAGGCTAGGGAACTGGAGAAACGGAACACAGGGAACGGGATAGAGTAGATAAGATGGGAAACAGGAATGGAAGATGTTCAGACCAGAGGAAAGACACACTGATACCTGGTAGATCCTGATTCTCAGAAGCTGAACCTCTAGAATTTAATTTTTAGTTTTAATTAAATAACTGCCTCTCAGGTTTTGTTTTGATATAACCCAGGCATTTTCCTATCCTCACCCAAACCTTGCATCGAGTCTTCTTTTCATCCCATCCAATTCTCTGGCCCAGATTCTTTACCAGGCTCTTTGATGTGAGTCTTGAATTGTTCCCTGGACCTTTTGCAGGTATTCTTGGTTGTTGAAGTTCATCCATCCATTCATAGGTTTATGCCATCTGTGCTGCGTGTTGCTACTTCCCTCAGTTGGACTGTCTGGGGAGAGTTAGGTTTTCATATGATAGACTCTCGGAGAATTTGCCTTTCATGCCTTTCAGTGCTTTGTTCACCTCATGAAATAGTTTAAAACAGTCTTTAAAACAGTCTCCTGGTGTCTTGTAGGCTTTTTTTTTTTCTTTTCTTTTTAAAATAAACTTACTTGGGAATAATTCTGGTTTATAGAAAAGTTGCAGAAATTGTACAGAGAGTTCCTAAATATCCTTCACTCAACTTCCATACATGTTAACATCCTATGAATTAGTGCAAGTATTAAAAGTAAAAAAATTAACTTTGGTACCTCAAATAGGCAGATAATACCACTCTAATGGCAGAAAGCAAAAAGTAACTAAAGAGCCTCTTGATGAGGGTTAAAGAGAAGAGTGAGAAAGCTGGCCTTAAAACAACATTCAAAAAACCAAGATCATGGCATCCAGTCCCATCACTTCATGGCAAATAGATGGGGAAAAAGTAGAAACAGTGGCAGATTTTATTTTCTTGGGTTCCAAAATCACTGTGGATGGTCACTGGAGCTATGAAGTTAAAAGATGCTTGTTCCTTGGAAGAAAAGCTATGACAGACCTGGACAGTATATTAAAAATCAGAGACATCACTTTGCTGACAAAGGTCTGTATAGTCAAAGCTATGGTTTTTTCGGTAGTAATGTATGGATTTGAGAGTTGGACCATGAAGAAGGCTGAGCACTGAAGAATTGATGCTTTTTTATTGTGGTGCTGGAGAAGAAACTTGAGAGCCCCTTGGACTGCAAGGATATCAAACCAGTCAATCCTAAAGGAAATCAACCTTAAATACTCATTGGAAGGCTCAAATACGTTGGCCACCTGACGTGAAAGGCCAACTCATTGGAAAAGACCCTGATGCTGGGAAAGATTGAGGGCAGGAGAAGAGGGCACCAGAAGAGGAGATGGTTAGGTGGCATCATCAACTCAATGGACATGAGTTTGAGCAAACGCTGGGAAATAGTGAAGGACAGGGAAACCTCGTGTGCTACAGTTCATGGGGTCCAAAGAGTCAGACATGACTTCGTGACTGAACAGCAACAAATGTACCATTAACCGCATTGTGTATTTCATTCAGATTTCTTCCATTTTCCACCTGTATCCATTTTGGAGTCCCTGTTGCCTTTAGGCGTCTTGTCTCCCTTAGTGACCTCTGGTGTCTGCTTGTCTCTTTGTGACCTCAACACTTTTGGCGAATTGATCAGGCATTTTGTAGGCTGGCCTCCAGTTTGAGCTGTCTGATGTTTTCTTGTGATTTGGGGAGAATGCTCCAGGGATGCAGTGCTCCTTCTGTACAGTGGTATTTACGGGGTGTCCGCTCAGTGTCATGTCTGTTGTCCTCTTTGCTGGTTTGGTTCTTTGGAGGCTGTCATAAAGTGCAGCATACATCCAAAGGGAGGGGTGGGGGTTAAATGGCGCCTGTTGGGAAGGGGTTTTACATTACTATTTGAATTCTTCTGGGGGGAAGATTTGTCTCTCCCCCCCCCCCTTTGTTTCATTATTCGTATTAATATTGACACACGTGTTCATTGTGCACTTTGGTTATACCCAGCACTACGATATTTATTTTGTAGCACAGATTGTTTCAGCTTTGGTCATTGGGCATCTTTCAGGTGGGCTTTTGTGTGCCGCTGACATACCCCATCCTTTGTTTTGTGAATACTACCTTCCTTCCTGGCACCTCAAGGTAGATGTTCCAGGCTCACCTTGGACCTCTCTGCCCTGGCGTTACCCGCTTTTTTCCCAGAGGCTCTGGGCCCTTTTGGTGGAGAATGGTATTTAGAAACCCGACTGGAGTATAGATGTTCTTTCTCCTGGAGTGCCGCTCCTGCTTGGCTCTCTGCTGACAGATAGGAGATGTATGTGTGTGTTTATAGACCAGCCCACGTGTATATGCTTACCTCAGATGATTTCTGTGACTGTCTGTGTTGTCATCTGTGGATCTCTCCATGGCTAGCCTAACACCACAGGAGCATGCTAACCTCCTCCCTTTGCGTATTTGTAACCCTGTTCTCTGACAGGGAGACACCCAGATCATCTCCTGTCCATTTACCCCAACCTTACACATGTGAAAATGATCGCAGAGTGTTCACCGGCACCCCTGTGACAGACAGTTTATAGTACAGTTCAGTACATTTGTCAGTTTGCATCTGTACTAGCATTCCTGACTGCTGGCTAATTTTTTTTACGTTGTGCATATTAAAGTTGATTCTCCATATGAGGTGTACAATGATGTGTGCTTGTACAAATGCAGTCATGTTGTATTCATCAACCAGACTCTCATTTAGGTGTTTTGTGAGGTTTTTATTTCCCTAATTGAGAAACTGTTAGACCATACTTCCATTGTTCATTTACTGGAAAGGATTTAATGTTTAATGTTCTGTACTCAGTCATGTTCGACCCTTTGAAACCCCGTGGACTGAAGCCTGCCAGGCTCCTCTGTCCATGGGATTATACCGTCTAGAATACTGGAGTGGGTTGCTATTTACTATTCCAGGGGATCTTTCTGACCTGAGGATCTAACCTGCGTCTCCTGCATTGGCAGGCAGATTCTTTACCACTGAGCCACTGGGGAAGTTTGCATTTCTGTTACCCTGTGGCTCTTAATGCCATGTAGCCTCTCCTCAGATAAAGGCATAATAGGTGTTAACTAGTAGGGAAGAATACTAGAATTTTAGAAGGTGAAAGAACCTTGAAGATTCATGAATTTTGTTTTCCTCACCAGATAGGTTGGGCATCAAGCCAGAACTGGAACCTGGGCTTTTTGGTTTTCCTCCCCATCACTCATGGTACTTGAAATAGGAAAGATGAACAGGATGAAAGATGAGCAAAGGGCACAGATTGCTTGACCTTGGTTTATTATTGTTATTATTTATTGAAGTACAGTTGATTGGCTTCCCTGATAGCTCAGTTGGTAAAGAATCCACCTGCAATGCAGGAGATCCTGGTTCGATTCCTGGGTTGGGAAGATCCCCTGGAGAAGGGATAGGCTACCCACTCCAGTATTCTTGGGCTTCCCTTGTGGCTCAGCTGGTAAAGAACCTGCCTGCAATGCGGGAGACCTGGGTTCGATCCCTGGGTTGGGAAGATCCCCTGGAGAAGGGAAAGGCTACCCATTCCAGTATTCTGGCCTGGAGAATTCCCTCGACTGTATGGTCCATGGGGTGGCAAAGAGTCGGACATGACTGAGCGACTTTCACTTGATTTACAGTGTTGTGTTAGTTTCTGGTGTACAGCAAAATGACTCAGTTATATGCCTTGCTTTAGATTTGAAGTCTGTGCTTGCTTAAGGGTGGGATTCTTTTATCTTTTGTTTTAGGAGATTAATTGGTCTTCCCTGGTGGCTCAGATGGTAAAGAATCCTCCTGCAATGCAGGAGACCTGGATTTGATCCCTGGGTCAGGAAGATCCCCTTGAGAAGGGAATGGCTAGAGAATTCTATGGATAGAGGAGCCTGGCAGGCTACAGTCTGTGGGGTTGCAAAGAGTCAGACACGACTGAGCAGGTTCTTTTATCTTTTGTTTTAGGAGATTAATTCTAGCAGGCAACTATTTGTTTCATGTTAGATGTGCTTTGGGAGAGGATTAAGATATTTAATCAAATGAACTTATAAAACAGAAACAGATTCACAGACTTGGAGAACAAATTTATGGTTGCAGGGGAGAGGAGGAGGATGGGGTAAAAGATACTTCAGGAGTTTGGGATGGACCTGTACACACTGCTGTATTTAAAATGGGTAACCAACGAGGGCCTACTGTATAGCACATGGAATTCTGATTGATGTTATCTGGCAGCCTGGATGGGAGAGGAGTTTGGGGGAGAATGGATACATGTATATGTATGACTGAAACTTAGCTGTTCACCTGAAACTGTCACAACATTGTTAATTGACTGTACCCCAATACAAAATAAAAAGTAAAAAAGAAGAAAGATATTGTTAACCATTTGCAAATTAATCTTGTAGTGAATTATTAATAGTTCATTTACCTTGCTTTTTAATGCCAGTCTGAAATCAAGTGTTCTGAATGAACAGGAAATTGTGTTTGGGGAAGGGTCTGTGGAAGGAAATGACTGTGAAAAGTGCTATATGCCACTCTCTCCACATAGATGAAACCACTCTATAAGGCTCTGATGGATGTTGGTTTCTACTAATTAAAGTTTATCCTATTAACCTTTATAGACTGGGGCCCTCTGAACTAGGACCCCCAGAGTTTTTAATTTCTTGAGTAGTTTTTACTGTATGCCAGGCACCAAACTAGACCCTTGATACACAGATGAGCAAGTTGTATGCCTTGTCTGGTGAGAGATGGATATGAAAGGAGGAGTATTTGACCCCAGGGCAGTGGCATAGAGATGTCCTCTTTCTTTGAAAAAAAAAGTTTTTTTCTTTAAAAAAAGCATAGTTGCATCACCCTCAACAACCTTGTCAGTTTTTGCTTATTCCTTTGTGCTTGTGTGTACCGAATACTGTGTTCTGAAATGGTTTTGTTTAATATTTTGTTCCAGGCTTTTCTCAAGTTTCTTCACAACATTGTGTAGTTTCTGTGTTTGCCCAGCTCCTTAATATTATTTTTCCCATAGAAGGCTACCTTTATCCTTTTTATGCTCACAGTATTTTTTTGTCTGATAGGTTGGTTTCTTAGGCTGTATTTCCTGGAGTAAGGTTACTCCAGGGTCAAAGAGTGAGTGCTTTACAGCTCTGGAAATGTATTGCCTGTTGTTTTCCGTTGCCAGTAGCCTTCCTTGAAAACCTGCCATAGACCTGTCCCACCTGCTGTGACTCCATCATCGGCTGCCCACCCCTGGGTCACTAGGATGGGGCTGCAGATACCATGTCTGGGCCAGTACACTTGCTCTTCCCCTGCTTTTTGAACACCCGTCTGAGTGACCACACAGGGCTGGCTTCTTTCCCCTTACAGGGTTATTGTGAGGGTAATGAGGTAATATGCTGTGAGGCCTGTAGACACAGGGTGCTCAGGGAGGGTGTCTCTGGACTGCTCTCGTCCTAGAGCTGGGCAGAGCTAGGTTCTAAACTGCTCTGAGCCTCAGTTTCCCAGAAGAATAGGTTAATAAACTCTTGCAAACCATACATTATACACTGACTCAACTCACACCTTTAATTCTGCCCCATCTGGTGGCTCAGTGCTAAAGAATTTGCCTGCCAAAGGAGGAGACACAGGTTCAATCTCTGGGTCGGGAAGATTCCCTGGAGAAGGGAATGGCTACCCACTCCAGTATTCTTGCCTGGGAAATCCCATGGACAGAGGAACCTGGGAGGTTATCCTCCATGGGGTCAAAAAGAGTCAGACATGATTTAGCAACTATGTAACAACAATCTCCTTTAGAGGATATCTGATTCTGTGAGGCAAACAACCATGCCGCCTTTTTTGATCTCCTGTGAGGGGAGTGGAGCAAGGGAATGGTATCTTACAGTCTATTTTCATTTCAAAAACCTCTTAGGAGGTTGTGCAGACTTAATGTTAAAGATGTCTGGAAAACAGGAATCACTGGTGATTTTTAAAATGACTTAAGACATTGCTGTAAATATAAAATTCTACATAATAAAGTGATTTGATATAGAGAGCGTGGACTTGAAGATTGTCATTTCTAGATGCAGCTGGCCTAATTTTAGAATTTTTTAAATTATGGTTTTCTGTACTCTCACATCCATACATGACTACTGGAAAAACCATAGCTTTGACTAGGCAGACTTTTGTTGACAAAGAAATGTGGGAATTGGACCGTAAGGAAAGCTGAGCACCGAAGAATTGATGCTTTTGAACTGTGGTGTTGGAGGAGACTCTTGAGAGTGCCTTGGACTGCAAGGAGGTAAAACAAGTCAGTCCTAAAGGGAATCAGTCCTGAATATTCATTGGAAGGACTGATGCTGAAGCTGAAGCTCTAGTACTTTGGCCACCTGATGGGAAGAACTGACACATTGGAAAAGACCCTGATGGTGGGAAAGATTGAAGGCAGGAGGAGAAGGGGACGACAGAGGATGAGATGGTTGGATGGCATCACTGACTCAATGGACACGAGTTTAAGCAAGCTCTGGGAGTTGATGATGGACAGGGAAGCCTGGCGTGCTGCAGTCAATGGAGAAGCGAAGAGTCAGACACGACTGAACTAAACTGAACACATGTTCATTCTTATTATCCCATACGCTCAGTGCTTCAGGATCTGTATTAACTAGTAGACAGATAGGTGATGGATAATACTTGACTTTTATTTTTGTTTAGAAAATCCTTCTGATTATTTCACCTATTTGCTATGGTCTTTGAAGAAATTATTTTGGTTTCACTGAGAGTGGCTGACTTCTTCCTTTGTCTCCTTCCTTCTCACGTCATTTTCCTGCTCTGTCTTCCCCTTCTCCCCCCCGCCCCTTCCTTCAAAATACTGTCACAGGGATCACCTGGTGTTGTGTATTTTTAAATAGGGTGATCTTTGAATTTGATAAAAATTGAAAAAATTAATCTGCAGTGTGGTTGGGATCATAAGTTAGTGACCGGAGATATTTCTCACTGAGATTCTCATTTGGGCCATGTGCCTCACGCTTTATTACGGCAGTTTTGACTATTTGGCTCTCTTGCATATCTTCCATATCTGGCAGTTGCAGATTCTGTACAAATATGTCTGCATGTTGAGCACATGGTGCAGTGGTACTGGCCTCTGATGAAGTGCTCTTCTTACTTGCACAGGTTGCACAGAGCATCGAGGACCATCATCAAGAAGTGATCGGTTTCTGCAGAGAAAACGGCTTCCATGGCTTGGTTGCATACGACTCTGATTATGCACTGTGCAACATCCCCTACTACTTCAGTGCCCACGCCCTAAAACTGAGCCGGAATGGGAAGAGTCTCACCACGAGCCAATACCTGATGCATGAGGTTGCCAAGCAGCTGGACCTGAACCCAAACCGCTTCCCTATCTTTGCCGCTCTCTTAGGTAAGTGGCAGTGTTAAAGCTCTCTCATTTTGTGAAAAAGTTCTGTGTATCAGGAACATAATATTTTGGATTGTGTCTTAAATGTTAAAACACCAGGGAATGGGTTCCTCTTCAGTAACATTCTTTGCTAATTATTTTTTGCTGATAATGTGCTTCTTTTGTTCTTAAGTGTTTGTTTATGTATTGTTTTGTCTAGGCCAATACACTAATTTTGGGGAAAAAATGTTCTTAAATTTGGGGGGAAATAACATTTAAAAATCACAAATGCTAATACATTCTCACCGTGAAAAACATTTAAACCTTTGACACAAATTACAGAAGAGAATTTGCTGTGAAGTTAGCACTGTTCTGTGTTCCCCACTTTTTCAGGATTCTCACTACTTTAAAAGGAAAACAACAGAAATAAACTATCCTACCTTTGTTTCCAAAGCCTGCATCTTAAGTAAATGTACAGATATCTTTAAAAACTCCCTTGGAGGAATTCTTTATGCTGAATATCTTAAAAGGATGAATTCTTGTTTTCAGTTCAGTTCAGTCGCTCAGTTTTCAGTTCAGTTCAGTCGCTCAGTCGTGTCTGACTCTTTGCAACCCCATGAACCGCAGCACACCAGGCCTCCCTGTCCATCACCAACTCCCGGATCCACCCAAACCCATGTCCATTGAGTCTATGATGCCATCCAACCATCTCATCCTCTGTCGTCCCCTTCTCCTCCTGCTCTCAGTCTTTCCCAGCATCAGGGTCTTTTCCAATGAGTCAGCTTTTCGCATGAGGTAACCAAAGTATTAGAGTTTCAGCTTCAACATCAGTCCTTCCAATGAACACCCAGGACTGATCTCCTTTAGGATGGACTGGTTGGATCTCCTTGCAATTCAAGGGACTCTCAAGAGTCTTCTCCAACACCACTATTCAAAAGCATCAATTCTTTGGTGCTCAACTTTGTTTATAGTCCAACTCTCACATAAATTTTTCTCTTTAAAGTAACTTGATAATAGGTAATCCATTTATTTATCACTTTATGTCTGTAGTTTATAGTTATTTCTATCTTTTCTGTCAGTTTCCCTTTCTTGTGCTTGGAATGTGCATGTCTCTTAGCTACTTGAGTATCTGGCTCTAGTTTCCTGAGAGTCTGTAGCAATTGTGTCCACAGTATAAGTAAATGTGTTCTGAGCAAATGTGTTACTGTGTAGGCTCCTCTTAGGAAAATCCCATGGACAGGGGAGCCTGGTCAGTTACAGTCCATGGGGTCGCAAAGAGTCGGACACAACTGAGAAACTTCTCTCTCTCTCTCTCTCTCTCTCATGTGAGTGAAACCCAAGAACTTCAGTGATGAGATTGAGAGCTGTTTGGGATACTCAGACCCTCTTTGAGAGATGTGTGCTTTTAAGAAAAAGTGAGATCTTACTATACTCTTTCAGTTTTTATTCTGCAGTGCTTAGCAACAGGTTCTGGTTGTGCTTACGAGGGGGTCTTTTAGACTCCCTATTGTGGGCTCTTTTAGAAATTTCTAATTAGTAGATTTTTCTAATTAGCAGATTTTTCAATAAACATTCCAAAAGAGTTTTATACAACTAGAAATTATAGTGAGGGAGCCATAATTTTCCATATGTTATGGTGATAACATTTCAAATTGTGTAACTACAAATTAATTAAAAAAAAATTCTGATTTTGCAAGTTGTCTTTATTTGGATCCAATCTCAAATACATGTTTTTAAGTTAGTACTTGGCTATTTTCTGTCCATTTTCTTACTGAACTCCTGTGAGTTGGGATTCAGAGGATTAAAACCTAATTTCTAAATGCATATAGTACTTTTATATTTTCAGATATTAAAATATAAAAGGATATTTCCTCAAATGTTAAAAAGTGATGAAGTGGATGGACACATGAAAAGTTTCATATTTACTTAAATGTTACACCCATTGACTTGGGCATGTTAATTGACTTTAAATGAATGGGAATATTGTATACTTGTAGAATATGGGTACCTTAGCTACCCTGGGAAGGATATTTGTTTATCATATTTAAGAAACATTGAATAAATTTCTTGGGAGATAATACCAAGTAATAGTTTATGAAATATTAAAAGAAATGAAAAATAATAGCATTGTGAATAATTTAGTAATGAATTAATTTAAGACTTGAAATTTCTCCAAAAAAATTAGGCAAATTATAAACTCTTAATTGGGTGAACATTTTTAGAGCATTTTAGTTTAGATTTTTGTGAAAATTTGAGTGTCCTCAAATGAGAAATATTATTTTCCTTTTTTTAAAATAGAAAGTATAATTTCTCCTTTTTGTAATAGAAAGCATAGCAATATAAGATGTTTTGTTTTAGAAAAGTTGAGTGAAAATGAGTGAATACTCATTTAAGTATTTGGCCCAAGTTTTAACAGACTATATTTGATGTTGGAATTGGCTTAATATTTTTTCAGATAGTAGCTTCAAAAACAAATCTCAGATACTTTATACTTCACAGTAAAGTTCTGCAGTATCTATGAGCAGAGGAAAGTAATACAGAACTCAATAACTGGACAGTTTGGACCTAGCTCTGCACTTGTGAATATCATGACAGTTTGGTACACGTGTATCGTGTGTCTGTGTTTAGAGTATTATGATTAGCAATGCTGAGATGCACTCACCTTGTTTTACCTTCTGTTACAGCTCAGTAATACATCTGCTTAGTGTGGAGGTGACTAAATCATAATATACAAATCACAGAATTATTTAAGAAATTATTGCTTTTAAAATGTATCAAAACAATTAACAAATATGTTAGTGTATCAGGCATCCAAGCATTATAATGAAGGGAGAATGTTCACCCCAAAAATGTAGTTTCTCATCTGAATACAGTTCGTTCTTGTGACATAACCCGGGTGATAGTGCAAAGAGCTGATTGACACTTCTTGGTGGTAGTGTAGTCTGTGCTTTGTACATCTATTTTGTGGGTGGTGCTAGAAATTTAAGGAGGAGGATGTTGATCCATGTCACAAACTGCAAGCATTGTCACTTAACCTTAGGTTTTATAACTGTAGATTCTGCATCTGGTGTCGAACCTACAGAATGCAGTTTGAGCCATAGTCTCTCATAAACACATGAAAACTTGTATCAGATTGGTATTTGGCATCTGTCATTATCAGACTGGCCTTAATACTGTGCTGGGGAGTTACTTAGGTTTTTATACAGTTTATTCAGTTTGAATGCTGTTAAGCCTATAATGGAATGTACTTGAAGCAACTTCAAGAAGTTGGCCGGCTGTATGTTTTGTGTTAAAAGATGAAGAAATATTCTCAATGTCTGTGTGGAAGTTTTTTTTTTTTTTTTTTTTTTTTTACAAGGATGACACATATTTATTACTGGTCTCAGACTGATTGTGAGGAAATAAGAAACATCAAGAGCCAAGCATTACAGTAGTGATGTTCTCACTGTGATACGGCTGCTTAAATAAGTGATCTTAATATGTGTGCCATGTTTTATGTGAGGCTTCTTATAGACCCAGCTTGGTTCTTCTCCAATGTCTTCTCTTGGAGTTGTACCTAATTTTATTGCCAGTTTTCATTCGAATCCATTGAGGAATGGGACGATTCTGTTTTTGCTTCTTGGCCAGGAATCGCTTGATCCTGAAAGTCTTGTGAGAAGACATGGTGCGGACAGATCTCAACCGCACATAGGATGGCGGAGAAGAGAAAAAAGATGTGTGGAAGTTTTATGTGGTGTATTAAACGAGGTAGTCCTAAGGAGTCATATTGCAAAGTCTTAAAACTAACAAAGATAATCTACAGATTATAACATGCAGTGATATTAAGTTTCCCCCATGTCAGTAATGGCTTTTGTGGTATCCCTGTTTGTATTCCAGGAAATCACATTCTACCTGATGAAGATCTGGCTTCCTTTCATTGGAGTTTACTTGGTCCAGAACATCCACTAGCTTCACTTAAGGTACAAATTCATTTTATTTCCAACATTTGTTGCTTTTCCTTTTCCTTTCATAATCTAAGTAATGTTTCTTTATTGTAGAAGGAAATATACCTCAAAATTAGCAATATCATGCTTCCCCCTAACTTCAGAATCTGTGCTGCCTTAAAAAAAAAAACCTACCTTATATTGTTCCCAGCACCCATATTTTAGGTAAATATATGTAAATGTTGTTTAAAATTCCCTCAGGTGAATTCTTCATGTCATGGACCTAGATAGGTGTAAATTTTTTAGCTAAAGTTTTTATGTATTAATTTTATTTTCTTACAAATATTATTTTTTCAATAGATAATATCATCTTCTGTTATGGATCAATATCTTAGCAGAGTTTGAATTTCATAATTTTCTTACTGATTTTCTAATATTGTAAAAATCTATAGTTTTAATGCTTTTTGAGTGATCAAGGAGACCCAAGTTCATTAGAAAAATGGTCTATTTGTACTCTTTCATTATATTTATTTTCTTATTTTTCTCTCCTTCCTGTTTGAAAGTAATGAACATCCAAGGAGATGTACTTAACTTTGATTTTCTAAAGTGGGAAGGTTTACAGTTTGATGTGAGTGTAGTAGTGGAATGGTATGAGTCACTAGGGAACTTGTAGTTGTGAGTGGCTTCCTGTAATTTTCTGAATTCCCTTTGCTGGGTAAATTGGTGTGGTGTTCTCTGCTGTCAGTGTTGTGGTCATAGCTGTCACTTACTAGATAGGGAGTTGGGAATTCTGAACCTAGACTGGCCTGCAGCCCGGGCCTCAGTTCCTTGTGGTAACGGGGAGGTTGCATGGAGTGGTTTCTGAATGCACGTTTTCCTATTGTCAGAATTGTCCTCCAAATAGGATTTTTTAGTGTTTAGCTTACAGCAAGCTTTTGTGATACTTGGAAGTTCAGGTGGCATTCCACTCCTGCCTCTTTCATCTTGTTCCTTGGTACCTAGAACCCTTTTTTTTCCATTTCTTATTGATGGGCCCTGATGTTTTCCTTTTTATCCTAACAGTTCTTGGTATGGGTTTTTCAGCTTCTGTTGGAAGATCAGTTTTTCTTCTTTTGTTTGAGATTACTTGTTTTCTTTTGCCTTTTTTTTTCCCCCTGAAGGAAAACAGCTATTTGCTATTGGCCAGAGAGTTCTTCATGTGTGTTTTCATTTACAAAGTACTACAATTTGTAAACTTGATTCCAAGCTCCTGGTGATACCATTAATGACTTGCAGATTGGGAAAAGTACAGTCTGAAATCAGGTAGACTCAGAAGTATTATACTCATTAGCTTATTAAACAGTATGCTTTTATAAGTTGAGACAAAATGAAAGCTCGTTTTTTACAGAGTTTGTATTGTTTTGAGTAGCAGCGGTGAGTGAGAGGCTCCCAGGATCCCCAAACTGTATCAGTTCAGTTCAGTTCAGTCGCTCAGTCGTGTCTGACTCTCTGTGACCCCATGAGTCGCAGCACGCCAGGCCTCCCTGTCTATCACAAACTCCTGGAGTTTATTCAAACTCATGCCCATCGAGTTGGTGATGCCATTCAGCCATCTCATCCTCTGTCGTCCCCTTCTCCTGCCCCCAACCCCTCCCAGCATCAGGGTCTTTTCCAACGAGTCAGCTCTTCACATGAGGTGGCCAAAGTATTGGAGTTTCAGTTTCAATATCAGTCCTTCCAATGAACACCCAGGACTGATATCTTTTAGGATGGACTGGTTGGATCTCCTTGCAGTCCAAGGGACTCTCAAGAGTCTTCTCCAACACCAGAGTTCAAAAGCATCAATTTTTCGGTGCTCAGCTTTCTTCACAGTCCAACTCTCACATCCATACATGACCACTGGAAAAACCATAGCCTTGACTAGATGGACCTTTGTTGGCAAGGTAATGTCTCTGCTTTTTAATATGCTATCTAGCTTGGCCAAACTGTATACATATGTTTAAATTGAGCTCGCCTTATTTCGTGTGTCAGAGGTTAGAAGTGAGGAACTGTTTGAAGAATTATTGGAAAACCAACTCAATCCACTGATAGGTCACAAGCATCATTATCATGTATTTTTCCTAATAGTTTGTTAATAAAAATAAAAATATATAAAAAGTTGAGATAGGAAATATCTATTCATATATCCATCACCTTGGTTCACCTGTTGTTAACAGTTTGCTATAAAGGATATTTGTATCTGTGTGTTTTTTAACTATTGGGAAGTAAGTTGCAGACATCATAACACTTTACCTGTGAAAACTGGTTTATATCTGCTGCTGCTACTGCTCCGTTGTGTCTAACTATTTGTGACCCTGTGGACTGTAGCCTGCCAGTCGCCTCTGTCTGTGAAGTTTTACAGACAAGAATACTGGACAGAGTTGCCATTTCTTACTCCAGGGGATCTTCCCGACCCAAGGATTGAACTAGCATTTGAATTGTCAGGCAGGTTCTTTAGCCCTGAGCCACCTGTGAATACCTTGGTTTATATTAACAGCACCACCTAAAGATAAGGATAATTTCTTAATTATATTACTGTTATCACATCAACTAAATTAATGTCATTTAATATAAGTCCACATTGACATTTTTCTGTTTTCTCTCAAAGTTGTTTGTAGGATTGTGTGTGTGTGTGTGTTTTAAAATTACTTGTATATTTTTGGTTGCGTTGGGTCTTCGTTGCTGTGCACAGGCTCTTTCTAGTTGTGGTGCATGGGCTTCTCACTACAGTAGCTTCTCTTGTTGTGGGACACAGGGTCTAGGCACATAGGCTTCAGTAGTTGAGGCTCGTGGCCTTTGTTGCCTTTGGGTACGTGGAATCTTCCTGGACCAGGGATCAAACCCTTGTCCCCTGCATTGGCAACAGATTCCTATCCACTTGTGGATTTTTTAAAAAATCAAATTTTTTGCATTATCAACATGCATATTTTAAATATTAGCTAGGTATTTTTATGGCATAATAGTGAAGCAGTCCAGCATAATTTTTCAATGACTTGATAAGTTGTAGGATTTTTTAAAGTCACATTATGAAAAGTAAAACATCTGGCTTTGAGTTAAAAAATTGCAAAACTTTTATGTTTTGATCTTTATACATAGTTTCTGTGTGTAGTATCATTTTAACAAAGACTCAGATTTTTTTGTCTTTTTAAGTGGAGTATTGCTTTATAATGTTGTGTCAGCTTCTGCCATACAAAAACATGAATCAGGCATAAGCATACATATGTCCTCTCCCTCTCAAATCTCCCACTCACCCCCCCACCCCACCCCACCACACCCCACCCCACTGCCCACCCCATCCCATGCCATCCCATGCCATCTCATCCCTCTAGGTTGTCACAGAGCACAATGCTGAGCCCTCTGTATAACGCAGCAACTTCCCACTATCTGTTTTACATATGGTAATGTATTTGTTTCAGGGCTACTCTCAATTCCTCTTGCTCTTTCCTCCCCCCACTGTGTCCACCTGTGTGTTCTCTATATCTTTGTGTCTATTTTTGCCTTGCAGATAGGTTCATCAGTACCGTTTTTCTAGATTTCATATATATGCATTAATATATGATATTTGTTTTTCTCTTTCTGACCTCACTCTGTGTAACTAGAATGTGGGATATTCAATATGGTCTTTTTTTCTCATGAACCTTACTACTGTTTACAATTGTCTGTACCCATCTGCTTTTTCAGTTGCTTCTTTTTCCCAGTAATAAAACTAACTACATCTTTTGAAAATTTGGTTGGTTGTTGATTATAAAACCTTATTATGATTTTTATTCCTTTTCAGCAGAGTACGTTGTATACAGTTTGTAAGGATACTTGATTTTGCTTCCCCAATTTCAAGCATTCCTTTTCTCCTACTTTATTTTGCCAAAGTATTTCACTGAGTTCGTATCTACTAGTTTATTGTTCACAGATGGTTGGTGTTATATGAACTTATTATATAATAAATTCAAATCCCCCCTTAACATGTAATATCATAATCGTATCCCTGTCAACCTTTCGATATCACCATTCACAGTGCTGGTTGGGCCAATAGGAGAGAGTGGCTGGGGCTCTGGATTCAGAATCACAAGCAGAATCGGGAGTGGCTGGTGATAAACAGCTGAGACAGTTGGATCATGAAGTGGTCCCCACAGAGAAGGCTAGGAAGGGAGCAGAATTCTGTTTTGTGCTGCCTTATTAATCAGGATAGTGCTCACTAGAGTAGGAGTGCAATGCTAAACATACGTAAAAACCTAAAAATCAAGTTAGGGCAGTAGAAAAAAGGAAGTTAAGGCAGCCAGTCAGGTTTTTAAGTTTTTCAATACATGTTTCCATGTTAAGAACTTCTAGTCAGAGGGCATCAAGTTTCTTAGTTTTGGAAGTAAAGTATATTTCGTTTGTTTTCAGGACAGCAGGAGCCCATTTTAAGTCACATCACATTCTAGAAGCAGGGGTGGGAGTCCTTTGGAATGTTAGATGGTCATTTCTGGTTGGGAGCACCTCCTGGCCATAAGCATGTGCCAAATAAGTGCCTTTTTTATATGTGCTTTTTGAATTTTTAAAAATGGTTTTATGATTTTCAGTCCTTGAAAGTTATGGAACTTTTTATTTGGGTTTGGCATTGAATTTTTAAACTGGAAGTGTTTTCTTAAGTAGAATCATAAGTTGCAGGTCTTTGTATTCATTTTAATGCTTTTTGTGTTCCTAAACTTCATATTCAGTTTCATGTAATTTGAGTTTTATCTCTGTCAGTCATTCATGAGCCCCAAGTATTTCCCGCCCCAGAGTCCCTTTGTCATTTCCGCTTTGCAAGTTTTATGCTCACCTTTCCTCTCCTTAGACTTCCTACAAGTGTTGTTCTCCTGTATAGCTCCTCAGGTTCTATTTTGATCTCTCTATATCACTTCCCCAGTTGTGGCAAGCGGGCAGAGGAGGCCTTCCCCTGGACACAACTGCCCACGCCACCATCACCACCCCACTGCCCCAGCCCAGCTCTGCCCATCAGCCACAGGCCAGGCAGGTGCTAGTTCCTCTTGAACTCCTCCCTGTGTGTGTCCAGTTAAAATGTCTCCTCAAAAACGTCCTTGCTTACTTCTGGCTCTTCTCAAAATCTAAATCCTAGCTCTTGTACATGTTTCTTCCTGATTTAAATAGTCTTTAGTGTTTATACCTCTACCTTTGGATTCACTTTTTAGTCACCTTTCTTTACCAGCAATATCTTTTCCCTGAGGCAGCTGTATACCGGGACACTCTAGCAGGTGACCTCAGGAATACTTTGTTTTAAAGTTACCTAGAATTTTACTAAAAGTTATCTCTGTATGTTTCACATCTTACTGTCTGCCATCAAAAGTCACTGAGTAATCCTTTTTACAAGTGTCTTTAGGGACAGGATGTAGCGGTTGACCCTGGGGAGGAGGGAGTCTGGTTCTGGGAAAGTAGCCTGTCAGGGTCCCCAGGAATGTGGAGGTGGACAGAAGAGCCGTCTGCGTCTCATCGTGCAGGCCACACAACCCCAGCATTCTCAAAGTCATGGCAGATGGCACGGCTTGCAGTGGGCCCTCAGAATGAAGGACTTGATCTCTCTCTTGGCTTCCCAGAAGGGGCTCCATGGGTAGCACCTGCACCTGCTGACCAGTGTCCAGCCAACCAGTGATTTTCATCTCCACTCCGCATGGCCCCTCTCTGGGTTTCACACCATGGAGCCAGCTTCAGAGAGAAGAGCAGCATGATTTCAGGCCTTTTGAAGTTTTACGGTATATCTAACATACTGTGCAACTTTACTAGAGTGAGATTGGTTATCAGACTTTCTGGAATCTTTTTTGAAAGGAAGTTGAATATAACTTGTGCATGAATAGAAAGATGGGCTTCATTTATTTTAAAGAGTTCTACCTTTTAAGGATCGCAAGAGGTGGCAGCGTGGGCACTATAGAACATCCTAAAGAAGGAATTCCTGCTTGTATGTTAGTGTTAATTGAAGTTAACTCATACCTTTTTCCCCCTCAAAAAGTCGTTGTATCATAAGAGCTAAAAAGTACTTCCTAAAACCCGAGGACTTTGGGGGCTCTAGAGAAAATATTGTTAGGGACCTAGAAGCTTGAAAAACTCAACCATTATGCAGTGTGGAAATGGGAGCTATTTATAATTTCACTCTTGGAAGAGAACCACTTTTAACAGATTGATATTTGTACTCCAAAATTGTTTTAAAATGTACACCCTACTAATATTACTATTACAATGTCATGCATTCAGTGAGCTGCACATTATTAACAGTCTATGGTATTTCAGTGCACAGATTCATGGTGCTGGGATGTAAGCTTTTAGGTCATGGAAACTTAGGTAAGAAGTTTTATTCTTTGCTCATTTAAAATTTATATAAGGAATCCTTAGATGGAAAATATGAGACTGAACTCAAAAGATCTTTGCTTATTTGTATCTTATCTGAACTTCTTTCCCTGTTCCCAGTTGCTTTTAGAGTAAAGATGGAAAGCTTGGTGTTCGAGGGAATCTTCTGGGAGCACTGGGACTCAATAGCTTTTCTGTCTTTGGACAGAAGTCACTTTGCCGGGAAAGAGGGACAGAGTCATAAGAGGAGTCTGTGTTTCCTAGTTGTTGCAGGGTTACTTTTAGCTTAGCTCCTTTCTGTAGGGACTGTGCCTGCCCGCAGAACTCTTCCTGAGTGAGCCAAAATGCATAACCTGGTCAGGAGGAGAGATTCATGGTTCAAAAGCCGTCTGAAAGATACAGTATTTGTAGTGGCTGACTTCTCATGCCCTGGTGGTGAGTGGTAGGGTAAGTTAAACAAAAGGAAGCTTACTGGAGTACTTTCGGTTTTGCTGTTTCTTCTCATGACCTGGAATCTTCTAGTCTTGTTTATTTAATTAAGTGATATATCCTCAGTTTTTAAAATGTGTGCAGACACTTTCAAGTGTGTTTTCTCCCCTCTGGGTCCAGAGCCTCAGCATTGTTCCTAAATAGGTCGTCTCCATCTCTCTAACAGAATAAGTCACTTCTTCTGAAAATGTGACTCGCTTGGCAGCTTCCTCACCCTGTGTCTTGGGTGCATGCACCTATACCCCTCACCTTGCCAGTGGTCTCTTCCCTGGGCACTTCTAGGCAACTCAACCAGAGATGTCACTTTTCTTGATACTAGCCCAATCTGGGGCCAGGAAGATGTGACAAAACTGGGATTTGCTGGCAGTTTACTTCCAAACTGCCATTCCTGATTAGAATGTTTTTAAAATTTTCTTTTTATAACAGTTTTATTGAGATACAATCACATGTCATAAAATTTACCCCTTTAAAATACAATTCAGGGCTTCCGAGGTGGCTCAGTGGTAAAGAATCCACCTGCCAGTGCAGGAGATGCAAGAGACGTGGGTTCAATCCCTGGGGTGGGAAGATCCCCTGGAGAAGCAAGTAGCAATTCACTCCAGTATTCTTGCCTGAAAAACTCCATCAATAGAGGACCCTAGTGGGCTACAGTCCATGAAGTTGCAAAAAGTCGGGCACAACTGAGTGAGCATGTACGCAAAATGTATAATTCAACGGTTTTTAGCTTTCACAAAGTTTATGCATCTATCATCACTGTCTGATTTTAAAGTACTTTCATTCCCCCGAAAAGAAACCCAGTACCTCACCTGCTAGCAGTCACTTCCTACTTCTCTCCGTCCTCCACCCCTTGACAACCACTAGTCTACTTTTTTCTCTATGAATTTGCCTCTTCTGGACATTTCATATAAGTGGAATTATATGACCTTTTGTGTCTGGCTTCTTTCATTGAGCATTTTTTCCCCCCAAGGTTCAGTCACATTGCTGCATGTATCAGTACTTCATTTTTTTTAATGGCCAAATAACAATCTGTTGTGTGGGTATACCTACCACATTCAATCTGTTCATCAGTCAATGGACATTCAAGTTGTTAGCCACAGTTTGGCTATTGTAATGCTGCTGTGAATATTCAGGTACAAGTGTTTGTATAGACATGTTTTCATTTCTCTCAGGTGTATACCTTGGACCGGAATTGCTGGTCATCTAGTAATTCTATGCTTAACTTTTTGAGGTACCGTTTTCCGTAGCAGCTACACTGTTCACACTTACCAGCGATGTGTGAGGGTTCTGACTTTTCCATGTCCTCACCAACACTTGTCTCTTTTATTTCTAATTGTCACAGTGGATATGTCATAGTGGATGTGATATGGTTTTGATTTGCATTTCTCTGATTACTAATGATGTTGAACACCCTTCCTTTGCTCACTGTCCATTTGTATACCTTCTTTGGATAAAGATCTATTCATATCTTTTGTCCATTGAAAAAAATTTTTTATTGGGTATATGAGTTTGTTTTTTTAAAAATATATTCTGGAATGTAAGTCCTTATCAGATACATAATTTGCAAACACTTCCTCGCTTTTTGTGGGTTGTCTTTTCACTTTCATGATGGTGTCCTTTGATAACTCTTTAGAGACTCAGGCACGGTCATGTACTAGAGTTTACCCACAGATAACTTGGCTGCATATTCTTTCTTTGTCTCCAGTGGTGTCTACTATACTGCAGCCTTCTACGCCGAGTCATACACTGGGTCTTCTCCCAGAAGAGCTCTGATTCCTATCTTACACTTAATATCCTTTTGTCTCTGTTGCTTCTATCTTTAGTAGTCTCATAAGCTGACACTTCGTTCTTTCACCCACCCTGGGGCTGTCTGCCCATTTACTCACTGTTTCTTTCTTCCCTAGCTGGCCTGGACCTCTTGATGGGTCATCTTGAACCAGGTGTACCAGCATCACCCTTCTGTTGCTCCTTCTTCCATCTCACCCATCCAGCAGACTTCTCCACCCTAGATAGGTACTATCTAGAGAAGATCTTGAGAACCACACAGCTGATGGATGCCACTGCACATTTATGATCTAAGTTAAAGAAGGATCTAAATAAATGAGGAAATGTATGTGTTTATGGTTCAAAAGACTGTTATATAGATTTACTACATCCTCATCAAAATCCACCCTGTAGAAGGGAACAGGTACCCACTCCAGTATTCTGGCTTGGAGAATTCCGTGGGCTCTATTGTCGATGGGGTTGCAAAGAGTCAGACACGACTGAATGACTTTCACTTCACTTTCACATCAAAATCCAAGCAAGCTTTGTTTTAAAGTGGAAATTGAAAAGCTGGTTTTAAAATTCATGTGGAACTGCAAAGCACCTAGAATAGCAACAAAGATGTTGAAAAGAAAGAACAAATTTGAAGGACTTAGTGTTACCTAATTTCAGTATGACTTTAAAGCTGTAATAACCAACTCAGTGTAGTACTGACATCAGGGTGTTGAATAGATCAATGGAACAGAGCAGGTTCAGAAATAAACCTGGTAACTAAATGGGGAAGGGTTAGTCTTTATAATAGCTGGATAGTCATATGCAAAAGTTAAAAATATAAAAATTATTCTAGGAGAAAGTAGAAGATCTTTATGACCTGGAGTTAGAGATTTCTTAGTTAAAAGAATGCAAAGCAAGCAACAACAGTGAGAGAAGCTATTTGCACAATATAATTCTTACCAGAGGACTTGTATTCAGAATATATAAAGAACAACACAATAATAAGATATACAACCCAACAACAAAGAAAAAGATGGGCAAAATTTTGAACAAATATTTTACAGAATATTCAGTAAGCACACAAGGAGATGCTCCATGCCATTAGGTGATGCAGATTAAAACCACCATGAGCTGCGCTACTGACCACTAGAATGGGCAAAATTAAGGAGACAGATGATGAGAAGTGTCAGCGCATGTCAGCACCTGCAGCTCTGAGATGTGGCTGTTGGGAAGCAGAATCCAGAATGGTCACTTTGAAAACAATCTGACAAAGTTTCTCACAAAGTTAAACATACACCTGTCATATAACCCAGCAATCCCACTACTAGACATTTGCTCATGAAGAATGAAATCCTCTGTTCATACAAATGATTCAGTCTGAGTCTCCGGGCAACTTTGTCTATTAGTCTCAAAGACACTAGGCAGTAGTCAGCTAGTGAATGGATGAATAAATTGTGGCACAGTCTTACAGTGAAATGCTGATAGCAGAGAAAGGACCAACTGGTTTCTTACAGTATGTATGAATCTTAAAGCATTATCTTCAGTGAAGAGTCAAAAACAAAGGAAATAATTGGTTTTATGTAAAATCCTAGAAAAGGCAAAAGTATAGTGCTAGAAAGCAGGTTAGTGGTTGCCTAGGGCTATGATGGGAAGGGGAACAGGAAACTGTTTGAGGTGATGGAAAAATTGTATATCATAATTGTGGTAGCTTCTCTAATTGGAGAAGGAAATGGCAACCCATTGCAGTACTCTTGCCGGGATAATCCCACGAACACAGGGGGCCTGGCAGGCTACAGTCCATGGGGTCACAAAGAGCCGAACATGATTGAGTGACTGAGCATGTGTTACACTAACGTATGCATTTGTCGGAGCTCAGTGAATTATCTGCCTAAAATTGGTGAATTTTACTGTAAGTAAAATATCTCAGTAAAACTGATATTTAAAATTATGGTCTCCAACTTCAATCAAGCTATCAATATCAACAGTTAATCTTTTTATTCTCTTTAATATTTATCTTAAACATTGATCATGTTTATAGAGAGGTCCTTCGTCTAAGGATGATGAGAGTCCTTAGCATCTTGTTGCCCTTTTTGCCTTCTTCTTCATCCAGGCTCACTTTACTTCCCTTTTCCAGCCTGAGACTGGACTATCCTGACATTGTTGAGCCCGTGTCACTGAATGCATCCGGGGAGCCCTTCCTTGCCTCATTCGGTCACCTCCTTGCTCCTGTGTAGACACTGCCTCTTTGGGTCCTTGATCCTCAGTTTGTAAATGTGGTCTAGTCTCCCATGTTCTCCTAACTCTCTTTTCTCATCCTCGAATCTTCCAAGGGCAATCTTCCACAGTGTCCCCAACAGCTTAACCCATCCTCACTGCCCGCTGTGCCCCTCCCCATCTATTTCTAGCAGACACAGGAGGGTCTTTGTCCAAGGCTGTGGATTTGACAAATGATTTGTCAAATGATTTTCAACCTGTTTGGAGCATTTGACAGTGTCAGTTCTCCTGTTCTCTTCACCCCTCTGGGAAATTCCTGCCTTGATTCCAAGACCCCAACTTCATTCTGTATTCCTTATTTCTGCATCCTTTCCTTGACTCTCCTGTGAGCTGGCTTCCCTTGATTGCATATGCATTCCCTAGGGTCCATCTGTACCTTGCTGTGATCCTCACACTTTCTTTCTGGCATGTCTCATTTGCCTTTAAGGCTATAAGTACTATCTCTGTGTTGATGATTCTCCAGTGTACTTCTTCACTGAGACCCCTTCCTTGAACTGCAGTGTGTGTCCTACTAAGTCATTTCCACTTGGGCATTCCACCTGTGCACCAAATTTGATGTTTCTAAAAATGTCATCACCCTGCCTAAATGGTTTTGTCTTCCTGTGTTATGTTTCTCAGCTAGTGATACCACTGTCCCTGTCGTCATCTGGTTAGAAATTGGGAGTTATGTTTGATTCTTCCTCTCGCTGGGTCTAACTCATCTGACCTTTCACAACTTGCTCATCCTAGCCTTCTCTGCCACCTGTGCTGTTGTTGCTTGAGTTTGAGCAGGAGCTGCTAATGTTCCCTCCTTTGTTCCTTTGCCTTCCTGCCCATCCTCCACATGTCTGACACCAGGCCTGATCTCATACCTCCCCTGTTGACAGTCTTTCTGTAACTCCTTTCATCAGCAACAGGAGTTTGGATTTCATAGATCTCTTTGGGGGGGGGGGAGGGGAGTTGGGAGGGCTACTGTTGTGTTGCCAACTTCTAATTTTTCTAAATAAGAATGTTAGAAGAATAAGGAGCTTACTCTCGACCATCATTTTACAGAAAAGGACATTTAATGCTAAAAGAGGCATAACTTAGGAGACGACTAGGCCAGAGTGTGGTGGTCAAGTGTGCGGTCTGCGGGTCGGGTAGAGGCCCAGCTACTCACCTTGTTGACTCCTATGGGTGCCTTACTCAGCTTCTGTCAAATGGGAAGTACATTTAAGAGTGCACCTCACAGCGTTGTTTTGTGGATTAAATGAAGTGATGCGTGCCAAGAGCAGTGTGTGGCATACAGTCTAGAGGAACTCAGTCATAGGACTTTGCAGCCCCAGCTGGATGCAGACACTTCTGCAGGAGGGAACCCGAGCCTGCCTGCCTTTCCATCAGAGCCTCCGGGGACCCTTGCTCACAACATGTGATGGAACTTTTCATTGTTTACAGTTAACACTTTAAATTCAAATCTGTTGAAGTCTTCGGTATGTCTGTATAACAGTTTCCATGTGCAGGGCTCTCGTTTAGCTTTGTGTGTGATTAATTCCATTTTAACATTCTTTTCAAGCTTGATGGCGCTAATGGTAAAGAACCTGCCTGCCAATGCAGTACACGAATGAGATGTGGGTTCGATCCTTTGGTCAGGAAGATCCTGTAGAGGAGGGCATGTCATCCACTCCAGTGTTCTTGCCTGGAGAAGCCCATGAACAGAGAAGCCTGGTGGGCTATGGTCCGTAGGATCACAAAGAGTTGGACATGACTGAAGCGACCTAGCATGCATGCATGTACAAGATATTGATTCATGTCATAACTTTTCAAGAATCTCAAGGCATAGCCACTGGTAGTTACCTGTGATTATAGTGTTTAAATGTTTTCCTTACTCTTGACTCTTCTAGAAACTACTAGGCTTCAGGGTGTGTTCAGTAATGCAATGGTTAGAGGGCTTATTACAACAAACTGCCTTAGCCCCCTCACATAACTCTTTTCATTGGTCTGGGGGCGCCAAGGCTTCGCTCAGTTGGATCTCAGGGCTATGCCTTGAGAATCACAAAGGATGCAGAAACCTTTCTGCCTCCTCAGCTGGGCCATGATTTTCCTCCAGGCTGTCTTCTGAGGTCTCTTTTGGAGTTTGGTCAGCATTTTTTTCCCCCAATGAGAGTGTGAGCTTCTTGAAGTCGAGTACTGGGGAACTGCTCCATATTCTTGTTTCTAGAATAATGCCTTACTCACAAGTGAATGTTGATTGAATCAGGTTTCTAGTTTTCTTCCTGAAAATTGCCAAAATTTGGCAAAATTGCCAAAATCATTTCCATGTTGCTGTTTTCCAAATGGCAGTGAAGTGGGTCAAGTTCTTCTGCTTCAGCAATGATATTATGTGCAAATTGTGTTCATACTGAGTTTCATTTAAAAAGCAGTTAAGAGATAGTTTGGGAGCAGTAGCACCAACAGTCTCAGAGGAAGATGTGGCTGCTCACCCTGAGCTAGATTTGGAAGGCTGGATTGGGAATGAAGCTGGGGGAACGAGGAGGGGATGAGGTGTGAGGGAAGAGTCTGGGCCATGGGAAATTATAAAGGATACAGTTGACGGTGGTGTTAAATTAGCCGCTCAGAAGGATTCAGGGGCCCTCTAATGACAGGATCTGTTCACTTCAAGGATTATATAGCCTTAGTGTTGTAGAAGGTAGGAGTAGAGAAGACAAGGAGATCCATAGGAGCAAAAGCAACAGATTGTCCTTTTCATTTGAGGTGGGATGGGGCAGTGTGTGGCTGCCCAGTCTGTTGTGCATCCCCTGGGAGAGGCTGCCTGCACCACCCCATTAGCTCTCAACTCCTGGAGAAAAGCCCTTTTCATATTGTGGACATTTTTATTTCTAATAAACTCTTGTTCTCACTATGCTAGTTGTCATCTGTTCTCTATATAAACTCTTTCTGCAATGGCTGGCTTTTCCAGTACTCTGTGCAGCATAACGAGGTCACCATAGACTTTCAGACTGCCAAGGGGTGTTCTGAGGCCAGCTAGCCTCGAACTGTAGTCAGAGACAGAAGGTTGAGGCCCAGAGAAGGGGGTGTCCAGGGGCCTCAAGTCTGGGGCCATTGCAGGCTGTTCCCTTCCCTGTAGTGTGTGCTCACTGAGAGTGAAGTGTTGATGGTAGGAGGGCTCAGGGTTTCTCTTCTGGCTTCTCATTCCTGGGGCCGCCAGCAGCTGGCCCTCCTCCCTGCCCTGGCTGTGGGGCTGTTAAACACCCCAAAAGACAGAGAGTGGACAAAACTTCCATTTCTCCCAGACTGACTGGAATGTGCTGTTCCAGGGACCTCTTCACCGTGGAGCATGTGTATGTCAATAGTTTTTCATTCTATACAGGGGGAGTTGGGTTTCTAGGAATGTGCTTGTGGTCCGCAGCTATGGACATCTTACTAGTTCCCTGGAGTTCATTATGATGGGATTGACCTTTATCAAACACTGACCAGAACAAGGAGACAAACCCTCTAGGAGACAGAGCAGCTAACATTTTTCAAACATGGAAAACATTGTTTTAACAAAAAGATTGCTTTTCCAAAATGAAATTGAATATACTCTTGTGTGTTTGAAAATTTGTGTGATACTGTAATAGTGTAAGTATCTTATTTTTCCAGAGGTTCTTCCATTCTGTTTATGTTGAGTTTCTCTGATTTTCTTCTTTTGTTTTTTCTTTCAGTTTTTCCTCTATTATTTATGTTTGGTGTCTTAAAACATCACAGAGTTAATAATCTTACAGTTATAGAGATCACAACCAAAGTGGGTCTCACTGGGCTAAAAGCAAGGTGTGAGAGGGCCACGTTTCTTCTGGAAGCTCCAGGGAGAGTGTTTCCTGCCTTTTTAGCTTCTGTAGGTGCTGTATTCTATGGCTCATGACCCTTCTTCCATCATCAAAGCCATCAATGGCCAATAGGGTCCTGCGCTCCCTCATGTATGAAACCTGCTCCTCTGCCTTCCTTTCTACATTAGAGGATCTGTGATGACATTGGACCCATCTGCATCATCCAGGGTAACAGCCTGGCCTGAGGTTAGCAGTCTGCCCACCTCTTCCCTCCTGCTGTGTGACTTACCACATTTATAGGTGTGGCGGGCAGGAGTGCACAGCTCTGAAACCACAACATTGGCCTTTAGAAGTTTTTGCCATCTTATTTATCTTGATGATCTCTGTGACTAAACAGGACATAAAACATCATTTTATATAATCATTAAATTAAAAATTTTATAAGCAAAGTTCATATGTGATTCATCTTTGTTTCAAAGAATATGGGCATACCTTAATTTTGCTAAATCAAGGTATCTTTCTTCTTCTTTTTTTTTTTTTTTAGTTTTCATGAAAAAGTCCAAAAGAAACCTTTTTAAAAAAAAATTTCCTTACTTACCATTTCCTGGTGTCAAGTGTAAAATATTCCTACACTTTATTCCGTGTGTCTTTCACCAGATGTGTCCCTCAGCACTCAGGGATACTGTTTGCCATCCATTCCGAGCTGACCTTGGCTCTTTTAGTGGACTCGGGAGCTTGGGGCTGTATAGCCTTCTGCTGTGCTCACATGAGCAGGTTGCAGACATCTCTGAAGTGATGGAAGGCTGTCAGATGCTTTTTAACATAGTCAGGTTGAAGCCGCTGAGTTGTATTTCAAAAGTTGAAAGGTAGATCCAGGGCTTAACCCTTAGACTTTCAAAGTCTTAGGGACGAGAACTTACAAATGGATAATAAGCAGGCCCTTCTAAGGAAAGCATTACCTGTAGTTTCTGGGCCCTGTGTTTGGAATTAGTGTATTGACATGTGTGCTTGTTTTCTTAGGTCCGGGCCCACCAGCTGGTCTTACCACCGTGCGATGTGGTGATCAAGGCTGTGGCTGACTATGTCCGCAACATCCAGGATACCTCGGACTTGGACGCCATAGCTAAAGATGTTTTCCAGCATTCTCAGGTAGAAATGCAAGCTCTTGGGTAGTGCTTCGTGCTCTGGTGTGTGCTGAATTTGGAAGGGTCTTGAGAGGCACACACCAGCCATGCCCAGGAGTGCTTCCAGCTGTCAGGCCTCGGTGCCAGCCAGGAGGGCTGGCCCCTCACCTAGCTTCTTCTCCGGCCTCCCCTCCGGCCTGCACAGAGGCAGACAAATAGTAAGGCCTCTGCTGCTCCTAGATCCTCCATCATAATTCAGTGGGATTTCTACTAAGACAGACGGATCAAATGGGCAGACAGAATTGTGGATCTGATTTGTCCACCCCTCCAGGTGATGGTCAGGGATTTCTTCTTCCTTTTTTGAAAAGTAAGAAATTCAAGGGAGGTTGGACTTTAATGGAAGTGATGAAGTTTGTGTGACTTCCTGTTTGGTCTCTGAAGAGCTGAAATTGTACCTCCACTTTACTAGAGATGGAAAGTAAACCTTTGCAGGTAGCGTCAGAGACCTTGCAAAGGAAAAGGTGGAGGACTGCATCCCAGAACTCGGGTCTCCTGACTGCCATGTCAGACGCTGATAAGTACAGTGTTCTAAGAGAATTAATGTTTGACTTGTTTCTTTAATGATCATCTGTTGATTTTCCTTAAAGGTTTTAATGTTTATTCTAAACTCTCCTCTAGCTTTAAAGGCTACAGACTTATACATGTGTTGGATTATATTAATATACACATGACCAGTGGCATACTAATTTACAAATTAGTCTTCCTGCATTTGTTTCAGTCTAGAACAGATGACAAAGTTATTCGATTTAAGAGAGCAATTGGATATTATTCAGCGACTAGCAAGCCTATGGCATTTCACCCACCACATTACCTAGGTAAGTAATTCGAGGCCTCTGTGATGCTAACCATGCATTAACCAAAGAGTTTTAAATATTCAGTCAATAATCTTGTGAGTTTATTGTTTTGAAATAAGATTTCTATCGTTATACAAATAAGTACTAGCAGAACTTCCTGGGCAGATTCAGTAGTAATTTCTGGAAGTGTTGAAAAGCAAAAGAAAACTTTTGAGACTTAAGAGATTGGAAGAGAAAAGGAGGCAGCCATAAGGATCAAGGCTAGCAGTAATGGTGATGGGTAAATCTGTGTCTGTGAGGTGTGGTCTTATAGAGTGCACTAGGGACACAGAAGACCCACCGCATCTTTAGGTGCCTTCAGCACAGTGGATTGATGTCTCCTCTTTGTTGTCTTTTTTGGCAAAAGATCAGATTTCTCTCAGAGAGTTGAAATTGGGGAATTAAAAACAATTGTAAACTGCCTGAAGGCTGCTTGATAGTAAATATCGCATGGGAGGTTGTAAAGCACTAACCCTAAAGTAGCAACCTCCTTCCTAAGTCTGATTGCATTTTTTAGGTTCCAGATCAGTAAAGCTATGAGAAATCATCCTGCCAACTGTTGCTGCAGCTGTGCTTATTTTATATCATTTTATATCAATGAGACTTTTAACTGATTTCATATTAACCCTGTGGTTGAAAATGTTCCTGACAGTGCCCTTTGCATAGTATGCACTCACCCACTTAAGCACGGTGTGACTGTGCGGTGTATGTGGTTGGTGGGGGCGGGGGGGACGACACAGATACAGGTAAGTGCTGGCCTTTGATGACAGTCTCCGTGCGTGGGTAACAACAAGTGCATATGGATTGTGACTGTGGACAAGTGAATATGCTATGTGATCAAGGAGGGTACAGGCCATTTCATCTGATGACCCAGTTCCCCATCATGGGATACCCACCCCCCTGTCCCTAGCCGTTTCTTTTCTTCCCAGCAGTCAGAGTAGTGTTTAAAAATGTCAGTCAGCCTATTCCGTTCCTCTCATGCTTGTAACGAACTCCCAGCTGCATGCCTGCTTCCTGCCCCCACATCAAGCTCCTTCTCTTGCTGACCTCTGCCCCTCACCCTCCAGGCTCCGCCTTCTTTCCTGGGTGAAATGTACCACACTGGCTCCTGCTGTGGGGTCTCGGCACTGGCTGTGGGCCTGGAGCTCTCTTCCTGACTTCCTGGGCCCAGGGCATTCCCATTTCTGTTGTCCAGGCTTCACTGTCACCTTTCTTGGCTCCACTAGGCCATCCTGTCAAGTGATTTTCTGCACATCCAGACACGCCCTCCCAACGCCTAAGAATGTCAGGGGTCCAGGGATGGACAACCCCAGGGTCTCAGCTGCCACCTTCATCCTTTACAAGAGTGGGGAGATATTTGCCCAAATGACTTAATCCATGAAGAGCTGCTGAATCAGGAAAGTGAAATGATTAGATGTAACTTAAGGTTACTCTTGGAAAGGCAGACAGGGAGCGCTGGGCGGGGGAACTAGATACCACGTGTCGCTTCAGTGAAGGTGAGATGTAACAGGGGCAGGTTGCAGTGGCTGCGTTTTACTGCTGGCACGGGAATAGATGCTGTAGAGACAGGTGAGTGGCCGGGGTACTGATGCCAGGTTGTGGACATCTCTTTTCCATTGTCTCCTGGCTTCGTTTTTCCTGTTTTATTAAAATGGGATACTTATGTTAATATTAAAAGGGCAAATATAGGTAAAGTGTTTTAATGAGTGCTTGTTACAAGCAGATACTGTCATTTTTATTCTTGTAGGAAGAATGTCTGGCAAAAGCTCTGAATGTTGAATGATCAGATAGCCTAAAAGAAGTTAACACAAAGACGTACTTGGTTCCTCATATATCTGTAGTGATGTTCTAGTCCTCATATGACAGTTGTGCTTTAAACATTCATTGTAATATACTTGGGACCGGGCTTCCCAGGTGGCTCATTTTGGTAAAGAATCCGCCTCCAGTGCAAGAGATATAGGAAACTCAGATTTGACCCTGGGTTCTAAATATCCCCTGGAGGAGGAAATGGCAACCCACTCCAGTATTCTTGCCTGGAGAATCCAATGGACAGAGGAGGCTGACGGGCTACCATCCATGGGGTTATGCAGAATTGAATATGACTGAAGTGACTGAGCATGCACGTGTAGTTGGGACTAGAGCATTTATTAGAGAAGGAAAATAGATGGGAGAAGGAGAGAGACATGATAGATTGACTTACCATTTGGCATTTACCTGAGCTGATAACAGTTTGAAAGATGTTCTGAAGAGGAAGATGAGTTTTAAATTAGGTTTAAATTTGAGCTTCTTAAAAATATTTGCTGTTCTATAAAGTGCTTTCTTGTTCTTATTAAATCATCAAAGGACATTATGGGGTAAGTATTTTATAAAAGAAGTTAATACTCTTAAAATTCTCTTTCACTTTCACTCAGTGGTTTATGAAGAACAGTGGTGTAATTGGTAAAGAACTGGGGATATTTAGAGTGATGTTCTCAAGCAGGTTAATGTAGGTGATAACCACCTACAACATCCTTCTATAAAGCATTTCCTTTTGCTTCTGACTATTGCAATAAGCTTAATTGTACAGCAAGGGACTTAACAAAGCACAGGCACAGATACTTTGGGGCAGTGTAGAGTTCAGTGTATGACCATATACTGACCTTGAGAGAGGGTGAGGCAAGATTGGGAAGGAAGGTTTATTTCAAGCAGAACCAGCAGAATCAGATAAATGTAAAAATCACTCCTATTTTTTTTTTATTTTTCTGGTAAGTATAAAGAAACAAAAGTATCTGGAAATAGTGCTCACTGATTTTTGTCTACATGTGCTGTTGTTGTTTAATCACCGACTCTTTGCAACCCCATGGTCTGTAGCATGCCAGGCCTCCCTGTTCTTCACCATCTCCTGAAGTTTACCTAAGTTCATGTCCATTGCATCAGTAATGCCATCCAGCTGTCTCATCCTCTGATGCCTTCTCTTCCTTCTGCCCTCAGTCTTTCCCAGCATCAGGAACTTTTCCAGTGAGTCGGCTATTTGTACCAGGTGGCCGGAATCCTAGAGCTTCAGCTTCAGCATCAGTCCTTCGGATGAGTTTTCAGGGTTGATTTCCCTTAAGATTGAGTGGTTTGATCTCTTTGCTGTCCAGGAGACTCTCAAGAGTCTTCTCTAGGACCACAGTTTGAAGGCATCAATTCTTTGGTGCTCTTCCTTCTTTATGGTCCAGCTCTCACAATCATACACGACCACTGGAAAGACCATAACCTTGACTGTATGGAACTGTGTTGGCAAAGTGATGTCCTTGCTTTCAACACACTGTCTAGGTTTGTCATAGCTTTCCTGCCAAGAAGCGGTCGTCTTCCAGTTTCATGGCTGCAGTCACCATCTGCAGTGATTTTAGAGCCCACAAAAAGGAAATCTGTCACTACTTTGACCTTTTACCCTTCTATTTGCCATGAAGTAATGGGGCCGGGATCTTAGTTTTTCAAATATTTAGTTTTAAGCTGGCTTTTTCACTCTCCTCCCCCGTCTTCACAAGAGAGTCTTTAGTTCTATTTCGCTTTCTGTTGTTAGAGTGATGTCATCCGCATATCTGAGGTTGTTGGTGTTTCTCCTGCCTATCTTGATTCCAGCTTGTAACTCATACAGCCCGGCATTTCTCATGATGTGCTCAGCGAATAGGTTAAATAAGCAGAGTGACAGCAGACAGCCCTGTCGTACTCCTTTCTCAATCATGAACCAATCAGTTTGTTCCGTACAGAATTTTAACTTGCTTCTTGACCCACATACAGGTTTCTCAGGAGACAGGTAAGATGGTTTGGTATTCCCATCTCTTTAAGAGTTTTCCATAGTTTGTTATGATCTACACAGTCAAAGGCTTTAGGTAGATGCTTTTCTGGTGATCCCTTGCTTTTTCTGTGATACAGTGGATGTTGACAATTTGATCTCTGGTTCCTCTGTCTTTTTTAAACCCCGCTTGGACATGTGAAAGTTCATTGTTCGTGTAATGCTAAAGCCTAGCATGCAAGATTTTAAGTATGACCTCACTATCATGAGACTTCCCTGGTGGCTTAGCTGGTAAAGAATCCACCTGCAATGCGGGAGACCTGGGTTGGAAAGATCCCCTGGAGAAGGGAAAGGCTACCCACTCCAGAATTTCATGAACTGTATAGTTCATGGGGTTGCAAAGAGTCAAACAGGACTGAGTGACTTTCATTTTTACTTTACTAGCATGGGAGATGAGTGCAGTTGTCTGATGGTTTGAACATTAGTACTACGCTTCTTGGGAATTGGGATGAGGATTGACCTTTTCCAGTCCTGTGGTCACTGCTGGATCTTCCAGATTTGCTGACATATTGAGTGCAGCATGTTGATAGCATCATCCTTCAGGGTGTTGAATAGCTCTACTGGAATTCCATCACATCCATTAGCTTTATTGACAGCAGTGCTTCCTAAGACCCACTTAACTTCACACTCCAGAATGTCTGGCTGTGGGTGACAGACCACACCATCATAGTTATTGAGTTCATTAAGATTTTTTTTTTTGTACAGTTCTTCCATGTATTCCTTTCATCTCTTCTTGATCTCTTCAGCATCTACTAGGTCTCTACCATTTCTGTCCTTTATTGTGCCCATCTTTGGGCGAAATGTTCCCTTGATATTTCCAGTTTTCCTGAAGAGATTTCTCATCTTTTCTCTTCTGTTATTTTCCTCTATTTTTATGCACTATTCATTGAAGAAGGCCTTCTTGTCTCTCCTTGCTATTCTTTGGAACTCTGCATTTAGATGGATGTACCTTTCCCTTTCTCCCTTGCTTTTCACTTCTGTCTTCAGCTATTTGTAAAGCCTCCTTGGCTTTTGCCTTCTTGCTTTTTTTTTTTCTTTGCAGGGATCCTCTAAATGAAGAGTGATGACTGAAATGGCAATCAGAAGCCTTGAAGAGTTAGGGAAATGCTTTCTTGAGTTAGGGAAATACTTTCTTGGCATGCCACATGAGCACCTAAGACATATTTTCCACAGAAAATATTCCTAAAAGCAGTAGGTTGATCATAAGTGGTCTTTTCAAATCATAGCTCGTTATGTTATTCTACAAGAAAACACACTCAGAATTTCGAACAACCCATAGCAGAACATAACTTTCTTGTTCATTAGAAGCTGTCTCTATTAATCATTTTAGAAACTGGAATATGTGTAGAGTTTTGGAAAAAAATCTTACAGAATCATTGTAGAAGCTCAGGAGTATGACTACTGAGAAGAAAAATGGGGAGAGTTGATTTTATCCCAAGTTCTTAATCTGGCTAGAATTTTAGGTTCTACCACAGAATAGTTTTCAGAATCTTATTTGGCTTCAGGATTCTGTATTTTCAAAAGAAAAACCTTCCTGGCCAGATCCATGTGGACTGGCATTGGGAGGTGACTGCTGAGTCTTACATGCTTTTCCTTCTGAGTCTAGGTAGTTTTCTGCAGGATTGAGGACAAAAACCTCAGACCTCCATACTGGATGGTGTGGAATTTATAGAAGGAAGTGAACATGCTCCTTGTCCCTTTGCTGGGAGGCCTCGTCTGCGTGATGTATACTCCCTTTCTTTTTCCAGTCCACACTGTGTTTATACTGAGGACTCCCAGAAATTATGTATTATAGGTTAAGAGTATATATAATAATGGATATATATAATATCCGCCTGTATTTATTCTATATATTTATGAATTATATCTACTAGGTAGATTTTTTTAAGTAAGTTACAGGTGAGATTAATATTAATTTTTAAGCATTTACTGTATCAGAAACACTGTGTTGGGAATTGGGGATCTAGAGATGAGTATACTTTTTCCCTTTCCATCATTGCATTGAACGTCCACCATCACCAGAGAACCCTCAGTCTAAATATAAGCACAAATAACATATGTCAAAATTGAGTTGTCAGTAGTATTTGGCTCCCTGATTGAACAAGTAGTTCTTAAACCTAACCTGTGCTCCAGAATCTTTGGCAGAGTTAAAGAATAACAAATAACAAATAATGTTAGAGGCCACCTCAAGTCCTTGCATATGAATTTTGTAGGCATGAGCCAATCCTTGTCTATTTGTGAAAAGCCATGCAAATGATACAGAGGCCCACTGCATCAGTAAAAGCATGCAGTGTGTCCTTTTGGCCTTCCTCAGTAAAAAACAGATGAGCTATCCCTGCACACCTACTAGACTAGCCACAGTCCACACACTGTCACCACCAAATGCTGGTGAACTTGTGGGACACAGAGATCCTCACTCCTAGCTGGTAGGAATACAATATGAAGGTAAAGCCACTCTGAAGACATGGTGGCAGTTTCTTACAAACCCGAACATACTCTTACCATAAGATCCAGTAATCCTGCTGCATGGTATTTACCCAAAGGAGCTGAATACTGATGTTCACACAGAAACCTGCACGTAAATGTTTATAGCAGCTTTATTCATAGTTGCCAAGACATGGAAGTAACTAGGATATCCTTAACTAGGTGAATGGATAAATAAACTGCTATATCCAGACAACGGGCTATTATTATCTAGTGCTGAAAAGAGATTGGCTATTTAGCCTTGAAAAGACATGGAAAAACCTTAAATATACATTGAAAGAAGCTAATCTGAAAGGCGATATACTGTTTGATTCCAACTGTGACATTCTGGGAAAGACAAAGCTATGGACACAGTAAGATAGTCAGGAGTTCCAGGGTTGGAGGGTGAGAGAGGAGTGAATAGGCAAAGCATGGAGTATTTGGAGCAGTGAAAATGTAATGCTTTAGTTATGTCATTGTAAATTTGTCCAAACCCACAGAATGCACACCACAAAGAGGAAATCTAATGTGAACTATAGACTTTAGTTAATAGCAATGTATCTAAGCCAGGCTTCAACAGTGCATGAACCGTGAACCTCCAGATGGTCAAGCTGGATTTAGAAAAGGCAGAGGAACCAAAGATCAAATTGCCAACATCTGTTGGATCATCGAAATAGCACAAGAGTTCCAGAAAAACATCTATTTCTGCTTTATTGACTGTGCCAAAGCCTTTGACTGTGTGGATCATAACAAACTGGAAAATTCTTCAAGAGATGGGAATACCAGACCACCTGACCTGCCTCCTGAGAAATCTGTATGCAGGTCAGGAAGCAACAGTTAGAACTGGACATGGAACAACAGACTGATTCCAAATAGGAAAAGGAGGACGTCAAGGCTGTGTATTGTCACCCTGCTTATTTAACTTATATGCAGAGTACATCATGAGAAACGCTGGGCTGGAAGAAGCACAAGCTGGAATCAAGATTGCCGGGAGAAATATCAGTAACCTCAGATATGGAGATGACACCACCCTTATGGCAGAAACGCAAAGAAGAACTAAAGAGCCTCTTGGTGAAAGTGAAAGAGAAGAGTGAAAAAGTTGGCTTAAAGCTCAACATACAGAAAACTAGGATCATGGCATCTGGTCTCATCACTTCATGGCAAATAGATGGGGAAACAGAGGAAACAGTGACAGACTTTATTTTCTTGGGCTCCAAAATCACTGCAGATGGTGACTGCAGCCATGAGATTAAAAGACACTTGCTCCTTGGAAGAAAAGTTATGACCAACCTAAACAGCATATTAAAAAAGCAGAGACATTACTTTGCCAACAAAGGTCAATTTAGTTAAGGCTGTGGTTTTTCCAGTAGTCATGTATGGTTGTGAGAGTTGGACTATAAAGAAAGCTGAGCGCCGAAGAATTGATGCTTTTGAACTGTGGTGTTGAAGAAGACTCTTGAGAGTCCCTTGGACTGCAAGGAGATCCAACCAGTCCATCCTAAAGGAGATTAGTCCTGGGTATTCATTTGAAGGACTGATGTTGAAGCTGAAACTCTAATACTTTGGCTACCTCATGCGAAGAGCTGACTCATTGGAAAAGACTCTGATGCTGGGAAAGACTGAGAGCAGGAGGAGAAGGGGTCGACAGAGGATGAGATGGTTGGATGGCATCATCGAGTCAATGGACATGGGTTTGGGTGGACTCCAGGAGTTGGTGATAGACAGGGAGGCCTGGTGTGCTATGGTTCATGGGGTCACAAAGAGTTGGACACGACTGAGCAACTGAACTGAACTGAACTGAATATATCAATATTGGATCATCAGTTGTAACAAATGTACCATAGTAATGCAAGGTGTGTACTTTGCTTATGTTTTCTATAAAATATAACTCCTCAAAAAATAGTCTATAATAATTTTTTTAAAAAGAGTAGATAAGCTGCTTGATATGTTTACTTCCTACCAGGCACTGTGCTGAGTGTTGAACAAGGTAGTAGACAGGACAGATGTCATTGTTGTCCTTTTAGATGACTGAGATGAGGAATCATACAGGAATGTAACAAGACAGTCAAGGAATACCAGCCTGGTTAAAACAATACTTGATTAAACCAGTGTTTGGTTCTGTTCAATTAAATTAATGTTTAGGTGAGGTTTGAGTGTGAAGTGGGAATTTAGCAAGATTATAATAGAGAGAAAGAATCCATACAGAGGAGACAGAATGTGTAAAGGTTCTGAGGTGGAGGACAGGATGTAGAAGAAACAAGAATGTGGTTGGAACACAGGAAAGCAAGGGAAGGAGTAGTAGGTGATGCTTGTCGGGCTGGAGTGCAGTGGCCATGTAGGACCTTAGACTTTAGACTTACTCTTTGGACCATGAAAGCTCACTGAAGGCTTTTTCACTGTAAAAACTTAAAATTATTTTGAAACTATCATACGCACAGTATATTTGTACAGTAAATAAAACAGACATCAGTGGAGTATTACTAGTATCAGATCCTATCCTTGTCTCTCCGTGGACACATTCCCCTGCACTCCAGCACCGTGAATTTTGTGTTAATGTCTCCTCGCTTTTCTTTATTGTGTCTGTGCCCTGAGTACTAATTAGAGCCGTGGAAATGGGTGGGATTCCTTGGGGAGGTTTTTTGTGGAGGGCACTCTGTAGGGAGGTCTTGAGATAGTGTGCCTCAGGTCGAGGAAAGGGGGTGGAGTTGGGGACACAGGGAGAGCAGTGTAACAGCCAGAGAAGTTGTGGCAGGAACAGTTGTCAGAAGAGGGGAGGAGGAGGTGCCTGCGGCACTCAGAGCTCCCAGACCCCGGGCAGGTGCATGTGGCTGCCTGGTTCTCAGCATGGTGTGAGGGATCCTAGGAAAAATAGTGTTTTAGCTTTGCACCTTCTTCTGTACTGTAAAATATGGAAGAGGTAGGATAGGTGGCCAGCACCAGTCCCCCAAATCTACCTGAATTGTTTCCATAAAGGATAGGACTTGAAATGGGAGGGAGGTTTGAACATACTTAACCTTTTAGGTGGATGATGAAATCTGAGAGGGGGGCTGTGAAGGGAGATGGAAGTTGGGAGGTGATCGTGGCCCCAGGTCCCTTGGAGCACAGATGTAGGCATCTGGTGGGGACCAAGGGATCCGTCAGGGCAGCAGTGCATGTGCACATAATAGAGAATTGTGCAAAGAGAACCATATTGAAATAGGAGCTTCACCACTAAAGCAAAGAACACATTCTATATAGTGACCACAAAGAAAGGACCTCTGGCTGTAGATACTTCGTAGGTGCTGGTAGACAGGTCCCATGGGCATTGTATCTGGTTAGGCTTGCCCAGGTCAGGGGCCTGCACCTGCCTGTGTCCTGACATGCCCTCAAGGCTGACCACATTCTTCTAGACTGGGTCAGAGGATCCTGATTTACAAAATGCTGAATGGCAAACTTCAGTTCCAACCACTGGTGACCCATCTACAGGAGAACATAAATGCCTCCTGTCTTAACAGGAGTAATTAGACACTGTAGTTGGTGCTCCTGGACCCCAACTCTTGGGACTGGGGCTCAGAAAGATGCAAGTTCTAGTATAAGGGAAAAATAAGAACCATTCAGTGGGCTGTCATTTGGGACCATGACTTTGCTGGAAGGCATCACTTTCTGTTGTCTTGAGAAGGTGGTTTCCTGTGGATGTACAGTCTGCACGGTGCTCAGCAAACTGTTGTGTTTTTTGTTGCCGGGCTTTCTAGGTTGTGTTGACAATCTTTTTGAAAATATAACTCTACCTCCCCGACAACATGCATTCTCAGCATGGGAGGGAATGGTCAGGTAATGTCCCCTCTGAACATGAAGACAGTCTGTGAAGAAAGATATGGTGCCTGCTGAGCTTCCTTGGCTAATGAGAAGAGGCTGTGAGGTCTCCAGGACCTGGGTCTGCCTGTTCAGGTCCACTGTGGGACACAGTAGCTGTGCAGAGTCCATGGTGTGACCTGACCAGAACAGAGGGTGATGGCGTTGCTCCTGTGGCTCTGCTGAGCTCCTCAGCTGTCACTGCCACTGCGCGCCAGGTGACGTTGCCCTGAGGACCTCCTCCACCTGCTGCCATTGCCCATGCACCCAGGCTCACTATGCAGGGTCTCCTGCATAGCCAGGCCACAGGAGCCATATAAGGCAACTTGCCTCGTTCCCACCCAACAGTGTACCTTTGGGACTTTGTTGTGACTTCACAAAGCTTTGTTTCGTAGTAGGTTTTTTTTTTTTTTCTGCCTTAGTATTTTTAAAGCTGGTCTAATGTTTCACAGTGGGGATGCGCTGTAATCTACTTAACCATGTCCTGTGATTATCATCTAGAATATTAAGTGGTTTTTTTTTTTTTTTACTGTTACAGTGATCATTTAAAAAATTTTTTATTGCCACCAAGTATTTGATATTATTACTGTTGCTATACTTCAGTAATAAGTTCTTGAAATTTGACATTCTTTAAAAAAGTTATATAATATTTGTTCTTTAAAACTTTGTTTACTAAGCCCACTTTTTCCAGTATTTTTGCTTAAATTTTCTTACCATGAAAAGCTTTAAATGTAACTGAAAAATACAGAGGATAGTATCACGAGCATTAGGGTACCCACTAAACAGGTGGAAGAGATATCTTCAAAGACATACATTAGGCTTTTCTAAAAGTCGTGTCTGTCCCCCTCTTAAGGTTTTTATATTTCTTTACCTCATATATGGAATAATAAATCATAGTGTTTTGATTGTTAATTAAATGCTGTATTGTACCTGCCATTCTGTATTTGCCCCCCCCCCTTTTTTTTTGAGATGTGTGCATGCTCATCTTTTTCAGTTTTTATCTTTTTAAAGCTAATGCAGATGGCATTGATGTCAAGCCCCCAGGGGTCTGGCAGAATAGATACTGCCAGAGAGAAGCTAGGAAGTTTTCATGTTAAATAGAAAGTCCATTTATTCTTTCTCCTTCTTTCTCGTTAATTCTCATGCAGGTCATGGGAGTCTCTCATTCCATTCCTGTGACCTTTCATTCAGTTCTTAGTGAGTTTGTTTCAGTGGATGTGGTATGAAGTGCTATAGGCTGTCTGGTCTTGTAATTTTTGGTGAAGGTCATTAAAAAAAAATACCCTGAAAATTAAATCATTTTGGAAGAACTGAAAATACGTCTCCTTTTAGTTATCTGGTTTAAAAGACTGCAAGGGTGTCTTCCTGAGGTGGACACAGCCTGTCATCGGGTCTGTTGGTAGCTTCTCAGTATTCAGTGACAGAAGGGGACTGCCAGCTCAGTTTATCAGTGACTTCTGAATAAAGGCCTTTAGACTTTTCTTTGAGGTTGTGCTCTTTAGAATTCACAGATGGACAGGAACTACTTTGTCTTGATTTACCATAAACTGTGTAGGTGGCTAGATGAGATTTAAGAGTTCTTTTCTTTTGCTGTTTAATGCCTGCAATTCAAACCTGATTAAGTGAACCCAGGAATCTAATAGATTTGAATGAAATTTGGGATAAACTTGTCACTGCTCTGTAAGACTCAGGTAACATGTGGATTTGAATCATGCTGTATCCTTTGAGGTCATGCACATGCTGTTTAAACTCAGGGGCAGAAGAAATTTGGATAGCCAGGGATTCTGTGTAAGCACCTGGCTACCTCCCAACTATGGAATATTGCTAAGGGTTAAGCACCCAAAGCAGTGCCATCATTGGTGAGCTGCTCCAGTTCTCTGAAAGGTCTTTATATTTATATTGACCTGAAATGTGCTTCCCCAGGTTGTTTTTCATTGCTTATAATTCTTTCAGGTACCTACTTCTTTATTCATGATCTTACTTTTCTTGGCCCCATACTTAATCTTCCATTGTGGGGGCTTCTCTCCTGAACGGTGACCTCTGACTTTTAACTGTGTGGTCTTGCCAGCTGATGCTCTAGGCTGTCATCAGCTGCCCCAGCTCTGAGCTCTTGGGAGTTAGTACTCACTGGAAAATAAGTTCAGTCTTCTAAAAGCCCAGGACGACTTCTGTCTCCCCCTTCCCAGAAAGCCCCATGACTCCCTTGGCTGAGCCCTCATACGTGGTCTTCAGTCCAGCCAGAACTACCAGGCTTCATAGGCCACACCAGTGTCTTATTGGTTCCCACTGTCCCCTACCCGAACTTGCCTTTAGAAGTTATTCATTTGGGAGAGGTGTTAGTTGCTCAGTCATGTCTGACTCTTTGTGACCCCATGGACTGTAGCCCATCAGACTCCTCTTGTCCATGGGATTCTCCAGGCAAAAATCCTGGAATGGGCTGCCATTTCCTTCTTCAGGGGATCTTCCCAAACCACAGGGATGGAACCCAGGTCTCCTGCATTACAGGTGGATTCTTTACAGTCTGAGCCACCAGGGAAGCCCAAGGATGAAAACAAATTATGTAAAATTCTGCTTCATATAACTTTGCCTTAACTTCTGTAGAATATTGGTATTGAGTAAATGTGTCAAAATGGTTACCATAGTTTGAAAATTTTGCATTGTGTTTTATAGGCACTGAAAGCTAGTTGGTGGTAGGGAATATACTGATGTATTTCATCTTTAATTTTTCAAAGCTGTGTTTTTTGTGTAACACTTGAAAATCATGTATCAGCACCCATCTCAAATATTTTTAGAATATCACTTTGTTACTGTTGTTTATTTAATGTAGCAACGTCACAGTAACAGGCCTAGTAATAGATGAATAAATCTTACCTTAATCTAGAGAAAAACTGGTTAGCTTCATACAGGCACAGCGAGTGATTCAAGAGAGTGGATACTACACAATGTGTCTCATGTGTGAGAGTTCATGGCTAACTAAGAACAATTGAAAGGGCTGCAATGCCTGCTTTCTTTCTCTTATTCTCAAGTGTTTAATATTTACATATGTTTTAATTAAGAAGATATTTTTCATGTAGTAATCGAACACTTTTTTCTCCTTTCATCTGTCTGCATGCTGCATACTTGAACAGAAGTCTATCTCTGTTAGTAAGCATTTGTGAAAGGAAGAGAATGAGAACCTGGTGGTGGTAATCTCCGCTCAGTGCACTGGTGTCAGTTTTGAGAAAGACGCCTTGTCACACAGAAGACAGACAATGATTCTGCTTAGCTGCATGAGGGCATTGAGAACAAGAACTGATTTACAAGAAGGCATGCAATACGCAGAGGCAGGCTCTTGCTTATCAGGCATTTCTGCAGCCATCAGAGAAATGTAGACAAATTAATTCACTTAATAGACTAGGTTATGACAGAAGAGTAACTAGTTCTGTGGGTTCTCAAAGGTTTGTTTGAGGTCAGTGATTGAAATATGACTTTAGAAAATATTCTCTCCTTGGGAATCTTTGCTTTTAAGTTACAATTTTGTGTGTATGTTTGTATTGGAGTGTTTCTTTCTTTCTTTCATTTTTTTTTAGAGAAAGTGTGTGCTTTCAGGAAGTTTGTAGCATATGATGGTCAAAAATAGAGTGAAACATAAGTGTTCATCTTCACTTGAAAATTGTTGCATTACTGAAGGGTTCAGTCTCATTCTTATTACTTGGACGTTAAGTATGGCAGGTCAACTATGAGGGATTGTAAACTAGACTTTTCACAGTGATTTAAGTTATAGTATTAGACCTTGAGTGGACTTCATAATACTCTCACCCAAAATCTGGCTAAAATTCCTGATCACCAGGTGAGGGACTTTAACAGTTATGGCATCATGTATCTCATACTTGGAGGTTTGTTAACTCATGGACTTGCCTGTTTGATCAGGAGTGTCTCCTTGTGTGTGTGAGTGCACGGAAATGTGCATGTATGTCTGTGTGGTGAAGGTATGTGTTCATGTGAGTGTGTGAGATGAACATTTGCCTGTATGTGAGCATGTGGACATGTGTGTAGATGGGCCGTCAGCTCCATATGCACATGTACCAATGTCAGCATTCCCAGCTGTTTGTCCTGCAGCCGTCTCTGTTCAGCGAAAGGTGGAAGCTGGGCCACTGTTTGTGTCCGTGCGAGCTGGGATCAGAGAATTGTGGCATTTCCAACTTGAGCTCCAGGAACTAGGAGATGGGATCTTCCAACAGTCCATGACTTCTGAGGCTCCTGACTTTCTAGGGTAGTAAGAAGTGAGCAATGGCCCAAGCCTCAGTGCTTGAGGGTTCTTTCAGTGAATGAGAGGGTGCATTTTAGGGCATGTTATTATTTTGGGGGGCTCACATTTACATTACCAGATGGTCAGTACTGAAATCAAATTGATTATATTGTTTGCAGCCAAAGATGGAGAAACTCTATACAGTCAAAAACAAGACCTGGAGCTGACTGTGGCTCAAATCATCAGCTCTTTTTTGCAAAATTCAGCCTTAGATTGAAGAAAGTAGGGAAAACCACTAGGCCATTCAGGTATGACCTAAAACAGATCCCTTATGATTATACAGTGTAAATGACAAATAGATTCAAAGGATTAGATCTGATAGACAGTGTGCCTGAAAAACTATGGATGGAGGTTAATATTGTACAGGAGGCAGTGACCAAAACCGTCCCAAAGAAAAAGAAATGCAAGAAGGCAAAGTGAGAAAGGGAAAGATATACCCAACTGAATGCAGAGTTCCAGAGAATAGAAAAGAGAGATAAGAAAGCCTTCTTCAGTGAACGATACAAAGAAATAGAGGAAAACAATAGAATGAGAAAAGACTAGAGATCTCTACAAGAAAATTAGAGATACCAAGGGAAAATATGCAAAGATAGGCACAATGAAGGGCAGAAACTACAAGGAGTTAACAGAAGTAGATGAGATTAAAAAGAGGTGGAAAGAATACATAGAACTGTATTAAAAAGGTCCTCATGACCCAGATAGCAGTCATAATGTGGTCACTACTCTAGAGCCAGACATCCTGGAGTGTGAAGTCAAGTGGGCCTTAGGAAGCATTACTGCAAACAAAGCTAGTAGAGGTGATGGAATTCCAGTTGACCTATTTCAAATCCTAAAAGATGATGCTGGTAAACTGCTACACTCAACATGCCAGCAAATTTGGAAAACTCAGTAGTGGCCTCAGGACTGGAAAAGGTCAGTTTTCATTTCAATCCCAAAGAAGGGCAGTGCCAAAGAATGTTCAAACTACTGTACAATTGTGCTCATTTCACATGCTAGCAAGGTAATGCTCAGAATCCTTCAAGCTAGGCTTCAGCAGTATGTGAACCAAGAACTTCCATACATGCAAGTTGGATTTAGAAAAAGCAGAAGAACCAGGGATCAAATTGCCAACATCCATTGCATCATAGAAAAAGCTAGAGGATTCTGGAAAAACATCTACTTCTGCTTCATTGATTATGGCTAAAACCTTTGACTGTGTGGATCACAACAAAATGTGGAAAACTCTTAAAGAGATGGGAATACCAGACTCCCTTACCTGTCTTCTGGGAAACCTGAATGCAGATCAAGAAGCAACAGTTAAAACTTTACCTGGAACAATGGGCTGGTTTAAAATTGGGAAAGGAGTACATTAAGGCATTTATTGTCACCCTGCTTATTTGACTTCTAGGCAGAGTACATCATGTGAAATGCCAGGCTGGTTGAATCACAAGGTGGAATCAGGATCGTTGGGAGAAATATCAACAACCTCAGATATGCAGGTGATACCATTTTAATGGCAGAAAGTGAAGAGGAACTCAAGAACCTCTTAATGAAGGTGAAAGAAGAGAGTGAAAAAGCTGGCTTAAAACTCAGAATTCAAAAAACTAGGATCATGGCATCTGGTCCCATCACGTCATGGCAAATAGATGGGGAAAAAATGGAAACAGTGACAGATTTTATTTTCTTGGGCTCCAAAATCACTGCGGATGGTGACTGCAGCCGTGAAGTTAAAAGACACTTGCTCCTTGGAAGGAAAACTATGACAAACCTAGACAGCATATTAAAAAGGAGAGACATTATGAACAAAGATCCATCTAGTCAGATCTGTGATTTTTCCCGTAGTCATGTATGGATGTGAGAGTTGGACCATGAAGAAGGCTGGGTGCCCAAATTTGATGTTTTTTTATTGTGGTGCTAGAGAAGACTCTTGAGAGTCCCTTGGACAGCAAGGAGATCAAACCAGTAAATCCTAAAGAAAATTAACCCTGAATATTCATTGAAAGGACTCAAGCTGAAGCTCCAATATTTTGGTCACCTGATATGAAGAGCCTACTCATTGGACAAGACCCTGATGCTGGGAAAGATAGAGGGCAGGAGGAGAAGGGGGTGGCAGAGGATGAGATGGTTGGATGGCATCACTGACTCAATGGACATGAGTTTGAGCAAATTCCAGAAGATAGTGAAGGACAGGGAAGCCTCTGTGCTGCAGTTCATGGAGTTGTAAAGAGTCAGACATGACTTAGCCACTGAACAGCAACAGTTATTTTTTGAATTAAATATGTGTTTATTTTTCTTGACAAATTGTGATTTGTGGGTTGTTTGTTTTTCACCTAGTTTCACTTGGATTTTGAGGTAAGAAAAACACTCTTCCTGTACTAAATGACGTTTGTGTTGTTGTAACTCTTGACTTGGTTTTGTTCTGTTTTTAAATGAAACCTAATGAGATCGTGTGGCCATGGGCCTTTCAGTAGCATCTATCGTGTGTTCTCTCAGGGTGTGTTTTCTATATCTAATGCAGTCTGAGTCCTGATGCTACCTTGGGTCTCGTAGTATCCATGCTTTCCCTTATAGGCTATCTTCTCAGGCACCCCACAAAACCCTAAGGAGTCTCCTCATTTTTATCACATCAGTAAACTGTGATATTTTGAAGTGTATTTAGCACAAGGGCCACACTAATCCCCTGTCACTGCATTCTCAGGCCATTGGCCTGCCAGCCTTGCTCATCTGGCCCCTCCTCTCCTCAGATCTGCAAGGAGACCAAATGTTGTGGATGTGGAGTTTTCTGGACCTTGGACTGAGTTGATTGCTTTATGTCTTTAAGCTGATAGGCCACCCAGTCCTGCCTGATGCTGTGTTTGGGGTTACTTCGCTACATGGTTTCCATTCTGTGCTTCAGTTTTTTAAGTTAGCATGAGGATAATGAAGAACGAACACCAGCGTACATCAGAACCGGTTTATAAAGTCATCTTCTAAGGAAGCACAAAATCCCAAGTTACTGACTCTGCACTGCCTGTGTAATGCATGTGTAACCTGATCATAGTTTTCTTAATAGTGAAAAAAACAAAACAGGAATATATATAGCAACTACCACATTTCACTTTTTATACTTAAAAGCGTGCTAGTGGCTTCGAACCTAATTTTGGTTTAAATTGAAGAATTCTGTTGCCTCACATATGGTAGGGGAAGTGCTGTGTCCTTTTACTCCATTCGAACCTAGAGCACTACAGGGCTTCCAGCTTTGTCAGCAATGAGCAGAGAATGAGAACATCTGTTAGGTTACAGACAGAGACAAACCAGGCGTTCAAGGAAATGAACCTAAACAGAAACACTGTCAGATAGTAACTGAAAATTCTTGAAAGTTAGAAATCTAGCCCTAGTGTATGAAATTGATCATCATACGATTAAATATTTTTTAATATTAAGCATGAATTTCTGAAGGTTTCTGGGAAGTGGGGCCGGTGATGTGCTTGCACCCTGGAGGTGTAAGTCAGATGGCAAGGCGTGTTAGCTGTGCTGTGTCTTGGGGAATGTCCTACTCACAGTTGTTTATTGTTTTCTTTCCGTATTGATGAAACAGCCAGACCAAATCCGTTTGGAATGCCTGGGATAGTGCCACCGTATGTCCCCCCCCAGATGCTCAACATTCCACAGACCTCTCTGCAAGCAAAGCCTGTGGTAAGGCCTTTCCTGTCCATCCGCAGCTGGTCTGCCCAGCCTTGGTGTGGGGGGGCCAGCCGCCTTGAAAGCTGCATATGAATCAAATCTTAATGAATGCTAAGATAATTTCTTAACACGCATAATATGTAAAGCAGATGCCAGACTTTGTTGAATTAAAATTTAGCCAAGACCGGGTTATGCTAATGTGCTCTGGGTCATGCAGTGTGTGTGCACGCGTGATTTGTATGCTCTGTTTAAGGCCCCCCAGGTGCCCAGCCCAGGTGCTCCGGGCCAGGGTCCACACCCGTACAGCCTCGCTGAGCCGGCTCTCACCTTGGAAACCAGCGGAAAGAATCTGACTGAGCAGAACTACAGTAACATTCCTCATGAAGGAAAACATACCCCACTGTATGAACGGTCCTCCCCAATCAACCCAGCTCCAAGCGGCAGTCCCAATCACGTGGACTCAGCATACTTTCCTGGTTCTTCTACGTCGTCATCTTCAGACAATGATGAAGGCAGTGGAGGAGCTGCAAAGTGAGTGGTGTATGGAGTAGCTGGTGCTTCCTGGAAGTGTAGCAGCTGCATTAGGCTACCTAAGCAGCTTGTAGTCCCCGGGGACGCCGCCGGCTGGCTGGCTGGCTGGCTGGCTGGCTGGCTGGCTGGCTGGCTGGCTGGCTGGCTGGCCGGCCGGCCGGCCCACAGCACTGATGGTGGTGCTCAAAGATGCCGTTTGTTGTAGGTAGGTGACAGTTACCCTTTGCTTGACTGGGATTCCTCAGACCAAGAGAAAAGGTTAGACATTTCCTCTGGGCTTCCAAGGTTGAAAGTGTGTACTATGCCAGCCCAAATTCTTGGGTTCCCCTCTTTTTTGGATGTAATTTTAGGAAAATTAGTTTGTGTGACCACCAAATGTGGTAAAGTTATCTGATCAAGCTCTACCTGACTCTCTTTGGACTGTGATTTCCCTACTCCCACCCTCAGAAAGCATTTTAAGTTAGACTCGTATGGTTTTCAGTCTCTTGGCTCCTGGGTTTAAGGGGAATCAGAATTTCCTTCTGAATTCAGTAACTAGAATCCCAACTCCCCAGATCATAGGACTATTCTTGACATAAGACTGTTCACCTAACCAAAACCGTAGAAAGCTTCCAGACCCAGGCTGAAATTCTCCCTGTAGAGAGGAATATTTTAAGCAATGTGTGTCCGTGAATAAATGAATTTTCAAATATTAATTTGTTAGCATCTGATCGAGAAAGTCTTGAAATGCATAGTCCTCCTCCTCCCCTTACGTAACCTTATGTTTCTAAGAAACCTGGTTCAAAAAAAGAAAGAAGAAAGGAAAGGAACAGTCTTTCTCTTTGTATCTGCATCTCTTTTCCTCAGTTTGAACTCTGATTCACAGTAGATGCCCGAGGCTAGTTATTGCTATGTCAGTTTCTGCTGAAAGAAAATCTGAGACACAATTTCCAATCTTCCTGCAAGTTCTTATGGGTGTGTCACCTGAAGCCAGAGAATTTTGCTCTTTTGTACTCTTTTTCTCCATCTGTAAAATGGGCACTAAGTCTGCTGACCTCCCCAGCAGGGAGGTCATTAAGTCACCACTTAGTCACCACTAAGTCCCCAAATGGGCAGTTACTGAGGAATTTGCTGCCATCTAGGGATGAATGCTGTTCTGAAACAGAGAAGCATAAAGTGCACAAATGTTTACTTGCTGTATGTGCAGTTCTAAAATTCTAAAAATGAAGTAAAAAGTTGTAATTTATTGTTCAGACTTTTAAATTAACCTTCTAGGAAGGTAACATATTGAAGACCTACCGAATGAGAATTGCTCTGTTAGGGCTTAGAAATCTGCATGTGTAAATGACACCATGTGACTCTTTAGCGCAGAAAGTTTGAGAGCAGCTAATAGATGCCTTAGGAGCCCTTTCACTCTCTAAGAACTATATTGAGTGAGTGAAGTAGCTTAGTCGTGTCCGACTCTTTGCGATCCCCTGGAGTATAGCCTACCAGGCTCCTCTCTCCATGGGATTCTCCAGGCAGGAATACTGGAGTGGGTTGCCATTTCCTTCTCCAGGGGATCGTCCCGAACCAGGGATCAAACCCGGGTCTCCCGCATTGCAGGCAGACGATTTAACCTCTGAGCCACCTTCTTTTAAAAATCGACTCATGTCAGCAAGACCAAAGTATCTATAGTATACAGTGGTAAAGATCTGCCTGCGTGCAGGAGATGCAGGTTTGATCCCTGGGTTGGGAAAATCCCCTAGAGAAGAAATGGCAGCCCACTCCCATATTCTTGCCTGGAGAATCCCATGGACAGAGTAGCCTGGTAGGCTACTATCCATGGGGTTGCAAAAGAGTCCGACACAACTGAATGACTAAGCAACAAGAGCAAATTCTTTCTAGACTCCGAAACACGGGTAGGAATAAAACACAGAGCCACTCTTTGTGGCTCAGAGTGCTGTGCAGATGACAAGCTTGGTGAGCAAAGAAAGGCCCTGGTCTGGGGAGGTCCAGTGTCGATTCTGTTCCCATGGGTGGAGTTGTGGAGCTAATGTGAGTTACCTCCTTAATTTGGCAAACTGCCCTGTTAGGAAATGAGTTGGACTTGAGTGAATAAGATTGAGAGTGACTCCCTCTTTCTGTGCATACTCAGCTCCGCCCTGTTGTTCCCAAAGGTTCTGAGCAGTTGCCTTCCCTGGAGCTTTTTCTCAGTCTTAGTTGTCTCTCTTACCTCTAAGCTCTGTAGCACTTAACTGTCTGTTCCCCCAACTGAGGGCATTTTTATTGCATTTTTCTGGAAGCACCTCTCTAAGATCTCCATATGTGGGAGTAGTGTGGGTGTCTCACCCTCTCATGGTGTGAATTGTGGTGAAAAAGGCAGAGTACATCCACAATCTGGAATTGAAAGATTGCTAAGATTGGATCAAGTTATGTGGCTTAGGAATGTTTTCATTTCCTTGAATCCGTTTTTCCATTTATTATAACAAATAAGAAGTAGATGTGGCTGAGACGGTAAAGAATCTGCTTGCAGTGTGGAAGACTCAGGTTCAGTCCCTGCATTGGGAAGATCCCCTGGAGAAGGGAATGGCAACCTACTCCAGTATTCTTGTCTGGAGAATTCCATGGACAGAGGAGCCTAGCAGGCTACAGTCCATGGGGTCACAAAGAATGAGATGTGCCTGAGTGAATAACTCACAAGAGGTAGACATGTTAAAACTGAGAGGAAGGACAGAAGGAAAAGGGGATAGGGAACTTGTACCAGAGGTTCAAGGTCATGAGCCAGGCAGAGTAGGACCTGGGATCAACCCTGATTGTGGGCACCTCTTTCTTGCTAAGAAGGACAGTGTTCATTATTTCAGGGTGAGGATTCTGGTTGAATAAGTTGTGTGTGTCCACTTTTGAGGCCATGCAGAGGACAGAGGATTCCTTTCCTAGTTTAGAAGCTAAGTAGGGGCAGTAAGTCAGTTAAGATTTGGTTTACCTTTGGTTTGGACTTGCAATTGGAACTCCTGGGTCTACACTGTGCTCTCAGGATGGTCTTGAGGGAAATAAATCATCAATTCATTTAGCCTAGCAGCTCTTAAGCACGTGCTGTCTATCAGTGAGCATGGTGGTAGGCAGCACCCACGTGATGAGCATGTGAAGCAAGCACCAGATGAGTGGGCCCGGATGAGAGTGCTTCCAGAGAGGCAGGATTTGAGCCATGACAGAGTGGGGAGAAAGCTGGACGAGAATGCAGGGTGGAAGAAGGGGAAGCCAGTGTGGCTGTGATGTCAAGTGAGACAGAGGCTGGATGGTGTGGAGTCTTGAGTTCTAAGTGTGACAGAAAGCATCCAGTATTTGCTTGGAATGATCCTGGGGCTGTAAAGATGCCAGAGTTTCTTGGGAAATGAGTTTGCTCTGATCTGGGTGCTCTTTGCCCTGGGGATGGACTGGTGTCTGGGTCACCAGGCCATTTGGCTGGGGAAATTACTGTACAGTTTAACTGAAGTGCAACTGTTCGTACCAGCTTCTGCAGATTGACTGTAGAAGCGTTTGTAATTGCCCTTCCCTCAGACACTGAGTTGTTCAGTAGAGAAGAGGGAGGCCTGTACTGCCCCTGGCTGGGTGTGCCCTTTCCTGTTCGATTCCCTCAGGCATTTCCACCATGTTCCCCATGGTCCTGGGAAATAATCTTGAACCTGGAAGATTACAAAATAAGTGACCTCATTTCCCCAATGGAAAGGGAATGGCTTTTTTTTTTTTTTAAATGATGATGTGGACAAGTAATGGGGACTGTTATAAGAGTTAACCCTCCCCAAAATACCCCGCCCCAGAACTAACCCCCAAATAAGCCCCTCTTCCCTCCAAAAAACACTCAGCTTCCTACAAATTAAAAAGAATATAAACATGTGATTCACAGAGGAAACAGATGGTCAATAACATAAAAGGATGTTGCTTACTCTCATTTAAAGAAAAAAAAAAAAGGAAGGTAACTTCAAACCTAACAGTATCTTTTTTAACCTATGAAATTGGCAAATATTGGTGTTTTTTTCTTTGGTATTTATGTATTTATTTATTTGGCTCTGCCAAGTCTTAGTTGTAACAGGCAGGATCTTTGATCTTTAGCTGCAGCATGCAGACTCCTAGTTGTGGCACGCGGGAGGGACCTAGTTCCCTGACCACGGATCGAACCAGGGCACCTGCACTGGGAGCACGGAGTCTTAGCCACTGGACCAGCAGGGAAGTCCCACATTGGTTTTTGAAGATAAAGTTCAGTGGGGGACGTTGGTGGAGTTGGTGGGGCATGAGGTTTGGGCTTTCCCGGCACGTCCTTGGTCTTTGTGCAACCTATAAAAGGTTGCTGTCAGTGCCCGAGGGACTGCTGACCATTGCAGAGACCCAGTGCTGTCAGGACCCAGTCCCCCAACCTCCCATGGTTCGTCCTGCTAGGTACTAGTTGCCACTTGTAACCACAGGTGTGTGACCTGGAGCTCCATGGGCCCAGTGCTCCCAATGTGAATAGGAGATCTTTGGGTTGTATATGGTTTAAATTAGTTGATGAGTGACCACAGTAAGTGACAGCTATTACTATTATTTAAAAAATAACCATGGAGCCAATAAAATATCAAAACATTTACTTCACTCTTAATGTAAAATACCTGAAGAATTTCATTTAGCATCCTTCATATAGTGTCCCAGGAAACATGCTTCTTCTAATGCATCTTTTTTCCTTTAAGTGGTATTGGTGTTCTACATTTCTAATATCTTCTGAGAAAAACTATTCTGAATTACTTTTACGCTTGGTTGAAAATACTTATTATCTTTGCCATCAAAGGTGGAGGGTCTGTGTAAGTTCTAGCCACTCAGTAACCCATGCAGGCATTTTATGTCCAGCTGGTATTGAAGTCCTGTCAGGCTTTCTTTCCAAAGAAACTGTTTGCAAAGATAGTTACATTTTACCCTGACCCTAGGGTCCAGGTCCCAGACAGGCTAAATAAGCTGCATTTTTCTTTCAGATTGTTACACTGTTGTGCCAGACAAATGGCTACTTTACATTTATATTTTGAGGTTTTTTTTTTTAGCACCAGGTAACACTTGTAATATCTTTTGAGAAAAGCTATTCTGAATTATTTTTATGTTTGGTTAAAATTAATTATTACCTTTGCCATCATAGGTGGAGGGTCTGTGTAAGTTCTAGCCACTTACTGACCCATGTAGGCATTTTATGTCGAGCCCTTCTGACTCAGGTGTTTTTAAACATTCGCTTGGGTAGGAAAAGCCGTGAGAAGTCCTCTGGCAAACATGTAAGAGGAGCGTTCGGGACATGAGCTCCATCCTGACTGCTGCATAAGAATGAGACAAGTACTTCTGAAAGAATCTGAATGTATGTGACCCTAGCTTAATTTAGGGCATAGGGAGATGTACCTATAAAGGATATTTATGTATGTGATACTCTTGTGGCTTCCCTTATCAGGGAGTGCAAATATTCACCTTCTGTAGTAGGAACACCTGGCAATCAGAACTCTTGGGGGCCTGTTGAATGAGAGCAGGCTGTGGGTCAAGTCTCTCTTTCTTTCCTGGGAGCAGATGAAAATGAAAATGTATGTACGTTTGTTGAAACACTCACATGGTTTAACCATATCTATGGCCTTATCCACATACACTAGATAGTGCTACTGAGGATTTGATCTTGCTCATGTTTTACTTCTTCCCTTTTGTTTTTCTTAATTAATTAATATTTGGCTGCCCTAGCTCTTTGTCATGTGGGCAGTTGAGGCAGGTGGGGGCTACTCTCTAGTTGCAATGTGTGGGCTTCTCATTGCGGGGATTTTCTTGTTGCAGAGCACGGGCTCTAGAGCACTCTGGCCTCAGTAGTTGCGGCTCAAGGACTCTAGAGCGCAGGCTTAGTAGTTGTGGCACATGGGCTCAGGTGCCCCACTGCATGTGGGATCTTAGTTTCCAGACCAAGGATCAAACCTGTGTCCCCTGCATTGACAGGCAGATGCTTAACCCCTGGAAAGCCCCCCTTTTGGTTTTATTTGCCTTTTCTTCCTTTTTTGTTGACAAATAAGTCAGCTTGCGGTCAATGCCATCTTCCTTTTCTGTTCCACAAGAGCAAACCACACCCAGGACAGCTGTGCCTGAGTGAGAAGTCACTGTGATGGGTCAGATACTTGGTATAAATCTGGACACCAGTCTACTTCCATCCTAGCATCACCAACCTGCTAACTAAAAAAATGTGTTTGCGAGAATTCAGTGGTTAGGACAGTTGGCTACTTTCAACCAGCCGTAGTGCAGAAATAGTCCCAGGTGTCCAGGAGTGAAGTGAGGCTTTGCATCGCCTGTTGAGAATTCACAGAGCCTGGTGAATTCTGTGTGGTGCTGGCCTTCCCCTTGCCACCGATCTGGATATGAGGGTAGTTCTTTTCTGTTGATTGCCTACTGCATCATAAATGCATTTCATGGCTTTCTGGTAATAGCATGGGGTAATGTCTGGAATGGTAGGTCTAGGTGCTGTGGCTGTGAATGGATTCCTGAACCTGAATTTTACCCGCAGAGAGTTGTGCCTTTGGCTGAGCAGGATAATTCAAATCCAGAACACGAGCAGGCTTCCTGCCCTGCCCCATCCACTTCCCTGTGGCCTGCCTGGGTCTCAGCAGGTTTTCTCAGGGCAGAGCTGATGAAACTTCATGACACCGTTAGCAGTTCCAAGTGTAATCATAAGGTGGGAGCAGTTGTGCAAAATGGAACCTAACTGAATATGCAAATATCCAGAAATTTCTAATTCATCTTGTTCTTCAAAGTACGGCATTTGTTGTATCAAATATTTTGTTTTCTTACATTATAGAGTCATATAATTATCCTATTGAAATATTATGAACTTTAAAAAATTAGCCACTGTCAAGATGATTTTCAGACAGAATTTTAGATTTTATAGTATCAAAAAATCTTGCAAGCATTTAGGTTATGATAATGTTTTAGTTTGGTAATCTTTATAAAACAAAAGTAAGATTTATAAATAAAAATTGTACGTGATCTTAAGTGGGACAAGCTTCCACGTTAGTCACATGGCATGATCTCCCCACTACAGTGTATCCATATAAAACCCAGATTTTATGCCTTTTTTGCCATATCCGTTTAGGCTACAGTTACGTGATTTAGTCATTCAACTATATTACACCTGTTCTGTAGTGACTATGGTTTTATTATCTTCGTAGAGTTCATGACTGAGTGATACAAACAGACAGTAATTAGAAATAGTACTGAATGTGATGCATACCATGAAACGCAGAAATGAGAATAGCGAGCACAGGGTGGTTCGGGAAGGCTGCACCCAGTCGCAGCCAACTTGTACAAGATGAGGCATCATATGTGGCCGTTCTTTAGTCACCCAGTTGTGTCCAACTCTTGGCAACCCCTGCAGCACACAAGGCCTCCCTGTCCCTCACCATCTTCCGGAGATTGTCCAAATTCATGTCCATTGCATCAGTGATGCCGTCCAGCCATCTCATCCTCTGGTGCCCTCTTCTCCTTCTGCCCTCAGTCTTTCCCAGCATCAGGGACTTTTCCAGTGAGTCAGCTGTTCACATCAGGGCGTCACTTGCAAAAGCTTAAATCTGTCGTAGTGAGGGAGGGGCGTCAGTCCAGCAGGACATGGAAGATAATTGCAGTCCATGCACCTGACCAAGAACCTGTATCCAGAACAGATGATGACTTCCTGTAAGTCCTTAAGAGCATTCTGCACGTTGTCCACTCACTGTAGAATGTCTGAACAGGCACGCCACAAAAGAAAGTATCACGCATGGGAAGATGCCCATCTTCATTATTGTCAGAGACGTGCAAATTAGACTGTGCTGAGTCACTGCTTTTCCTCCCCAAAGGCCAACCGAAGAACAACAGAAGATACTAGGTGCTTCCGGGGCAGGGGTCTCCTGTAGGCCCAGCTGTGGTGTGCCCCGCAGTGCCGAGTGCATGCGGTCCTGAGACGGAGCCAGCGCTGCAATAATACTGTTGAGCCCAAACTCCCGGACACAGAAAGTGTACAAATGCACGACTCTGTGTATGGTGTATAAAAGCAGTCTTTGCTGTTAGAAGTCAGAATAACTATTACCCTTGAGGAAGTCTCAGGAGCAGGTCAAGAAGGGGATTCTGGGGTGTCAGTCCTGTGTTGCTTATGTGGTGTGTTTGTAGATACTCATTAAGCTGTCCATGTGTGCATTTTGTAGATAGGATATCCTTAAATATATAAAATTGTAGGCAATAAATGTTGTATTTCTTTATAAAACATGTGTCAAGTAATTTGTTCTAAAATTTCACACAATAAATGTTACTGACTTTTTAAGCAACTCTATTTATACCACCTTCTAAATAAACCACTTCAGAGAAGCTCACTTTTCCTCCCCTTTGCTTGAAATGCTCACTTTGGACATGTGTGTACACCTTCTGATTCCCTATTTCACAGGTCTTGACATAGTTATCACATGACAAGTCCTGACCAGTAGATACTCAATGAATAATTGACTGACCGATCAGTTTGTCCAGCTTCTTATCTGCTCACTCGTAGTAGCTGCTCTTTTGGATTTCAAATAGGATGGATCACTATGCTCTTAGAATACTTGTATTTATTTTTATGTCTTCTCATCCCTAGAGTTTCCTCTGGTCTTGCAAAGTTGTAGCCTGAGGTTGTACACACAAGTAACAAACTTGGACAGAGCAGTGGTTTCTCTGAGTCTTCACTGAAGCCTAGGAGCCTGGATGCTTGGATAACCTTGTTTGATGTGAGGGTATTGGGGTGACTGGCATCAAGGAACTAGACTCCAAAATATCACGACATGGAACATGATTCTTGGTTTAAGATGGGTCAGTCTCACTCTCCTCTTTTTGCAATGGCTTTTATTTTTTTTTTTTTAATAGAACTAAAATGAAGTTGATTGGATGGAATTACCAGGTTTTAAAATCTCTTGTCACACGAGTCAGATAAGGCAAGTCAAATAAAAGCTCTCTATGTTGGCTTGTCTTGTGGCCAGCACTGGTTTTAGAAGATAATTTTGGCTTGGAGCACTGCAGGAAGGAGGGGCAAGTGAAGGGTGGATGCGTGTAGTGGCTCAAGTGATCCCCATGATCGTCAGCATCTCGTCCCTACTCAAGCCCCTCTAGATTCCCTACTCCCTCCAGGATACTGCTTTTCACAAAGTTTGCCCAGGTACCAAAGTAAATTTTCTTTTACATTGTGGCCCATAATACACAAATGGAGAAAGAGTTTTTGAAGTAATGGGATTCATACCACACTTGCTGCATCTGGTCTATTCTGTTTCTTTCGCCCCTCCAGCATGTGGAACCATAGTTTCCTGACCAGGGGTCAAACCCATGCCACCTGCAGTGGCAGTGAGGAGTCTTAGTTGCTGGTCTGCCAGGGAAGTCCCCATTTCCTTTTTTTGTTTGTTTTAAATGCTTGTTAAATCCCCTACATTGTTTTCTCAGACTACTAATTGGTCACAACCCACAGTTTTTAAGAACCTTGATTGAAAAATACTTCATTCTGGTGTTTAAGATACATTGTAATCTTCTGCATCTTTTTTCCCACTTTTACTTTGCCAAAGAACATCATTCTCCAATACCAATTCAGGTAGCTTCTTATTCTCTGCACTCACAAATCCGTTGCCTCTCCTTAGGCCTGCAAGGCGCACACCTCTGAGTGAGTTAGCGCTAGCCTTAGCTCCCATGCTCCCTACCATGAATAGGAATGCCCTCCATGAATTGTCATTGGCATATAATACTTTACATTTATTTATAAATTATGAGTAACATTTGACCTGGATAACATTTAATCTTCTACTGCCTGATGATTGTCAGTTGAAAGTGATGTCTTATTTCTCCAAGATGACTGAGCTTCCAAAGGCAAGGCCTGCGTTTGTCTCCTGTATACCCGCAGCACTAGCACATCCTAGACCATCTCTAAGCCGAGCCGTGAGGCATAGGTCAGGTGCTTGATTTCTCTTACCCAGTGGGTGATTACCGCTGAAGTAGGGGAAGGTGTTTTGATAGGATTTTCCCTGGACATAGGTGGTTTCACAAGGTGGGATCAGTAAAGCATAGGTATCCTTGGTTTGTAGGCTCAGGGCAGGCCCTTCTTATCATCATGAGTACATGTGGGAAGTGGTCAACACTAATTGGTATTTTTGTTCATTTTATGTTCAGCCATATCAGTGGGAACAAGATTGGCTGGGAGAAGACAGGAAGCCATTCAGAACCTCAAGCAAGGGGAGACCCAGGAGACCAAACAAAGGTAGTAAGTCTGCCTTCTTTTCTTTCAGATTCTCATTCTCTCAGCATGTAGTGCCAGGGATTGATTTAAAGTAACATTCTCTCTCTCTCTTTTTTTAAGCATGTTATTTATGAGTGATACACTGGCAAGGGTGAGTGGGGAAGGGCTGTGCTACCCCCAGTTTGCTCTCTCTCCCAGGGCAGGGTGGTGACCTAGTAGAGATCCTCTTCTCTCTGCTCATTACATAGCCTTTCAGAGCCCTCATTTCTTGCAGGATTTTGTCATGATTAGGTGAGAAAAGTTTTGTGATGTATACATTAAAAATGAAAAAATAAAAATAAACTAAATTTTATTCTCCCGCCCCCCCCTCCCTCTTTTTTCTATTTCTACTTGTTAATATTCATCTCCAGATGAATATCTTAAACTTACAAAGCCACATCTGTCCCCACCTGTGGTCACTTAGGATGAGCTGGTCTCTGGCTGGAAGAGGACTTGTTTTTATACAGGATGATGGAATGTTAGAAATATGTGTAAAACTCTGAAATATTCTCACTGTTGAATGATTATCCTGAAAATAAATAACAGAAATGCTTTCTGGATACATACTTCTTGCAAAGTACCTCCCAAAGCATTTTCAGTTGTGTATGTCTACATGCTGTGGAACGGAAAGTGTAGAAAACTTTCGTGAGTTATCCATGAATTCTTCTTAAGGCTCATTTTGGCACTTTGTGTTTTAAAGGATGAAATTAAGCACTGAATGCATACCACTAAAAGAATACATTTTGTTTCAGAACATAAAAATCAATATTTTTTGTTGTTATTGTTGTTCAGTCTCTAAGTTGTATCTGACTCCTTGTAACCACATGAACTGCAGTACGCCAGGCTTCCTTGTCCTTCACTATCTTCCGGAGTTTGCTCAAACTCGTCCATTGAGTTAGTGATGCCATCCAACATCTCATCTGCTGTCATCCCCTTCTCCTTCTGCCCTCTAGTCTTTCCCAGAATCAAGTCTTTTCCAGTGAGTCAGCTGTTCATATCAGGTGGTCAAAGTATTGGAGCTTCAACTTCAGCATCAGTCCTTCCAATGAACATTCACGGTTGATTTCCTTTAAGATTGACTGTTCAAGGGACTTTCAAGAGTCTTCTCCAGCACCACAGTTTGAAAGCATCAACCCTTGGGCACCCAGCCTTTTTTATGGTCCAACTCTTACATCCATACATGACTACTGGAAAAGCCATAGCTTTGACTAGATGGACCTTTGTTGGTAAAGTAATGTCTTTCCTTTTTAATACGCTGTCTAAGTTTGTCATAATTTTCCTTCCAAGGAGCAAGTGTCTTTTAATTTCATGGCTGCAGTGATTTGGGAAGCCCAAGAAAATAAAATCTGCCACTGTTTCCATTTTTTTCCCCATCTATTTGCCATGAAGTGATGGGACCAGATGACATGATCTTAGTTTTTTGAATACTGAGTTTTAAGCCAGCTTTTTCACTCACCTCTTTCACCTTCATCAAGAGGTTCTTGAATTCCTCTTCACTTTCTGCCATTAAAGTTGTATCGTCTGCATATCTGAGGTTGTTTTATTTCTCCTGGCAGTCTTGATTCTAGCTTGTGAGTCATCCAGCCCAGCATTTCGCTTGATGTACTCTGCATAGACGTTAAATAAGCAGGTGTAACACACAGCCTTGATGTACTGCTTTCCCAATTTTGAACCAATCTGTTGTTCCATGTCCAGTTCTATTACTCTGAGAAGCATATAGGCTTCTCAGAGACAGGTAAAGTGGTCTGGTATTCCTGTTTCTTTAAGAATTTCCAACAGTTTGTTGAGATCCACACAGTCAAAGCTTTAGCGTAGTCAATGAAGCAGAAGTAGATGTTTTTTTGAAATTCCTTGCTTTTTCTATGATCCGGCAGATGTTGGCAGTTTGATCTCTGGTTTCTCTGCCGTTTCTCAATCCAACTTGTACATCTGGAAGTTCTCAGTTCACATACTGCTGAAGTCTAGCTTTAAGATTTTTGAGCATAATCTTGTTAACATGTGATATGAGTGCAGTTGTACAGTAGTTTGAACATTCTCTGGCATTGCCTTTCTTTGTATATTTTTTAGGGTGCCACAGAAGCAGTAAGTGAGCAATTTTTATTTCTAGAATTTATTGTGAGGAAAAAAGTTTGCTGCAAAAATAATACTTGCTCTTGGTAAACAACTAGGACTCTGCTAAAATTTGTAAAGAGAAAACTAAGAATCTCCCTTCAGCACTGAGGTAGCCATTTGGTGTCCATACTCTTTCCTATTCATGTACATATATTCTGTATTTTGGTGATTGGTTGTACAGAGTAGATATTTTTCACCTAACAATTTACCATGAACATATTTCTGTGTCAGTTTATGTAGATCTGACTCATCAGTTTTAATGGTTTTAACTTGTTCTTTGGTTTTAATTTTTGGCAGGCAGTTCCCTCTGTATACTTTATTTGGGACTTTAAGTACCCTAAGAGAATACTTGGGGTTTGGTTTTTATTTCTTCTTTAAATAAGAACTGTGGTGGTGGTGAGGACCTAGTGTGGTGGACTGAGACCCAGTTTTAGTCCCAGTTCACTAGTTACTGATCTCATTACCACAGACAAGAGACATCCCCTCCTGGAGAATTGGTTTTTTCATCTGTAGAGAGGATGCTACCCATTGAGTTGAGGAAGGGTCTCCCAGGAAAGCAGAATCACAAGAGTTGGTCACACGGGAGAGCCAGACGGGGCTTCGGTTAGCAACCACAGAAGGCTGCTCATCTCGTGGGGATCCCAAGGGAGGAGCCATGAGTGGGGTCATCCAGCGGAAGCTGCAGCAGTTCTCTGGGTTCCCATCCCTGACACAGGCACAGTGGGCGTCCATTCACACTTCCTCTGTTCAAGGAGGAGTGGGTCACAGCTCCCCTTGTCCTCACTGAAGTTGTTAATCACATCTCTCTGTGTTACAATTGGACAGACAGGTTAAAGGAGTGGGAATGGACATGACCCCATTTTCTCCTCTCACCCATTGCTCTGCAGGCAGAAGGTTCGTCCACTGCCTCTTCTGGCAGCCAGCTTGCTGAAGGAAAGGGGAACCAGATTGGCACTGTTCAGCCAATTCCGTGCCTCCTGTCCATGCCCACCAGGAACCACATGGACATCACCACCCCACCCCTGCCTCCTGTCGCGCCTGAGGTGCTGAGAGTGGCCGAGCACCGGCACAAGAAGGGGCTGATGTACCCCTACATCTTCCACGTCCTGACAAAGGTATGCCCTGGGGCCGTGCGTGGGGCTGTCGTCTCTCAGTGGTCGCTCTCGTGGGGTGTGTCCTTGTTCCTGCTGGAACTGCTTTTTATCTTACAAGGTATTTGAAATGAAATTCATTTTCCCCTTTCTAATCTTGGAGGGAAAAGATGAATATTTATATCTATAATCAGAATAAAATTAGAACTTGGGAAAAGTCTTTATTTTTCTCATCAATTTAACCCAAAATTATTTTTGAAACTTCTGATTAATGGCACTTGATGTTATTCTCTGGTTTGTAATTTTACTTGTATTTCTAATTTCAAAGTTTCCTGCATGTTTTTGCTGTAGTGTCAAGTTTAATTGTGATGTCAACATACTATATCTGGTTTATCATCTGTCCTAGAGGCTCCCAACTTCTGAGTGGCTGATAGCACTTCATACTTTGACTTATTCCTCTACCTCATTGAGTACTTACAACAAACAATGGAATATGGGGCTTCATCACTTTATTAGTATCTTCCGAAATGTATGCTTAAATAGATATACAGTGTGGCATTAATTGTTTCTGAATCTTGGTGTTTTGAACAGATCTGTGTTTATTTAAATTTCCTCAGTGACTTGTCATATTTATGTTTATAATCATAGATCCACAATTTAACTTGGTGACCAGATATCTGGTGTAAAATTGGTTCGTTACTATATGTATTTTATTATGTTTTCATCTGTATATGTACCACCATATATAATCAAACTTTTTTCTTATTTTATACAGTCTGTGTATGGTGTATAGAATGGAGTCAGTAATTACAAGTGACTTCCATTCCACAGCACTCTTGAGCTGCACTTTTAACCGTTAATTGACTAATTTGAACTGCTTAAATTTATATTTTATAAAATAAAGGACAGGAAGACCAGTGCTATTATTTGGGTCCTTTAATGTATTTTTGAATTGTCTTGCCTCCAAGTCTCATCTGTTATTTGATATGGGTATGCATGTGTGGTATCACTTCTCACATTATGGTTATAAAGTAAAAATTTTATCTTTCAGGTCCAACATAGATTATAAGGGTAAGTGAGGGTTACTGTTGCGGGAAAAGGATTTTGCTGAGTTTAAAGGGACTCGAGCGTTGGGAAGGCTGTGCCCTTTCACTCTGGGGTTGTTGGGATACAAGGTCCCTGGACTCCCTGCTGTTTGTGCCTGCCATGCTCCTGGGTCTGACTCAGGGACTTTTGGTTAAATCAGTCTGAGTGATGCAAAACTGCCTGTCCTCCTCTTCAGTACTCACTGATTTCAAGGGCAAATACTGATGAAATGACTGTGGTTGAGAAAAGTGAACTTGACTATCTTCAGATTTTAAGGTGTCACCTAAAATTTTTCAGTATATTTGGGTAAAGTTTAGATTGAAATGTGTGCTGTTTCCTGCAAGCTGAGTGGCTCTGGTGTTAAGTTTTCCAGGCTGAGATATTTGCTGTGAATTCAAGCTTGAGGTGAGAATGTAGAGAATCATCAAAGCCTCATAATTTTGGGAGAGTAAATACTCACTAGATGAGTGTTGACCACATCTGTAGCTATTAGATTAATGAGTATGAAGGTTCTGATAAGGGAAAAGATCAATTCTAAATTAAATTTATGTGAAAGAAAGAATGAATGTTATGACATGATTAAAAGAGTACATATCAATAAATTTACTAGACATTGGGGTCATAAATATATTTTTATATTAAGAATATGCATAATTAAATTCCTTGTGAAGTCTCTTGAGATGTACCTTGATAGCATAAAATATTTAGGACGGGACCACAGAGTTTTTGGACTGATCTCAGGTGCAGGTGGTCACAGAGTCATTTGTCTCCTGGAGCCACAAGGAAGCCCCTGCTATGTTGGCAGAGAAGAGTGGGGGTGGGATGAACAGAACAGGGCTTCCTTCATTTCCAGCCCCTGGTGGCTGTCTCATTCAGTGGGACTCGTCTGTTGAGTTACGTGATGCACTGGGGCAGAGGCCTGATACACGCTGAATACTTTAAAAACAAATACCACTTAAAAGAGTTCTCTTAGGTAGGTTTTTTGTACATGGTAGTTTTTTATGAAAGAGCTTGGTAAAGAAAATTTGTGACCATTTTATTTTTAGGGTGCTCTTTGCTCTTTTCTTGGATTTCATATAGGTCATTGAAAATTATGAATTACATTACATATGACCATCTTGACATAAAATTTGACAGTTCTCAGCATTATCTATTCTATTTGTTGTCCGGTGTTACCTATCTAGATTTTTTTGAAGACTTTGGAAGCATTTACACGGTTTTTGTTCTTGTTGTTGTTCCAGGTTAAAAATAAAACAATGTAGGTTTTATTTTGACTCTTTGAGCATATATTTTGACTAAACCTGCTGAATGAACTCTCCCTAAACATCTTGATATAGGCAACTTGTTAAGCAATTGATTTGGAATAGAATTGCAATTTCGTTAACTGGAGATAATACAGTATATTTCTGTGAGTTTATTGTAAATTCAACATGAAAAATGTGCAATATTATTCTGCTTTCTTCCATGCAAAGGGTGAAATCAAAATTGCTGTTTCTATTGAAGATGAAGCCAGCAAAGACCTGCCTCCCGCCGCCCTGCTCTATAGGCCAGTTCGTCAGTATGTTTACGGAGTCCTGTTTAGCTTGGCAGAAAGCAGAAAGAAAACTGAGAGACTTGCTTTTAGAAAGAACAGACTTCCACCAGAATGTATGTACTGTAAAATCCATTGTTTGTTTTCCTCGGTACCTCGTAATCTCTTGTGCATTTTTAAAGCCTTAGAAGAATCGTGACAGAGTTCACCCTGAGAGTCCCCACATAAAGGAGATGGGCTCCATCGGGGCTCCTCCGAAAGGAGCACAAGCCACGGGTTGTTTTCCTCAGTAACATCCAAGCGGTGGTGTTTATTCAGTAAAATGATAAAGCAACAGGTTTACACTTCAGACTGAACGTTGATCTGGAAACAGTCCTGACGGTCGCCATCCTCGTGGCTAACGTGTCCTGGGCAGACTGACAGCAGTCTCTGCTGTGGTGTCCACGAGATGTGGCTCCCTCTTTGCAGAAGTCACTGTTCCTGGGGAGGTCCCACAGGCTGTCCACTGGGCTGCTTCTGTGCAGTTGCTGATCACATCCCTGAAGCCAAGAGGGGACTTGTAACGATTTCCCTCAGAGGCCTCCAGCTGATCCATTCTGGGGATGGAGGGGGAAGCGGGAAGACGGAAACTGTTGTTTGAAATTTGGGCAAAAGTTGAGGTCAAAGTATTGCCATCTTCAACGGGCCAATGTAATTTTGGAGGAGAAAATTATGCCTTTCTGTTCTAGGTAATTTTATCTACTAATGTAGGGAATATAAAAGTCACTGTATATTTAGTAGGAAATATAGAAATGTTTCCCAAAATGTACAATCTAAGAACATTATGAAGTGTGGAAATTGTAGATTACTAAGTCATCCTCTAAACTGAGGATATTTAGTGACAGATCACCTGCTTGAATGGCAGGTCACTGCAGGCCTGGTGACATGGGTGAAGCTGAGCTCAAGGACAAGTATGAGAGTAGATCTTACCTTTGGAACTCAAAACTGGAGAGGTTCTAGCAATTTTATCTAAACACGCAGTTCTATAGATTCTTAAGTTTTCTGTTTCTGTTACTGTGACAAAATTGTGATTCTGTAAGCTTTTAAAATGAAGCCATCTGTCACTTCCCTTACTTGAAGATAGTCATACCTAGTGTGGCTGCAGAGCTATTTGTGTGACTGTAGCCGGAGAAGGTGATGCCGGCTGCACAGGGCCTCCTCTAGCTGATGTTTCTACCACCTTGATCAGGCAGAGGCATCATGTGAAACACCAAGTGTGTCAGTGGACGCTTTTCAAAGGCCCAGTACATTCCAGGTGTACAAATTCTTATCCCTTTCTCCCACTATGTGATTTATTTGCTCAGAAAAGAAGACCTTTTTAACTTTGCACAGGATTGGCCAGTTTTCTGTGCTGGCCCACCCAGGCCACCCTGGCACCACAGCTGTGACCTCCAGTTCACCACCAGCCCTGAGCATCTTAGTCCCTGTACCCTCTTGGGTCTCTGTTGGGCCTGGAATGCTGAGCGCTATAGGGTCCCATGCGGCCCTACTTCCTGCTGTGTCCTCAGCTCCATAGGACCATATTGACTTTCATGGTGAAAGGCTGTTCTTCATTTGCTTGTGTGTTCCAGAAACACAGTTATCTTTACGCAGAAAATCCTCAAGAGTTTTCAGTGATCAAAACCTGAATACCCTCAGGTATATCCTAGGTTGGGCTCCCCTTAGCAGTGTCCATAGCTTCATGGAGCAGCCTGCATATGGCTCGTGTGCTCTGTTCATGTCCTCAGCAGTGGGCGCTGTGCATCCCTCACCTGTTTCAGGGAGTTCTCTGTCACAGGTGAGCTGCAGGTGCCAGGCGCTCTTGGGAAGTAAGAGTCTTGGTCTCTTCGTCCTGCTGATGGTCTGTGACTTTAAAACACTGTGAAACACACAGCTGGCAGCACCTTGCGTGCTCCACTCCCTCATCAGTGGATTTGTACCTAGTTGATACAGGTGTCTTACTGGCCTGGGAGAGGCTGGCCTTTTAGACAATAGGGGAAGCAGAAGCCAGGGGAGAGTATTTACTAAATAGATTAGCATCCTCTAAACATAAGCAAGAGGGAGGCAAACTGTGGTAAAGAGCTGAATGTACAAACCACACCATAGGGCCCAGTGCAGCTCTCACAGAGAAATGACTCGGTCGGCCTGCCTATGGCAGGTCAGTTCTGGCTAAGGCTGGAGGGCATGGGGAATGGCATGATCAAGAGGAGAAGGGTGGAAAAGTCTGAGGTGACTCAAATGAGCTCTTAGAGGCTCTGGATGGAGGTCTCTTGACCTCATTTGGAGGCTGGGAGGCCCAGGGAATACAAAAGAAAGGAGGAAAGTATCCCAGTGTGAGGTGGATGGGGGAAGGGTCGGTGAGTGGGAGAAAGCCATAACTTCAAAGAGAATTTGGCATGCATGTCTGTTTCCTTTCCTCCTGCCTCTGCTCCCCTCCCCACTTCACTGACTTCTTTTCAAGGATGGCACATAGTCATTTATCGTTGCTCTGTTACTTTGGGCCAGTGGAAAACACTGACTCTTACAATGCCACTGGTTTAGGTTTCCATACCTGAAACATCTACTAAGTGACTATTTTATGAAGAAAATATTGTAGCTTCTTTATGATCTGGATGAGATGGGGAAATAACAATGTCTGATCATGCCAGAGAGACTAACCTTGTGCAGTTTCTCAGGAGTTCTTGGTTGATAATATTTGAAATCTTGTTTTACCTACACTTATTCATAGACCATATGTAGATGAAATTTTAAAATCAGTGGCACTTTGCACATGAAAGTGCACCATAAGGTCCTTGGGACAAATTTGTTCTCCACGTGCCTGCTGCCTTTGCCTTCCACTTTGGTAGCCAAATCTGAGCTGTGTGGGTTCCAGGTAAACCCTCCTACTCATGTGGGTGATGTAGCTACTTCTGAATGTGAGGGTTTTGATCTAACATGGTTTCAAAATGCTATGCATACAGATGCATGTTCTTGGTGTGGTCACTGTGGCAATCAAGAATTTTCTCAGGAGGGATTTGTTGTCAGAACTAGTCAAAGGGCATATTGAAGCCAATAGGGTTGTTTAAAAATACTTGGCTCCCATTAGATGTAAGACACTGTATCCATTTGGAATTATTTCTCTTGATTAAGTCATATGATAAAATGTTTATAATCTACAATAAATATTCATATAACTTACCAAAGTTCCATTTTTTTAAAATATGGCTAAAGTAGGATATCTGCAGTCAAATCCTTAAAAAATCTCAGCCATCTAGAGAAAATGGACTTGTGGACACAGTGGGAAAGGGAGAGAGTGGGACGAATGGAGAAAGTAGTCTTGACATATATACTCTATCACGTGTAAAATAGATAGGTGGTGAGAAGTTGCTATGTAACCAGGAAGCCCAGCCTGGCTCTCTGCAGTGATCTAGAATGGTGGGGTGAGGGGAGGGAAGGAGGGCTCAGGTGGGAGGTGATATGTATACAATTATGACTGAGCTGCGTTGTTGTATGGCAGAAAGCAACACAACATTGTAAAGCAATTTTCTTCTTATTGAAGAATAAGTTATTAAAAAAATTAAGATTAGATGATATGAAACATTCAGCTTATTCATCATCATTTGACAATTCCAAAAATAATTTAGAAGAAATACAAACATAAGGGGAAAAAAAAATTTCAGCCTTTGAAAATCATATTGAATTACATGCTGGCAGTTTATTTTTCTGTTCTTCCCTGTCCATTTCCAGGTTCTATCATTTTGCTTTTAGGAGAGTAATAAGAATACTTGTTTATTGTGGGAGAATGCTACTGAAGTCACTGTTGTGGAATTTGCGGTCCTACCAGTGGGTCAAGGAGCAGACTGTTGACCCACCACAAACAGTCTCACCCATATGGGCTGAATGGTGATGGTGGCAGTTGCTCTGGGGAGAGATGGACCCAGGGAGCTAGCTATCTACAGCTGCTGCAATAGGGGCCGGGCCTGGAGCCAGGCACCTGGTCTGAGCTGGCCCTGGCCTCCAGGCCTGTATGCGTGAGATCCAGGTGACGTGGCTGCTCCTCACAGGCACTTCTGCCCTGGAAGCAGCTCTGACCTTTAGTACCGTAGTTACTCTTCTTCTTCCTGGGGATGCTCCTCAGCCACTCAGGTACTCCCCAGCGATGAATGGGAAGGACCAGAAGAAAGGGATCTGGTACTACAAAGATTACAGGATGATGAGTTACCTCAGCTATAGTTGAAGAGAAAAAAACAGGCTTGGGAATTCCTTGGCAGTCCAATAGTTAGATCTCCACTGCAAGGGGCAAGGGTTTGACCCCTAGCCTGGGAACTAAGATCCCACAAGCAATATGGTGTTGCCCCCTCCCCCCCCCCCCAATAGCAAGTTTATATACTATGCTTAGATTTCCTATACTCGTACTATATTTAGGGCTTCCCGATCACTCAGCAGGTAAAGAATCTGCCTGCAAGAGACAGGAGATGCTGGCTTGATCCCTGGGTGAGGAAGATCCCTTGGAGAAGGAAATGGGAACCACTCCAGTATTCTTGCCTGAAAAATCCCATGGACAGGGGATCCTGGCAGATACAGTTCAAAGGATTGCAAAGAAACAAACATGACTGAATGACTAATCACACAATACTACATTTGTATTTCCCTATATTTATTCTCTTCTTCTAGACTGTCAAGAAAAGCCAAAAGGAACACATTGATTCCCCCCACCACTACTGATCCAATTTGCTTTAGAAATTTTGTTAGTGCCAAGTCATTGGGATTGCTGATTGAAAATAATTTGTTCATTGTGAATCACATTATAAAACAATACTTTAACATGACCAATATTAGTGTGCTGTTTTCATATGTGTGAAAATTGGTTGTCATAAACATTTTTCTTACGATTCTGTGAAGGCTGTTTGTATGTTAATCTGAATTTTTTTGTTCCTCAAAGCTTTTCAGGAGTAGCATTAGCAAACTGCTTTTTCCTTGCAGAACTTTGAGTGGCTGAGCTCGAGAGACATCTGTGGGAAGAGCAGTGTTGTCTGACAGGAATTGTTTGATGGTACTCTTTTGGATTAATGTTTATGTCCTTGAACTTCGGAGTTTCTAATACAGTAGGAATGACGTAAATGGGGAAACTGAAGTCTAGGAATAGTGTTAGCAAGTGTCTGTAACACTGTGTAACACCATGTAACTACCTGCCCTGTGGCCAACTGAGCGTGTATATGTTTGTGGACTGTAAGATACTCCCAGCCTCAGATATAAAAAGTTTAAGGAGAAAGTTCATAGTCTTTTACTTTGCAGAATCGTGTAGGGTACTCACACGTGTCAGCATGAGGAAATGAGGGGCTAGTTGGACCCCCAGCCTGCCCACAGAGGTGCTTGGAAGTTAACCGGCAGTTTTCCCATAAGAAGGATAGACCAGCTGTCGTTGTGCCCGTTTTCCCGTTTGTGATAAAACTCTGATATGAAGGAGTTGAAGTTTTGTTTTTATTTATTGTGTGTGTGTGTTTTCCTCTAACTCCAGAAGAGCTCAGGGAGTAAAACGGTGGCTTCTCCCCAGATACACACTGCACAGACCCAGACCAAAGGTCCAGTTGGCGCTAGCCTCGGAGGTTGTTTGTACCTACCTTTTTCCTTATCTTCTAACCATATTGTGTGCATGCTATAAATCTCACCGCTCATGGTGCTCTGGAATGAGCTTAGAGACATAATTCATTGTATGGCACTGTAGGCAGCCACTACCGGTCAGTTGAAGTAGGCTCACAAAATGAAACATGTTCATTATTCCTGGCCTGGGATGGATCCCAAAATCAGTATTATAACCGACTCCTGAGATAGCTGGTTGTCATATGTATGAATGTGAAAATAGAAGATTAACAACTGATGGAACGCATTGGGTTTCTACTAACAGCTTAAGTCTTCAGCAGTATTTTATGTCTTGAAATTGTATTTTGAAGAGGTGCTTCCAGCAAAGAAACTGTGTTATAAATTTAGCCGCTGGTAGTAACAGAAAACTGGTACCCTGGAGTTGCTTTTTGCCAGTGTAAAAATTCAGTTTAGTTTCAGGTAGGGAAGACAACCTCATGTTCAAATTTTTCAAGGTAGTCCACTTGAAATCCTGAGTTTTTCCTGTCAGTAGAAAAGACAAAACAAATCTTTATTGATGGTGATACATGAAGATTTATTCATGTACAGTAGCTAGATTAGCTGACCTCTGGGATTCGGAGAAGGCAATGGCACCCCACTCCAGCACTCTTGCCTGGAAAATCCCATGGATAGATGAGCCTGGTAGGCTGCGGTCCATGGGGTCGCTAAGAGTCGGACACAACTGAGCGACTTCACTTTCACTTTTCACTTTCACACATTGGAGAAGGAAATGGCAACCCACTCCAGTGTTCTTGCCTGGAGAATCCCAGGGACGGGGGAGCCTGGTGGGCTGCCATCTATGGGATCACACAAAGTTGGACATGACTGAAGTGACTTAGCAGCAGCAGCAGCAGCAGGAATTCTCTTATTCTTGTTTTAACAAGGAGGCATGAACATGTCTTTCTAAAATGGTGCCTTCACAGAGAGGGTTTTATACCCCAGTGCTCTTGTCTGCACACAGAGTGTTCCCATAATCCAGCTGTCCCATACCACTTGGATAATCCCTGTCTAACTTTTTTTTTTTTTTTGCAAAAATGATGAGATCCCAGATTACATGCTATTAGCTGGCTGCTTTGCATCGGCTTATCCCTGTGAGCTTTGGGAGAGTTCAGGGAGTAAAACAGTGGGCAGCAGCAACTTGGGAAGAAGCGCAGGGCCAGAGGGAGAGAAGGTACCCTGTGTGCATCAGCCACCCCACTGGATGAACTTACAACACAGAGGCTGCTGTGTGTCTACCTGAAAATGGGATGTCCCTTGGAATTCATTCATTTGTAAAACACTAACCTTTAATTAATCTAATATCATGAGCCTATAAACATAAGTTGACCTCACATAGTTGTAAGCACGTAACAGAGGTGCAAGGTGTCTTTGCGTCTCCTCAACTGGACTGTGCGACAGAGTGAGTTGTTGGCCTCCCTTGTTTAGTGTCTGGTTCTAGGGCTGTGCTGGGGCAAGGGAAGTGAGGGACCCAAGCCTCAGAATTTAGGAAGACCCTTATTTTCACACAGGCACATGGTGGTTGACATCTGAGCCCTGGGTACTTTTCCAACCTCACCCACTCCATAGTAGGTGCTCAATAAATATCTGTTGGGTGAGTGGCCAAAGTTTCCAGAGTTCTAAAGTGATGGTGTACACAAAAGATCTCCAAGTATTCAGTTTAAAAACAGATACATGTAAAAAATAAAGCAAATCAGTGCATCTTTGCTTTCGGAACAAAGCTTTTTTGTTACTGCACATTTATTTTCTCTGAGAACATGTATCTCCCAAATTAGACCTGAACATTCTAGTCATGAATAGTGCAGATAGCAACAAAAATGCTTAGAATATAAGAGGAAGCTCTTATATCTAATACTTCTTTACAGTTACAGTCTCCCCTGCATGTACTGAGGAAGTCCGTTTACCAGGATGTGGGAGGGATGGCCAGGTGAGTATTAGGTAGCAGTTCTCAGGCACAGGTGTGAGCTCATCTGTAGCCTTTGCAGACTGAATAGGCTCTGAGCACACAGCATCAGGCCAGGTAAATTCAGGCACACTTGGAGCCCCAACTGGTGTAAACAACTGTCTAGGGCAGCTTCAGGGAACACTCAGGAGAACTTGTGAAGGGATTGTTGGCATCTCTGACCTCCACTTCACTTTAGTGTAGGGTTTGAAGTAAAGTATATATAGGTCTAAGCCTTTTTACCTTGAGAATGAAAATCCTCAACCAAAAATTTATTTCTAGAATGAAAACAATAAAATGATAGCTAAAAATTATTAAAGAGACGCAAGAGCAGAGATGACATAGGGGAAAGATATAAATAGATAAATATAGTTTTAATAAGAATGCTTCTGTTGAGAAAACTCAAAGGAGACCCTGGCATTATAAACTGAGTTTTTTAAGATGCAGTAAGCTTAGGCATTGTTTGTGTGCATGCATGTGTGTGTGTGCGTGTGTGTGTGTGTATTTTGGGGGAAGAACCTGAGAGACCTTAGATAACTAGGTTATTAACCCACATTAACAGTCAAAGATAAGATATAATTAGTTCCATTAAATAAATCTTTGTCACCAAAATGAAGATGCTACATGGAAGAAATAGATTTATTCATTTTTACTGTGGGGGGGGGCATGAAAATAAACTGTGGACTGACTGGAAATGCAGTGTACTGGTTAACAGCTTATCTTGTAACCTCCTTTCACTTGTTTTCTTGGAGCTGACAGCGTGCCAGCCTCTGTGAATGTAGTTGGAACAAAGGGAGGTGGGGTGTACTGCACCTAGGAGGGCATTGTGTTGGTGACGCCTACCGTCTGCATACAGGTGGCAATCTATGGAGCGGTGTGCGCTGGAGTTCAGCAGGAATGGGGGTGGGTGGCTAGATTGTGAGTCCAAGGACAGGGTCTGCTGGACAGTAGGGACCTTACGAGTTTGTGTCTGGCACCTAAAATATAGATAAATTTAAAGATGCATGTATTTATTTATACATGTGTCTCTCTGTTTTGACTCGATGGACTTTAAACCTTCTAAGTTTAGAATTTTTTTAAACATTTAAACACTAAGATACTCAAATGTGATTTAAAGGGATTTTCTCAATGACAAAACAGTTACTTTTTTATAAAAGAATTTTCAGAAACTGTCTTGATTTTGCACCCCTGTTCAAGCAGCCTGCTTCTAGGGGTTGGGGTCCCTGCAGAATGGCTGGTCATGGAGCACCTCTGCAGCATACTCCCACCTGACTTGACTGGGGTTGATTATGCAAAGCTTGCTTTTCCTGTTGCTAACAATCGTGCCTATCCAAGTATCTAACTCCTAAAATTCTTCATGACATTGGAAGAGATGATTGTCTAGACTTGGTGTGGAGCTGGAGATGAGCCAGTTAATCATTTAATTTTGTCGGGATTTGGGTTCTTCATAGTCTTCAGTTTGCCTCAGGTGTTACTTTAAGGAAAATGAGCCCAGGAAGGGGGTATGGTTATTTGGATAGAATTGACGTGTCCAAGATCGCATTAGAATCATAGCACCATCCTGGCTTCTGTACCTGCTGTCAGCCCTGTGAGGGGAGGATGGGGGTCTCCATGTGGCCCTTCTTCAGCTCTCATGTTTATTGACCAAAGTAAGCTATTTGTTACAAAATGCACACCCACGTTTTACCATCTGACTGTTTATGTCAGTGCACTCTGGGGTGAAGTTTTAACATACGTCTGTGCGGTGTGCTTTATCTCCATTGTTGTCCTTTCCCCATCACCGTTTTTCCCTTAAGTTATTTGGGAATCTTGTTGAGAAATGTGCATGTTTGTATTTCCAGAATTAATTCCTGCTAATAGTCGTAAAACCACTGTGGATAAAAAGTTATTTATGGAGTTTAACAGTTATACTTGTTACAGTAGGAGATGCTTAAGTAAAGTGGCTACCAAGTGCAAATTATTTCTCAGATCTAATTAGTAAAAACATGGAGAAAAAGATCAGCTATCTAAATTGGATTTTCCATGATTTCTATGATGATCACAAAATATGTATAAGTTGTACCCATTGTTATTACTAAAACTATTAATGGATTTATACTATTAAAGCAAATTTTGTCTAACATCCTTGATTTATACATACTAGTGGGAATCTTTGGTTGAGAAAAAATTTATGGTCTGACTGAAATTCTGAATGAGTCACTGAAGTGCATAGAGTAGAAAACAAAATATTTTAGAGCTGAGGATTGATGACTGATGGCTTACTAATGAGAGAATGCATTGTTACCCAAGAAGTGACATCTTCATACTGTAATTACTAGAGCTGTTTTTGTGGGGCTTAAAGTAGCTAAGATAGGGCATAAATGGTTCTCTCATTTTCCTTTCTGTAGTTTCACCAGTGATTATTAAAGAGTGGGCAGCTTACAAAGGGAAATCGCCGCAAACCCCGGAATTGGTGGAAGCTCTTGCCTTCAGGGAATGGACCTGCCCCAATCTGAAGAGACTGTGGCTGGGGAAGGCGGTGGAGGACAAGAACCGCAGAATGAGGGCCTTCCTGGCCTGCATGAGGTCAGACACACCAGCCATGCTCAATCCAGCCAGTGTGCCCACTCATCTCACGGTGCTGTGCTGCGTCCTACGGTAGGTGCCGCTGGCCGCCTCTTCAGCCACTGCATGTTCTCCAGCAGGCGCTTGTACAGATGCCTCTCAAAGAAGTGTCCTGTGTGAAGTTACAGTACAGTACCCCAGATTCACCTGGGGCTATTCCAGATGAATCAGGTTGTCAGTTAAATTTGTCCTCATCTAATATTTTCGTATATTATAGAAACATAGGCCATGTAAATACAACATGAGTTTAAGCTGATGCTATATAGTGTATTTATAGAATAGGTAACATTTGATGAACCTGTATTTTATGTAGATATCATAATGATTTTTAAACAGTTTATCCTTTAAATGTTAAAGCTTTTGAAGACTATTTTGGGACTATAATATATGTTTATATATTAGTAAGTTTTCTTTGGTAAAATGTGTCTCTTCTTCCTCCTTCATTTATTTATTTATTTATTTATTTATTTATTTTTTAATTCATTTTTTTATTTTTCAGTGGGTTTTGTCATGCATTGATATGAATCAGCCATAGAGCTACACGAATTCCCCATCCCGGTCTCCCATCCCACCTCCCTCTCCACCCGATTCCTCTGGATCCCTCCAGCCCAACAGGCCCGAGCACTTGACTCATGCCTCCCACCTGGGCTGGTGGTCTGTTTCACCACAGATAATATACATACTGCTCTTTCGAAGCATCCCACCCTCCCCTCCTTCATTTATTTAATCATATGTAGATCAGTATGGACTTATGGTTATCTCTCTTTCTAGGGTTATAACCTGATACAACCTTGTTATTTGGTTGTTCAGCTTGTTCCAGCTCAGGCCTTGGGATCTTGTTAAGTGGCTCCTATGTCCTCTGTCCCCCCCACCCCCCTCCAGCATGTCCTTGCTTTCTGGCACCATAGGATGCCCAGGTTCATCCTGTGTCTGCCCTGCCCTGGAACCTGCCGTCTCTAAGGGGTTGACTCCTGCCTTGGAGAGAAGGTTAAAAACCCAGATATGTGCACTGTGTTCTTCCAGACTCTTATCAGCCAATGGGCCACAAACGCCTGGGTGGAAACTGTTGGTTTTTGGAGTAACTCAGTGGTAGAATTCTCGTCTGCTGTGCGGGAGGCCTGGGTTCAATTCTCGGCCAATGCAAAAGCAACTCTGTTGAGCTTCCCAGGTGGTGCCAGTGGTAAAGAATCCACCTGCCAGTGAGGAAGACACAGGAGATGCAGGTTCAGTCCGTGGGTCAGGAGGATCCCTTGGAGTCGGAAATCTCAATCCACTCCAGTATTCTTGCCTGGAAAATTCCCTGGACAGAGGAGCCTGGCAGGATATGGTCCATGGGGTTGCAAAAAAGTCAGACATGACTTAACAACTAAATGACAACAGCAATATAGCATGGAATATAGGTTTCTTATCTTTATCTCCATTGAGGATTGGCCTAGTGGGAAAGACTAATTTTTTCATTTTGGTTTTAGAATCTTCTGATTTCCTCTGATGGAATTCATTTTATATTAGCCAAAACATTAAGACTTTGGGTTACTCAAAGATCAAATAGCAGTAGTGAATTTGGTTACTTTACGTTTCTCTCTTCCAAGTTAAAAATGATGTGTGGCATTTAATCTGTTGGGTAGACAGCTAACTGTCTACTGTATGCCTGGCTTGAAGGTCCCATTGGGCCCTGAGTAAGAACGATGTGTGTGGCACTTGAGGCTTGTTTGGTTGCCCCTTGGCCAGAAGCAGCCATGTGTTAGTGCAGGACAGCCTCTGTTGATGCTTGCACAGTGCTCAAAGTATTTCATGATGCTTGGGATTGTGGTGCCTTCACGTCTTATCTGTCCATTCACTGGACCTCATGGGGTACTGGGATACCTAACAAGTGCAAACTGGACAGTGATCAGACCCCACTCTTTGGCTCAGTCCTCCTGATTTCCTTGGCTATTACTCCAGAAATAGCTCTGTCTCTTTTAGGCACTGTTCAGATGAACTTTGGAAAGTCATGATTTCAGGATTGTCCTGGTTCCCATTTGTTTGTTTTATGGTTGTTTATAAAAAAATACTCATTTTAGAACTTGAAAAGGTTAATAAATGCAATGAGTAATCTTGAGCTTGATGGAACCTCCTCCCGTGCTCATCTCAAGAAGCTTCCGTGAGTGCAGCACAGGTTCCCTCATACTTGCTACTTGGGTGGAAGCCAGAAGGCTTGCTTGGTTGTGCAGAGACTGTTGTGTGCAGTGTGGGCTTGAAGCCATGGAGTTTCCCACTTGGTAAGACTCACAGAGTTTCAGATCCTGAGGAGGAGGGACTGGTTGGGAAGAGATGAGAGAGAGTGGCTTGTGGGACAGGTCTCAGGATTTTGGGTCAGGACATCAGTCCATCTCTGTGAAGAGAATTTATTCTACTTTCAGTAGTGTTTTGGGCCACAGGGACAAGCAGGTAAAGGAGTTTACCCTGCATGGCCTGTTCGATTGGTGGGTATGGCCTGCTAAGAATGTGGAATGAAGGGCATGGGGGTGGAGGCAGGGGCAGGTGCAAATGAGTAAGAAGGTTGGTGTGTGTCTCCAAGGGCTTGCCAAGGACAGGCTATAGTCTAGGGCCCATGGGCCCAGTGGTCTTTCTCTGGAGAAACTGCAGCTGTGTGATAGCAATCTGCTGAGGTTGAAGGAGGGGCATCAAAGGGCAGCTTCCGTGTCCCCGATATGGTAAGGCCCTGTTGGAGGCCATGCAGCGTGACCCTTGGCCTTGATGGCTGGGCTGGGCAAATGTCAGCAGCCACAAGACCAGGCTGTCATCCCAAAGGCTCTTCCCTTCCTTAATCTTTTCTTTTTTTTAACATAATTTTAAACTTGAAATTGCAAAATTAGTACAAAGAGTTGGTGGCTATTTTTCACCCAGTTTCCCCACATATTAAATTTTTACTGCAGTGGCTTTCTCCTCTTCTCTCCTGGGTGTTTGTCTAGAATCCCTTGAATGGAAGCTGTGAGTTTGATACCCCCTTTATCTCTAATCTCTTTGTTTCCTTTTAAAAAAAAAAGGACATCCTCAAAATCAGAAAAATACTGATACATCTCATCTACAGATACTCAGATTTTTCTTGTTATCACAGTAACATCTTTTATTAGTAATGAAATCTTGCCTTGTTCTTGTGTTCAGGTGCCTTGTCTCCTCCAAGCTTCTCAGGTTTCTTTGGGTTGATGCAGAGATGTTTCTGAAGAGTAAACACTGGTGTGTTTTGTAGATCAAGGATCTGGAGATCATGTCTTTTAGACAACATGTGAACTAATGGTTGTGGCTGTTCCAGGAAATTGTGTTTCAAAACAGTCAGCCAGCCCCTGGGTGCAGTTGGTCAATCTCTGGGTAGACTTTTCCTCAGTCTAGATTTGCTGATGTTATTTCGTGATGAGGTTCCACTTCTGCCTTTGGGGCAGGCATAACCTAGCCAGGAGGTGGTGATCTTCTCTGTGCTTTCACTAGTGATGTCAGCACCCATATGTTACATATGTTGCAAATGTGACATTGCAAGAGCAATCAGGACTTCACTGGTGGTGCAGTGGTTAAGAATTCCCTGCCCATGCAAGGGGCACAGATTCCATTCCTGGTCTGGGAGGATCCTGCCTGCCTTGCGGTAGCTAGTCCCATTCACAGCAAATGCTGAGCCTGTGTGCCACCACTTCTGAAGCCTACGCGCCCTGGAGCCTGGACCCCGCAACAAGAGATACTGATGCAGGGAGAAGCTGGCGAGCCACAACCAGAGAAAGCCAGTGTGCAGCAGTGAAGACCCAGCATAGCCATAAATAAGTGAACGAATGAACAGAGCAATCAGAAAGGGAGAGAATGATAGCAAATCTCTCGAATCCTTGTAGTGTCGCCAAGGAGGGGCCAGCATCTGAGCAGAGGTTCAGTGTGAGGGCGAAGCACGTGTCCAGGGTGACACAGAAAGCAGCCTTCCTGGGGGGCAGCTGAGACCAGACAGACAAGGTCCTCATCCAAGAGAGCTTCTGAGAAGACAAACTGAGTTACTTTCTGGAGGAAGTTAATGAATTCAGTAAGGCAGATAGAGGGTTTGAGCCCCCCAAACAAGTGCGGCTTGTTGCAACACCCCCAGGAGCATAGCCAGGGTTCAGCTGCCCAGCTGTGCCAGTCAGAGGCAGACCACGTTGGTTCTGTCCACCAAGTGACTTGGAGACCTGCTTCTAGCCCCGCTTCCGTGCTTCTAAAGGGCAGTGAGAGGAGAGGTGACTATCAGTGAACTCAGATACCCTCAGACTCCAGTGGTAGAAAACTTAAAGCCTGGCCCAGGAGGAAGACATGGAAAAGAGTGTCTGGAGAAAACTGAGAAACATAAAGAGATTGAAGACGCTATCAGTGCACAGATAAGGATGGTGTGGACACAGGAGATTACCAAGGGTCAGCGTTTGTTCACTGCAGCGCCAGTGGTACTGTCCACGTTCGTCTCTCTGTGTATATGCATATCTTTAGGAACACACATCATGCTCTTTCTATATACAGAAGGTCCTTCTGAGGACTTGAATTGAAAAAGAGATGAAGGTTAACTTTGTTCAAATGTAAATAGAAAGTCAGATGGAGGAAATGGTAGGTATTGGGATTCTCTCGTAGCTAAGTTGGTAAAGAATCTGCCTGCCATGCAGGAGACCCAGGTTTGATCTCCTGGCTCGGGAGATCCCGTGAAGAAGGAAATGGCAACCCACTCCAGTATTCTTGCCTGGGAAATCCCATGGACAGAGGAGCCTGGCGGGCTACAGTGCATGGGGTCGCAAAGAGTTGGACACGACTTAGTGACTAAACCACCACTAACCCAAAAGACTTTCTATTACAGCTAAACTGAGTGCTGAGAGTCTTTGCTGCCGGGAAAACCAGGAAAGAACTTGAGAAAAAGAACCTGTCCATGAAACAGTCTTTTCCTGAATTGTAATATTTAAAGAAACATCTAGCCTTAGGGCTAGGGGATGAAGAGGGGAATTAGTGTTTGCAGGATGAAAAGAGTTGTAGTGATGGATGGTGGGGGATGTCTGTTGGAATACAGTGAATATATCTAATGCTGTTGCACTGTCCATTTAAAAATGATTAAAATGCTAGATTTTTTGTTATGTGTATTTTGAAGTGTTAGCTGCTCAGATGTTGTGTGTATTTTACCACAGTTTTTAAGAAATAAAAGGGATGCATAATATGGATACTTAGGCAAAGAACATTTTATATTGAGGACAATCTTTCCACAATAATTTTTTTCAGAGAGAAATAGGGAGGCTTTCTTCAGATTTACTGTTTCTTGCATCAAACTCTGGTTAAAACTCAGTAAGACTTTTGTTTAAGTTGTTTGGCACTCAACCAATTGCATAGGGTATTATTTTTATCTTTGTAAGTGTTGACAGTTTAATGAAATAAAACTTTTACATCACACTTCTAAGTATATCTGATCGAATCTAAATACCATAGAGATTTAACACCCACTTTGTTTACCTTGAAATTGCATTTCCTTTCTGCTTTTACTGCATGATTTGACCATGAAGTACATAAGCTCTGTGCCTCCGCTGCACCATCTCTATAATGGGACAGTAAAGGTTCCTGCCTCAGAGTGGCTGTGACCACTTAAGGAATCAGTTGTGTGTAAATACTCAGACTAGCGCCTGGCACCAGCGAGCACATTGGTTTTTCTATTGGGACTTTTACTGAAGATACTCCTCTTAATCATTTGGATAGAACTTCCTTCTTCCCCTTTTATGTTTACGTTCCTGTGGATGAATATTAATTATTACCGAAATGAGAGAAGGATCTGCACTAACTCTGATCCTAATTTTTCTCAACTTAAATTTTAAGCACTGAGAAACCTTTCTCAGCAGACAGTCCTGGAAAAGAGCTTTGTTAGGCATATCACAGTTCTCCAGACTACTTTTAAACTATTTGCCAGAGATCAAATAGGGATCACCAGGAGTTATTTGGCAGGATCAGCTGGCAACTTGATTAGGTCATCCCTCAAGTTTGCTGAATGTAGACTTAGGAACCATTGGATATGCAGTGAGACTTATGATGAAGTTCTTAATGGCTGGCTCCTCACTCTCTCACACCCAAATACTGTTTGGGGTTGTGCCTTTACCTAGTGCTCTGGAGGTTGCCACTGGGCTAGTGCTGAGTGGCAAGGTGAGTAAAGGGGAAGTGATCCGTAGAGAAAGGGACTATGGACACCTGGCTGTTCTCAGGCAGATGGTACAAATGGAAGTTTGAAGATTTAGAAATTGATTTCCCTTTAGGTGCTCACACCAGGGTGGCCCCAGTAAGTCTGCACTGACCCCAGGGATTGCAGGCACTAGTTCTTCAGGTGCCGGTTCTGAAGCCTGAAGCTTTATTGTCCCTGCTATCACTTCCTATTCCACTGCAGGGCATTCACCTGCCATCACCAGAGCCCCTTCCGTGCAGGTGGTTTACACAAGACTTAACTCTTCATCAGGAGGTAAATCTTGCTTATTTGGACTTAGGGCCTGCCTCCCAGGTACCCTGTGTTGAATTAAAATAGATAAATCATATAAATTGGTGCTTAACATATATTTTCAGAGTTTAAACCCGTCAGAAAAATATATAAGTTGTATCAAAAAAAAATCACCAGCTGGTTTGCAGTGTGTTCTTATTTAGCGTGCTATTTTAAATTATTCTAGAATCAAACATTCTGATGAGCCCAGCTAATGATTAGGTTTCCATTTGTAACTGACATCATCCAGTGAAAAGCTGGATGAGAAAGCTGGCTAAGAAATCCGTCTAGGCCTCCTTGGTTTGCATCACCCTGACTCTCCCTAGAACCGGAACACCAGGTTGTGTGTGTGACTGGTGACCGCTCCATCCTGACACCAGACCCTCTCTCTCTGCCCCCTGTAGGTATATGGTGCAGTGGCCTGGAGCACGGATACTGCGTCGCCAGGAGCTGGATGCCTTCCTGGCTCAGGCGCTGTCCCCCAAACTCTATGAGCCTGATCAGCTGCAGGAGCTCAAGGTAATCTGCAAACCTCATTCTTTGTTTTGGGAGGTCTTGTTTCGGAGTCATGGCTCATCGAGCAGTCACTCAGTGCACTAAACTAGTAATACTAATGACGTGAACTTGAGAGCCTTCAGGGCAAAAGGGATTTCCTTCCCGGTTATAGAAACAGTCAAGTCTACTTTTGTGCGATAAAGATTTTTCCCTTGTTTACCAGTGGGTGTTTATTCTTGTTTTTCACATCAGGAAGTAAACTTGCCTTTTATTTCAGGTGGGGATCCCAAACCCTGGGAGGGCTTAGTCCTAAGAATTTACTAACATCTGGCCAGGATTCTTTTTCTTATTTCGTTCTATTATTCCTAAATACAACATTCGTTTTCTCTAAAAAAAAAAAAAAAGTAGTCTTTGCCCTCCTGGTATTATAAATCCCTTGTAAAAAACCACTTGAAGAACAATGTTATGTCATCATTCCTGTGCCCTTTTAGTCAGCATTTAACATCGTATTGCTTTTAATTTTCCCTTCTAGTATTCTTTTTTTCCTTTGATTGTTTTGGCAGTATTAGTTTTGTCCATTTTGTCACCTGATTTTTTGGTGTGCTTATCTTTTCAGTGCACTTTTATTGGTCACTGTGTTCATGTGGCTGCACTTGCTTTCTAATGTCTACACTAAATTTTAGAAAGTTCAAGACTTCAAAGTTAGCTAAATTAGTGGATCCGCCTTTTCTTTTTAATGTGCAGGGTTTTGGTTTTTTCTTTGCCATTGGTTTGATTTTTTTTGTTGTGGTTTGTGTTTTTTGTTTGTTTGTTTTTTTTTTTTTACAAAATTTAATTTGTAATCAAGTAATCTCTTTTGACAAAATTGCCTTCACTTTTAGATCTTTTTACCATTCTCTATGAAGGCGTTCTTTCCCTGCAGAAGAGTTTGAGGCTCATGTGATGGGTTTTCAGTATTCTGCTGTTGGGGCGCAATAAATCTGTGGTTGCCCCTAAATTATGGAGTTAAATTCAGTAATCCAGTGTTGACCCTCAACTGTGTGGAGCCCATGTCATTTGTGATCACCTTAGGCTTCTGATGACTTTGAAACAAGCTAAACTAAAGACAGCCAAACTTAGGAGAGTCTATCTCAAATTATATTCTTTACTTTGTAGTTTAAACTTTTCTGTTAGACAGACATTTTTTTTTTTTAATGGTTTTGAATTTAAGTTTTCGTTCTAGATTGTTTGGCCGGGTGTCCCCTGAGAGGCTGGTACTAAGTGCAGGCTCTGCGTCCTGTATCCCAGAGTGTGGTGCCATCACCACCATCTTCATCAGCAGACTGTGCTCAGGGGTGTTGTAAATACTTTTACTAGAGTGTGGTGCCATCCCTCTACCTCTACTTCCTGTTTCTCTTATTTAGATTATTACATCAGTATTGACATCCCAGTTCTGAAAATCAGACCGCCAGGTATCAGGTATGCCCACCAAGCCTTATTCACCATCAACTTGCTTTTACTCAAAGTTCATCTTCTCCCATATCCTTTTCATTTTTGGATCAACACATAGGATATAACTTTTGAACGACAGTCACACTCTAAGCTTTCATTTTGGTTCTTTTGAGGTCTTAGTGCTTTCATGATTTTCTCCTGATTCTTCATCTAAAGCCAGGCATTTCTAGAGCTGTGTTTAGAAAGACCCATTTTATGTGCAGTTACTTCAAGCCCACCACTATCCCTTTGGGTCTTGCTGGTCTGGAGGTCTATGTTCCTTTCACCAAGGACAGCCTGCATCATTAGTGCTTCATTCACGAGCACCATAAATTCTGAAAGAGCTGAAAGGGAAAATAACAGCATTCATTGGGGGGAGATATAGTTGGGGTGTTTTGTTTTGCTTTGTTTTTTAAGATCAGTGATCCTCTCAGTTATCAGATTGAGAACTAATCATTTAAATGAACACAAATCCTTATGCAGAGACTGAGAGTCCCAAAATTCAGTGATAGAAAAGTAAATTTCAAAATTGCTTTTTCACTTAACCATTCAAGTTGTTTTGCTATTTCAAAAGCAGTGACAATGCTTTTCTATAAAACACCATTTTCCTGCTTAGGATATAGTCAACTCTTGATTTTTGTTATTGTTTTAGAGGCCATTATCCAGTTTGTGGATTGCCCAGATCCTGTTTTTCTTCTCCCATTTTTGCCCATCATGTGCTTTGAGAATAAAGAGGAGAAGAGAAAAGACCTAATTTTGACAGTTTGCCCTCTTGATGGCTATTCTGATGGGAGGCTTGGGAAAAGATGTTGAAATCATTGGTTTAAATGAATTTGCAAGAGTTTCATCTTGTCCATTCTCTGTCCTCCCGCCACAACCCTGAACAATTGAGTGTTCTGTGTGGCTCAGTGATTGACAGCCCTCACTTTTTCCCTGTTATTTTTTTTTTTTTTTTTGGCACTTCTTCTAGGTTACCAGCACAAACATAAAGACTAAGGTAAAATCAGCACTGATGCTGTATTTGAAGGAGGGTGGGTAAAGGATGAAGAGAAAGATTTTTGTACAGTTTTAATATTTATCCAGTTTCTTTCTCCCTTGCTCTTGACATCCCTATAATTGCCTTAAATTCTTTTAACAGTTTCACATGCCAAGTGCAGAATTAAAAGATGGAAAATGAAGAGCTTTAAAGACAGTATTAGGGACGTGCAGCATGTCTGTGATACCTGTAAGAATTGTTGTGCATATAGGTAAATATGCCAAATCAAAGTAAGAGTCTGTTGCCCAGTAATTAGAAGTTGGACAAAGTAAACCTCACTGGAATTTGGTTCTTCAACTAATTGGCTGGAGATACGTTCCATATTTGTGTTTCCTATAAGATCAGAAAATCTTGTCAGTATTTTTCTAGTTGAGGAACTTTGAATAATGGTGAATATTTTATCTTCTGTGGTATAAGAGAATGAGGTTAAAATGTGAATATCACAGCCATTTCTGTGATCAAGGGTTCAAATTTTGGTGCTATCAGTTATCAGTTTTGTGACCTTGAGCTCTCTGTGACTCAGTTTCTCCATCTCTGAAATGGAGTTCTAACAGAAGTATCACACATACAGTTGTTGAGATGCTAATGAAATAATATATGAAAAAATACTTAGTGTGGTATCTGATACATATTTATTAAGTGCCCCATAAATATTAGATAGTGTTATATGTATAATTAACATGTAGGGAATGAAATATAAAGTGCCATGTAAAATAATTAAAATTAAAAAAAATTTTTTGAATAAAGTGAATCCACACAGCAATTGAGATTTTATTCACTTTATTTAGACAATTTCTAAGAATTTTCCTCTATTAAATTAACAGTAGTTGCTATTTCTAAAACTAATTGACTTGAAAATCATTTTTTAAACCCATAAAAACAGAGTTCATCAAGTAATGATAAGGTCGTTTAAAATACATACATGTGTGTGGATAAGGTAGATGTAGCCATCCCTGCCATCAGCTTAATGGGAAGTTACTTGTTTTAACTCTGGTGCTTCTGTGTTTCAGCTCTTATTTCTTAGCCTCAGCACTCAGATGGCCATCTGCCAGAGTGGTTTTGAGCCCTGTTAGTTAACTAAGGCCTGAGGGTGGGTCTGACCAGCACCGCCAGTCACTAAGAAATGACAGTAGGATTGAATTTCCCCAGAAAGACGCTGCTGGCACTGTGTTTTCTTCAGAGCAGCATCAGCACCATCGTTCCCCCCTCCCTCAGCCTTCACCAGGCCCTCTCTCCCCTGGCCTCGAAGACTGTGGACTGGCTAGAGGCCTTGTTACCATCGTCCCTGCAGAGAGGCCAGGAGATGGGTGCTGCACGGGCAGCCCCCAGGCTTAGGCTGGCATCACTGCTGTGAGTGACACTTTCCCACAGCGTCAGTGTTTAGGAAGGAGAAACTCTCTCTTTCTGCCTCGAGACTCAGAAGAAAGGAATTTCCACTTCCTTTCTGCGGTGCAGAGAGAGGCAGAGTCAGTGGGGATCTAAGTAAGTTAGGTGACTTTTTTTTTTTCCATTTTGCGCCCGCCCCGTTTTCTGCTCATAGATGTAAAAATTCATCTATCATCCCGAACCCACCTGCCCTCAACTGAATATGCTTATTAGTTACTCTTTCCAGCACTACACTGGAGAAGCAGAAGCCAGCAGGCGTGGGCTGGGAGGGGTGGACAGACTTCTCCAGATTCAGGAAGTTCTTCACTACATTGACTTCAAGTTTTGTTTTTTGTGTTTTGTTGGTTTTTTTTTTTAAGTTGAAAAATATGGTGTTAGCTGATAATGGGGGATGTTGACACTGACAGCACGAAGCGTCAGATAATCATAAATTCATTAGTATTTGTCACTGGAGTCATCTTTTTTCTCTTTAATGAAAAGCTAGTTTACCTGCCACAATTATGCATTGCTTAATTTGGTACTCATGAAGACTGCATTCTCAAGATACCACCATCTTAGAAAATAAGCATGCATGGTGGGAAGACAGAAACCAGGACAGTTAAAACTCGGTCCTGGATAATCCACAAACTAGGTCCTTCACAGATAATCAAGAGTTGACTGTATTTGTCTTGTGCATTATCTTGTGCATTAGCTGCTAGAAGAAAGGGGAAGGCTCACAGCCCCCAATGACTTGAGGGAAAAGAACCCAGAAATGCAAGTCTCTAGATTCTGATAGTCTGCATGGTTCAGATACAGTGTTTTTGCTGTTGTGTTCTTTCATTTATAAGCTATCCATTTCTCCTAAAACATTTTGACAGTCTCATTAATAAGTTGCTATCTAAAACATTAACATATAAAATAATGTAGACATAAAATATAAGCGTTAGAATGAAATTACACCAAGTAATTTCTTTCCAAATAATTTTTTTAAGATAACTACTTTAAAAATGCAGAATCTTAATACAATATTCCTTTTTACCACATTTCTGTTAATATAGTACCAGTGTTTAGAATCTACAGTATAAAATTTTATTTCATAAATGAATTGTGGGCTTCTTAACTGCTAAGGAGACCATGAATGATTTGTCACTTTGTCATGTGTCCACCTTAAATACAGTATTGCTTTACACTTGTATAGCTCTTTACAAATTCCAAATTGAAATATTTCAGTATGTTTATAAAATAGCTTCTTAAACTTAAATTTGTTAAATAACATAAAAAGTCTTTCTGTTCAGATAGGTCAGTGTTAAGTCACTGTAAGATAGTGATAGGGCTACTTAGGGGGCATTTGGTTGAGGGGTGTCCTTATGACCCATGGAGAGTTATAGTCAGACATTGCAAGAATTGGACGCTGTAGTACTCTTACTCCATAGAAATAATTCTTTTCCATTTAAAGATTGAGAACCTCGACCCCCGAGGCATTCAGCTGTCAGCTCTCTTCATGAGTGGCGTGGACATGGCCCTGTTTGCAAACGACGCATGTGGCCAGCCAGTACCCTGGGAACACTGCTGTCCTTGGATGTATTTTGATGGGAAGCTCTTCCAGTCCAAACTCCTCAAAGCAAGCCGGGAAAAGACCCCACTCATCGACCTCTGTGATGGTCAGGTCAGTTGCAGGAAAGCAGGCTGGGTGGGGCAGGGAGGAGCGGGTGGCCACTTCTAACCAGAATGAAATAATGCTCACTAGCTAATCTGTTGTCTTTCCTACTGAATTTGTAAGGAGCCCATGCAAGAAGAATTTAATTTAGATTGAGCCCAGCCCAGCGTGTAACTCAGTATCAGTTCAGTGCCCACATGAGCTGAACCCAGGACATACACTTGGTTCTCATTATTCATAGTAATTGTACTGTATGAATTCTCCTTGAACACTGAATTAGCAAATACTGAATCTTTGCACTTAGGGGAAATACAGGGTTAGGGTCCTGCAAGCCTTCCATTGCATCATCTTCATCAGTCAGTCAATAAGACAGTAACCTTGATGCATATATATTGTTTTGAACTTATGACTGACAGCGTTATAACTTAGCTTCAACAAAACTCATTTAACTAACACACGCATTTTCTCTGTACGGCACATCACAGCCTGGCACTTGGGAACATTAGCCAATACCCAGCACTGTGCTTTTCTAACAGCAAAATCATTCACAAAAACACAGAACCTGGGGCACTAAGGAGACAGTGGCAGGACACATGTTTGCAGGAGAAAAGCTGGAACGTGAAGGCAGTGCTGTGCGTGCTTTAACCTTAGGTGGCCACTCAAGCGTTATTGCACTCAGTGAATGTCTTCAGATGACTATGAAAAATGCTAGGAGTATTGATTTTGAGTTTATAAATAAATTTTAGCAAGTGGCTGAGTTTGCAGATGTGGAACTCAAGAATAGTTAGGATTGAGTGTACTTTTTAAAGTTCTAATTTAAAAATAAAGTGAAGTAGGTCATCAGGTTATCTTGTCCCTTTGTACAAAAGAAGCTCACATATGCTGCAAGCTTTTTGCTTTTTAACCTTAGACTACAAAACATGTATTCTTCCACATGCCACTTAAGTTAAGCTCAGTTTAAAGACAAATTTACAGAGTAAGCAGATTTTCAGGTTCTCTGACTAAAGATTGGTTGCTGGTATAGCGACTTAGCACATACATATTTATGTATTTATTAACAAAAGACACTCTGTTTTTTCACATTATAATTTGACATACACAAGTTGTATTGTTCACATTTGTGCAGGCTACCTCACTGGTAGCCCCATTTACAGGTCAATTGGTCTATTGTCCCTTTCTCTATTAAAGAGCTCCGTGCATCCCTTAAGAAGCATCTGCTACTCTTTGCCTCAGTTCCTTTTCTGTAAAGTGAATGTTTGACCTAAAATTAAATTGATAGGAAAGTAAATTTTAAAGATGTGAACTAGGCATCATCTACTCCCTGGTGCATGAGTGGAAGGAAGGCTGTAAGCATGACCTGTCTGGACTTAGTCATTGATTTTGAGAACCAAATTTATTTTTCAGTTAATAAATTTTATTGTAAATGGTTCTTGTTTTATAAGATTAAGATTATGAGATGAAGTATCTTTTTTTTTTTTTTTTTTTGGCATTTTTTTTTGTGTGTGGTCAGGTTTGCATTCTGTGGCCTTCCCTGGTGGCTCAGTGGTAAAGAATCCGCCTGACAATGCAGGAGACATGGGAGATACAGGTTCGATCTCTGGGTCAGGAAGATCCTCTGGAGAAGGAAATGGCAAGCCACTCCAGTTACTCTTGCCTGAAAAATCCCATGCACAGAGGAGCCTGGTGGGCCACAGTCCATGTGTCAGACAGGACTTACGACTATACTACAACAACAACAACGTTGCATTCTGTAAAAAGTGTCATTGAGCAGATTGTGGTTGTGTTATTTATGGGTAAATAAGCACAGCAGAGGAGCCTAGCGGGCTACAGTCCATGATGTCACAAAGAGTAGGACATGACTAAGTGGTTAACACACATGTAGGCATAGCATAGTGGTCAGCATGTCTTATTTCTTTCCTGTTCATTCCAATTCAATTGAATTGAATTTGTGAATGAAGTTTTCACATGCCAGTCCTTGACTTCCAGGCCGAGCAAGCTGCCAAGGTAGAAAAGATGCGACAAAGCATCCTGGAAGGGCTGAACTTCTCCCGGCAGAGCCACCCACTCCCCTTCCCACCGCCAGCGGCGCTGCCTTTCTACCCCACCTCTGTGTACCCACGGCACTTCGGGCCCGTTCCCCCGGCCCAGGGCCGAGGGCGGGGCTTTGCAGGTGAGTGTGTCCACCACAGTAGGTAGGGACTTCCTAGTGTGGGGAGACAGACACATACAACATGCAGGCCTTCTCAGTGAGCTGTATCCTGCTGTGTTGAGACCTTGTAAATAATTCTCAGCCTTAGTTATGAAGTTTGCAGCAACAGCTCTTCACATTAGAAAGGGACAAACTTGATCCTGGAAGAGATTACGAATGGGAAAGGGAGTGGGAGCTATAGAAGCTATTGCAGAGATATGATTTTAAAATTGGTCAGTGTAGCCAAAAACTCTGCTGACATTTGTGGTTTAAGATTTTCTCATGTTGTGGGGTCAGCGGAACTCTCCTCCACTAAGGCCGCCTCCCAAGCCTGTGGCAGAGCCCATAGCAATAGTGTTTGGTCTCCAGAGGCTCCTCCAAGAGCAGGCAAGGTGACATTTCTGTGTTGCTGGTGAGAAGAAGGGTCAGGAGGCTCTTCCCTGGCAGCTGATGGTATAAGAACAACTGAAGGACATGGGGGTCTCTCTGCCTGAAAGCCCACGGGTGGCTTTCCCTGAGCCCAGTTCCTCATGGCTTCTCCCATCTCTCTCCACCCGGGTCCCACAGGAGTCTGTGGCTTTGGAGGCCCCTATGGGGAAACTGTAGCGACAGGCGCTTACCGTGCCTTCCGAGTGGCGACAGCAACAGGACACTGTGGAGCCTTCTCAGGCAGTGACAGCAGCAGGACTAGCAAGTCACAGGGCGGTAATTATGCCACACCTCCTCCTAGAGCTTTTGTCCACCAGCAGCTTCCCGCTCCTTCTGGCTCTTCTACCTCCTTGTCTGTCCTGACTCCAGCACCAAGTCCTTTCTGATAGGCCCCTACTCTGGTATTTGCCGCTGCTCATCTGCCAGCCTCTGCCTGCCCCCAGGTCTCTGCGGCAGCTTTGCTCTGACCCATCTCTGTCTTCCAGCGGGACCAGTGTGTCCACACACAGCCCTTCTGTGCACCCGCCTCCTAGTCATTGCCTCCTATGATAGAACAGGTTGCCCATTCATTCCCAGGGATGGTTTTTTTTCTTTTGTGTTCTTTAACAGCCCTCTCTCAGTAAAGAGGATCATGGTTGTATAGAAGAGTCTAAGGGCACTGTACAGTTTTTGGCATAAAAGAATTTTTCATAGTTTGTTTCAGAGAAATATTAGTAAAGAAAAATCTAATAAAATAGTCTGGTTTAAATTTCCATTGCTTCTCTTCTCATTCATGTTAGGCTTGTGAGGGTGAGAAAAAGTCTTAACATTGAGTTTTCAAATATTATCTTGTGATTTCGCTGTACTTTGAAGCCCATGACTTGTAACTTTGTCATAAATGCCACATTTTGGGACTGCAAATCTAAACCTGTCAAGTCTGTGTTACAGGATTACTCAAATACAGTTTTGAAGAACTTTTAGGATAGGCAAGCCTTTCTTGATCAGAAATATTTTTCCAGTTGAGTTACTTGGGTTCTTATAGAAGCTACTAGAGACATCTTTTGTAACAGTAATAGTCTTATGGATGAATGCTGCCCTCTCTCTGTAGCTGTAGAAGCCACTTTTCTTCCACTGGACTTGCATGCCCTCTCCTGCCTCCCCTTAGTTCTCCTGGCTCTCCAGGGTGCTTTCCTCCTGTTACTGCGCATCACACAATGCACAGTAACGTGTGTTCTCTGCTTTACAATCAGCTTCAGCTTTTTGCAACCCTTGCCTGGAAACTCATGCTGGCCTGCAGTTGTGATAAAATACTGTTGCGGGGGTGGGGAGGAGTCCTGACTGTGAACATTGCTCTATCAGAAGCGGTTTAGTGTGAAATGACAGTAGGAACGTGCTTCCTAACTTCTACCAATTTGTGTCTGGAATTCAGGTCTCCACTGTCCAGTATAGTAGCCACTGGCCACATGTGGCTTTCGAGCACTTGAACTGTGGCTCATCCAGACTGAGCTGTGTCCTAAGAGCACATCTAATTTTACAGACTTAACATAGAAAGAAAGAATGCAAAGTATCTCATTAGTAGTTTTTTATCTTGATTACATGTTATTTTGGGTATATTGGGTTAAATAAAATATATGTTATTAATATTTACTTCATGTGTTTTTACTTTTTTAATTTGGCTACTAGAAAATATAAGACTTATTTGTAGGTTTTGTTGGACAGCGCTACCTGTCTGTTAATGGTCATGGCTAACACCAGGATGATGGAGAATTTATTATAATCCTTTCCATCTCCCAGAAAAGAAGATACTTGAGATTCTGTTTTGTTTTGTTTTTATCAGAAATTTTGGTTATCAGTTAATTGTCTAAGCATTTTCTTAGGTAAGTTAGAAAACTTTGGAATATTCAGACTACCAGTAATTAATAGAAGTTAGTGAATACAAAGAATATTTGTAACCCTGCCTAAAGAAATTATCATTTAATAACACAATAAAACTTAATAGGCTAGCTTTACTGATTAATTTCTGTAATGTTTGGTTAAGGTAGTAAAGTCTAAGTACTCAAAGAGGAAAACATTTGAATTTGCAGATTTCTATCTTGATAATGTAGAAGGTGTGCCATATATACCCAGTACTTTACTCGATCTGTTTCTACCTAACAGCAGTACTCATTTTTAAGTCATAACTTAATTTCAGTTGTGATTTCTTCCAATAGCCAACACAGTTGTCTTACTTTCAGATATATTTTTAATGACAAATTAAAATCAAACTGTGTGCAAAGATAATTCACATAATAAACGAGAAGTTTTTGCAAAGGAAGAGAAAGGGCTTCATATGAAATAGAAACCACCTTTGAAAGGAAATGCTTGCTTGTTTCTCTTTGCTATTTCTGTGATTGTCAAGATTTTTTCATCTACTTTTGTGCAGGAATCCAACCTATACCTTCTCAGGGAGGGAAGCTAGAAATAGCTGGCACCGTGGTTGGCCACTGGGCTGGGAGCAGACGGGGCCGAGGAGGCCGTGGGCCTTTCCCCCTGCAGGTAGTTTCTGTTGGAGGACCAGCAAGAGGGTGAGTTCTGAACAATGAAAATGTATTTGTATAAATAAAACCAACCTCTTACTTGTTACTTTAATTATAAGCTTACTAGTAACATCTTTATATCATTAAATATATTCTTAGTGGTTATGTGGGGTTCCATTACATACAACATTATGTAATTATTTACACCATTGTTAAATAATTATCCAGAAATTACAGTCTGTGCTTCCTATAGCATAGACCAGACAGCTTTATCCGTTTGATATTATTTTAAATGTTATCTTGGACAGATACCAGTCTGTTTGCTTTTGTTCTCTTTGATGTGTTTAGGCGTCCAAGAGGAGTTATTTCCACGCCAGTGATCCGAACATTTGGAAGAGGTGGAAGGTACTATGGCAGAGGCTATAAAAACCAGGGTGTGATTCAGGTAATAACACAGCGTAGTGCTGGTGCCAACTCACTTCTGGGCGCTGCTCTCCCCGGCAGCCTCGGTGCCCCTGATCAGGGAGGAGGGGACGTCAGAAGGTTTCTGTAGCTGCTGAGCTTCTAGCCCAGTAGTGGCACATGGTGGCTTTCAAATGTACCTTCCCTCAAACCCAGACTGTTTCAGCATCGTTTGGGGTAAAGAGTGTGAGCTCATGTTCGCGTGCTGTACCTGGGAATTTAGCTGAGAATAATCCAGAAACTGTTAATGCTATCTATATTATAAACCATTATTTAGGTAAATCACATCTAGGATTTAAAAAGAAGTTGTGACTTTGTAAGTGCTAGAACAGTGCATCTTCTTTTCCTCCTGCACCATCTTGACTAGTTCTTCCATGAAAGGATCAGCTCATGAGAAGATAAAGTCATATGTCTGTCTTCATGAAAGAGCTAGAACTTTCTTCCGCTTTGGATACTCCATTTTAGGACCTGGATTCTGATGGCTTTCCCCTTGAGAATGATGTTTTTAAAAGACCAATCAACCCTAACACTGTATTACGTTGTCTCATTTATTGAATTATGGCTTTAATCAAAGTACACAATTTTTCCTCATAGCATCCTTATAAACATTAAGAGGAGTACACTTGTGTGACTCATTAATTAATAATCTTAATTTGGAAATAAAGTTGGCCAAGAGAAAATAAAACTTCTGCCTTTGCCAGGTGATCTTAGCATCTTGATAGCTTCTGTTTTGATGAAATACATCAAATAAGTCAAGTACAGAAACAGTCTCTTGCCTGAAAACAGGTCCAGGCAACCCCTGTTTGCCATGCAGCATCCAGCAAGGGGGAGGTCCTCAGCTCATTCCGGCTCCCCTGTAGTCCCACCCTGACCGTCCTTAGCCTTCATCAAAATGCTCTTTTGAAAAAAAAAAAAAAATGCTCTTTTGAGCCAGAGGTACTCCCAGTCTCTCAGCAGGTTTATGAGAAGGAGGAGAACGAACTTTCTTCTCCAGCCTGGAGCGTGTCCTGTAAAATGCCTCTGGGTTTTCATTACAGTCATCCTTGGTGGGTACAAGGGCCTTTCCTGAGCTAGTAGTGGGAAATATGTATCCCTGTATTGCTTAAGCACTTTTATTTTCATTATAAAACCTAGATACCAAAGAAACCACACACATGTATATCAAAATGTAGTTTAATGAGATATAAGGCAAATAGCCATGTAGCCATCACCTATGTGATGAATAACATTTTCCCAGCTCTTTCCAAGAGCCTCACAGGCCCAGTCACAACACTAACCTCCTGCCTCCCTCTGCACAACATAACCACAACCCTGGAGTTTTGCACTCACTAATTTCTCCCTTGTCACTTTCTGGTTTATTATCACTCATATGTGCCTTCCTAAGCACTTGCTGACCCACTCATGTTCTTGCCTGGAGAATCTTAGGGACGGGGGAGCCTGGTGGGCTGCCGTCTATGGGGTCGGCACAGAGTCAGACATGCCTGAAGCGACTTAGCAGCAGCAGCAGCAGACACTTGTTGAATTGTATTCGTTTTCTTTAGTTTGCTATGTCGTCTAAGCCTCTCTGAGTCAACAGGTTTCCCTCTCTCCCTTTTTCCTTCATTTATCAACTGAAAGACAACTCAGGCTATTTTACCTTCAGAATCCTGGCTTTTGCTGAGTGCACACTCACGGTGCTGTTCCTTGTGTGACTAACCTTTCTTGCCCACTAGTAGCTGGATCTGGATGCTTCATTGTACTTGGGTTTGTCCCTGTGGCAAGACTGCAGCGGAGTCATGTGCTTTCCTGTCTGCTTATCTTTTTTTATGTGTCAGAACCTCTTGGTCTATTCATATATTGCAGATTGCAAAATGAAGATACTCTCGTTCCATCATTTGTTTTTCTTTATTGGGATATTTTTATAAAGAGATGCTTCCCATCGCTTTCTATTTGGTGCCTCAGGGTTACAGCCCTTTGGGAAAACTATAGATCAACACACGGTTCTGTAGCTCAACTCACCTGTCCTTGGCCCCTGGGACCCTTTGCTGTGACCTCTAGTCTTCAGTAGCTTCTTATCTGGTGTATCACCCAGCCCAGCAAACCAGTGACAGTCATTTCTCTTTGTTTCTTGGTTTCTTCAGTGAGAAACAGCATTTCAAGACCACAGTAAGAGCACTCCTTGATGGACATAAGCCGCCATAGTGTCAGTCACTGTTCCTAGTGTTCTGTGTACATAGACACACACAGTCCTATTTCTTTATGTATATAAACACACACACAAACGATATGCTTTTTATTACATTTTTTAAAGGTAGGATTCTGTTGAATTCACACTGATGTTTCCAGTTTAAACTGAAGACTGTGAGGCTTTTATTTAGTCTCATCTCTGTTACATCTGTATGTTCTTTCTTCTAGACCAAGTCACCATTTCTGGGCTTTTCCTATGAACAGACCTAGAGGGAAAAGGTGTACCCATGCACGCTCATGTATAATGCACATGCAAACATATATACATGTAATCTGCTGTTCCCCCTCCCACCCCAATTAAATTGACTTCTAATTCAAATTCAGAATTTCAGGAATTTGACTTAAAGTTTACTACTTATGTCAGTATGTCGTTTCTTCCCTCCCGAGAATCTTGGTTCCTAAGAACCCAGAGAATGATTAAATTAGAACATCCCATAACTCATCATTTATTTCATCCCACATTGCATACACAATCTGTTGCTGCTGCTGCTAAGTCACTTCAGTAGTGTCCAACCCTGTGCGACCCCATGGACTGCAGCCCACCAGGTTCCTCCATCCATGGGGTTTTCCAGACAAGAGTACTGGAGTGGGGTGCCATTGCCTTCTCCTACACAGTCTGTTAGGAATAGCTAATACTTCCATCACCAGCACAATCACAGGAAACAATTAAAGTGTTGGTATGTTTCCCCCATTTCCCCCCACCATTCTCACATTTTAAAAAATAGCTCTGCTACTACTGTCTGCATTGTCCAAGGTACATTATCCTTTCAGCTACATTTGTCCAGGGTCTGTAGATAACTATGTCCTGTGTCCCATACGCCTTGAGGCTGCTGGTCCATTTTGTCCCTCTGAGGCTCTTTTCTTTCGCGAGTTCCTAGGGAGGACTTAGGATAACAGTATTTAATTTGGAAGTAGTTTATTTCCCCAATAATTAGAAATATTGGTTCACATCTTCTCAAGAGACTTTTACACATGTTATATGATTTTCTTCTGTCATAAAGCTTTGCTTTATGACTAATAAAGACTAATAATAATTGAATTGTCTTTCCCTTTGAAGTTTTGACCTAAATGCCTAAATTGTTTTCTGCCCCCCTTCCCCTCACAACCCGTTTTCATTTTTTCACTGAAGTTCAGTGACATGCCCTGCTGCTGGTCGTTCTTGGGTCATTGCACTCAGTATGCAATACTTTCTTTCCAAGCGCAATTTCAAATTTTATGTCAGAAAATTTTGTTGAATTACTTGTTTTTCATTTAGTTCTTTTGCTTTGGTTTCTTTTCATCTCTGGTGCTCTGTCTTCAGTGTTTGGCATACTCTGGATTCCTTTTTGTCTCAAGATGTGACTCATGCACTACGCAGTTCACCTGTTTAAAGTGTACAATTCAGTGTATTCTCAAGGTCATAGAGCAATCACCCCTAATTCCAGAACACTTATCACCCTGAAAGAAACCCTTCACTCATGAACAGTCACACCCTACCCTCAAACTCTGATGATCTGCTTTCTGTCTAGACTTGCCCTCTGTACATACCATGTAAATGCACCTGTTGTACCCCAAACCGGGGCTTCATTCTCTATTATTGCTGAGTGATGCCCCACTGTCTAGATAATACTACATTTTGTTCACTTGTTCATCAGTTGATGAATGTTTAGATTATTTCCACTTTTTTGCTATTATGAATAATGTTGCTGTGAACACATATATACAGGTTTTGGTTTTTTTCCCCCAAGTTTTAATGAGATATAATTGACAATATTATATCAGTTTCATTTATACATCATAATGATTTGATACTTGTATTTACAAAATGAGCACCAGAGTTAGTCTAGTTAACATCCATCACTGCACATAATGACAGATTTTGTTTTCTTGTGATGGGAATATATCTTTTAAGATATTCTCTCTTAGCAACTTTTAAATATACAATAGAGCACTGTTAATTGTAGTCTTTATGTGCAAGTTTTTGTGTGGACCATTTTCAGTTCTCTTGAGTGTATATGTAAAAGTGAATTTCTGGGTCATACGGTAACTCTGTGTTTAAGCATTTGAGGAGCCACAAAATTTTCAAAGTGACTGCATTTTCCATTCCTATTAGCAATGTATGAAGATTCCAATACTATACGTTCATGGCAACACTGGCTACTCTCTGTTACTGAGTTTAGCTGTCCTCGTAGGTGTAAAATGGGATCTCATTGTGAGTTTGATCCTCATTTCCCTTTGTCTTTGATTTTAAAAATTTTCTTCTTTAGCCTTCAGGTATTATATGATGTTTATTTAGTGGTGTTTCTTCTAGTTTAGTGTTTCTTTCTGGAATTATTTTTTCTTTTATTTTTAATTCTTCCCTAAGGTTTTCACCTCACTTGATGCTTTTCCTGGTTTAATATGTGTTCCTCTTCATCCTGTCCTGTCATAGCCTGTTTTAAAATCAGAGGAAGAGGTCTTAATCATTTATTGGTGTGCCATCCTGACATATGTCATTGTCCTTGGGGATGCTGTTCCATCTTTTATTGGTGTAATGTGTGAATTCACCGTGGTACTTCCTGTTGCTCAGTTTTAAGTGAAAGTAGTATTCTTGCCGCTTGAGAAGGACAGGTGGTAACTGACACCTTGTTTGCTGAGTCGCTGGCCTACCTGTCTCTGTTCTTGCCATCCTGATGGGGCAGTTCTGAGAGGCTGTGTCCGTGGGGCAAGAGGCAGTGCCGCCCCGTGCTCATGGTGCTTATAGTGGTGGGCGAACCTTGCAGTGGTCTGGGCTCATGGGAAGAGTTTGCTGTAGAGAGAGGGAGTTTCCAAACAGCTGCAGGCTGGCTTTCCTTCTTAGTCTTCCTGCATCCTTCATAACTATAGGGAGGTTCCCTATTAAGCAGGCCCCTCAAAGCATTTCCTGTAGCAGGCATCTGTGAGGGAACTGCCTCATCACCACTGGCATCACCACTGCACCAAGTTTGTGTTTAGTCTGGGAAGTGGACTTTTCCTTAAGAGACTGAGGGCTTTGAGATTTGAAAGCATGTACTTGAAATCTTCAGTATTATCTTTCTTCCCTTTTGGCCCTCCTGTATTTTTATACTAATTACTTTCCTCAAGGTTCCTAGAGAATGACAGAAGTATTGACTTCTAGAAAAGTTTACATGAGTATTTCTGAACTGCAGAATTCAAAACTAAAATGAGAAGACAGTGTGTGAAAATGAGCCCAGATAGGAAACATGATAACCCCTGGTGTACAAGAGGGTGTCTCTAAAAGTCAGGGTGATAGGTACCTCCAGTTCTACTCTGTATATGGACTGCAGAGTGGATCGAGTATATAACAGAATGAATAGAGCAGATATAGAGTGTATAATATAGACTATATATGTATTATAGAGTGTATATGTGTTATAGAGTGTATATGGGCTATGAAGTTGACCTTGGACAACATGCAGTCAAAAATCCACGTATAACTTTATAGTCAGCCTTCTTCCATATCCACAGTCCACATTTGCAGATTCATTTAGTGCTATAGTATGTATTGATTGAAAAAAATCCATATAATGGTGGACTTGGGCAGTTCAAATCCATGTTGATCAAGGGTCAACTGTATAGAGAATATATAGAGTATATAGTAGAGTGCATAGAGTATATTATAGTGTATAACATGCATAGGGTAGAGAGTACGTACAATGAGGGACACAGCCACACATTCACTGCATTCTATTCTTGAATCTGCAGTGAGTCACCAGGCCTCAGTTGGTGTCTCCTGTCTCCCGCTGTTTATCAAACACTGCCTTATTGCTTGCTGTCTTTCATTGTTAACAGGGCAAGCCTCCTTATGCTGCTTCAGCAGAAGAAGTGGCCAAAGAACTGAAGTCGAGATCCGGGGAATCTAAATCCTCCGCCATGTCTTCAGACGGGTCCCTGGCTGAAAACGGAGCGGTGGCTGAGGAGAAGCCGGCTCCCCAGATGAACGGGAGCGCGGGCGACACCAGGGCCCCCGGCCACTCGGAAAGTGCCTTGAACAATGACTCTAAGACGTGCAATACGAATCCTCACTTAAATGCACTAAGTACAGACAGTGCTTGCCGCAGGGCTGATGCTCTGGAGGCAGCTGTCTTAAAGAAAGAAGAGTAAACTTATTTTTTATAGAGGGTGAAGGATGCTGGAAGGGTAAGGATTTAGGAATATCTGGAGAGAAAGAGAGCCTACAGTTATGTACATTTTTTCCTTTCCGTAAGAGAAAAATGAGGACTTTGGAAATTCGGATCCCTCTTTGATATCAGAGATTTAAACAACACATTTTTAGTTTTAACCAGTTGTAGTCAAAATGCTACAATAAAACAAAAAGAGAGAAAGAAAATGAAGAGCATTTGACTCCCACACTTAAAATGAAGTACACACAAAGTTTAAACTGGTTAATGACAAAAGCCTATAGTTGTGTTTCTTGAACTATAAAGAAAACAAATTTTGGCAGTCTTTAAGTATATATAGCTTAAAATATCATTTTTAGCATTTGGCACCATATGTATGCCATTATCTTTGATTTTGCATTACTGTTCACAAGAAAGCTTTGTCTAAGGCTTTGATTTTATGATTATGAAAGAAATAAGGCACAACCACAGTTTTTCTTTCTTACTTAAAATTCATCACTGTTGATGTGGTTCTTTTGTGTTAAGAAAAAAAGTGCAACTATCAAAACAAAAAATTATAGAGTAATATTGCCGTTCTGCTGATTTTAAATATACAGTACATCATACATACTTTACAAGCAAGTTAAATGGAGATAAAGTTGAAATCATAGAAGATGCAAATGACCTTTCAAAATCAACACAATGTGTTCTGAAACTTTTCGTGACTTAATACCATGCATCTGTGATCAATGAACTATGTGGTTTTGAATCGGATGTAGACCATTAGTGCTACTTACTTGAGCTAAACTTCTGCATGGTTCATAATTTTTAAAGTGTGTAGTTAATATTATGCATGTTATTGTCCTTTCTTCCATTCTTACCAGTATGTGCCCATTTGCAAAACAAAAATGCTAATAATCAGTAATAGTCCTATAAAAGATGTTAACTCTGTTTAGTCATTGACTGATCTTGCTCTAACCTTAAAATTTTGTGATTATTGACCTCTGTTGCATTTATTCTAAAACCCCCCAAATTATCTAGCTGTTTCAAATATCAACATTACCCTGGTGTATTCACTGCTGTATGCATTATTGTTCTTTGTTGCTGTTTTATGCCTTCATATTAGCAAAATATGAAATTCTGTGAAAAACAAAAAAAAATCCCTTTGATCTTTAAAAGAAAAAACAAAAAAAAAAACAACCCCCCCTTCTGTAGCAGGAAACAAATTGCTTGTTCTTGAGAACTTTCCCATCAAGAATTTAGTAGAAGCAGGTATACTTATATCATTTTGATGTTTTTGTTAATGTTTCCAAACAATGTACTTTGAAATCAGAATCACTTCTTATTCGTTTTCATATAATTCTCCTGATGCTCTTCATCACACATTAGTGATCAGAAATGAGATGTAATTCCCCAATCCCTGCCCGCAAGACCTGAGTAGGATCTTACTGTAAGTTGAAGGGAGTTTTGCCCTAACTCATGGATTGTGCAAGAATGAACTGCTGTTGGGTTTGACTGATTGTAGATGGGTTGTGGTGTGGTGTATCTGAAGGCTATTGAATGCAACTTACAATGCTTAATAAAAATCTTTATTCTTTTAGTATAAAGATGGTGTGGCTTTAAATTCTTTGTAAGAACATCCATTTTACTGAGGTTTAATGCCAAATGAAACAACTAATAAAGAACCTAGTCAAATAACCAAAATTTGGAAGTATTTTGCCCATTGCAAGTAATTCCATTTCTTGCTCTAAAGGAACATGTGTTGTCAAAGTGCAAGTTATGTTGATGCTGATGTCTGAATTTCATAGTTACAAAAAAGACATTCTTTGATAGAGCAGGCCTAGAAATAGAAATTTAATTTTTTAAAAAAAAAGCCCAAGGAAGAAATATATTTGATCTTGATTAAACCACTTAAAAAAAAGCCAAATCCATAGTGTATTTGTTTTTACTTAGTGCACTTTTTTGTTCTAGCACATTACGTTTAGCTGTTTACATCTAGCACATTACATTTTTTGTTCTACCACATTACATTTAGCTGTCATGTCTCCTTAGGCTCTTCATTGTGACAGGGTCTCAGACTTTGTTTTTGATGACCCTGTGACAGCCTTGAGGAGTAGCAAGATATTTTGCCAAATGTACCTTAACTGTTATTTGTCTGAATTTTTTCATGAATGGACTGGAGTTAGGCTATGTAAAATTAGTGTTCCTTATCACCATTGATGGTGACCTTAATCAACTGACTGAGTGTTGTCAGGTCTCCTCACTGTGAAATTGACCAGCCCTATCTCCTTTCCACGGGTTTCCCAGGTGGCCCTGGTGGTAAAGAACCCGCCTGCCAATGCAGGAGACCTAAGAAATGCCAGTTCGATCCCTGGGTGGGGAAGATCCCCTGGAGGAGGGCATGACAACCCATTCTGGTATTCTTGCCTGGAGAGTCTCATGGACAGAGGAGCCCGGCGGGCTACAGTCCATGGGGTCACAAAGAGTCGGACACGACAGAGCAGGCAGGCACTCCTTTCTGTACTGTGCTCTTTGAAAGAGCCACCGTGTTTCAGCCCTCAGAGTGGGAAGTCATGCTTGAGTTAACTAGTAAAATCATTTGGAATTGTGAGTGGCAAATTTGTCCCTTCTTTCATTGCTCCATATGTTTTTACATCATCGAGTTCTGAGTGCTTAGCACCGAATGGCAGGCATTTAATACATATTATCGGTCCTTGTGAACATCCATTGCAAACCTCTCAGATTATAATAACACCTTAAATGATGATACTAAATTAGGACATGCTTTTTTAGAAGCACTACTCTAGGTTTTTGTTTTGCTTTTCAAATTCTTTAATGTTCACAACAGTGCTGTCAGTATGACATTATCACCACCAAAGATGATTTTTAACTTATTGGAGGCCACACTGCTAGAGAGCGGTGGAGACGGGATCTGAGTCTGCCCGTCTGAGCCTACTTTCGGAACCTTGCAGACACACGGTGGTCTGTCAGTCCCCTCTGCCCGGCTCCTCCGGCATCGTTTCTTCGGGCCTGGCGGGGAGGTGGGGCTGCGTCCCCGCCTCCAGTGGGTGGGCAGGAGGGGAGGAGCCGCAAGGGAGAGTAGGAACGGTGGGGAGAAGGCGCGATGTTAGTAGACTCGGTATCAAAGATACAGGGACTGCAGGCGCCTGCTCGGGATCTACCGCGCGGAACCCGGGGCGGAGAGGGGCGGGCCGCCTCAGGACCCCGCCCTCCCTCCTAGACGGAGGAAGACGCACCCGGGATGCGCGCTTCCGGCCTTGCGTGCAGCGGGGCGGGGCCGTGCGTGGGGCGGGCCGGGGCGGGGCCTTGGCAGGGTCGGCGGGTTGTTGTCCTGTGCTGACTGCGCGCGCATCTCTCCTCCCGAGCTTAGGGCCCGCGTTCCGGTGCGAGCCTTTGCAGCTCCCTAGGCGAGGCCCGAGGCGACCGCCAGAAGCCGGCGAAAGCCAGTTCGGAACCTACACCGCGGGCACTGGGACTGAAATCCGCGGTCAGAGCGCCGACCGGATCCTCGGGGACCGTGAGGGTTGGGCCGGGTTTCCCCACACGGTCAGCACTCAAGTTCGTTCCTGGAACCCGATCGATTGCAGAAAACCCCGCCTGTCCTGGGGCTGGGCGCCTGCACCGCGTTCCCTGTAGCCAGGGGCTCTGCGCCTCTGTGAGACCGACCGTGGTCCCTGGTTCCCTGTCCCCGGGGCTGACCAGCCACTGTACTGAGCTAACCCGTTCCGGGCAAGCCCTGGTCCTGACGGGTGTACCGTTAACCCTCTGCTCCTTCAGACTGTGGCTCTGAGATCTGGAGGAAATAAAGGAAACACCCACACTTCTCCCTGACTTGTTTGGTCAGTCGTGCTGGCCCCACCATTCCTCAGGAACTTGGATTTGAGCTCCTCCGCGTTCTATCGTGCTCTGTTCCACGGTACCAAGGGCCACTGTACGCCCCACCTCCGCCCCCTCCCCCGGCCCCCGTCCTTGCTAGTCCTCGTTTTGTGAGACACTGGGAGCAGGGAGGGCTTCCGTTTTACAGAAACCACAGTTCCAGGGAGGACTCGCTATACGGCTCCCCTGAGTTTGTACCCGGAGCACTTAATCCAGTGTCCATTGCAAATGCCTGGCGAGGTTCTCTTCGGGGAGGGCTGTATTCAGTGCCACTGGCCTCTGCCCCCAGATGCCAGCGGGAGCTCCCCACCATGACAACTGCAACCCTTTCTTCCCCACCACCCCCGCCGCGTTTCTCCTCTCTGGAGCAGGTCCTCCCAGCTGAAGAAGAACCCTGTGTGCTGGAGAAGGGAGAGAGACAAGCACAGGAAGTAAAAGGCCACTGAGGACCCCATGCTTTCTTGGGGATGGGCTGGCCGTTTGTCCCACATCAAGAGTCACAAGGGACAGCCTGCGTGGCATCTGGAGATTCGCAAAGAGCCAACAGCTGTGGGTGGCCAAGCTGGGACTCAAGGCAGCTGGATTCTGACCCTGGCATTGACCCCTGGACAATCCCCACACTCTCCTGGGCTGACGGTTACTTTCCCCTTTCTTTTTGAAAAAATAGCTTCTACTGATTTTTTTGTTTGTTTCAAAAGTAATATGTTTATTGTTGTTGTTTTTCAGTTGCTAAGTCGACCCCATGCACTGCAGCACTCCAGGCTCCTCTGTCCTCCACTGTCTCCCTGAGTTTGCTCAGACTCACGTCCAATGAGTCAGTGATGCCATCTAACCATTTCATCCTCTGCCACCCCCTCTCCTTTTGCCTCTAATCTTTCCCAGCTTCAGGGTCTTTGCCAGAGTCAGTTCTTTGCATCAGGTGGCCAAAGTACTGTTAATATTGTTAATTACCATACTGTTAATTTTCAGCCTTTATCTTTTTTTTCCATGCAACGTATAATTTTTTTGTTTTTACAGAAAATGATAAAATCATCATACGTATTTTGTCACATTTTCTCCCTACCTAGAAAAATTTTATGGCTCTCTAAAGTTTCACATACTGCCATAGTCCCACAGTTCCATGGGTGGCTGCTCCATGATGTACCTGCTTGCCCAGTGTGGCTGGACATGGCTTTACTTTGGCATCCTTCAGTATTGATGCAGGATCTGTGTTGTTTACTGCCCTAGGCCTGGAGGCTCAAAGAGGGCAGCAAGGGCCCTGCGTTTGACAGCATTTACAACGGGGGACTGGGGGAAGTATACGTGTGTACAGATAAAACTGTGACAGAGAAGATGAGGAAAATAAAATCGGGTGATGGTTGCATGGCAGGGCGGACCTCTGGAATGAGGAATGAGAAGGATAATGTCTGTGGAGTGTGCGGTCAGGCGTGGGCCCAGGGAAGGAAATTATGGATCCATGAGTGAGGGGGAAGAGCAGCGCCACAGGGTGAGGGTTTGGGGCATGCTGGTGGCCCTTTGGAGGTTGTGACCAGTCTCCAGGTGGTTACAGCCTGGGAGGCATGCAAACCCTACAGGTGATTAGCATTTTACCAACAGGACTGCCTAAGGTGGGATGTGAGGGCAGGTTGTCTTGGTCCTTGGTGTTGGCCAGACCTTGACTCTTTGCTAGAATGACAGAGAAGATGGGTTTCTGGTTTTCATCTGCATTGCTTTGATTGCTAGCAAGGGTAATATATCCCTTCTTAGGTTTACCGTGCGCTCAGTTTACCATTTTCTAATTGTCAAAAGAATGTCTAATGTCCTGGCTCTTTTATGATTCTGAAATGCCAGGCCAAGGCAAGAATGTTAAGAAATAAGTCACCATGTATACCCTTATCCATACAATCACCTGTAAGGACAAAGGGAGTTTCGGACACCTCCCTCCTCACCCTCCCTCTCATACTTGGCCTCAGAGAGAGTCTGTTGGTACACTGGGTGCCAGTTCTTTCCTGATGTAGCTCTTACTTCCAGGGAACTTATTCTACCGTCAGATTTCCTAGGAATTACTAAATTTATTTAGTCATTTACTCCTTAATCCCCACTTGGTAGAGTGACCCTTGCAGAGGCCACTTTGCCTGGAGCCCTGTCTTTGCTCTCCCCATGTGGGCCTAGGCTACTGAATGCTTGTCCTATGCTCCTTGTCCTGTTGGCTGCTGTGGACAGCCTGGGCCACAGGCGACCAGTGGACCTGTACACAAGGCTAAAATAGCTCTGCATTAGATGATTTACCTTGTGCTGTGAGCTGGACTGTGTCCCCCCAAGTTTCATATGTTGGAGCCCTAAATCCCAGTCCCTCAGGGTGGGACATTATTTGGAAATAGGGTTGTTGTAAATGTAGTTAGTTAGGTTAGGATGATGTCATCCTGGAGTGGGTTGGGCCCTAACCCAACAAATCTGTTGTCTCTATAAAAAGGGGAAATTTGGACAGAAACAGACACCCACAAAGAAACAAAATGATGATATGAAGACTGGACTAATGCTACCACAAGCCAAGAAACTACCAGACGCTGGAGAAAAGCCTAGAACAGACACTTCCTGGGGTCTTCAGAGGCAGCATGGCCTTGTTGGCACCTTGATCCCAGACTTCTGGCCTCTGGAACCCTGAGACAACACATTTCAGTGGTCCTAAGTCACTCAATGTAGTACCTTGACAAGGAAGCCCCAGGAAGCTTGATATACTCTGCATGCTGCTGTCCTGGTAAGTGGCAAACTGTGCTCTGTCCAAGGGTCTCTGAAACCATGGGGGGGGGGGGGGGCGGGGGGGAACACCACCATCCCAGACCCTTAGCTGGGTGTGACTTAGCTCTGGATACATGTGTTTCTTTTTTCTTGACACCCAGAACAGTGACCAGAAATGGCCCAGTCAGAGCTGAGTGCAAATGGTTCCACTTGGAATGAACCTGCCTGGTAGCAAGAACTATGGCCCTGCCTCTCAGGCAGGCAGAGGCTAATTTCAGGCTGAAGATCTTAGGTCTTTTTTGCTTAGAGAGATTCCTGGCTCTCCACTGGACTCTTTATCCATCTGTTGGTCCCCTGGCTGCTTGGAGGTTCAGCCATGAGTAGAACAGAGACCTGTCCATGCTGGTTCACTTCCTCTGAGTGGACAGTCATGTGGAAATGCAATGCAAAATTAAACCCATGTGAAAATGCAATAGCAATGATAATACACTCTATGAAGGAAAATGCAGAGGAAAGTAGGAACTTAACTATGATGGAGGAGGGTATCCCTCTGAGGGAAGATGTGGAAGCCAGGTAGGAATTACCCAGGAGAGCTTGAGCTGCTTCAGGGTGGGTATCCTGGCTGGCCTTAGCCTGCTGTGCCTGGCAGGCACTAGCACCCATGGTCGACTGTTCGCACCACCTCTTGGCATTTTTGCATGTCCATTCCTGCAGACCTGACTAACCCAACAGTGGGCTATAGGAGGGCCACCTTATCCCAGTTTGACCAGAATAGCCTTGTTTTTCCCTGTTCTGGTGTTTTATTACCAGCACGTTTTTGATTAGTAAATTATATGGTCATCCAGCTGAGGGACCTTGATCTACAAACTCACAACTTCCAAACATCACTGGGCCATCCTAGAGATGGACAAAAAGAAGGCCAGTCTTTCATCAGTTCAGTTCAGTTACTCAGTCATGTCCAACTCTTTGCAACCCCAGGGACTGCAGCATACCAGGCTTTCCTGTCCATCACCAACTCTCAGAGTTTACCCAAACTCATGTCCATTGAGTCGGTGATGCCATCCAACCATCTCATTCTCTGTCATCCCCTTCTCCTCCTGCCTTCAATCTTCCCCAGCATCAGGGTCTTTTCCAATGAGTCAGCTCTTCACATCAGGTGGCCAAAGTATTGGAGTTTCAGCTTCAACATAAGTCCTTCCAAGGAACACTCAGGACTGACTTCCTTTAGGATGGACTGGTTGGATCTCCTTGCTGTCCAAGGGACTCTCAAGAGTCTTCTCCAATCAATTCTTCAGTGTTCAGCTTTCTTTATAGTCCAACTCTCACATCTACACATGACTACTGGAAAAACCATAGCCTTGACTAGATAGACCTTTGTTGGCAAAGTAATGCCTCTGCTTTATTATATGCTATCTATGTTGGTCACAACTTTCCTTCCAAGGAGTAAGTGTCTTTTAATTTCATGGCTGCAGTCACCATCTGCAGTGATTTTGGAGCCCCCAAAGATAAAGTCTGTCACTGTTTCCACTGTTTGCCCATCTATTTGCCATGAAGTGATGGGACCAGATGCCATGACCTTAGTTTTCTGAATGCTGAGCTTTAAGCCAACTTTTTCACTCTTCTCTTTCACTTTCATCAAGAGGCTTTTTAGTTCCTCTTCACTTTCTGTCATAAGGATGGTATCTTCTGCATATCTGAGAGCCCCATGAACAGTATGAAAAGGCACACTTTCATACCTATCAGAAAAACCCAGAAGGCTTCTAAAGTTCCCATGGCTTACTGTTCATTTCAGCTGCTTCTGGTTTAGCTCACTGAGGTCCAGGTAATCCAAGAAGAGCCTGCTCTTAGAACTTTCTTTGCATTCATCACATGAACTCATCCACTAAGAAAAGCACACACCCAACCTTGAATTAGTATCTCCTTTCTGACATCTCCCCCATGACAGCTATTAGTTGTCTGTTTCCTGCTCTGGCATATGAGCCAGAGGTACACCAGAGATACACCAGAGGCAGGAATGGTGTATGTCTTGTCCATTACTATAACATGCACTAGTTGTGTGCCAACACATTGGATAATCTAGATTAAATGAACAAATTCCTAGAAATACACAGCCTACCCAAATTGAATCATGGAAAAATAGAACATCTGAATAGATCTAAAGAAAAACTCATAATTTAGCTTCACTGAATTCTATCATGCATTTAAAGAAAAATTAACACCAATCGTTCTAAAAGTCTTCCCAAAAACTGAAGAGGAGGGAATGTTTCCTAATCCTTTCTATGAAGCCAGGATTACTCTGACAAAAGCCAAATAAAGATTCTGCAAGAAGACTACAAAACAATATCCTTTATAAACATATGTTGAGGATGCAGAATCCTCAACAAACTACTAGGAAACCCAACTCAACTGCATATTCAAAGGATCATGCACCCTAACCAAATGGGATTTATTCCTGGGATGTAAGGATGGTTCAATATCCTTAAACTCAATTCTAAAACATCAGTGCAATACAGACCACATTAACAGAATGAAAGGGAGAAAAACAACCATATGATCATCTCAATTGTTGCCAGGAAAAAGCATTTGACACAAAACAAACAAACAAAAATAAAAAAAAACTACAGACTAAGAATAGAAAGAAACTTTTTCAATATAGTAAAGGCCATATATGAAAAGCCCAAACCAAACATCATTCTCATACTTTCACCTACTCAATGGTGAAAAACTAAAAGCTAAAAAAAAAAAAAAACAACTTTCCCCCTGAGATCAGGAACAAGAGAAAGATGTCCACTTTCATCACTTCTATTCAATGTGCTATTGGAAGTTTAGCCAGAGTAACTGGGGAAAAAAATAATAATAAATAAATAAAAGAAAGAAAGAAAAATCATTCAAATTAGAAAGGAAGATGTTAAATTATTTCTCTTCATAGATAATATGATCTTAGGTAAAATCATCAATATTTAAGAACTCTGAGGACTCTACAAATAACAGAACTAAAAAACAAACTCAGCAAACATAGAACATACTGAATCAATAATAAAAATCAGTTTGTTTCCATATACTAAGAATGCACAATCCAAAAAGGAAATTAGAAACACAACTCCAGTTAAAATAGCATCCAACAAATAAAATACCTAGAAATAAACTTAGCCAAGGAGACAAAACATTTATACACTGAAAATGATAAAACATTGCTGAAAGCAATTTAAAAAGACATCCCATGTTCATGGATCAGAAGACGTACTGTTGTTAAGATGTCAATACTACCCAAAGTGTTCTACAGATTCAATGCAATCCTTGTCAAAATTACAATAGCCCTTGTGCAGAAAGGAGAGGCCAATCCTCATGGCTCAGATGGTAGAGAATCTGCCTGCAATGTAGGAGACCTGGGTCAATCTCTGGGTTGGGAAGGTCCTCTGGAGAAGAAAATGGCAATCCACTCCAGTATTCTTGCCGAGAGAATCCCATGGACAGAGGAGTCAGGCAGGCTACAATCCATGGGATCACAAAGAGTTGGACACAACTGAGTGACTAACACACAATCCTCAAATTAATATGGAATTGCATGGGGCCCAGAAAAGATAAAACAAGGTTGAAAAAGAAAAGCCAAGTTGGCGGTCTCATCCTACCAAATTTCAAAGCTTACTACAGAGTCATAGTAATCAAAATAATGTGGTCCTGGCATAAAGATACACAAACCAATGAAATACAATAGAGAACCCAGAAATAAACCCTGGTCCAAATGGTCAAATGATTTTTGACAAGGGTATGATGACCATTCAATGGGGAAAGGACAGTCCTTTCAACAAATGGTGCTGGGAAAACTGGATATTCATGTATGAAAGAATTAAGATGAACCTTTACTTCACACATCCTATACAAAAATTAATTGAAAATGGACCAAAGTCCTAAACTTAAGAACTACAACACTTTTTTTCTTTTCTATATTCTTAGTTTATTTTTTAGATTGGATATGTGAGTAATAACATACAGTGTTTGTCTTTCTCTGACTTATTTTACTAAGGATAATTCTTTCAAGGTCCATCCATGTAAAACTACAACACTCTTAGATGAAAACATGGAGGAAAGCTTCATGATATTGAATTCAGCAAAGATTTCTTGGATATGACATCAAATGCACAGGCAACAAAACAAAAAATAGATGAATTGGGCTTCATCAAAATTAAAAACTTAAAGTGCACAGGATGGGAGAAGATAGTTGCAAATCCTATATCTGATAGGCAATTAATATCCAGAATATATTAAAAAATCTTCTGCAACTTAGCAAAAAGCAACGAACTCAAATCAAAAATGAGGAAAGGATTAGAATAGATATTTTCCAAAGAATATATAGAGATAGCCACTAAGCACACAAAAGATGCTCAACATCACTAATCATTAGGGAAATGTAAATCAAGGCCACAGTGATCATGGAGTTTCAGTGGAACTATATTTTGGCCATTAAAAATTGGTATTATATTGGACTATACATTGAGAAATCAATCAAAATAGAAAAAAAATGTACTTCAAAAAAAAAAAAAAAAGAAACACAATGAGACACCACTTCCCACACATTAGGATGGCTACAAAAAATAGAAACAAACAAACAAAACCCAAACTAGAAATAATGTGTTGATGAAAATGTGGAGAAATTAGAACCCTTGTGCACTGTTGGTGGAAATTGAAAATGCTGTAGCTGCTGTGAAAAACAGTATGGTGGTTCCTTAAAAAGTTAAAAATAGAATTACCACATGATTCAGCAATTTCACTTCTGGGTATACACACAACAGAAGTGAAAGCAGGGACTTGAGCAGATATTTGTACACCCGTGCTCTTAGCCAAATGGCGGGGACAACCTGTGTCTAACAACAGTGAGCAAATAAAGCAAATGTGGCACATCCATACAATGAAGTATCTTAAAGTCTTAAAAAGTAAGGAAATTCTGACACATGCTACACCATGGATAAACTTTGAGGACATTCTGCTCAGTGAAATAAGCATCACAAAAGGATAAATAATGTATGATGCCACATATTGAGGTCCCTAGAGCAATCAAATTCATAAAGACAGAAAGTAGAATGGTAGTTACCAGGGGCTCGAGGTAAGAGGTATTGGGGAGTTAGGGTCAGAATTTCAGTTTGGAAGGATGAGGATAGTTGTAGAGATGGATAAACTTGATGGCTGCACAATATTGTAAGTATACTTAATGCAACAGAGTTGTACACCGAAAAATGGTTAAAATGGTAAATTTTATGTTATGTACATTACCACAACGGAAAATCCTGCACCTGCCTGTAGTACATTTTGTTGAGTAGTAGGTGAATGAATAAACACATACTGGAAGATGCTGCTTTTCCACTGGGTAATAAGGTGACTGAAGCATGTTGTGTCCTCAGATGCTTTCTGCAGAGTATGCAGAACTGCAGTCGTGCTTCACCAGAGCGCCAGGGTGGAGGGGCAGTGCGTGGGCCATGCAGTTTGGCAGCCCACCCCCTCACCCCTACAGTATGCCAGGGGAGAGTGGTGAGGTCTCGGACGCTTGCACAGACTCACGGGTGATGTGCCACGAGGAATGGGGCAAACTGGGGGGAATGGGTGTTGAGCCAAGGGGCAGACCACATGGAGGGCCACTGATCTTAGGGTGGAAGAGTACCAAGGCCACCCCCCATTTTTTTCTAGGTCCTTCCATGTATGTTCCCTTTGTTTTCCTTCCCCGACTCACCACTTCTAGGCCTCTGCTTTCAGGTCACCTCAGAAGCTCTCCAACTCTGCCCAGCCCTGACCCTGTGCCAGATTCCATAGGGCGCTATGGTGCCCACTACATGTGTTGCCGTCTCCCTTAACAACCATATGAGCGTCACGACACTTGGGGCTGCTACGTGCTCTGTGGCTACAACACTGCTCGGGACACAGCAGGTGTTCAATGTATGTTGACATCAATATATTTGGAAATAAATGACAGAGAGGGAGGACACAAAGATAAGGCAGGCTTTCTGACAGAGGATAAGAGATAAGTCATAGGGAGAAAGTCTCTTCCAAAGAGAGGAAGAGTCAGGGACCCATATTGAGACATTTTAGTCTGTAATTGGCAGGCAGCCTTGGATGTGCTTTGAATAATAGGAAAGTATCTCAAAAGACACTTCCAGATACAAGAGGTCATGGATGTAGACAGGGGAGTCCTGGAGGGCAGGGGGTGGAGATGGGTGGGGTGGGGTGGCCAGAGTCACCCCAGAGGTCTGCAGTGAATGACCTGGGGTGGAGGACGGGCTCCCATGCCTACAGCATGTGTTCGGGGTACCCTTGGAGGCGACCAAGGGGTGGCAGTGTAGGCTCAGGCCCTGGCGAAGTCTGGGTTCCTGGCTTGCTCCTTCCTCTCACTAGTCAGCTGACTTTCTCCATTCAACTGCTCTGAGCTTCAGTTTTCACTTTCAGAAAATGGCATCAATACTCTACCACAACTATTAGTCGCTCAGTCGTGTCTGACTCTTTGCAACCCCATGGAATGTAGCCCACCAGGCTCCTCTGTCCGTGGGATTTTCCAGGCAAGCATATGGGAGTGGGTTGCCATTTTCTCCTCCAGGGGATCTTCCCAATCCAAGGATCAAACCCCTGTCTCCTGCGTTGCAGGCAGATTCGTTACCACCTGGGCCACCAGGGAAGCCGTGTACCTCTCTACAACACCTGTTTATATACCTATCTCTAAAGTGGCAGCAGTAACACCTAAGGTGTCAATGTGAGTGCTGAGTTTGTAATAATCACTACCCAGGGGATATGCTAAGTGCTTTACAAGCAGCTGGGTGAGTTCTGGTCCATGTCTGAAGAACTAAACACAGTGCACTGTACCTGGTAAGCATTTGATAAATGCTGGGTACCTATTATCATTATTTGTAAAGTAGGAAATGGAAGTGTCAGAGGTGAGGACTGCCTACAGCCAGGATGGCTTCCCCTGGACCACAGTCCAGTTGGTCTCCAGAAGTTTCTGGCTCCAACAGATGACAAGTGGAGGGATGGGGATATTGCTGGTTTAAGTGCTTCAGTACTGCCATGAAAAGTGGAAAGTAGTGAAACTCTTCATCCCTCAGTCGTGTCTGACTCTTTGTGACCCCATGGACTGTAGCCCACCAGGCTCCTCTGTCCATGGGATTCTCCAGGCAACAGTGCTAGAGTGGGTAGCCATTCCCCTCTCCAGGGCATCTTCCTGACCCAGGAATTAAACCTAGGTCTCCTGCATTGCAGGCAGATTCTTTACCATTTGAACCACCAGGGAAGCCCATTCAGTACTGACACCGGAGAAGGTAACTCAGCCATGCCCAGGCCAGGCTCTTTGGGCCTCCTCGCAGACTTTGATCTACAGGCTGAGCACTGTTTACTTGCACCAATTCACATCAGGGTGTTAATTGTGGACCATGCTTAATAGTTACTCCCTTTCCAGGGCCATCCAGGCCGTCATCAGAAGGATCAGAAGGAAGGATTCTGGAAGGGAGGATAACAGCTGGAATTCAGATAGGAAGGTAGTCCAGATCCTGGGCAGCTCACCAATGTCTAAGAGTATGTGTGTGTGTGGGGGGGTGGCGTGGGGGCGCGGGGCGTGGGGGTGGGGTGGAGATAATTCCTTCCTCCTCACTTCCCCTTTCTCCAGCTTCTTTTCCCCGCTGTCACCTAGTCCCTCCCAACTAAGGCCCAGCTCTGGGCATTGCTCAGGTTGCAGTTGAGGGGTCACCTGTAGAGGGAAGGTGGGCAACAATGTGAAGGCAGATTTTGACTCAACAGGAGAGAGGGCTTCAACTGAGCTGCCTACAAGTGGAGCAAGTGACCCTTAGGAGCTGTAGGCCTTGGTTGGGTACCTGTCAGGGATGCTTCTGTGAGGTGAGCTGGACCAGGTTTCCTGCCCAAAATCTGGAATTCTGTGCTTGTGGCGGCCAGCATCTCCTAACACCATACAGGGAAGATGGGGAAAACCAAGAGAGTGAGGCAGCACAGACAGGTTCCTTACTTTGAATCAGGAGCTAGCTCTGCTCTAGCATCCTGAAATGATCTCAGATGCCCAAAGTATGCAGCAGCTGGGTAGCAGGCAGGGGAGAGTCTGCTGTAGAATGCCTTGGGAAAAGATTCCTCAGAGACAGGGCCTGAACCCCTCACCCCCCACAGACCCTGACATCATAGGTGAGGTGGGATGACCACTAGCCCAGAGCAACACGGCAGCCCTCTCCTCCTATATCCTTGTTGCCCGTCCTCCTATATCCTTGTTGCCACGCGCAGAACTCAGCAGTTTGGGACACAGACAGGAGGCCTGGGGCCTACTGTCCTTCCTGCACCTTAGGTCTCCCAGGCCTGGGAGCTCCCACCAGGCTCCTGGGCAGCTCAAATTCCAGGTAACCTCTTCCTCTTCACAGAGCTGACCCGTGCCGGCGTGCTTCTGGAACCTTTGAACTATGTCCTCCTCTGCGGGCTCAGCATCAAGGGAAGTCCACAGATCTTGTGAAGGAGGGAGGGCAGTCCCCAGCCAGGAATAAGGGAGAAAGGGAAGTTGTATTCCAGCCAGAAACTCAGTTGAGAAGGCAGGAGGGAGGAGGGAACAGGAGGAACAACCCCCAAGCTGCCCCCCTGCTCTGCTGCTCATCAGAAGAAACTTAAGAGTCAAGTAGTAGCTCCTCTGCCTTCTTAACCAGGAAGGACGTTTTCCTTCTCCTCCTCTAGGGTCTCACCCCACACTCAGGGGTCTCCCAGATCTGCCTTCGTATCCCCGTTCCACCTTCTAACCCGGGAATCCCCTGACCCACCTTCTTCCAGGTGACGGTCTTCCAGCTCCCCTTCTCCCCTTCAGGGGTCTCCTTGCCCACTTTCTCCCTTGGCAGGGTCTCCCCAGCCCACCATCTCTCCCTGCAGGTCCCCCGACCCACCTTCTCCTGGCAGGGTCTTCTGGTCCCTCTTCTCCCCCAGCACGGTTCCCCCGCACCACTTTCTCCCCCGGCAGAGTGGTACCCCGGCCCGCCTTCCCCGCGGTCCCCGGCCCGCCTTCCCGCGGCGGGAGCGGCGGCCCTGGCTGGCGGGCGGAGGCGGCGCCACCCGGGGCGCTGACGTAGAGGCCGCTCGGCGGCCGGGGGTCCCTTCGGTGGGGCCGCGGCTCCCCGCCCGCCGCCCCCGCGCGTCCATTCCCTTTTGTGTCCCGCGCGCGGCCCGCTCCCCGCGCACACTCGCGCCCTGCGCCCCGCGGGCCGGCGGGCGGCTCCCGGCGCGGCCCTGCACCGCGCGCCCCGCTTTGTGTGGACGCGCCGGCCGGGTGCGCGCGGGCTGTCGTGCGCCCCCGGCCCCGTCCCCGGCCCCGGCTCCGGCCCCGGCCCCGGCCCCGGCCCCCGCCCGGCCCGGCCCGCCTGGCCCGACCCGGGAGCGCAGCGCGGGCCGAGGGGCGGGCGGGCGGCGCGCGAACATGGCGACGGTGCCCGTGTACTGCGTCTGCCGGCTCCCCTACGACGTTACCCGCTTCATGATCGAGTGCGACGCCTGCAAGGACTGGTTCCACGGCAGGTGAGCGCGCAGCCGCCCGGCCCCGGCCCCGGCCCCGGCCCCGATCCCCGGCCCCCGGGCCCCCGGCCCCCCGGCCCCGGCCCGGTCCGGTGAGCGCCCTGCAGGCCCCCGCCCGCCGCCTCCCGCCGGCCGCGCGCCCTTTTGTGCCCGGGGCGGGGGCCGGGGGCCGGGGCCGGGCGGGCGCCCCTCACCGCCGCCGCGCACAAAGCGGGTCCGCGGGGGGCGGCGGGCGGGGGCCGGCCCGGGAAGTTGGGGCGCCGAGCAGGCCGGACCGCCTGACAGCGGGCCCGCGGAGGCCGGGCTCCCGAGGCCCAGGCCCGGCGCCTCCCCCGCGAAGTTGCAGGAACTTTCCCCGCGCGGGCCCGGGAGACGCGCGAGTGGCGGGCTCGGACGCCGGCGGGGCTGGGACGGACGTGGGGCCCGGCCAGGTGGCGGCGGCGCGCCCACCGTCCGCCGCAGCCCGGAGCTCCGGCAGCTTGTCCGGGAGGCAGGGACCCTTGCCCAGCCCCAGCGGGGCTCCTGGACTCGGCCGGCCTGCACCTCCCCGGCAGGAGTGTGGGTGACAGAATGGTGGGTCTGTGTGGGTGTTGTGGCTTTGCCGCCTCCTCTTTGGCCGTCACGTTTCCCGTTCCCCTCCTCTGTGTTCCAGACACAGGCCCACCCTGCTTTTGACTTGACCTTCTGCTCTCAGAGGAAGATGGGGTGGGGGGAGGTGAAGCTTGGCCTTTGCCCGTGACCATGACCTGGCCCTGTGCCGAGTTTTCAAAAGCCAGAGGCCCCTTCCCACCCAGAAGTAAGTGGCGGAGGAGGAAGAGGAGGTGATCCTGGTGCCCAAACTGCTCCAACAGGTTCTCCAGTGTTTGGGCCTCAGCGGAACCGCCAGAGGCTGGCCAGGGTAGTGTGCCCTCCTAGGCTCCAGTCTTAGACCCAGCCAGAGCAGGGCTGGGGGCAAGAGACTGCGTGTGTGCTGGTAGGTGGTCCCTCAACTTCCAGAGAGGCGAGTCCCATCCCCCCGCCCCCACCCCGGTTTTAACTGTGGATGGGCGAGTGGCCCTTAAAGGTAGGTTGTGTTATCTACTTCTGACAGTTTGCATGTGTGGGGACTAGGCAGCCAGATGTGACAGGGCTTGCTGAGGTTGGTCAGTGCCAAGCCTGAGTCCCAGCTCAGTGCCCGTGACAGGGACTCCAGTGAGGAGGGGTGAGACTCCACAGGATAGAAGCTCCCACTGAAATTGGGGGGCTCCTGGGCTGCCTTCCCAGGACTCTGGAGACCCTGCAGAGCCGTGGAGGCTGGAGTCTGAGCACTGGGCTCTGCCCAGAACAGTGCTGCTATGCACACCCACCAGTTGGCATCCTCTGAGCTCATGTCTGGATCAAGGGTGAGAGCTGCCATATGATCGTTCATGGCTCCTCGGGTCCAGAGATGCTGAGAAGCTGGCCTGGAGTGCCCTGAAAGTGGTGGGACCTCTCCCTCCTCCCCCGTCCCTACCCAGGGCCTGCACGCCTGCCCAAGGTGCCCAGGCTGGAGGAGTGTGAGGGCCTGGGAGGACCCTTGCCTGGCTTCCCTCCTTTGAGTTGGGCAGGCAAAAGCCAGTTCTGAGCTGGACTTTGAGAAGGGGCGTAGTGAGTGGGAGGAGCGGAGGGGGTATGAGAGCAAGCCGGGGAAAGGGGCTGAGGGCTGGCCTGAGGGGATGGTGGCATTTAGTGGATTGGCTTAGGTGGAGACAGGGAGAAAGATGCGCCCTGACACCTCAGGGGATGTTTTGGGGAAGTCTTATCTCTTTATTTCTTATTTCTCATGTGACATCTTTGATTTAATCTGATATACACACAGATCATTTGATCAGCACAGATTCATTTCCACCTATGTGGGGTCACCCTACGGTCTGAAAGGGGCTGTGCTTCCCTCGTGCCATGGGGCACATCTTCTCTGTGTAATCAAGGGTCGCTTACAGAAGTGAGTGAACCCTGAGGGGCCAGAACACCTCCTGTAGGCCTTAGTCTCCTGAGTGGCATGAGGGAGGTGCTGGGATGGGAGAACACTGGGTCAGAGTTTGGGACCATTGTTGGCGAGGCTGGGCAAGACTATATGCAGCCCTCACACCCCTGGGCAAACCTCCCACCTCTCTTGTCATGACCCTTCTCCCCTGTGACAGAAAGGTGTGTGACATGATCCACAATGTTTCCAAATCTCCAGATATTCCTGGATGGATGACCCGCTACTCTTTGCAGATCCATGTACCATCTGTACTGTTGTTCACTTCATATCCAACATCTCAACTCACTTTCTCAAAGTTTGAATACTTTGTAACTTTTTATCTTCAGAGAATTTGAAGAGTTACAAAAAAAGGTACAATTTCCCTATACCCCACACCCTGCCTCCCCTGAAGTTAACATCTTATCAAATTATGTTGCAAGCATAGAAACAGGCAGAAACACTGGGGCCACACTGCTAACCAAACTTCAGGCCTTGGGCAGATTTATTTAGTTCCAGGACCCCACGTTGCATTTCACTCTGGTGTCTCCTTACTCTCCTGAATCTTTCTGTTCCAAGGAAACTTCGTATCATTCCCTGAAATAGAACATTAGTATAACTTGCTGTAGACAGTACTTGTAAAAATAAACATAACTATGAAAGTAACAGGCTCCCTCTTGTTCCACCTGTGACCCTTCACATCCCTACAATGAACCCCACTTTGGATGGATTGGAAGGGAGTCTTTGAAATTACTTTCACTCCCAGTGGCTGTAGGACTCTAGCAGCAGTGCTGGCTGAGATCATGGTTGGGGCAGTCTCCTTCTATAGGGCAAGAACCTGCTCCCAGGATGTGTTCACCATGGCAGGAAGCCTGGAGAACCCTGACTACCCCTTCTGGCATTCTCTGTGGCGGTCTTTCTGCTGGACTGAGTTGGTACTTGGGCAGCCAGGAAGGCAGGAGCTCGTGTTCCACCCTGTCTTGACCATGACTGGCCACTCCTGGGGCTAGGATAACTTGTCAACCCAATCTGGCTTCCTTGCACTCACTGCAGTGTCACCTGGAAATTGACTTTGACTAGGAAGGGATGGATTTTGTGACTGGGTGTCCTCAGAGCTGTCTTATGTGTCTGAGCAGATATGGCACTGCTCAGGCATTGGGAACCTTCCTCCTCAATTAGGATGTCACAAAGCCACTTAGGCCAAGCAATGGGGGGCTTCTCATGCTCTGCCTCCTGACAGACCCTGTGTGTCCCTCCATCCCTGCCTTTGGTCAGTCGTCTGACTGTAGACCAATAGCTCTAGGGAGTGACCTGGGCATCTTACCTTCTTACCATCTTGATGTGAAGCATCTCTGTGGAATATGGAAATGATTCTGTTGAAATATCAGAGATCCTGAAGCTTCCTGACCCTCTTTAAGCTCCTGTTGTGTTGAGTTTGAAGAGTTTGGGGAAGCATAATCAGTAAAGTTGATTTTAAAGAGTTTGAAAGCTGAGGTGCTGTGCCAGTCCTTTAGAGGCGGAAGTTCCATTTATTCCTCAGCAAGTACTTTGGGGTGCATGTTCTGTGTGGGGTGCAGTGCAAGTTTTGTGGTTTCCTGGGGTAACAAGGCAGATCCCCTTGCCCCTTACAGTTTTTCTTCTGTGGGAGTCAAACTTGTAGGCTGGGAGTTCCATCCCAGCCTGGGGACTGTTTCAGAGCCAGAGGGAGCACTGCAGGGGCAGGGAGGCTGCATCCGGGACAGCCCGCAGGTGTGGCTGGAGACGGGAACCCCTCTGGGGCGCTGAGCAGAGCAGTAGGAGGGGACTGAGGACTTGACAGGGCCCCTCTGGATGCTGTGCGCGCAGCTGGGGCAGAGGACAGGAACAGGAGTCCCTGCCCAGGTGAGAGGTGACAGGCAGGACCTGGGGGTGAGGACTGGGGTGGGGGAAGGGGTTGAATTCTACAAGTACTCAAAGGTGGGCTGGCAAGACTTGCCTGATGTAGATCCCCTCTGATTCCTGTGTGTTTGTCCTGCCCTCTGGACTGCACGTGCCCTCCTCGCCAGGGTCCTGTCTCTGTGCCCATCCTCCCCAGGACTGGTTGGCCTCTGTGGGCTTTTGCCATGTCTTTCACCAGCTTTCAGCTTTTTAGGGCAGATCCTCTTCCTGGGTCCTTGGCCCTCGTGGCTGCTCAGTACCATAGAGTGGAATGGTGGCTAGCTCTGTTGGCCAGCGAACTATGTGCACTTGGAGAGAAAGAAGGGCCTGCCAGGGCTCAGGCCTCAGTGTTGCGATCTGGGAGAGCAGAGCTGACAATTAAATCTTCCAATGTGAGATCCCTTAATACAGTGGGAAGTGCTCTTCACGTGGCGACCGAGTTGTGGCATGTTTGACGTGGTTGGGAATAATGATTTGTCATTTGAAAATGAAGAATTCTCACTGAATGAGCTTAAGAAGTTCCAGAAGAGGTTGGGGGAATGTCCTGCCAAATTATAGAGGGCAGAACAGATATCCCCTGTCCATCGATCCTTTCCAAATGAGATGAATCTCAAAGGAAGCTACATGGAGCTCATGGTAATCACCAGAATGTTTGCTTTTATTGAAAATATTGGCCTGGAAGCATGCTTGATGTGAGCCTCTGCACTGCAGCCTACATTTGTTTGGGGCCTCTTGGGCTTAGGTGCGGCTGCAGATGGCCTGAGTTCGGGCAAAGTTTGGGATACTTGAAGTGGACCCTGCCCCTCTCAGGTACCATCTGTGGGTCCATCCCCTCACCTCTGTGGTCATGGCACTTGGCCATGTGGAGGGCCTTTTCCCAAAATAATGAGAAGTTTTGCTGTTGGGAGGGAGTGTTGGCCAGAAAATGTTCCACAACAAAGTATGCTAGAAGAATCTAACTGCTAAGATTCTGGTGTGGGTAAAGCAAAGCTGTCAGTTGACTTCTAAGTGACTGATGTGACTAGTACCACTGCAGGGCTCACACTCTGTCTGGCTTTTATGGTGTCAGGATTAGTTCCCAGTCATCCTTTTTTATTGGATGGTGGTGGGCCGGAATGGCCACCTTGGCCTCCCACTTATAGTAGAGGGAGAGGGCCCTTGTCTCCTCACCCACAGCTGGTGTATGCATCTTTGCCAGGGGTGGGGGCAGAAGTGACATTTGGCATATTCTGGCTCAAGTGTGTTGAAAACTCCATACCTGCCCATGGTTTTGAAAATGCAATGTGGGTAGAGACCTCTTTTCAGCAGAAAGGCCACATCCAGTGGCAGGTAGTGAAGCTGGGCTCTCTGCTCCCTTGGTGTCTTAGGTGTCCCCAGCATCCCCTTGGCCCCCCACTTCGAGCTGCATCTCCATCTCTGCACCTTGCCTCCACATCTCACTCCAGCTCCATCCCCTACTCTCTGTCTCAGTTCTCAGCTTTTGGGCTCGGTGGTGAGGCTAACGGCACTCTTTGGAATGGATCTTGGCCCTGTGCTTTAGAACACAGGGTCTCTTCACTTCCTCCCAAAGTGTTGGGTCATCTGTGGAATTACGTAGTTAGAATTCCAGCCGGTGACTGCCTTTGCCTCTCAGCATAAGAACTGAAGGTCCTTGTGGTGTTTGTCCAGGCAAACGGAGAAACGAGCCTCTCATCCTTTTTTAAAAAATTAGGGTGAAATTCACATGCTGTGAAATTAACCGTTTTATAGTGCACAGTTAATAGCATTTAATACATTGAGGATATTTCACAGCTGTCACCTCTGTCTAGGTTGTGAACATTTTTATCACCTCAAAAGAAAACCCATTCGACAACTTCCCCATTCCTCCTCCCATCAGTCCTGGACAACCACCCATCTGTTTTCTGTCCCTGTGGATTTATCTATTCTGGACATTTCGTATAAATGGAATCATACTGTATGTATCCCTCTGTGTCTGTCTTCTTTCACTTAGCATAATGTATTTTTAGGATCATCCACATTGTGGTGTGTATCAGAACTTCGTTGATTTTTTATGGCTGAATAATACTCCAGTGTAAGGATATACCAGAGTTTGTATATACATTCATCTGTTTATGGTTATTTGGGCTTTTTCCACCAATGGCTATTGTCAGTAGTGCCGCCATGAACATTTGTGTGCAAATATTTGTTTGAGGACTTGTTTTCAATTGTTTAGGGAATTGCTGGGTCATATGATCATTCTATGTTTAACTTTTTGAGTAACCAGCAAACTGTTTTCTATAGCAGCTGCACCATTTTAACATTCTTACCATCAATGTGGGAGCACTCTGATTTCTCTTCATCCTTACCAACACGTTGTTTTCCATTTTTAAAATTATGGGCGTCCTAGTGGGTGAGAGGTGGTATCTCATTATGATTTCATTTTGCATTTCCATAATGGCTGATGATGTTGAATATGTTCTCATGCACTTGTCCCTTTACATATCTTCTTTGGAGAAATGTCTGTTGAAACAGGTTGCCCATTTGAATTTTTTTTTTTTTTTTAATTTTAAGAGTTCTTTATATATTCTGGACAACAGACCCTTATCAGATACAAAATTTGCACGTGTTTTTCCATTCTATGGGTTGTCTTTTCACTTCTGTGTTAATGCCCATTGATGCACAAATGTTTTTAATTTTGATAAAGTCTAATTTGTCTTTTTTTTCTGTTGCTTATGCTTTTGGTGTTATATATAAGAATCCATTGCCAGATCTGGAGGTCATGTAGATTTACCCCTTTGATTTCTTGTAAGAGTTTTACAGTTTAGTTCTTATATTTAGTTTTTGATTCATTTTCAGTTAATTTTTATATATGATTTGAAATATGGATCCAACATCATTTGTTTGCATGTGGATGTCCAGTTGTCCCAGAACCATTTGTTGAAAAGACTATTTTTTTCCCTATTGAAAGTCTTGGTAGCCTTGCTGAAAATCATTTGACCATATACACGAGGATTTAATTCTGTACGCTGTTCCGTTCCATGGTCTGTATGTCTATCCTCAGGCTAGTACCACGCTGTTTTGGTTACTGTAGTTTTGTAGTAAGTTGGAAGTGTGAGACTTCCAACCTTGTTCTTTTTAAAAAATTTCTTGAATTTTTGGGACTTCTTGCAAATTCCATATGAATTTGAGAATTAGCTTCTCCATTTCTGCATAAAGGGCTTTTGGAATTTTGACAGGGATTGCACTGAATCTGTAGATCACTCTGGGTAGTACTGACATTTTAGTATTACATCTTCTGATGTATGAGCATGGGGTGTCTTTCCATTTATTTAGATTTATGTATTCCCTGATTGCTTTCAGCAATGTTTTGTAGTTTTCAGTGTACAAGTTTTAAATTTCTTGATTGAGTTTATTCCTAGGTACCCCATCCTCTTGGATGCAACTGTAAGTAGGATTGTTTTTGTAATGTCTTTTTTTTGTATTCATTGCTAGTGCTCTTACCCCTTTTTATTAAAAAAAAAATCAGCTTTTAACATGTGGCAGTGAAATTTCCTGAACCAGACATGCTTGGGGTGCAGGTGCTGAGGTATTCACACACTCAGCTGCACGCCTTTGGATGTCATGTGTCCAGAGTGTCTGCATGCCCTGGGAGGGGTGCTACTTTCCTTTTTAATCTTAAGTATTCACTGAGCCTTCCCTCTGTCATATCCTGGGTTAGGCAGTTTTCAGACACATGTGGTGGGGGTGCTTCTTGTGTTGTCTGGGGATTGCCGTGCAGGTCTCTGCATCCTTTATGGTGGCCGTTGAGGAAGCTGCAGCTGAGTAGTCAGGGATCGTGCTGGGCTTGTAGGGTATGTGGCCTTGCTGACCTTCCCACTGCCTCAGAGTGCTTGGTGGTGGGCTTTTCTGAGGCGAGCAAGCTGAGGCTAGAAAGATCAGCTCTCTGAGGTCAGCACTACAACATGATAGGCTGGGACAACAGCAGCTCGCTCTGCCAATGCCCCTTCATTGATGTTAATGACAGGGTTCAGTGCCCAGGATCCCAGAAGGCGAGGGTTCCCAGCGGTTGTGAACCTGCGGGTTGGGTCAGCACTGCGCCTTGGGCTGAGCAGGGCGTGAGGGCAGTGAATAAGCTCCTGGGATGGTAGTGCAAGCTGCTGACTAAACCGTGAGCCTTATGCTGGGGTAGGCCACTTGCACAGGAAACTTTGGGCACAGTCTCTGGCTGGGTGCATCTGGGTCTGGGTCCCTCCAGTAGGGTGCCGTTTTCTGCTTCACATAGAAGTGCAGGGTGGAACTCGTTTCTTGTGCTCTACACAGCATGGGCTGGGCATAGGTCCCATGGTACTGGATAAGTGTAAGTGGCTGGATAGGCCTTGGAGACTGCCCTGGGGCCAGGTCTGAGCTCGTAGATGCCTCCCCCTGGGATAGCCAGACTTGGGCTAGTAATCCCAGACTGATGCATGATCAACCCAACTACATGGACTCTGATACTTGAAAATCTTTTTGTAGCTTTGTGACTTTGCCTCTCATTTTATCCAACCCCTAAGAACTGCCCCCAGATCAGAGTCTGGATGTGAATCCCAGTGAGGTTGGGCTGGAAGGGGAGTGAGAAAGTGCTTTCTGGGAACAATGGGGGCACATAGGCCCTTCCCTGCCCAGGCTCCGTCTCACCACCCTCCTGGGCTGACTTGCTGTCACCTGGAGAGATGACACAGATTTAGGGGTTCAGCCCCCATCTCCTGCAGAAGAGGCTGAGGCCTGGGGCCCTGTGCAGTATGACTCTGGGCATCCTGGGACAATCAAGAAACTGCGGCCTGATCCACTCTGCCTTCCAGATGAACAAGGCCCAGGGAGGTGGGCAGTGAGCTCCCTAGGAGGACATCCCGGACCTTGTGGGGACGGAGATCCCACGGCATCCCGTGAAGCCACACAGCGGGTGTGCATCAGAGCTGGGATGGGTTCTCACTAAATATCCTTCTTCTGACATTTGCAAAACTCCAGGGTTAGTTGCCTTTGTTGGTACTTGTGGAGTCTCTTTCCTGGAAAGTTTAAGATAACTGTGGCTAATCTCCCAGCTGTTTTGGAGCTATTGCTCACAAAAAAAGGGGGTACCTGGGGGCGGTGATGGGTGTTTCTTGCCTCATTGCTCCCAGCAAAAGATACATTCTGTCATTCCCTTGTTCTTTCAGCAGCTCCCCGAGGGCACTACACTTGAGTCTGCTTAGGAGAATTTGGCTTGGAGAGGGCCAGCAGCCGGCCTGGGTCGCTGGCTGATAAGTGGCACGTGTGGCTTTGCCACCCTGCCTTCCCCTTGGCACGTTCAAAGTCTGGCAGGCACTGCTTCACCCGTGCTGTTGGAGGGTTAAAGTCTTAGCTGCTGTCTGGTCTTGTGGTCCTCATGATACCCTATTGTCATGGTGACCTTTTGATCCCAGTTTGGGTACTTATGTAGCCGACCCCCGTCCTATTCTGGTATTGCCCCTGGGCCTCTCCAGCATCCCTCTCAGAATCCTGGGCCCCTGTCTGCCAGAACCCCTGCTCCCTGCCCAGTGTGTAAGCATCAGGTATTTGCATTTCGGTCTCTGGCTCCAGAAGTGGAGGTGGACGGGTGAACCTGGGAGTAACTCACTAAGGGAGGGTGGGGCATCTTTGTGAGTCCTGGGGCCATGTTGTATTATACCCCCTCACTTCACGGGGCCACAGCTAGGTGTGGGACTAGGGCTCTGAAGACCTTTTCCCTAGGGTCTCCCTCAAAAGCCGTGCTTTCCCAGACCCTCCACGCCATGTCCCAGTCCTGCCCATCCGGTACCCTTCTCCAGCTCCCCAGGGCACATGGTTCCTTTCCTTTCCTCCACAGACAGTGTGACCCTCTGGAATAGAAGGTGGGTGTTGGTGGGACAAACATGTGACTCTGCTCCTCCCGGCGCTCAACAGCCGAGATCCGGAGGTGCAGCCCTGCGTGATCCTTCTGCAGAGCAGCCGTCCCAGCCTCAGGGCTGTGAAAAAACCAAGTGCTGGATTGAAGCTTGGAGAAAGAGGCGGACAGATTTGCATTCAATTTGAGAAAAAACTTTTTGATAATTGAAATCGGCCCCAGACTGGACATGTCTGGGGAAATACACCATGCATGTTAGAGGAGGATCACCTGGGCTCTGTGAACACTGGGACCGGAAAGTTCTTTGCTCTGTGGGATGTGGAGCAACCTTGGCCTTTGCCTACTAATCCAGGAGCACCCGCTCCTCATCTGTGACAGCAAAAGTGCCTCCAGGCATAGGCTGATGTCCTTCAGGGGATACAGTTGTCCCTGGTGGAGGCGAAGAGGTGACTGAACATCTGCAGAAGCATATTCACTTTTGTTGGGTGGAAAATGGAATTTCTGACCCCTTTTCTTTTTTTATGTTTATTGTGATAGGAATAACTGCATTTATTCACTTAAAAATAGTTATTTGAACAAATTGCAAGTGGAACACTAGGACGTGGCTTTTAAAAAAGGAGTGTGAAGGAATCGGTAGTGAAAAGTTATCTTCTCTCCAGAACCAACTCGATTGCAGCTCTTTAGGAAAAGCTCCAGGGAGATTTCTGTTTATACAGCATTTGTGTGGTGCAGCCCTCTCCCTTTCCTCAGGCACAGAGGCGCATAGGCATGCTGCGGGCACGGTTCTGCCTGGGATAGGGTTCTCACAGAGGCCTCCGTCGTGCCATCTGTGCTCAGGGATGCATTTTCCTGACTCCTCGGTCCTGGTTGGCGTTAAGCTTGCTTCTCATCTGTAGCAGCTACAGTTTTGCACAGGGAGCATCCTGGTACATACAGTTATGTGGTCACATGTACCACTTTATCTGTTGGATAAATCCCAAGATATAAGGCTGTTGAGTTGAAGGGGACTGCATTATAGGTTTTAAAATTGCCAGATAGGTTGTACAGATTTCTCTACACACTGGCAACGCATTTTCTGAACTTTTTGATTTTTTTTTTTTTTTTTTGTCGACTCTGTCTAGAAGGTGAAAAATTGTTTTATCTCACTGTGGTTTTAGAGTACAGTTTTTATATATTATTATTTCGGTTTATAGTTATCTAATTATTAACTCACTTTTAAATTCTTTTCGCCCTGCAATTGTAGGATTTTGGAAATGGCCCTGATGCTTTCTAATAAAGACAACAAGAGCTGGTTGAATCTGAGACGTAAAATGAGAGGCAGCCTTCTGATGGGTCAGGGCAGGGTGGGATGGGGGTGTCACTCCCGTGCTCTCCCTCCTCCTGCCCCAGGAGTACTCTGAGCCCCTGCAGACCACTAAGACTGGCAGAGGGTGAAAGCTCACTTGTTTGCTAAATACTGCCTCTCCCTTCCTTTTTAAAATAATTTTACTTATTTATTTTGCTGTGCTAGGTCTCTGTTGCTCCGTAGGCTTTTCTCTAGTTGCAGCGAGCAGGGGCTCCTCACTGCTTTCAATGAACTACTTTTCATCACGGTGGCTTCTTTTACTGCAGAACACAGGTTCTAGGGCGTGTGGACTTTAGTTGTTTTGGATCCTAGGCTCTAGAGCACAGGCTCAGTAGTTGTGGTGCATAGGCTTAGTTGCTCTGTGGCATGTGAGTTTTTCCTGGATCAGGGATCAAACCCATGTCTCCTTCATTGGCAGGCGGATTCTTTACCACTGAGCCACCAGGGAAGCCCCCACCCCCCCACCTCTCCTTTCCTTTTGAATCTTATTGTGAGGTCAGCCTCATTTGCTTTTATTTCTTTATCAACTTTTATTTTATTTTTAATTTTTTTTCATTTATTTTTATTAGTTGGAGGCTAATTACTTTACAATATTGTAGTGGTTTTTGTCATACATTGACTTGAATTAGCCATGGATTTACATGTATTCCGCATCCTGATCCCCCCTCCCACCTCCCTCTCTACCCGATCCCTCTGGGTCTTCCCAGTGCACCAGATCCGAGCACTTGTCTCATGCATCCAACCTGGGCTGGTGATCTGTTTCACCCTAGATGATATTACTCAACTTTTATTTTAGACTTGTTTTAGGTTTGTAGAAAATTTGCAGCCTTGGTTGAGTTTGTGCATATCCTGGCTTAGTTTCCCTGACTGTTAGCATCTCACATCACTGCCCTACCCTGGTCACAGAGCAGGAGTTCATGTTGTTCCACTGCCATACACTCCCAACTCCTCGTCCTCCCCACAGAACCAGGTTTACTGGAGGCTTTGCATGCCTTGTCGTGGCCTCTCAGATCCCTTTGTCCTCTGATCCTGACACTGAAGACCCTGCAGAGTTTGTGTACCTTTGAGGAGCCATGTCTCTGGCTTGTGTGACTTCCTCGTGGCACCTTCACACACCCCTAAGCCTGGGACCGCAGCCCCGACATGGGCAGTCTAACTGCTCTTGGGGCTGTCTGTGGTCCTGTGAGAGAGCTGGGCATCACTCAGCAGCCCCATGGTGGTCCCTGCGGCACAGACGTGGGGTGTATTCCACGTGGTCCTGATCACAAGAGCTGACATTTAGGATCATGGTGCTGCTTCCCTTTCACAGTTTCTTCTAGATCTCAGGCTTGTTCTGTTTTATTAGATTTCAAACTACTCTTTGGAAAAGAAAGATGTAATTAGAGTAGTCTTTTGCACCTCTTCTCTGAAAAGCTGCCTGAGAGAGTGGTCCCTCCCCAACCCTTGTGCTCCGCCTTAGGGACCAGTGTTACCACCATCCAGACACTTCAATGGCTCCTGCCTTCCGGACACTCCACTGGAGTAGGATGTGTGAGTGGGGGTGTCCCAGGGAGCATTTGGTCCAGGCCGCTCTTTTGCAAATGAAAAATGGAGGCTGCCCATCAATCTGTGTCCTCTCTTAGCCTGGTGCTCTTTCCAGACCCTGGGGCATTCCCCACAGATGGGCTGGAACCCTCTTGGTTGCTTCTGCCTTTGGGAAGGCCTCCTGCCGCCGGTGCTGAGAAGCATACGTTTGAGTGCTGGAGGCCCTGTATCCTCGTGATTCAGGGAGTGACGACTGTGAGCCCCCATTCGCCTTGTGGTCGGGCTGCCTATCTGCAGTGGGAGGCTGTGACCAACTGGCCTTGAGGTTCTGGGGTCAGTAGGAAGCGGCCCGATGCTGTCCTGTAGAGGCCTGCCCGCTGCTGGGCTAATCTGCTGCAGCCTCCCCTCTCTGCCTGCCCTTTTGCCCTATCCGCAGAGCCTCTGTCACCTAGGAGGCCTGGCCAGCTCCCCGAGGTCCCTTGTTGGAACCGTGGATCAGGATCCAGCCTGTCTTCGACACCCCCTGCCACCCCAGGGCTGGTCACTAGAGGCCTGAGGGATGGCAGAGCTGGGCCCGGTTGTGGCCTTGCCACTTCCCTGCTGACACTCTGGGATTCCAGGATTCAGTTCATTTTTAAACTCCCGGGGGAGTCTGTGTACAGACGGTCCCTGTGCTGGGGCCGCGGGTCTGGATGATGGCTCACGGTCCCAGCACCCCGTTGTACCAGGGGCGCCTCTGGGAGCGCACAGTCACCTCGCAGTGCTGGCCTATTCACCGTGATCTGCACGCACTGCGAGTTAGTGAAGGAAAAGGCTCTTGGCGAAGTCACCCGGCAGCAATTGGCAGCCTGCCACTCTTACCAGTCGCTTGGCCGGAGAATCTTCAAGGCCTTTCCGGAAGTGTCCAGTCTGTGGGGCAGAGCTGTGGACACGGCCCAGCTTGCTGGCATCATCAGTATTGGATGGACAGAGGGCCCTGGTGCCCCTGTACAGTGAGATCTGGGGTCTTTGTGTGCCTCATCTCATCCGCAGGGCCTGTTCCAGGAGCCAGGTGAGGCCCCTAACTTAGGCTGGATGTGGTCAAGCGCAGCCAGTGTCCTTTCATCATGCTCACTGCCCGCTGGCTATGCTGGCTGCTGCTAAAGTGTCCCTTGAGGCCCAGCCTGTACCATCCTGGCCTCATGGCCTGGTCCCCTGCGGGATAGGGTCCATCAAAAGGTGCACCATAAGATGCTTATCTCAGAGGCTGCAGCACATGTCTGCTCCAGGCCCCACACCTTGTGTTTGTGCATTCTGAGAGTCTGGAGCAAGGGCCCACTGGAGCCCATCCAAGTTTCCATATCCTGATCTTTGCTTTTCTTGTCCTTTATGGTAAACACACGAACACACACATACACACACAGACCAAAAAAAAAAGCAAAGGACAGATACTAGAATGTTCCAGCAGGATAGAAGCACCCCAGTGAGTCTTCCATCCAGATGTAGCCACACTATAACCAGAGCACACCCTTCATCTGCGCTGTCACCTGGAGGGTCACAGCACAGACCTGGGTCCCAGGCCCTACCCCTAAATACCCTCCAAGGGATATGTTAGGGGCTGAGGACAGGCACCTCACCTCTCTGGGCCTCGAGTGTTATTTCTGTTGATATGACCTTGGGTTGCATTTGCTCTCAGGTCAAATTTGTCTTCCCAGCCACCTTGTGAGTCTCTGAGGGTTTTATCCAGATGGAAGGCTGTAATTCCCAGAGCTTCTATTTGCTCTATATCTGCATACAATTGGTTTCCTTAGAAACTGCTGGAATAAATGCTCCAGAACCTGCTTCTGATTTTTAAAGAGAACATGCCATTTATCTGGAATATCTACTAAAAATTCACCGGAACAGGTTTAAAAATATATAAAGAGACATTTTGAATATTCATTTAATATATCAAGGATTCTAGACTCTTATTAGATTGAGAGGGTGATTAAATAAATTATAATGTACTCACAATAGGAAATTATCCAGTCACAAACAGTGATGTTTATGACAAGATTTTAATGATATGGGAAAACATTTATAAAACATATATTAAATAGGAAAATAAAACAAGATGCTGTATCATCTATATAGGATGTTAGTTGGTATGAATCAATTAAAACAGAAGACATGCTGGAAGAAAATGTTAAGAGGGTTGAGTGTTTTTTTTTTCCCGGTTGCTTTCATACTTATCTGTACTTTTCAGCTGGTTTTCTAGGAACATAAGGTTACTTTTATAATCAGAACTAAAATAAGCATGAAAATAAGATTGTCAGAGTGTAGAGGTCATCCTGCCCTTCCTTGCATTTCACAGGTTTTGTAGACTATAGTAAGGCCCCCGTATATGAACAAGCTCTGTTCTGAGAGCAGGTTTGTAAGTCCAATGAAATTAGCCTAGGTACCTAACTAACACAATTGGCTATATAGTACTATACTATGATAGATTTATATTACTTTTCACACAAATAATACGTAACAAACAAACACAAAAAATAAATACCATATTTTTAATCTTACGGTACAGTACCTTAAAAAGCACAGTAGTGCCAGCTATATTGCCACTGCTTTTACGCTTGCTTCCAGACACCTTGGGCTTGAAACAGACACTGTACTATGGAACTCTATACATTACTGTAGTAAATACACAAAAGTACAACTACTTGTAGAGAATGCACGCATGTGACACTTGTGTAATTGTACATGAGAATGTACATTCGCGCCTTTGAAAGTTATCGAGTTGAAGGTTCATATGTAGGGGACTTACTCTATAGGTTTTATAGATTGAGTGTCTCCCAACCTCACAGCCGCCTGGAAGCTAGACTAAGGGCGGCCTTCTTTAGGACCCTTGACTCTGAAGGTCCTTCAGGCACCCCTTCTCCTGATGCTATTACCCCCAACCCCCAGTAATGCTTAGTAGCCTGGCCTGCAACCTGTCTGCTGAGAAGGGGCTCCATCTACCACCCTTGTGGAACCTCAAGCCTCATAGGACCCTGTACCCACTTTGGATCTCCCAGGGATGGGGCCCCAGGCTAATGGGTTGAGGTAGGCCCCTCAGCGAACTAGGAGCAGTGACTGAAGCCCTGTGATCACTTCCTGTCACCAGCTGCTCTCATGTTGGAGTGTCCCACTCTAGATGGGGACCCAAGAGTGCAGCCAGCTTTGGAGGACAGAGCCTGTAAGCCAAGCTCCTTCTGGTCTGTCCTCACATTTCTCTTCTTTAGACTGGCATCTAAGCCCCTAGTTACTGCGCTCCATGTGAGGGATGAGCAAGTGGGGCCTCAGTGCCCCAAAATGTGGTTTGCAAGGCTTATGGGGGTGTTACCCAAGAGGGGGCCCTTGGGGAGATACCAGCGGACAGTAGCCTCACCAGACATGCTAAAGGCACAGAGCTTTAAGCCGTGACTTAGACATGCCAAATAGTTGCTCATATATACTTGGATACTAGCAGATACTAAATTAATAGAGTAACCTAAGGCCAAAAGTGTGGAGAGCTACTTTCAATTGGATCTACTTTAGGAATGATAGCAAAGAATTCTGAAAATACAATATAAGCCATAAGAGATTTAGGATTTGGTGTTATAGAAAATATTTCCTGACCACATGCACTGTGTGACCCTTCATTTTCAAAATGCTGATTCTGGAATGCCCTGAGAACATGTGCATCTGTATGTCTGAGCACATGTCCTTTCTGAGTGTGCCAGGTGGCACTTTGCAGCGCACGAGGATGAACATCCTACAGAGGCACCCGCTGGGCGCGTGTCCTTCCCAAGTACGTGTGGTTTACACAGCTGGTTTGCACCAAATACATGCATATTCAGAGAGGCCCTATTCTTTTTTTCTTATGCATTTTACAAAATTCAGTTTTATTCTTTCCAGCTTTATTGAGTTATAATTGACAAAATTGTAAAGTGTACAATGTGATGATTTAATATAGGTATACATTGTGAAAAGATCCCTACAATTGAGTAAATTAACTTATCCATCATCTCACACAGTTAATTTTTTTTGGGGGGAGTTGGAACACAAGTTTTAGTCTCTTGGCAAATTTCAGTTATATAATACAGTATTATGAACGCTAGTTCTGTGTTATACATTAGATCCTCAGACTTTGCCCTTTTACCAGCCTCCCCAACTCCCCACAAAGATGCCTTGTCTTGGAGGGATGGTAGACCTGGGATTCCTAAGGTGACCCCATCAAACAGAAAGTCAACATCCCTAAGTTAAGTCACTTTCTCTACTTCACTGAGCTCATAATACTGTTAGTTTTACTCCCATCACACAGGTGATACAGTACTGTTTCAGATTTGATAACTGGTTTCTGTTTGAATTGTGTCTGTGGCAGTCAGCAGGAGTGGACGTTTTCCCAGTTGCTCACTTTCCGGCCGTCCATCCTTTTGGGTGAGCTGAACCCAGCTGTTCCTGACTTTTCTTTTGAGCCAGGCTCCTCCTCTCCTGCTTTCTGGATATTGGGTCTGTGCTGAGACAGCTGCAGGGTGCTTGAAGCAGAAGGGGCAGAACCAGGTTGAGTGGGTGGCCCTCCTGGGGGGCAGCCTTGAACAGCTGTGGGTGAGGAGAAGTCGAGGAGAAGTCAAGGAGATTTGCTTATTTCTGTTAGGACCCTGTGCCCGGAACAGGAGGGAGGGAAACTGTGTGTAGCACTGGGTCAGCAACCCAAAGGGGTCTGGAGGTACCCACCAAGAACCAGAGGAGAGACCACCCTGCAGAGACTGGTAGCCTTTTTGGGCCTTGCCTCCTCTACCTAGTCCAACCCCGTGTTGCACGGGCAGGTACTGGGGCTCTGGAAATGATGAGCAGGCTGTCAGACGTGGCTGAGACCTCTAGAGGAAGAGAAGGTGATGTCAAATACTTTCCCAGCCCTAAAGTCCTGCGCTTCTTGAATGTGATTGTTTTCTCTGGTTGGTTGGGTCTGTCCTGGGGGGAGAGAGGGTGTCTGGCCATTGCAGCTGGCCCCCAGAGCTTTGAGGAACTGGTAGACAGGGCCAATGGGTAGAGTTGTTCTAGCTTCCGGGGGACTTGCCTCCCGGGATGATGCTGATGCCGACAACTAAAGGTGTGTCTCTGGACGGAGTTAGGGAAATTGTGCCTAAGAGTCTCAGAATTTCTGCCAAGTCCTAAAAAAAATACAAAGTGCCTGGCTCCGAGGTACTGGGAAGTGTGCAGCGCGAGAGGCAGGCTTTCTGGGACCTTTGTTCTGGTTCCTCTTTGCTCCTGGACCCCCACCTGCTGCTTATGGGAAGGGGGAAGACAGGGGCTGCCAAACCTCAGTTGCCCCACCTGCGGAATTGGAAGTGGCTGCTGCTGGGTGTGTGGGGCGGTGGACATGCAGTGCCCAGAGTGGTGTGGCTTAATAGCTCTGCTTATATTGGGACGTGAGAGATGGCTGAGTGTTCTGAGGTCTGCTGGGAAAAGGCCCCTGGTGTCTCTGGGAGGAACCTGGCACATCCTCTCAGGAGTCTGGGACCTATCCTGTAGGTGACATTTCAGTTCCCCAGCTGCTGAAGCCCTGTCATTCGTCCCCTACTGCATTTATGGACTCTTTCAACCTGCCTTTCTATTCAGTGTGGAAAATACGCGAACAGCCACGAGTAGGGGGTTTTAAAGAACTCCTCTCTTCCTATCTCTCTGTTTCTCTGGTTTTCCAACTCCTTCCCTGTCCAGGAGAGCACCTCAGCCTGGCATCTTCCTCCTGTAACACCCAGAAGGGGGATGACCGGATGTGTACGGTGATGCTCAGGAGCACCTTCTTAAGTTTCAACACTTCACGCAGCTCAACTCACAGGCCTCTGCTCTTCATCTTTCTGGAGGGCCAGCCGGTCTGCCCCTGTGGCCTTTGGCTGCTCAGCCTTGGTGGGAGGCCTGCTGCCTACCTCATGACCACCAAAGTCCAGAGGCCCCTAAGAGAAGACAGGAGAGCCTGATCCATTCAGGCACAAAGCCCCCTGTGAACCCTGTTTATTCTGACAGGTGAGAATCAGGCTGACAGATAATGATGACGCCAATTCCCTATGAACGTGGCTACGCTTTGTGGGAGCCTTGCCGACTTCCTCGTTGCCAGATCGTTGACACTTGGCTCCCATCCCACCAGAAAGGCCATGACGAGGGGCTTTGGGTATTTGCAAGGGATGGGCAGCCAGCAGGGACCCCATGAGCTGGATGCAACTTCCGCAGGTGGTGGTGCTGAGGAGGGAAAGCCACCAGCCTCAGTCAGAGTGCTGTGCGCCCGCTCGTCCTGGCCTGGCGTCTGTCCTCTGGAGGAGGGCACGGCCCTGCATCCTGGCCCTTCCTGGGAGGCCCCGCTCACCTTTCAGCTGTGAGAAGGCCCAGCAGGGTGGCCCTGAGGCTTGGGGTGGGGTCCCCTTGGCCGGGAAGATGGGCTGAAAAGGAGCACAGGCCTTTTAGGCCAGGCTGGCTCCGCAGCTGGAGTCTTGGTTGCCGTGTGCTCAGGTCTCATCCTTGTTTCGTGTCCCCAAGAATGGCACCCTCAATGCTGGCCCCTGTGGGCCTAGATCTCTCTGCCCCAGGACTGGCTGTGATCCAGAGAAGAGCCCAGGAGGGTGTCCTATTGACCCGGAGCCCCAGAAATTACAGTTGTCCTCCGGAGAATTCTACCACGGGCATGTGCTGTTGAGTGTGTCCTGGTGGGTCAGCTGCCTCTGACCCAGGAGAGGGTCCGGCACAGAGGTCCCTGTGCAGGGGACTGTGATCACTCCCAGGAGGGTTTTCCCTGAGGCCCCACTCTGCCCCCGCGCTACTGGAGGTCCAGCACGAACCCCCACCTTTCCACACGAGTGCTTCTTGCCTGTACCCTCAGAAACTGTTTTTATTGTGTGTGTTCTTTGTAAGTGATTTCAGTTGTGCCAGTTTTGTTCCGCAGCCCCTGCTTCCCCTCACTGCAGGCCTCAGCAGGCCAACCCTGCCGGACACCCTTGGTTGTCCCAGAGTCCCAGGGTGAGGTCTGCTGACCGGCCCCCGCGTGAAGGTGGAGCCGCTGAGACACCTATGGACCCTGCAGAGGCTCCCAAGGGCAGTTTCAGGGGTGGCTTGTGGGGCTGGGGCTACCCTCAGGGCTAGTTTTCGTGTCCCGTACATTCACCTTCCTGGGGCGGTGACAGGCAGGAGATCAGGTGGCACTGGGCTGGTCTGGAGGCAGACATGCACTGCCCCGGAGCAGGCTCATGGGGCGCACACTGCTGCCGCCCCTCCACAACCCTGGGTCAGCCTCTCTGATCTGTAAGTCCAAGAAGTGAGTTTCCAGAGGGATCAAGGAGGGGGTTTCAGACAGATTCTGGGTGAGCGATGGTCAAGGTTTTGTAAGGAGATGGGGAGTGCCCAGAGGATAAAAGACCAAGTAAAAGGAGTGTGCTACATTCATTGTTTGAATGCCAGTGTTTCAAAACAGACCCAGTGCCAGTAAACAGCTCGTGAGGGAGCCGGCCTGCCACCTGGAGTGCTTGATGGTCATGCCCGCATTTCGCCTTTCCTGGTCTCCACTAAAGCATGCAGTGTCTCAGCCGAGACAGGTGGGGTCCAACCACCGTTTCACACATGGGGGTTCAGAGCAGAAGGGACTTAGACATGCAGGTAGGAGTGCTAGATAAAATTAGTTTCAGTTTCTATTTATCAGATATTCATATCTGACCGGGTGTCCAGGATTTCCATTTGCTAACTCTGGCCACTCTGTAGCCCACACCTGTATCTTTGTCAGCCAGGAAAGGTGGGACTCCTAGGCTCCCAGCATGTTGCAGGGAGGGAATCTGGCCATTGGGGTGCCTTGTGTCCCCCAGATTGATCCAGCCCGCTTTATCAGTGAGAGGAGAACCTTGCAGTGGTGTGTGTGTGTGTGTGTGTATGGGGTACATGTGGGGGATGTAGTGTGCACGTGTAGAGTGTGTGTGTGTGTAGTGTGTGGCATGTGGGGTATGTGTATATGTGTTGTGGTGTATTTGTGTGTGTATATGTGTGTGGATTTGTGTGTGGATATGTGTATATGTATTTTTGTATATGTGTATGGTGTGTGTGTGTGTTATGTGTGGTGTGTGTGTGCGTGTGTGTGTGTGGCAGCCACAGAGCAATGCAGTAGCATATGGCCACCTGTGTCAGCACCCTGAGAATTTGGGAGGGCCCTTGTAAAATGTCGAGGCCATGGATGCTGCACATGCTTTCTCCAGAGGGGAGAAAGCAGACACAGTAGGAGGAGAGTCTAAGAATTTTCCTGAGCATCACCTTGTGAATCTCATGGTCAGAAATCTGCCCTCACTGTGGGAGCCCAGGACAGTGCTCCACTGATCTGAGACTGCCTGGCCTTCCTACAGGGTGGGATGGTTTTGCACCCTTGGATCTGTGCAGCCTCCTTCAGCACCTGGCCTGAGTGAGCCCCTCACCTGTCCCAGCTTCTCACCTATAAAGTCAAAGTGGTAGGACCACTTTGAAGGTTGTCGTGCAGATTGAGTCCCAGGCCAGCAGCCACGCTGTGATCACACCTCAGCAGGCCAGTGTGGACAGGGTCTCAGCCCTCAAGCCTGGAGGCAGTCAGCTGGAGCCCCCTTGGCTCAGCAGGGAAAGTTTCAAGTAGCATTATGTCATAAAAGAGTTAAGCTTTGCTCAGGCCTGAGAGAGGGAAAGACTGTCATGACCACAGTCATGTTGAATTTACAGCCAGGCTCTGACTGGTGGAAAACACACGAAGGGGAGTCTAATCCTTTTTTTTTTTTTTGATGTGTTATTTGGTAAAAATTAGAGAAGAAATTAGGCAAATGGACTTTAAAAACCAGAGTTTTGGATTATTTGGCATTCGGAAGGGGTAATTGATTGCTGGCAGGAGAATTGGCATCCTTATTCCTTTCACTGTTCCCAGGAGGGTCTCCATGGGCCTGAGAGGACGGTGCCCAGTGAGAGCCCCAGCGCCTAATGGGCGCACCAGAAAGGCTCCCAGAAGGGTGGGAGCAAAGCCAAAACATTGTTTCTGGAGGATGAAGGATGAAGGAAAGGACCTGAGGCTGGTAGTATGGCTCACTTCTTGCAATATTGCCCCCTCGGGGGCACACAGGAGTGGTTCTTGTCCTGTGACGGACTGGTGAGGCCATCGGGAGCTGCTGCTGCTAAGTCGCTTCAGTCGTGTCCAACTCTGTGCGACCCCATAGACAGCAGCCCACCGGGCTCCCCCATCCCTGGGATTCTCCAGGCAAGAACACTGGAGTGGGTTCTTCTCCCATTTCCTTCTCCCCATAGGGAGCGAGAACTTTCTAATTCTTCCAAAGCCTGGGGCTGGGGGCCCTGCCTAAGAGTCTTTTCATCAGGGAGGAGTGAAGGACCCCTCCCCAAGAGGGAGGACCCCTGAATCTCTTGGACCAGCGGGGGCACAGATGTGGGAAGGGAGCTGAGACATGGAGACGGACTCCCAGATCTGTGGTTTCCCTTCCCAGGAGTCCAAGGCCACAGAGGCAGTTGGCCCAGGTGATGGCGCTGATGCTGGGAGCCTCATAGTGGTGCCCTGGGTCATGGTGCCCAGTTAGGACAAGGCCCAGTCTAGACCCTGAGCCCCCATCCCCCGGGGCTCTTTCACCACTTGGTGGGCACAGGGCACTGGCAGGCAGTGGACACAGTCTGTCCTTTGGTTGACCCTGACGTGCCATGGGACCCCCAAAGTACTGCTGGTGCTGGATTCCCATTGCCCACACAGCTGGGGTCACAGTCCCTCCCTCCTCCCCAGGCTAGCCCTCACGTCGGGGCTTTTTCAGTTGATTTCTGCCTGCAGCCTCCCTTCGCTCAAGCCCGCCTGTACCTGCTGCCCGAACATTCTCTCCTCTAGGGCTGACCATGTGGAGACCTGGATGCCCACAGTGTCTGCAGATGCCAGTGGCAACCCTCAGCCTGGGTTGGGACATGCTGGGTGCCCCTGAGTCCTTGCCAGGCTGTCTCGAGTCAGGACCACACAGGCTTCTTGATGCACCCTATACCTTTGTCCAGCAGCACCCCTTACCTGCAGACCTGCTTGTGGAAGGAAGCCTTATTCTCCCTTCAGGCTGGCTTGTTCCAGATACTGCTGGAGCTTTTATCTGATCGCATCCCCATGGGGTTGTATGTTGGGCCTGGCCGAGTGCACTCACCTTCATTGCTCACCTTGTCATTGCCCCGTTAGTCAGCATCTGGAGGCTGCCCAGTGGCCACCTCTGAATCCCCAGGCCACAGCCAGTTCTGGTCCTGATGGGTTCAGGGTCTGGGGTGGCCCATCCTGCACTCACTCAACCCGGCTAGAGTGTCTGGCCATCTCAGAAGCCTGCTGGCCAAGGGGGCATTTTTGCTGTTTGAGGGGACACCGTGATCCTGACCTGGGAGCATATGCGGGAGCACCAAGAGGGGGAAGGAGGAGATCCTGAGATGAGGAGGCCCCTCTGAGGTGGGAGACAGATGGTGCTCCAGATATGAGACCAAGAGGCAGATGGTGGGTGGTGGGTGGAGGAGCCCCTTCACCAGGTGGGTGCTGAGGGTCAGGGTGCCTCAGCCTGGAGCCTTGAGCTCTGCTTCTGGCATCAGGAAATGAGGGAGAAGAGTGAGCTTAATGGGGGTGAACAGGAGGCCTAGGCCTTGCTTTTCAATTTAGAGAGATGATTTACATTTGTATCGGGTTCCAAAATTAAACAGCAGCATATTTCACCATCTTATTACCTAGTAAGTCAGCATTTCTTATATCCTAGTTTTTGTCTGTTTGCTTGCTCATTTTTAAGTTGTTTTAGGTAATCTGTGAGATGTATATTGTTTCTATAGGTTTTTATTAATTCCTTCATAAGATTTTCTCATAAGGTTTTCATAGCTTTTCTCCAGCATTCTCACTGGATGGCTGCTCCCCACGTCTCTCTGGGATTTTTCAGTTAGTAAGCATGTGGATACACGTGGAACTTTTCCATGTGATTAAAAAAAGACTTTTTAGAAGTAGTTTTAAATTTATAGGAAGATTGTGTGTAAAGTGCAGAGTCCCCATGTATCCCTTCATAGCCACCTCCAGCCTCCCCTATTATTAACATCTTGTCAGTGTGATGTATTTGTTATAATTCATGAGCCAGTATTGATACGCTATTGCTAACTAAAGTCCGTAGTTTACATTGAGATTCACTCTTGGTGTTTTACACTCTATGGGTTTGGACAAATGCATAATGACATGTATTCTCCATTATAGATAGAATACAGAGTATTTTCACTGCCTTAAAAATCCTCTGTGATCTCTCCCCCCATCCATATGCCCTGGCAACCACTGATCTTTTACTGTTTCCATAGTTTTGACTTTTCCAGAATGTCATATACTTGGAATCATACAGTATGTAGTCTTTTTAGGTTGGTTTCTTTCACTTAGTAATATGTATTTAAGTTTTCTCCATGTCTTCTCCTGACTTGATGGCTCATTTCTTTTTAGTGCTAAGTAGTATTCATCATGGCATGGATATGCCACAGCTTATTTATCTCTTCAACAACTAAAGGACATCTTGTTGCTTCTAAGCTGAATAAAGCTGCTAAAAACACCCATGTATAGGTTTTTGTGGGAATGTTAAGGTTTCAATTTATTTGAATAAAAACCAAAGAGTGCCATTTCTGCATTGAATGATAAGAGTACAATGAGCTTTTTTTTTAATTGAACTATTTATTTTGTATTGGAGATTAGCTGATTAACAATGTTATGATAATTTCAGATGGACAGCAAAGGGACTCAGCCACACATATACATGTATCAATTCTCCCCCAAACTCCCCCTTCATCTAGACTACTACATAACATTGAGCAGAGTTCCCTGTGCTATACAGTAGGTCCTAGTTGGTTATCCATTTTAAATATAGCAGTGTGTACCTATCCATCCTTAACTCCCAAACTATCCCTTACTCCTGGTAGTCATAAATTCTTTCTTGAAGTCTGTGAATCTGTTTCATAAATAAGTTCATTTGTATTGTGTCTTTTTGAATTTACATATAAAGGATGTCATATGGTATTCTGCTTCTCTAACTTCTCTTCACTCAGTGTGATAATCTCCAGGTTCATCCTTATTGCTGCAAATGGCATTATTTCATTCTTTTTAATGACTGAATAATATTCCACTATGTATATGTACTACATCATCTTTATCCATTCCTCTGTTGATGGATGTTTTAGGTTGCTTCTGTATGCACCCCTATGTTTATTGCAGCACTGTTTACAATAGCCAAGGATACACTTAGTTTTCAAAGAAACTGACAAGCTGTTTTCCAGAGTGTCTATACCATTTGCATTCCCGCCAGCAATGCATGAGAGCGCCTACTGTTCCACATCCTTCCCAGCATTTGGTGTTATTAGTGTCCCGGATTTTGACCATTCTAATTGGTGGAGCTGTATCTCATTGTTTTAATTTGCATTTCCCTGATGACATATGATGTAGACCATTTTTTCATATACTTATTTACCAGCTATGTACCTTCCTTGGTGAGATGTCTGTTAATGACTTTGATTCATTTAAATTGGGTTGGTTTTTTTCTTTTTTTCATTTAATTAATTTATTTTAACTTTAGGATAATTACTTTACAATATTGTGGTGGTTTTTGTCATACATTGTTGAATTTTTAATAGTTCTATCTGTATTTTGGATACTAGTAATTTTTCATATATATGCTTTGCAAAGATTTTCTTTCAGTTTGTGGCTTATCTTTTCATTCTCTTAAAAGTGTCCTTTGCAGAGCAGAAGTTTTTAATTTTAGTGAGGTTCAGTTTATCAATTTTTTCTTTCAGAATCATGCTTTTTATTGTATCTAAAAGTCGTAACCAAACCAAGGTTATCTAGGTTTTCTTGTATGTCATCTTCTAGGAAATGTATAGTTTTGCATTTTATACTTAGGTCTCCCACCCGCCTCCTTTAAACAAATATTATTTATTTATTTTTGGCTGCGTTGGGTCTTAGTTGAGACATGTGACTCTTTTCTGTGGCCTGTGGGCTTCTCTCTAAGTTGTGGCACGTGGTCTCCAGAGCATGTGGGCGTGGTAGTTTGTGGCACATGGCCTCTCTAATTGAGGCACGTGGGCACAGTTGTGGTGCACAGGCTTCGTTTCCCTTTGGCATATGGAATCTTAGTTCCACAACCAGGAATCCAGCATTCATCCTCTGCTTTGAAGGGTGTATTCTTAACCACTGGACTGCCACTTTTTGCATGTGAATGTTCAGTTGTTCCAGCACCTTTCGTTGAAATGACCATCTTTCTCCATTGTATTACCTTTGTTTCTTTATCAAGGATCAGTTAACCATGTGTATGTGAGTCTATTTCTGTCTTTCTTTTGCTGCATTCATCTGTTTATCCATTCTTTCACTGATAGCACACTATCTTGATTACTTCTGTTTAATAGTAGTAAGTCTTGAAGTTGGGTAGTCAGTCCCCCAAGTTCTTTCTTCTCCTTTAGGATTGGCTATTTTGTTTAAAATTTAGAATCAGTTTGTCAGTATCCACAAAGTAACTTGCTTTCTTTTTGATTGAGATTGCATTAAATCTGTAAAGCAAGTTGTGAAGAACTAACATCTTGACAGTGTTGATTCTTTGTGTCCATCAATATGGAGTATTTTTCCATTTATTTAGTTCTCATTCATCAAAGTTTTATATTACAGTTTTCCTCATATAGATCTGTGCCTATTGTGTTAGATTTATAACTCAGTATTTCTTTTTGGGGGGTGCAAATGTAAATTGTAAAGTGTTTTTAATTTTAATTTGTCATTATGGTATATAAAAAGCAGTTTGCTTTTGTATATTAACATTGGTATCACACAACCTTGCACTAATCACTTATAGTTTCAGAGATTCTTTTGTTGATTGCTTAGGACTTTCTACATAGACGTCATGTCTTCTGCAAATAAGGATAGTTTTATTTCTTCCTTCCCAATCTGCATATTTTTGTTTCCTTTTTTTGTCTTATATTATGAGCTATGTTTTAGGAGCTTCTAGTACCATGTTGAATGAGAATGGTGGTAATTAATATTTTTACCTTATTCCTGACCTGGTTTTTCATATTAAGTATGATGTTAGTTGGGGGGTGTTTTGTGTGTTTTTTGTTTACTTGCTTTTTTAGGTCTTTTTTTACCAAGTAGAGGAAATTCCCCTCTGTTCCTAGTTAGCTGTGAATTTTACATGAAGGAATGTTGGATTTTGTCAAATACTTTTTCTACAGCTATTGATATGATTATATAATTTTTCTTCTTTAGCCTGTTTTGTGGTAGACTGTGTTACATTTTCAAATATTGAACCAATATAGCTTATAGGGGAAATAAATCCCTCTTGGTCTTTTTATATACTGTTGAATTTGTTGCTAATGTTTTGTAGAAGATTTTTGTGTCAATGTTCATATGAGATATTGGTCCATCGTTTTCCTTTCTGTAGTCTTTGTCAGTCTGCTATTCCTTTCTCTGTCTTTGTCTGGTTTTAGTATTGAGATAATGATGACCTCATAGAATGAGACCGCAAGTATTTCCTTTGCTTCTAATTTCTAGAAGAGATTGTAGAGAATTGGTATAATATTGTCCTTAAATGTCTGGTAGAATTAATCAGGGAGCCCATCTGGGCCTAATGCTTTCTGTTTTGGAAAGTTTTAAAATGTTGATTCAATTTTTTAAATATAATAGTTATATAGTCATGAGCAGATTATTTCTTCTTGTGTGAGGTAGATTGAACTTTTAAAAAAAATTGGTTCATTTAATCTAGGTAATCAAATTTTTGAGCACAGAGTTGTTAATAATATTCCTTTATTAACCTTTCAGTGTCCATGGGATCTGTAGTGATGGCCCCCTTTCATTTCTACATTGTGTTGTCTCTCTCTTTTTCTTTGTTAACCTGGCTAGAGGCTCATCAATGGACTGATCTTTCCCAAGAAACATACTTTGCTTTCTTTGATTTTTTTCTATTGGCTATTTTCAATTACATTAATTTTTGCTCTTATTTTTTATTATTTGTTTCCTATGCTTACCTTGGATTTAGTTTTCTTTTTCTAGTTCCTCTAGTGGAAGCAGAGATAGCTGATTTTAGATCTTCTTTTGTGGTGTTTGCATTCAACACCACATTCAACATTCAACAAAATATAAATTTCCCTCTAAGCACTACTTTTACTACATCCCATAAATTTTCTCAAGTTGTGTTTCATTCTCATTTAGATAGAAATATATTGAAATTTCTCCTTAGACTTAGTTTCTGTGTTATTTAGAAGTGAGTTGTTTAATCTCCAAGTCTTTGGAGGGAGGGGAGTTTCTAGGTATCTTTTTTTTACTTGTTTCCAGTATAATTCTATTGTAGTATGTGAGCATCCTTTGTATGACTTATAGCCTTTTAAATTGGTTAGTGTGTGTTTTATTGCCCAGAAATGTGATCTTTCTCGGTGAATGTTCTGTATGAGCTTGAGAAGAATGTTTATTCTGCTTTTATTGAATGATGTATTGTATAAATGTCAATTAGATCAACTTTGTTGGTGGTGGTGTTCTGTTCAATTATGTCCTTACTTAGGTTTTGGACTGTTGGATATGTCAACTATTGTTAGAGGATGTGAAAATCTCTAATATAATAATGAATTTGTCTATTTCTCCTTCAGCTTATCAGTTTTTGCCTTTGGTATTTTGATGCTCTGTTATTAGGCAGAGACACATTCAGGATTGGTATATCTTCCTGGAAATTGAACCCATTTATCATTATGTAATGCCTTTCTTTATCCTGATGATTTTTGTTCCTCTGAAGTTTGTTTTGTCTGAAATTAGCTCCTCTGGCTTTCTTTTTCACTAGTGTAAGAAACAATATATATTTCTTCATCCTTTTGCATTTTCCCCTTCATCTAAAATTTTTTACTTATTTCCTAATAGACTTTTAATTTTTAGAGCAGTTTTAGATTCAAACTGAGCAGAAAGCGCAGAGAGCGCCCATCCTGCCCCACCCCCACATTGTCCCTTTACGTTTAATCTCTCTCTTAATATTTAAAGTGAGTTTCTGATAGAAAACATATGTTTTATTCCCCCCGACTCTTATTGTCTTTTTAGTTTGTATATTTAGACCATTGATGTTTAAAGTGTTTATTGAAAATGTTGGATTAATATCTTATTTGTTTCCTTTTTCTGTTTGTTGTCCTTGCTGTTTGTTTTGGTTTTTGTCATCCAGTCTTTTTCTGCCTTCTCTGGTTTTAATTGAGCATTTTATATGATTTTATTTTTTCTCCTCTCTTAGTATATACTTCTTTTTAAACTGTTTTTTTTTTAAGTGATTGCCCTTGAGTTTGCAATATATATATATATTTATGGCTAAGCCAAGTCCACTTTCAAATACACTCTACCACTTACGGATAGCTCAAGTTCCTTATAAGAGTGTCCCCTACTCCTCCCTTTCATCTCGTGTGATGTGGCCATCGTTCATTGCACTTACCCATAAGCTATAACCATCAAATTCATTGTTGCTGTTATTATAGTGAACAAGTAAAACTGGGCACGCAGTCTTCAGTAATTGTGGGACATAGGCTCAGTTCCTCTGAGGCATATGGCGTCTTCCCAGACCGGGGATCACACCAGTGTCCTAGCACTTCCTCTTGTTCCTTTCTTAGGATTTCCATCTCTGAGCTCACCTGGCCCGTCTGTTCTTACATGTTGTCCATTTATTCCATTAAAACCCTTAACAAAGTGATCATGTGCTGTGCTTCGTTGCTTCGGTCGTGTCTGACTCTTTGTGACACCACGGACTGTAGCCTGCCGGGATCCTCTGTCCCTGGGGATTCTCCAGGCAAGAATCCTGGAGTGGGGTTCCATGCCCTCCTCCAGGGGGATCTTCCCGATCCAGGGATTGAACCCATGTCTTCCATATTGCGGGCAGATTCTTTACCGTCCAAACCACCAGGAAAGCCCATATAGTAATCATAGTTATTTTAATTCCTTATCTGATAATTCCAACATCCCTGCTTTCTCTCTCACATATCTCATGCTTTCTCTGTTTCTTCAGACTTTTTTTTTTTTTTTTGCCTTTTAGTATGCTTATTTTTTTTTTGTTAAAAAAAAAAAACATTTTAATGACAAGCAAACTGTCCCCTTTCCGGTGAAGCTCGCTTGTAACCAGTGTTCCCGGTAACCTCCCTCCCGTCTCTCGTGTGTGGATGTCGGGATGAAGCAGTGTGCTGCTTCCTGTATTAGAGCATAAGCATATCACTGTCAGTGCACACCTTTGGATGCATAATGATCTGATAGGTGGAAACTGACTGAACAGCTCCCCTGTGGTTGGGTACTTTAGTTTGTGAGTTTTTTAGTCTCTCCTGACCTGGGGAGGCTGAAAAGCAGGTTTTCTTGCTGTAGTTTATGGACACGGAGGCTCAGAGAGGCCCAGAGGGGCAGCCCCCCTCCCGCCCCCAGCCACCCTCCTGCATCCTGCTCACCCTGATGCTGCTGCAGGCCTGGGTGGGACTAGGACTGTTGTCATCCGGCGTCGTGGCGTTCCACATACTAGGTGTGCTGTTAGTTCTGCAGGTCAGGGTCCCAGGGGAGCTCCAGGCCCAGAGTCTCCTGGGACAGATGCAGTCCCTTTGCTGCCGTGCTGCCTTCCAGCCAGAATGTCTGCAGACCCCGTGCTGGTGGGGAAGGAGGGGTTGCTGCCCCAGACATCACTGAGGCCTGGGCAAGGACATCACTGGAAGGCCTCAGAGGCTAGTAGCACCTCTCACTACCCTGACACTGGGCCGTGCAGGAGGGCCTCAGCTGGGCTCAGCTGCCCAGAGCAAGGGGGAACCTCCTGACCTTGTGTCTGGGCTATGGGTGGAGCTTGCAAACTGCCCACTGGACCACAGGTGTGTGCTGCCATGATGTTGGTCCACACAGGGTTTTCAAAAAGAGTTCCATTAGCTACAACACAATAAAATCATGAGTTCCCTGGTGGCTTAGATGGTAAAGCGTCTGCCTGCAATGCGGGAGACCTGGGTTTGATCCCTGGGTCAGGAAGATCCCCTGGAGAAGGAAATGGCAACCCACTCCAGTACTCTTGCCTGGAAAATTCCATGGATGGAGGAGCCTGGTGGGCTATAGTCCGTGGGATCTCAAAGAGTCGAACACGACTGAGTGACTTTACTGGTTCCCTGGTCACATAAAGATGCGCATTCCTAGGTTTTCTTGAACAGTTGGGAGATCTGACAGAGCTCAGTGCGCATCCACAAGGTGCCCCCAGGGGCCTGCTCGGCCCTGGGCTGTGGTATCCTCATCTCCATCATTCGCTGAGCTGAGCTGCACCTGCCCGCTTTGCCCTGTGGCCCGCGTGCAGCGTCCACTGTGCACAGTCAGGGCCCACTTGGCGGGTTGTTCTGGATGACCTCAGATCCCCGCCGTGCAGACATGTGGTGGGTGTCTGAGGGCCGGCCGCGTGGAGACCTGTGAGCGCCAGGCTTCTGTTGTGTTGTTAGAGCTGTGTCAGGGAAGGCTGTCCCCATGCACTAGGCGGTCTGCTTCCCGCCGTGTCCCAGAACAATGCTAAATGAGATTCGTTAAAGGAATTAAAGCAGGGTAGGCAGGCCGGCTGACCATACTTAGCCTTAGTGTCCTTGTCTCACAAATGAGAGGCTGGACGGGATGGATTTTTGCTGAGAGTACTTTTCATTCCTGATGCTACAAGAGCCTTTAATTCCAACCTGCTTGAAGCAGCTCTCAGAAAGTTCTGAGCACATACCATAAGCACATGCCAGCACTTGTTTATGACCCACATTCTATGCAGATTTATTTTCAAGAGCCTAAAGAGTATTTCTTTAAAAGTTTATTTGTATATACTTAAAAAATTCAAATAGCTCTGATGTGAATCAAATCAGTTTATTGGGATTACAGTTGTTTTTTATAATGTTTAAATGGAGATAGCAATATGTACACACAGGAAAAAACTTGTCTTCAGTGACAAGTCTGTCTCCTCCCTACTGACCACCGGGGTCTCTCCAAAGGTAGCCACTGGGGTTCGGTTTCTGAGTCTTTCCAGAACATTCTGATTACAGAGGAGCATGTGTTTGCATTTTCTTCAGTTCAGTTCAGTTCAGTTCAGTCGCTCAGTTGTGTCCGACTCTGAGACCCCATGAACCACAGCACGCCAGGCCTCTCTGTCCATCCCTAACTCCCGGAGTTCACCCAAACTCATGTCCATTGAGTTGGTGATGCCATCCAACCATCTCATTCTCTGTCGTCCCCTTCTCCTCATGCCTTCAATCCTTCCCAGCATCCGGGTCTTTTCCAATGAGTCAGTTCTTTGCATGAGGTGGCCAAAGTACTGGAGTTTCAGCTTCAACAACAGTCCTTCCAATGAACACCCAGGACTGATCTCCTTTAGGATGGACTGGTTGGATCTCCTTGCAGTCCAAGGGCCTCTCAAGAGTCTTCTCCAACACCACAATTCAAAAGCATCAATTCTTCGGGACTCAGCTTTCTTTATAGTCCAACTCTTACATCCATACATGACTACTGGAAAAACCATAGCCTTGATGAAATGGACATTTGTCGACAAAGTAATGTCTCTGCTTTTAAATATGCTGTCTAGGTTGGTCATAACTTTCCTTCCAAGGAGTAAGCGTCTTCTCATTTCCTGCAGTGCCCTCCAAAACAAGTGTGTGCCCTGCCCCCTCCTGCAACTTGCGCTCTCTGCCGCACAGTATATCCTGGAGATTGCTCAGACAGCAAGTGTAGAGTTTGTATTTCTTGGCACTCCAGACATTTGTCCAAGTCTCCCCTGGATGGGGACCTGGCTGCTGCTGCAGTCAATGCCCTGTGCATACCTTCGCTAGTGTACCTGTGCATTCTTCGAAGAGGGTCGCAGACAGGATGCACACGTTCCCAGTATCGGCAGCTCCCGTCCTAGAGGCTTTGCCAGTGTGTGTTTTCGCTGAGAACATAGAATGCTTGTCTGTCTGTAGTGTCACACACCAAGTACTCTCCAACGTCTTAGGGCTGTGTCGGCTAACAGGTGGGAAATCTTGCAGTTTTAGTTTTCATGTCTTACTACAGGTGCTGTTGCATCCCTTTCCATATGTTGAAAAACCACTTTGTCCTTTTCTATACATTGTTTACTTAAAGCCATGATTTCAATCACTGGTCAGGCAGTTTCACTGTTTGTTTTTTTTTTTTTCCCTACAAAAAGTCTTCCTACTGTTTCCACCATTCTTGACATGTGGTCCAGACCTAAACTGAGGTCTCCCCGAGGCACATAGCTCTCCACAGAAAGCTGTCATTGATTTGGGTACTTGGTGTTTTTGACTCCTGCTGCTGCTGTTCATTGTTTGGAGTTATTTGGATTTTTGTGTCTCTGAGGCCAGAAGCAGGGCACCCGTTCAGGGCTGTGGGGAGGTGTTCCCCGCAGCTGCATCTCTGTGGGGTGCGGGAAGGGCCCGGTTTCCCTCGGGGCCCATGACCAGCCCTGATGTGGCCTTGGTTAATTAATGAGTGCCAGGAGCCTCTGTGTCCTGCTTGCTTCTCTCCAACAAATACTTGCCTATGCAAAACCTGCAGATGTGGTTTTGTGCTTTTACATGCTTTAGGGGTAAGATTTTAAGAAGGCAACCCTTAGGAGGATTGTTTTAGCTAATTCTGCATGAGCATCATGGGACCTTCAGTGCTGACCTCCCTCTGGTCCCCTCCTGTTCTTGTTTGCTCATGGTTGAGGGGTGTCTGCTCCGTGCTGTTCTCTGGGGCCTCTGTGCTGACTGGAAATCAAAGACTTCCCTGCTTCCTCTAGGATGGGGCTGCCTGTGAGTTTCTAGGTCATGGAATTTCAGCTGTTGGGACTTGGGAGATGCGCTGGGCAGAGCAGTTTGCTTAGGGCTGAGTAACAGGATTCATGGAGGATAAGTGACTTATGTCCCACGTGGAGGGGGTCTGCTCCACCTGTGGTTTCAACCAGTCAGTCGCTCTGGGGGTTTTCCTTTAGCAAATATAGTCAAGAAATGAGGTTGAGCAGTGAATTCCTAGGTAAAGCTGACACCTGGGCACAGATCATGGCCGAGGGCCAAGGATGCTGACCGGGAGCAAGCCTGGGACTCATGCTGTGCATGTGGCCTGCTTTTCTGCGAGGGGTTGTAGCCCAGTGAAGGAAGTTATAGCCCCGGTGGCTCACAGAAACCCCAGGTGAGAGATGAAAAGAGCACAGGCTTGGCCCCACCTGGCTTCCTAAAAGAGGCCTGCTCTCGCAGCTCCTAGGCTCAGCTTGTCTTTAGAAATGGGTCTGATCCAGTCAGTTAGGTGGGGCTTGGGATCCAGATCTTCAAAGCCTTCCCAGAAGTTGTCTAGACATATTGCCAAGACCATATATTTGTCAGGACATATTGTTAAGTGGAAACCCCAGGGCAATAACTGGGTCAGCCCCGGACACTGAGGCCGTAGGTCAGACGTTGCGGGGGCAACAGAGTGACCCCCCTCCCCCCCAGAACCCCTTCTTTTTGACCTGGTAGTGGGCCTGTCCCACTCAGGAGACTCCAATCTGCATGTCCATAGGGGCACAACTTGACCCATGGGGGCACAGCTTGACTCAAGTCTGTGATCTATGCCAGCGCTCCGCATGGGGGCACTTGTGTCAGAAATGCAGCTCAGGTGTGGTCGTGCAGAAACACCAGGCAGTCTGGAATGCAGTGTACATAGCAGTCCACCGGCCTGGAGCCTGCAAAAGGGAGCACCCCCTCCCCCATTTAGGACTTCCCTGGTAACTCAGCTGGTTATCCAGAATCTGCGGGAGACCTGGGTTCGATCCCTGGGTGGGAAAGGTCCCCTGGAGGAGGGCATGGCAACCCTCTATAGTATTCTTGCCTGGAGAATCCCCATGGACAGAGGAGCCTAACGGGCTACAGTCTGTGGGGTCACAGCGTCGGACACAACTGAGCAACGAAGCACACACAGCAGCGCCCCCATTTCAGGAGCCAGAGGCTGGGCAGCTGGTGCCATGTGTGATCTGGGGTCAAATACAAACAGCTGTGAGGAATGTTGTTGAGACAACTGGGAAAATATGGATATGTAGACATGTGCTTTAGGATATGTCTTCTGGTGTTAACTTTGATGTTGTGGTTATGGTGGAGACAGCTCAGTTCTTAGGAGACTGCAGGGTGATGAATTAGGGGGCCGGTCCTCACGTCTGTAACAGATTTTCAAATGTTTCAGAAAAAAAAAAAAAACTACAGAGACATAAAGCAAATGAGGGGAATTGTTAACCATTGGAGAACCTGAGTGAAGGGGACACAGGTATCCATTGCAATTTTTCTGTAGGGTTTAAGATTTCAAAATGGGCAGTGGGTTGGGAGAGCCCTCGCAGGTGATGGTGACATTGGGTGGATAGCATGCTGCCACCTGTCTGCCTCTGCCTGTGTCTCTCACCTTTGTTGGGGAGAGTCGTGTCTGTCCCAGAGAGGCACCTGGGTGTAGACTCCCCAAGGCTGCACTCTGCCTCCCTTGGGACCCTTCCCAGGCCCCTGTGCTCGCTCCCCGGACCCTGCTCCTCTCTGTCCTGCCAATCCTCTCACTGCCCCTCGCACTGCCTTTGTGCCTGTACCAGATGAAGGAGACTAGGAACATGAGTCCCTTGCCTCAAGGTGGCTGGCAGAAGAGGTATGTGAACATGGGGGACCTTGACCTCCACCTCTACCTATTAGAGTGAGCGACATCAGTTTATAAGGTCATGACCCACCTCGTTTAAACCTTTGAACTGGGAGAGAGGAGTTTCTTCCCCTACCATGGTGCTTCCTTCAGATTGCTGTGAGTGGTGCTCTCGGGTTGGCCTGGAGGATGAGGGAGACTCCTGTCCATGCTTGTCTGCCCATGGCTTCTGTCCCCCTGGGGCTTTGATCCCCCCATTGCTTTGTCCCCCGTGGCTTCCATTCCCCCATATCTTCCACCCCCCACCCCCCCCCCGGAAGCTTATGTTCCCCTGGGTGCCCCATCCTGCTGAGGGCAATGTGGAAAAGCACTAACAAAGACATTACAGTCAGGAAGGAAAAGCTGTGGGCACGATGGGGTGGGTCTCAGCTGATCAGAGGCCACTGGCCCCTCATCCTCTCCTTGGAGACAGGCAGGGCTGGCTGGAGTCCATGCACCTCTAAGTCCTGGAGGAGTGGACATGACACATCTGGGAATAGGAATAGATGTTGGCATTCCTTCCATGCAGATTCTTTGTTTTGCATTGGAATTTTGCTCTTTCTCAGCCACTTGCTGACAGAAGGGAGAGCTTGTGTCATGATCCATCAGCTCATCAGGAGAAAATGATGACAATGATGATGATGGTGATGCTGGTGATGATGATAGTGGTGATGGTGTTGATCATGATGGTGATGACTATAGTGACCGTGATGGTGATGGTGATGGTGAAGGTGGTGATGACTACAGCAGGCAGTAAACTGTCTTTGCAGGCTCTTGCATTGTGTCAGGCATGGCGCTGGGCATTGTACATACAAGCCTTTTTGAGCTTACTTGCCTCACTGGCAGGGGTTAGGAGAACAATTGTCCTTCACGTTCTGGAACCTCTTTTCATTTCTTCTGAGTATTCAGTCCCTCCCCACAGCCCTAGTTATCCGTGACTGTGTAATAGCCACCCCCAAATGTAGTGGCTTCTGACAATACCTGCCTGGGTTTTTTGTTCGAGTCTATATCTGGGCTCAGCACCACCAAATGGGGGGCTTTGCCCCCAGCAAAGCTCTGTCATTGCTCTATAACTGGGTCCCCACAAGGTCCAGATGGAAGCCACATGGTCTGTGTGACCCTCGTTGTTCAGTCTCTGAGTGATATCCAACACTTTGCGCCCCCATGGACTGCAGCATGCCAGGCCTCCCTGTCCCTGACTATCTCCTGGAGTCTGCCCAAGTTCATGTCCATTGAATCGGTGATGCTGTCTAACCATCTCATCCTCCGCCTTTTTGCCTTCTCCTTTTGCCTTCAATCTTACCTAGTCAGAGTCTTTTCCAATGAGTTGGCTCTTCACATCAGGTGACCAAGATATTGGAGTGTCAGCTTCAGCATCAGTCCTTCCAATAAATATTCAGGGTTGATTTCCTTTAGGATTGACTGGTTTGATCTTGCTGTCCAAGGGACCCTCAAGAGTCTTCTGCAGCACCACAGTTTGAAAGCATCAATTCTTTGGTGCGCAGCCTTCTTTATGGTCCAACTCTCACATCCGTACATGACTACTGTAAAAACCATAGCTTTGACTCTACGGACGTTTGTCAGCAAAATGATGTTTCTGTTGTTCAATCTGCTGTCTAGGTTTGTCAGAGCTTTCCTTCCAAGGAGCAAGCAAGCATTTTTTAGTTTCATGGCTGCAGTCACCATCCACAGTGATTTTGGAGCCCAAGAAGAAAAAAATCTGTCGTTGCTTCCACTTTTCCCCCTCTATTTGCCATGAAGTGATGGGACCAGATGCCATGATCTTAGTTTTTTGACTGCTGAGTTTTAAGCCAGCTTTTTCCCTCTCCTCTTTCACCCTCATCAAGAGGCTCTTTAGTTCTTCTTCACTTTCTGCCATTAGAGTGGTATCATCTGCATGTGTGACCCTTGGGGGTCCTGATATACTGAGTCCTCAGGCTGACTGCCTTCCAGAGTTGGGAGCGAGACCCTCCTCTGTGGCACAGTGTTACCTTCCGCTGCCCGCTCCCTCCGCCCCAGGCCATGGCTGGCACTCTGTCATCCCAGGCACCCCGGCAACCCACTGGCAGCCTCTTCCAGCTGGGCCAAGTCTGGCTGTTTCCTCTTTTCTGTTCCTCTTTATGAACTTGTCCTCTGAGGGCTCAGCTGCACCAGGGGTCCAATCCTTATTGCACCCCCGCCTCCTTCTGTGACAGAGTGTTTGCTACCCACTTCTGCGCAGCAGGCCTTGGCTGGCTGGGAGCTGTGAGGGCTCCTGAGGTGCATACGAGGCGTGGAGTTCAGACAGACCCGGCTGACCTCACCTGCTCTTGCCCCACTTCTGTGTGGTCCAGGCAAATGTGGGCCTCTCTGGGCCTCAGTTTCCCCCTTGCACACCATACCTGAGGGTCTTAGGGTGAAACCACAAAACCTGTGGACAGCTGCTGCCTGGGAGCATCTTGGGAGCACCAGACACACTGTCTTGAGCCCCTGTATGGCTCTGAAGGTGTCAAATCCCTTCTCCCACTGTGATTTCTCCCCGTCGTGTGGAGGTTGTGCGGCTCCTGGACTTGAGGCTGGGCACTCAGAGAGTGGTTGCTCACGTGATTAGGGTCTAAAGGACCACCTTAAGTTTGATGACGTGTGGCTGGTGACGGTCTTGAAGCAGAGTTGTGACTGAGTTGTGGTCCCTATGGCTTTGTCGTGTGGAAATGTGCCAGTGACCAGTTTCTGGGCGCCTGCTGGAGACTGCAGGCAGGAATGTGGGAGAATGCAGGAGAAAGGGGATGGCCCTGAAGTGGGGCTGGCTTGACATGGGGTGAAGTCATCATGAGGGGAATCGCTGAGCACCCCCAGGCCTTCTGGGGCTCCCTGGCCCACCCAGGCTTGCATGCCGGTGTCCACCCGCCCTGCCTCTCCCTTTTGTCTGCAGCGTGGACTCTTCCCTCCACCAAGCTCCCAGGGGACACTCAGGGGCCCTGAGATGGGTGTCCCAGGATGGACAGCTCAAGTATCCCCCTTCTCAGCGGGATACCAGGACCTGAGAAATGTGGAAGAGATGAGCTAGGAAGGGACATCGTTCTGATCTGAATAAAGCAAGACTTTTGCTACTTGTTATGAAAAGGAATACATACTCATTTCAGTGATTTAGGAAAATACAAGAAGTGTAAAGAGAAAACAAGCTTGCCATTGCCCGGTACCAGTGTGGAGCCCTCTTGTGTCACTGTGTGCCGGGGCTGTAGTTTGAGTGTCTGCACATTGTGAACACGGAAACTCAAAAATGAATAAAACCTGAGTTTTGATGACTGTGTGACATCCTGCTATGTGAGCATAGCATGACCTGGGTCTCTGACCTCCTGGCTGGAAAAGTTTACTGCTCTTAATTTTTCGCTATTGTGAATAATCATGGGGTGGACCATCTTGCATGTGAATCTTGTGTGCATTTCTACTTTCTGCCTTATACTAGGTTTGAGATTGTGGAATTACTGGCCCAAAGGACGGAAACCTTTTTTAAACCCAGGCACACACGACTGTGTCTGGGGAGGCTTCTTCCCATGTTAGTTCCTCCGCGGGCAGGATGAGTCCAAGTGCCCCCACGTGCCATGACCATTATTGTCACATCAGCTGTGCCACCTCTGCCCTCCTTGGTGCTTCACAGTGCGGGGGCTGGAACGTGAGGGCAGTTCTGCCCTTCTACCTTCCCTCTGGAATTAAAAGGGGCCACCTCCTTTTTTGGAGGCTCCTCCTCTAACTTAAAAAAATCAAAACAGTGTTACAGAAGTTGTGATTTACGGTAAATCAACATCCTTGACAACACAATAGGAAAAAACCACAATGCAGTCTAATTTTGGATTCATGAGAAAATTCCAACCTTGATTCTCAAAGGCTGAGCAGAGGAGAGTGGTGCCCACGCCGGGCCAGGAGCCTATGCCCTGGGGAGCTCCTCTGGCAGGGCCGTTACCACGAGGTTATACCTTGCTTGCTTGGGGGTAGGATTCTAGAACGTGCTACTGGAAGTCACCCTACTGGCAGGCAGAACTGGGATTCCTGTGGGATGGCCACAGAAGAGCTGTTCCTCCCTTGATCCCCCTTGGCCCTTGGTTCGTGAGGGTCTCATAACCAGAGCATCTTCAAGGGGTAGTTTTGGATTTTGCACAAAGAACAGGGAACCCAGGCTTCCTTGGCAGTAGGACTTCCTGGGGGGTGGATAGCCACTTTGGCATTTCTGACCTCATTTTGCCACCTTTGCAAGTGTCTGAAACCTGCAGCATCAAACTCCTCAGTTCTCTTTTTCTTGGTCATCTTTGGTGTCTTATCTCCCACTCACCTCTGTCTTTAAAAATTCTGTTGTCTTTCTACTTACTGGGCTCTGGGCACCAAATGAACATAACACTTGTTTGGGGTAGACTTTCTGGCATGCTGGGGTCCCTGGGAGCTCAGATCAAACCAGTCCCTAGCCGCACCAGGTCATGAGCCCCTGAAAATGCAGTAGAAACATCACTCATTCATTTCAGCCTTCTCCTAGGGACCTGGGGTCCTGGGTGCTGACGACCTGGATTTTCTCCAAGGTAGGGAACGTGAGGTCAACAAGGTCCATGTTGATGTCTTAGGTGGTCCTGGCAGTCTGTGCTTCTGCCTGCTGTCCACCACCTGGGTGGACCACAGCTTTCCACCCTGGGCACTGGGGCTGGGCAGGCTGGATTTGGCCCTCACAACTTCCTGTCCTTTAAGGAGGCATGTGGCCTGTGGGGTGCTTGGGGGACCACTATTCTCATCAGAATTAAAAAGGACAAATGCTACAATTATCTGGCTGCCTGTGTCTTTTTGCCAAGGTGTCAGAGCTGTTGAAGCTGTTCTGTTTTTGAACGGATATCCTGGGTGACGTTTGTCCCCGTCTAGCCTCTGAGGTCCATGTAGGGTTCCCCTGCCTTGGTCCCACAGCACCTCTCCCAGCTTCTGGTCTTTCCCTTCTGCCCTGAGCTGCCTGCCTCCACTTTCCCTCTCTCTTGCTCCCCTCCCCTGCCTTACCCTCAGGCTCTCCCAGTCTGCTCACCTGGCCAGCTCTGCCTGAGGCCTGGCTGACCCTCCCAGGCTGCACTTGGGACTGCCTTGTGCGGTTGTGATGATCCTAGGGACACGGATGCAGCTGGGCCCGGCCACGTTTGAACCCTTTGAACCCTTGCTTGGGCCTGGAGTGTGTGGCAAGCTCCAGTGCCTGCTTCCCAGGAGGGCAATACCCACCTTCCATTGAGAAGCCCCTGAGTCTGGGGCAGGGTTCTGCAAGGACCATTCTCACCGCCTCTTTGGCTCACTGTGTCCACAGAGAGCCTTTGCCTACTGCAGTCCCACCAGGGGCAGGGACAGGCGAGGACCTTGGGCACGTTGCCACAGATGCAGAAGGACTAGCAGGCTGGGCCAGCTGAGCTCCGTGTCCATCCAGAGAAGTCCTTGGGTGCCCAGCTCTTGTTGTGAGCCAACAGGGGTCTCCAGTGGACAGAGTGCCTTCCAAATTCAGTACAGTCTGGCTGCTTGGGTTCAGGTGCCCTTAAGAGGGCTCCTGTGGAGGGCATGCATGTGCAGGCACATGCATATTTGGAATTTTCTTCAAACTGATACTCCTTAGTGGCTCAGCAGTAAAGAATCCACCTGCAATGCCCAGAGCTACAGGAGGTTCAGGTTCGATCCCTGGGTTGGGAAGCTTCCCTGGAGGTGGAAATGGCAACCCACTCCAGTATTCTTGCCTGGAGAATTTCATGGACAGAGGGGCCTACAGTCCATAGGGTCGCGATGAGTCAGACAAAACCGAAGTGACTTAACGTGCATGCTGAATGCTCTTTAATTATTGATACTTGCCCACTGTACTTAGTGAGGGCAAGGCAGGGGTTTGGTGTGTATTAATGTGAAATGTGTGCTTCTTTTTTTGTCTTTAAATATTGACTCATCACACTAGCAGCCACTTAATGTGAATACGTCTGCATTTCTCTTCTCACCATGGGATGGCATTGATCACGCACACTAAACGTGTGATCGATCCAGGTGCAAGTTGGGGTGACAGTCTCCATCAGAACAGCAGTGTCTTTGCTTCTGGCTTTGGGGCAAGAAAAATGCTTCTGATGTTTCTGTTGTTCTGATTTTTTTTTTTATAATTTCTCAAATAATTTCTTAGGAGCCCTCAGAAAGGCTTAATATTGGGATAAAATAAACAACCTGTTTTCAGTAAAAACCCTGACAGAATGGCAGTTAGCAGATGTGGTCTAGTGCTCCGCACACAGGATCTTGAACTGGCCCGGGATCCTTAAGACAGGGTTAGGGGCGGTTCCCCCCTGCACACGGTACAGCCAGTGGGCTGGATCTGGGGACTTCATTTCCACATGTCAGGTGGCCTTGTTAGGGTCATGGGCACAGACAGGCAGGGTGGTGATGCATCTCTCTAGGGGGTGAGTTGCTGCTGGTATTTCCCATTAGGAGAGGGCAGGCTTCCTGGGGTCACCCCACTGGATGGCCCAAGCCCTGGGTGGCTCTCCTAGGTGAGGGGCAGCCCTCAAGTGTGCCCAGCAGAATGGGGCCCACCTTCCTTGTCTCTCACTTTCGCTTTCAGTCCCGGGGCCTTCCTGCTCAACACAGCAAACAGCCAGACCCATCCTGGCCCAGGTGAGACCCGTGCCCCCCAGGTGGTGGTGTTCTAAAGAGGGGGCTCCCAGGGGTGGGGTGGGGGTATCTGCATGCACAGTTCACATGGCTGTGACCTCTGGGTCTCAGTTTCCCCATCTGTCACAGAGGCCCCTGCTGTGGGCCTTCCAGAGCATGATGAGGCTTCAGCGATGTGTGGGACCAGCAGGTGGTGTTTGGGGGAGCCAGTCCCAGGAAGTAGGCCTGAGAAATGCCAACTGGGGGGTTGTATTTTAAGGCGCTTTGGTTTCCTTACCTTTGATTGACTTGAAACTCAACCCTTATGAGGCCTTTGGGTGGGAGTGGTCCCCCCTGTGCCCTTAGAGCCTACGTTGGAGAAGCCCCTTGGGCCTGCCATGGTACACCTGACTCCTGACCTGTTGAACGGGCCCTGTGTCACCTGACCTGAGACCTTCTGCCTGCCTGCAGGGTCAGTGCTGGCACATAGAGGCCTTGCAGCAGAACCATTGCAGCCCTTCTCGTTTGTCCCTGGGTCCCTGGGCAGGCAGGTGTTCGCGGTGGGCTGTGGGTATGCATGACCTCTGCTGGCACAGAGACAGACCCTTCAGGGGAGGTCGCCATCCTCAGGGTTTGTGAGCTCCAGGAGCTGCCAGTGAGGAGCAGCCGAGAGCCAGTGCTCAGTGTGGACGTGCAGTCTGCACTGTTGATCTAAACTAATAACACAGCCAGCTATTTTACCAGCAAAGTGGGTTTATTCAGGCACAACAAAGAATTACGGTTTGAGACATGCAGTCTCTGGTGAGCACAGGCCAGTCCAGGGAACAGAGGAGAGGACCATTCTTTTATGGAGGGAAAGGGAGAGTTGGGAGGAGCTGCTGTTAACAGAGGCCCTTGGAGGAAACGGAATTTGAAGTGTAGTGGCGCTACCGGTTAGGTCTCCATCTTTCCACATTTACCTATGCTGGGTGTGATCATCTGAATGGAGTCACAGTTTGTGGCCTTCTGTGTCTGGTTTCCTTTGCTCAGCACAATGCTTTTCAGGTTCATCTTTGTTGTAGTGTGTATCAGCACTTCATTCCTTTTTAAGGCCGAATAGTACTTCGTTGTATGGCAGCGTTGCAATTTGTTTATCCATTCATCAGTTAATGGACATTTGGGTTGCTTCCATCTTTTGGTTCTTGCAGCTACCGCTGCTGTGAATATTTGTGTACAAGGATTTGTTTGAGAAACTGTTCTTAGTTCTTTTGGGTCTATACCTTGGAGTGGAATTGCTGGGTCATCTGATACTTTTATGTTTAACTTTTTGAGGAACTGCCATACTGTTTTTACATAGAAATTGTACCATTTAATATTCCTACCTGTGATATGTAAACCATTGTGAAAGTCACTCAGTTGTGTCTGACTCTTTGTGACCCCGTGGACTGTAGCCCGCCATTGTCTTCGGTCCATGGAATTCTCCAGGCAAGAATACTGGAGTGGGTTGCTGTTCCCTTCTCCAGGGGATCTTCCCGACCCAGAGATCGAACCTGGGTCTCCTGCATTGCAGGCGGATTCTTTACTATCTGAGCCACTAGGAAAGCCCTGAGATAGGAGAGCGTTCTAATTTCTTGCATCCTCACCAGTCCTTGCTCTTTTCCCATTTTCTTTTTTTCAACTATAGCCATCCTAGTGAATGTGCAGTTGTATCTCATGGTTTTGATTTGCATTTCAGTGGCATCCAGATGACTAACAATGTTGAGAATCTCTTCATGAGCTTGTTGGCCGCTTGTATTTCCTTGGAGAAATTTCTGTTTGGAAACTTTGACCATTTTATTTATTTATTTATTTATTTATTTTGACCATTTTAAAATTGATATGTCTTTTTTGTTGTTGAGTTGTGAAGTTCTTTATTCATTTCAGTGATAGACCCTTATTAGGAATATGATTTGCAGATATTTTCTCCCATTCTGTACAGTGAAAAGCCTTTTCACTTTCTTGATGTCCTTTAATGCAGAAAAGTTCTAAATTTTAATGATGTCCAATTTATCTCTTTTTCCTTTTGTTGCTTGTACTTTTTAAAAAAACTTTTAGTTACTTTGTCTTTTATTCACAGTGTTTGGGCATATTAATTTTATCTTTTTTTTTAAATGTTATTTTTAAAGCAACAGTGGAGGTAAGAAAATATCTTTTACTCTTGAAAATATTGTTAGCGTGGTCTTCTTTAGTCGCTAAGTCATGTCTGATTGTTTGTGACCCCATGGGCATAGCCTGCTAGGTTTCTCTGTCCGTGAGATTTCTCAGGCAAGAATCCTGGAGTGGACTGCCATTTCCTTCTCGTGTTGCTTGTACTTTTGATGTCCTATCTGTGCCCAAATCCAAGGTCGTAAAGATTCACCCCTGTGTTTTCTTCTAAGCGTGTTATAGTTTTCGCTCTCATATTTAGATTGTTAATCCATTTTCAGTTAATTTTTGTGTGTGTGGTGTAAGGTAATTGTTCAGTTTCACCCTTCTGATATCTAGTTGTCCTAGCTCCCTGGTTCAGCTCCCTGGGGAAGGTGACTTACAGCAGTCCTCTTCATGGGGCCCGGAGGGGCCCTGCCCACGGCTGCAGACTCTATGCTGAAATGATGGGAGTGCCTGGGCTCTGAGACACCCCACCTCCCGCCTCCTGCCTCAGCCTCTCTGGACTCTGTGGTGACAGGTAGTGATGGCTCTCTTGGAGGCAAGCCTAAAGCCTGGCCAGTCCCCTCTGCCTCTCCCAGTCACACATGGTGAGGCCTTCCTTGACCCTCCCTCTCCATTTTGAGTCCCCCACCCCATCCCTGTGAGCTAGTGTCGCCACACATACTCCGCCCCAACTGCCCTCACACCACCTTCCCTTTCTCCTGAGGTGTTGCCGAGCTTTGCGGGGGAAGTGCTTAAGGAGCTGCTGACTGCTGGTGATAATCTGTTTCTCCTCCGTTTCAGCTGTGTTGGCGTGGAAGAGGAGGAGGCCCCAGACATCGACATATACCACTGCCCAAACTGTGAGAAGACCCACGGCAAGTCCACCTGTAAGTATGGCCCCGTGCTGCTGCCCCTCGGATCTGACGGTGGCGGCTGAGGTCTCTGCGTGACCTTGATCCCAGCCCCAACTGGACTCTACCTTGCTGGAGTCAACTGGCCTGTGAAGCGGCAGCCAGGGGCCTCTGGTGCCTAGGGACCTCCTCCTGTCTCATTTATTGCCCCTCATGGCCTTAGTGGGCCAGCCCCGGCCCTCCTGATCATCTCCTGCCTGCAGATGCAGCTAGGGCCCCTCATGACCTTTGCAGAGAGCCCACCAGCCTCCAAAGGCCTGGACAAGGGTTGCAAACTCAAGCATTTGCAGTGACCAGGCAATGTGAGATGGGGACATAGACTGGGAGATGTCCAAGGGGCCATCCATCCCAACTCTGCCCAGCTCTGCCCAGCTGGCCGCTTCTTATCTATGTAGCGGTCTAGGAATGTGCATTATTGGGGACCTGTTCTTCCCGTCTCTAGCACTCCTTGCTTGGAATCTTAGGTGATCCCCTTTCTCTATCTTTCTTTCAGCAATGAAAAGCATTTTATTTCCTGTCAGTTCCACATTATTAATAAATAAGAGTACAGAGAGGACAACTATTAGTTTTTTTTTCTTAATTGAAGTATATGGCCAAGGAATTTTGTATTTTTGAAATGCAAAAGAATTCCCATTCTCACACTACTATTTGTGCATCACAAAGACTTTATCACCCTCCCCTTCCATGTGGCCCTTTGGGGGTGTGGGGGAGGCCCAGTGGGCGCTCTCCAAGGCATGGGCTCATCCAGGGTGGCTCTAAAGGGCCCCACATCAAGGCTGGGAGGCAAGTTCCAGGGCCAGGTCCACATGGGAGAAGAACCATGATCTGCCGGGGCTGGAGCACTGGAGCCCTGGTGGGGTAACCCTGTGGATCCAGTGGGCATAGAGGTGTGGAGTCCTGTGGATCCACCGGTGCAGGGTGAGCCCACCCCCAGCAGACCCCCAGCAGTCCTGTTCTGTAGGTTGAGGCCGGCCAAGGGAGTCTGTCTAGCCCTTTGGGAAGCTGGGTGAAGAGCGGTCTTGCCTCACCTTGACCTTTCTTGGGCCTCTCTCTTTGCCTAGCCTGTGCTCCATCATCACTGAGTGACCGTAGGAGCTGTATTCACTTTGGCTCTTGTGCCCTACTCTCTAGCACATTGTGGGCATGTGGTAAATGCATGAGCAGAAGATGAGAAGGCCTGGTGGCTTCTGAACTTCCCAGGCGTGAAGGTTCTCAAGTTCCTAACTTACCCTCACAACCCTAGAAGTTGACAGCACTGATGCTCACAATGTCTGCCCTAAATTACCCCATCCTTCTGATAATGGCTTCACAGCAGACACGGGAGGATGCCTGTCGCCCCGTGGCTTAGTCTGCATTTCTAACACCTTGTGAAACTCCAGGAAGGCTTGGAGACTAGGGGAGATGAACAGGATATGCACTCAGGTCTGCCCCTCATGGCCCTGGGAGTGGGATGGGGGGCCAGTAAGGGCTGGAGCTAGAAGACACCTCCCATATAGATCTGAGTGCCAGGGTAGGCACTCCCCTGGGGTGTGCTCAGGGAGGGTGGGGGGCCAGGACGCCTCTATAGCACTGCTCTAGATCAGCAGTGTGGGACTGCAGCCTGGGGGGACCTGGAAACCCCTCCCTGACTGTGTGCTTTGCGTGTGTGCATGCACATGTGCGTGCATATGTGCTTTATAAATTCTTGGATCAGACTCCCCTGATGGGCTGTGCGTCCAGCAGGGATGAAGGCACACCTTCCGCCAGTGCGCATCCCTACACTGCCCATCACCCTTCATTTTACATGTGTGTGCCCTGACCCGAGCCTGTCTGTGACAGACTGGTTGGTTTCTGCTGCGTGGACTCCAGTCACACCTTCTGCAGGAAGGCCCCTTGATGACCCTGTGCCCCCTGGAACCACCCAAGCCCACGTGCCTGCCTCGTTTCCCTGTCCTGGCCTGGGTGCGGTTTGTGGTGGGCACAGTGAGGTGAGGCTAGCAGGAAGAGGGCCAGGACAGGATGGAGTGGGGGATAGAGCACTAGGAACGGATGGAGGCAGGGCTCCCAGAGCGAGCTGGACCTGAGGCCACATCCCTTGTGCTTTGCCTGTCTTTATGAGATCACAGGGTTCCCCCTCCACGCTGCTGCCATCTGTCCCTTGGACTGATTTTGGTTTGTGACTCTCAGGCCCACAGGTTTACCCATGAAGCCTCATGGGAGGCAGGTGACATGACCCTTAAAGTGATTTTGAATCCTACTGTTTCCTCTTGTTAGCTCCATGACTGCTTAAGAGGTTTTGTTGTTGTTCAGTTGCTCATTCGAGTCCTACTCTTTGCGACCCCATAGACTGCAGCACGCCAGGTTTCCCTGTCCTTCACTATCTCCCGGAGCTTGCTCAAACTCATGTCCATTGAGTGGGTGATGCCATCCAACCATCTATCTGTTGTCCTCTTCTCCTCCTGCCTTCGATCTTCCCCAGCATCAGGGTCTTTTCTAATGAGTTGGCTCTTCTCATCAGGTGGCCAGAGTATTGGAGCTTCGGCTTCAGCATCAGTCCTTCCAGTGAATATTCAGGATTGATTTCCTTTAGAATTTAAGGAAATTTTTAAGAGGTTACTTACTAATTTCTTACTTTCCTTCTCCCTGAGGCAAGCATCGCTGTCACACCTTTGGGATGGGGCAAGCCATGCTTAGGAGGATGGGCTCAGCTGTGTTGCCGAATGTCTTAGGGATACCTATTGCCCCTGTAACCCACGGGGATCCACTGAGTCCACTCCAGCTTCCAGCTTTCCCCTGGGTACCTTGTTAGAGGGTGTCTTGGGCCACCTATAGGCAGGAGAAGGCTCAGCCTCAGAGCTCAGGAGGGTCTTCGACCCTGGGGAGGGAAGGAACCCACCAGTCAGGGCTGCAGAGGGGTTTAAAAGTAGCCCTGTGAGCTCAGACCTGCCTCACAGATTCATCTTTGGCTGTTGTCCTAGCATACCTGCTCCAGCCACAGTATCAGGCATATTCCAGCCTCTACATGAGGTGCTTGAAGCTGCCCAGTCCTGAGTGAGGGCCCAGGAAGCCCAGATGGCCCAAGACTGCCACTGGCCCCTAGTCAGCAGGGGCCCCAGGCCCGACTTCTGGCAGGCAGAGGAGATGCTGCTTCTTTCTTCTGCTGCCCACTGCTGCCCTGCATGTCTGCTCTCTCTGGGCTGTATGCCCCCTCCAAGGCTCGGTCACCCCATGTGTCTCCTGGCACAGGGCCCTCCATACTCACGAGGAGCCCAGAAAGCCAGGACCAGCATTGAAGATGAGACACAGAGACACCCAGTAACTTGCCTAGAGTCACACAGCTACAGGATAGGTGGGCAAGAAAGATTTGGATTCGTCTCTGGGTCTGGTGGGCTTCCCTTGTGACTCAGCTGGTAAAGAATCTTCCTGCAATGCAGAAGACCTGGGTTTGATCCCTGGGTTGATCCCCTGGAGAAGGGAAAGGCTACCTACTCCAGTATTCTTGCCTGGAGAATTCCGTGGACTATAGTCCATGGGGTTGCAAAGAGTCAGACACGACTGAGCGACTTTCACTTTCACTGGGTCTGGTGCTGCCCCCAGAAGTTCTAGCTCCAGCCCCTCCTTTCTAGGACCTAGCCTGATTTCCATAATATGCATTTGCACTTTGGTCTGGGAGACCAAGCATGATGTAAATATCACCTATTTTAGGAGACAGTCTCAAGGAACTCTGACTTGATGAGACAGGGGAGAGGCGGCAATTTGGAACAGAGGTCAGCTCAGCCACCCCGCACCCAGTGCCTTCCTCTTCTTGCTTTAGGCAGGTCCCACCCAGGAGCAGTCGTCAGCTGCCTTCATCCCCACAACCACTGAAATGCAGGAGGACTGCAGCCCCCACCCGATCCCTGTCTGTGAAAGACAGACACTCTAAGGGCCCCCCCAGCTCTCCCTCACCTCCAGTCACATCTCTGCGTGAGGATCATGTTTAAAACCCTGCCAGGCAGCCCCCCGGGATGGGTCTCCATGCCTGGCCCATCTTCACTCACTGAGTTATCCATGGCTGCCCTGAATGGGGCAGAAGGTATCAAGGAAATAGCTTCCTTCCCTCTGGGAGCTCAAAGTCCAGTAGGAGAGTATGTTAGTGTGTGTGCATATTTGTCCTTATATTTGTGTGTGTCCTAGTGTGCATGTGCGTGTCCTGGTCCAGTAAGGGCATGTGTGCTTGCATGGGGGTGTGCATATGTGTACATGCGTGAGCATGTGTCGCATCCCAGGAGGGACAGGTGTGCATTCTCACATGTAAAAGTCCAAGATGCGTGTGTCCAGTGCCCTGGGAGCAGGTGTGATAATAGGATACCCTGAGGATGGGCAGGCAGTGGTGGGCAGGCCTTGGGGAGTGCAGTGGGCATAGAAGATACCCTGAGGATGGGCAGGCAGTGGTGGGCAGGGCGTGGGGAGGGCAGTGGGCATAGAAGACACCCTGAGGATGGGCAGACAGTGGTGGGCAGGGCGTGGGGAGGGCAGTGGGCATAGAAGATACCCTGAGGATGGGCAGGCAGTGGTGGGCAGGGCGTGGGGAGGGCAGTGGGCATAGAAGACACCCTGAGGATGGGCAGACAGTGGTGGGCAGGGCGTGGGGAGGGCAGTGGGCATAGAAGATGGGGCTGGCCTGCCCTGCCTGCGAGTTGTGGGCTGTCATGGCAGCAAAGATCTCAGTAGGGAAGAACAGTGGTCTGTCTATTTAAGGGCAAGTCTGAGGGTAAGGCAGGTGAGAGGGGTCCTGAAAAATGAGCCTGGATGGGAGCTTCTCAGGGGGCACCTCTGATGAGTTCTCAGCGGACTGAGTACTGAGTGAGGTGGGGCCCTAGGAAGCCCCAGCTTTTGAGTGCCATCGTCTGAGCCAGCAGGATGGGAGTATGGGGTAAGAGGTGAGGTGGGGGCTGTGACTCAGGACGTGAGAGGTGGGAGTTCCTGACCATGTGTCACCTCGGGGTCCTGAGAGGCCGGGGAGGCTGGGTGGGTGGGGGCCAGGGAACCCCAACTTCTTTGCCTCTGAGAGGTCTGAGTCTTGCAGCATTCATGGTGGCTGCCCTCCTGGCTGGGTCTCTGCAGGCATGGGGAGAGGAGGGGGTTGCAGGTGATGACCTGCCTCCTGTTTCCCCCCACAGTGAAGAAGAAGCGAACCTGGCATAAACATGGCCCTGGGCAGACGCCGGAAGTGAAACCCGTGCAGAACGGCAGCCAGCTCTTCATCAAGGAGCTGCGGAGCCGGACATTTCCCAGGTGAGCAGGCCTTTTCCTCTCCAGCCTGAGGTCTGGATGCGCACCCCACACTGGGGCTCCAGGGTCATGGGCTTCCCTCCAGGGGAAGCAGCAAAGTCCCAGAAACTCCAGGTGCTCCCAGCTCGGGAGCTGATCTCTCCCTTCTCAGCACCTTCGCGGAAGAGATGATTGTGACCCTCTTCACAGCCCTGGAGGGAAGAGTCTTATCTCCCCCACCTGGTATGGCCCTTCCCACAGCACATTCCTGAGAGACAGCCTCTGTCCTCACTTTATGGACCAGGAGTGGGGGCTGGTATCCAGCCTGAGACCGCCCTTTGGATGTGGCGGGTCCTGGTGTCATATAGCCATGGGCTTTTCCTCCGTGCGCGTGGCCTGCAGGGGTGTCCCTGCTCTTCTTAGAGTGCCCCTCCCCCTGTACACCCTTGTCCCGTGTGAGGGCAGAGGGCAGGATCAGGGTCACGGGAAATCACTTCTGGTTGGGGGGGCACCCTGACTGCGTGGATATGTGGTTGTACAGACAGCTGCTCTGAACCACCCTTGGCCCTTCACAGCTGGAAGACAGCTTCTGTTTGTCTGACAAAGTCTGTCCTTCTTTTTTGAAGGATAATGTGATGGACACAGATTCCTAAGTTGGTGGGTTTTTTCTTTTAACATTTTAAACGACTCATTCCATTCTCTACTTGAGTGCATGGTTTCTGGTGAGAAATTCAGTGCAACTCTTTTCCTTGCTGCTCTGTGGATAAGGTATTTCCCCCCTCTGGCTTCTTTCTTATTTTCTTTTTTCCCATCTTTATTGAGATATAATTCATGTACCATACAATCCATCCATTTGAAGGGTATGGTTCAGTGTATTCACAGCTCTATGCACCACCTCCAGTTAATTTTGGAGGGTTTCCATCACCTCAAAAATAAATTTATGATCCACATTCCTCTCAGAAGTCCTGCCACTAGTCATGCTTTCTATCACTGTAGATTTGCCTATTATGAACATTTCCTCTAAAAGAAGTCATATAATATGTGGCCCTTGTGACTGGCTTATTTCACTTAGCATAATGTCCTCAAGGTTCATCCAGGGTGTAGCAAGAGTCAGTGCTTCATTCCCCTTTTTATGGCTGAGTAATATTCCTTTTGGATAGATCACACTTTGTTTATTCATTAATCAGCTGATAGAAATTTGAGTTATTTCTGATTTTTGACTATTGTGAAGAATTCTACCATAAATGTTCTTGTAAAATACTTTGTTTGGACATATATTTTCATTTTTTTTAGGGGTTACTTAATATATAATTGTTTGAAGAATTGCCAGACTGTTTTGTTTTTTTTTAATTAATTTTTTAAATTGAAGGATAATTGCTTTACAGAACTGTGTTGGTTCCTGCCAAACATCAACATGAATTAGCCATAAATAGACATATGTTCCCTCCCTCCTCACTCCCTCCCCATCCCACCCCTCTAGGTGTTACAGAGCCCTGGTTTGAGTTCCCTGAGTCATTCAGAAAATTCCCACACCACTTTCCATTCCCACCAGCAGTGTTTGAGGGTTTCAGTTCGTGTCCTCACTAGAATTTGCTATTATCTGACTTTTTGAGTTGCTTCCCTTGTGGCTCAGCTGGTAAAGAATCTGCGTGCAATGTGGGGGACCTGGGTTCGATCCCTGGGTTGGGAAGATCCCCTGGAGAAGGGAAAGGCTCCCCACTCCAGTATTCTGGCCTGGAGAATTCCATGGACTGTATCGTCCATGGGGTCACAAAGAGTTGAACACAACTGAGTGACTTTCACTTTCATGGTGATTCTATCTATCTATCCTTGCAGGTGTGAAGTGGTCTCTCACTGTGGTTTTAATTTGAATTCCCCTGATGACTAATGATGTTGAGTACCTTTTCATGTTCTTGTTGGCTATTTGTCATTTGCCCATTGAAAGTTGTTTTTTGTCTTTTTGAGTTGTAAGAGTTCTTTGTGTATTTTAGATACAAACTCCTCTTCAGATATATGATGTACAAATCCTTTCTCCAATTTTGTGGGTTGTCTTTTCACTTTTTTGGTGTCTTTTGAAGCACAAAACTTTTAAATTTTCATTAAGTCCAAGTTATTTTTTCTGTTGCTGCTTGTGTTTTTAGACAAAAACAAAAAGAAACTAGTGCCAAATTTAAGGTCATGAAGATTTATACCTATGTTTTCTTCTAAAAGTTTTGTAGTTTTAGCTCTTATATTTAGGACTTAACTCATTTTGAGTTAATTTTTGTATATGGTATGAGGTAAGGGTCCAACTTCATGCTTTTGCATGTGTATATCCAGTTCTCCCAGTTATTAAAATAATTATTCATTTGCCATTGAATTATCATGATACCCTTGATGAAAAGCAGTTAACCATAGATGTTTGGGTTTTTTCTGGACACTCAATTCTGTTCCACTGATCCATATGTCTCGTATTATGCCAATACCACACAATCTTGATTACTGTAGTTTTGTAGTGAATCTTGAAATTGGAAAGTAACCCTCCAACTTGTTCTTCATAAAAAATATTTTGGTCATCTGTGTGCCTTGTATTTCCTTCATTATTTTAAGTTCATCATGTCGTTTTCTGTGGAATAGTCAGGTGGTATTAAGATAGGGATTGTGTGGAATCTGGAGATCAGTTTTCTTCTTGAATCCCACTCCTTCCTTCAAGATTTGGTTTCCTCCTTGTTGAGGAGGAGGAGTAGTTCTTTCGAAAAAGCTCTATAAAATATTCTCTATGTCTGAAAATATGTTTATTTCATCTTTATTTTTGCATGATTCTAATTTTCTAAAATGGATCTAAAATTCTGGTTATAAGTTATTTTCCTTTAACTCCAGAGATATTATAATATTTTGTTTCTCTTGACATTTCTTGTTACTGGTATCAGCCTAGTTGCTGGAGTTTTTGTTTTGTTCCATTTTCATTTTTGGTGAATAATCTGTTTTTCTGTCTGGAAACTTTTGAGATTTTAAAAAAATTTTTCATATACCATACGTATGATGCAATGCTTCTAACGTGTTGCTTTTATTTATCTTTCTAAGGTCTCAGTAAACACTTTTAATTTGAGGAGTCATATTTTATCTACGTTCTGAAACATGTTCTGTTTTCTGTTTTAATAGTACTTCTTCCCTATTCTCTCTTACTTTTTCAGATCTTTTTTTTTTTTTTAAATCAAATTGAATGTTGTTTAGCCAGCTACCGTATAATGTATCTGCTGAGTTGTAAAAATTTCAATCATCATATATTTCTTTTCTATAATTCCTATTCCTTTTCATTGTTACCTGTTCTTTCCCCTCCTCCTCTGTTCTTTGCTTTGTCTTCTCTTTATCCCTTTGAATGGGTTAATGTATTTGTCTTAAAATCTCCTTTACGATTATCCTATTATCCTCAGTTCTTGGGCTCCACTTCTCTGGGCAGAAGAGGCTGCTGGCTCTTCCTCCTGGGGATTTACCTCCTTGTGTGATGCGTGATCTTCAGAGTGCAAGATTCCCCTGGCAGCCAGTCTGCCCTGGACTCTGAGGTGTCCCCACACGATGGTTTCATATTTGCCTCTTGCTGGGTCCTCATGGGTTTTGTAGCTCCAGACCCAATCCACTGGGTATGGTGTGAATCTGGAACTCTCACTAGTGACTAGAAAAGAGCCTGGGATTCCAGCTCATCAAAGGCAGCCTTCTACCTCCTGCTGCCTTGTGGCTTCCACGGCTGACTCTGCTGTCCCAGTGCTCCCAGAGCTTCTCACCGCCGTTGCCCAGCACACTCCTCCTTCTTCCTCACTCTCCGCTCTCTCCTTCTGGTTTATCCCTAACACTCCGCCCAAACCCCAGAATCACTCTTCAGTCCTCGCTTTCACTGGCCCCTGTTAACATATGGCAGTGGTGTGGGCGCCCCTCCTGGAGTCCTGGCCTCCGTGGAGACCGTGACACCATGCTCTGCTGGCTGTCCTGCCCTCCTGTCTCCTCCCCTGCTCACGGCTCTTCCTGAGGGATTCTGGGACCTCCGCTCGCTCCCCACTCTCTGTTTCTCTGGCCTCATAGATTGTCCCTTGGTCAGCGGTTCCTCAGCTTCTTTCTCCAGCCCCTAGTCCTTCTGAGCTCCTGACCTGTCTGGATGAGCACCTGCATCCACTGGCCAGTCCCAACAAGTGTGTCCCCACTCAGTTCTGGGTCTGCTCCCACCCCACTCCTGCCCATCCCCAGGCCTCAGTCAGCGGCCCCATCCCTTGATCACAATGACCAGTCCCTCGGCTGCTCACCTTTGCCCACACATCATCTGATTCTTGAGTCCTCCACCCCCCTCTCACTGCCCCCTCCTGGTCCAGGCACGGCATGCTGAGCCTCCTCCTCCGTGGCCACCTGCCCCACCCTGTCCCGCTGCTGTCCGCTGTATGTCTGCAGAGCCGCCAGGTGAACCTCTGTCACTGCCCTGCTCAAGCGGTTCAGTGGCTCCCTGGCGCTCTCGGCATGAGGTGGCCTGGCCCACCGCTGACTTGGGTGCTTCCCTCTGCCCCCCTGGCCCAGCCACCCAGGTTCTTCTCATTCCTCACACTTGTCGCATTTTCCTCTCCCCAAGGCCTTTGCTAGTACATGCTTTCTGCTCAGAGCCCTGCCTCTCTCACTCCCATTCCCCCAGGCTTCAACAGGCCCAGTCTGATCCTGCTTCCTGCCCTCTTCGCTGTAGCACTGCTCTCAGCTGTGGGTTAATGGCATTGCATGCTCATCTGATGAAAACCCCTCTCCAGCATCAGCACACAGGGGTCTTTGCAGCTGGGCCCCGCAGGTTCCTGGTGCCCAGGGTGGCATCCAGCGCACAGGAGACAGGAGAGCTGCTGACCACAGCACCCCAGCCCAGCCCTGGGTCCTGTGCTTAGCTTGTCCGGGGGTAGGTTCTCTCTGAAAAAAGGTGTATCTCCATCAGCTGTGCCCATAGGATCTAACCCCTGTGCAGCAGTTTGACCTCTGAGTACTCAAGAAGAATACTATTAAATGAGAGGCGAGTGGAGAGCAGGGAGGTCGAGGAGGGATCTTGCTCATACCTCTCAAGCCTCCCTCTGTCGTAAGAGGGACAGGTGTGGTGCGTCCCCATTCTCCACTCACCCCGGCCCTGGACTCCTGGACCTCGAGGGTCTTGTGATGAGTGTGTGTGTGGGACCCTGCCGTGTCTACCCTGTGACCACTGAGTGAGGTACTGCCGCAGGTCCTCCTTCTGGGGCGTGGGGGCAGGGGTGGTATGGCTCGAGCTCTGGCTCCATGTCTCCGGCCCTGAGGCCCTGTCCAGGCCTGTCATGGAGGCTGGGGCCTGGGCTTGACGTGACCTCCGACTTGTACTTCCCTGCAGTGCAGAAGATGTGGTAGCCCGCGTGTCGGGCAGCCAGCTCACGCTGGGCTACATGGAAGAGCATGGCTTCACCGAGCCCATCCTTGTCCCCAAGAAAGATGGGCTGGGCCTGGCGGTCCCAGCCCCCACCTTCTACGTCAGTGACGTCGAGAACTACGTGGGTAAGTGTCGTCTCCTGCAAGTGAGTTATGGGTTCCCTGAGCCAGGAGCCCCTGTGTACACTGTGAGCTGGTATGACCCTGGATCCCTCCCCGTGATCCATTATGGGTGCTCTTAGAACGAGACCCCATGCCCCAGCAAATGACATGTGACCCAGGCCTCCTCCCTGCTCCCTGCCCACACAATAGAGGCTGCATGGGGTCCCCTGGCTTCTGCCAGCTACAGATTTCGTTATTGTTGGGCACTAATGACAGTCATGCCTGGGAGGGCCTCGACTGTGTGGTTGTCTGCCCCTGAGGTTTGGGCCGTGTCCTCCCCAGCTGACCTCCCTTCTTTGCCCCAGACATGCCTTCCCGTGGCCCCAGGGCTTCCTGTCCTTCTGGATCCCTTTGGGTTCTCGCTGGAGCTGTCGGTGCTGGTGCTCTGTCTTGTGTTCCCCGCAGCTCTCAGTGCTGTGGACACACTTGATCAGGACACCTCTACGTGGAGCAGGTGCTTGTACATGCTGGCATCATCTGGCACAGAGAAGCCAGATGTAACCTCTCTCCAGATAGCCCAGCATCATCTGGCACAGAGGCCAGCGCACGCTTGCAGTGACCTTGGAGGGGCTGGTGGCCACACTGCCCTGGCTCTGAGGCTCTCATGGTTGCCAGGGCTTGGGGTGGTCACAGGGATGCCTGGGTGGCCAGTGCAGAGAGGGGAGAGGAACGAGCCTGAAAAGGCAAATGCCCCAGCCCGCTCTGGCCACATACTGGACACGAGGGTTCAGGTACTTGAGGCACTCAGACAAGTTGTTCAGTCTATGAGCTCTTGACCCTCTGCATCCCTGATGCTGTGAGTTGGGAGTGGGGGGCAGATGGGTGTGAGAATTCAGGGAGATCATCTGTACAAGCCATTCAGGAAGTCAGTGGCATTCTGGAGAATGGGGCTGGGGTGGGGAACACTCCTTTTCTGGAGCCCACCAGGGGAGAACCCAAGGATGACCAGCTTGTGGCGGGGAGGAAGAAAGGACTCACGTTTTCATTCTGGCTGTGACCACCGTCCAGGGCAGTTTCTGCCATGTCGTAGCACCTATAATAACAGGTAATATCTAGTGAGTACCTGCCAGGTGTCAGGCATTTTTATAAGCAATTTCTACATAGGAGCTAGTGTTCTGCTCACAACTCTGTCCCCAGGCCCCAGGCTCAGCCAGCTGTAAAGGGCAGGGCCAGCCCTGCCTCGGATGCTGCCTCTCCTGTTCCCCGACCAGCTGTGCCTACAGGAGTGGGAAGAGGCTTACTGAATAAGGGAGGAGATGGTCCAGAGGTTTAAAGGTCTTTTTCACTTCTTAGTTTGTTTTTTCTTTTTTAATGCAGCTTTTCATACACACACAGAATAAGAGAAGTAAGCAGTGAATGCCTATGTATCCAGTACTGGTCACAGAACCCACCAGCTTTGAGCTGTTTATCCATCTCCCCAACTCTGTCCTCCCCCAATTATTTGAAAGCAAATTTCTGGTACATAACATTATTTAAACCCATGAAGATTCCAGTACACAGCACTAACAGTTTTCAAAAATATATAATCATTATTATATATTCCATTATTATTGTTATATTATGTAGTTATATATTATATAGTTATATAATTATATATTATATAATTATTATTATATAGTTCCATTATTTCCCTTTATGACACTAATAATAATTCCTCAAAATCACCTAAGGCTCACCTGCATTCTCTCCAAATGCCTCAAAAACACCTTTCTTTGTGTCTGGATGTTTGAATCTGAATCCACACGAGACCCTCACGCTGCATTTTGGGTTTTATGTCCCTTCAGTCTCTTCTGTATCAGCCTGCATCCTTTTCCCATTCCCTTGGTTTGTTGGAGAAATGAGGTTGTTACCCCTGGAGCATCTTTCATATTTGTGACTTGGGAAAATCTTCTATTGGGGATTTGCTTGACAGCATCCCTGTGGTGTCATTTAACCTGTTCTTCTGTCCCAAGTGGTTCCTGTAACAGGTGGTTAGAGGTTGCTTAGATTTGAGTTCATGTTGTCGGCAGGACTCCTTAGGGTAGGAGTGTTGCCACCCACTTCTTTTCAGTGGTCAAGGCAGTGCGGTCTCAACTCTCCACAGAAAGCTCCATCAGCCTTTCAGCTCATTGTCTGAGCAGTGGTGAGGACTGTTGCAAAGGAAGAGTTGGCTACTTCTGTCCTTTTCTCTTCTTCTATTATGAGTCTTCTGTAAAGAACTGTTCCTCATTACTTGGTTATCCAGAATGCTATGTCTGTCATTAAAACATTTTTACCCTGGACTTTCCCCATCAACTATAGAAAATGTAGGACCAATGTTTTTCCTTTTATTTATCAACCTTCAGAATGTGGAGCTGGCGGCCTACAAATGCAGTTTTTTGATTTAAGAAGTTTTTAAGTGTAAATATGTCCCATGCGTTATTTTGGACATATCTACACTAAAAGCACCTCCATTGTTTAGCTGAAGTTTAAGTTCATGTGGTCTCCTGTATTTTTATTTGCTTATCTGGCCACCTCAGCTGAGGCTCCTAATTGTGCCACCCCACTGCACCAGGGGATCTTCATGGTCACCCAAGGGCAGGAGTGGGCAGGGCAGGTGGGAGGAGGGTCAGATTTTAGAGCCTAGAGCCTCAGCTTTCCGCCCTCCCCTCAGTTGTCTTCAGAGGCTGAGTGAGCATTCTCTCTGCACATCCTGGCCCCCGACCTCATGGGAGGCCACATCACCATCCTGGGTGCACTCACCCTCCCCTGCTGCCTCCCCAGGCCCAGAGCGAAGTGTGGATGTGACCGACGTCACCAAGCAGAAGGATTGCAAGATGAAGCTGAAGGAGTTTGTGGACTATTATTATAGCACCAACCGCAAGCGGGTCCTCAACCTCACCAACCTTGAGTTCTCTGACACCAGGTGAGCGGGGCCAGGGCGGAGGGAGGGAGAGAAGCACGGGTTTGGAGCATGCGGAAGATTTAAAGAGGAGGGCCAGTGACTGAGGCTGTTGAGGTCAGGGTGGCCTAGTTTATGATTTGTGACTGTCTCGTCTGAGCGGGCATGACCCTGAAGGCAGAGATGTGCCCCAGGCAGCAGGAACAACGAAGCCCTGTCCTCGGCTTGGCTGAAGTGTCAGCGCACAGGTGCTGCTGAGCTGGGTGTTTGCGATGCAGTACTGTGCCTTCTGTCCAGGACAGTGCCTTTGAACAGAATCACAGGCTGTCTTTGCCTTTTCCCATCTTCCCTGGAGATGAGCTCTCCGGTCTGGCATGGCCCAGCCTGGCGAGGAGTTGCCGCAGCCTGTTGTCTGTTCTGGAGGGCGGTGGCTTTTCCTTCTTCCGGGCTATTCATGAGCAATGACGTTTACTCTCAAGGCCCCATCCTTTCCAGTGACGCTAGCACGAGCCCACCTGAAGTCTCTTTCCAGTTCTCCAAGAAGGAAGTTGTTTCCGGGGTAGATAGTTCTCGGGCCTTCTCTTTGGGTGGAGAGCCCAGTGTTAGATGCCTGCCATAGCTACACCTAGTAGCTGGGCTCCTTCTGCCCGCTCTGTGAACCTCGGTTTGCTACCCAGGAGAATGGGAGCAATGCCCTGTAGCTTGAGGTCTAGAAATAGGTGTGGGACTCATCTCGCAGAGCACCTGGCCCTCCCTCCCCAGGGGGCATAACAGATGTGCTGACGGTTCCTGTCACTGTTGACCGCCCTTCTTGTCCCTGACCCCAGAATGTCCAGCTTCGTGGAGCCTCCTGACATCGTGAAGAAGCTGTCCTGGGTAGAAAACTACTGGCCTGACGATGCACTACTGGCCAAGCCCAAGGTGACCAAGTACTGCCTGATCTGTGTGAAGGACAGCTACACCGACTTTCACATCGACTCCGGGGGCGCCTCTGCCTGGTACCATGTGCTCAAGGTGAGCGCTGGCCTCTGCTCCCCACGGGGCCCCTCCCCGAGCCTTGAGGGCAGGACCTGCTCTTGACCAGAGCTGGCAGGACCATCTGTAGTCCCCACAGGCCCTAAGAGTGGCCAGCATCAGGTGGGAGGAGGGACAGATGTTTCTTCACAGAAAGGACACAGATGTTGGGCCCTTGGGGAGCAACTCAGGACCAGAGCAGCACACGTGTGGTGCTTTTTCTAAAGATTGAGGCTCATGAAGCAATGGGAGGAGGCCCGCTGTAGTGGTGACCAAGAGCTGTGTCTGGGGAGGGGAGAACAGTGCTGGGGAGCCTTCCTGAAAGAGCGGGTGAGGGAATATCCCCCATTCGGAGAATGAGGGGTTGGCTGGGGGCCAGGGAGCAAGGCTGCGGTGGCATCTGAGCAGCAGAGAGAGCTAGGGGACTTCTGGCTGGGAACAGGTAGGGAAGCTAGAGGAAAAGAGAAATGTGAAAACAAGACTCTAAGCATCGGGCTCACCATCCCGACCGGAGTCTCCCAGGCCTGCTGGAGCCTGGGCTAGGATAGGCGGCTCAACTTCTGACCCCAACCCTTTGAGGGCCTGAGCAAGTCCTGCTACCCACTCCTGCCACCTTTTGTGCATCTCCCGGTCTCAACCTGTCTGCCCCAGGAGTGAGGATCTGTTGATCTCCCTAGACGAAGCACAGAGCTGGGCTGTAGCTGGCAGGGGGTGCCATCCTTCCATCTCCAGTGGGACCCAGGTTACTGTCAAGAGAAGAGCTTTCTTAGAACTCGTCAGACTGCAGGTCACAACTTTGTTCCCCTTGGCATGTATAGCATCCATAGTGCTGCAAAGATAAGGAGTGTGGAGTGGCAGGGGTTGCCCTGAACATGCTGGAGCCACCTATGCCCAGGATCTTCCTGACATGCACACTTCTAGATTGCAAAGCACATGTGGCCCCAGTGTTTCAGGGGAGGAATGGTGGGCCTGGGAGGAGTTGTTGAAGCTGGGACCCACCCAGGGACATGGTGGGCATTACCCACCCCCAGCATCCCAGCATATGACAGTTTCTGCCAATGGCCTTTTGTTGGCAGGGGGAGAAGATCTTCTATCTCATCAAGCCAGCTTCAGCCAACATCTCCCTGTATGAGCGCTGGCAGTCGGCCTCAAACCACAGCGAGATGTTTTTTGCCGACCAGGTGGACAAATGCTACAAGTGCACCCTCAAACAGGGCCAGACCCTCTTCATCCCCTCGGGTGAGTGCCCTTCCCTTGTGTTATGTCCCCCACCTCTGATGTTTGGGAGGTCATGCCCTGGCTGTGTGCTGCCTTGCCCTGGGGTCAGTCCTGCTCTGCGGTCATTTCTGGGGCCGCCTCGGGGCCATGAGGCCCTGCAGCCTCCAGCCTGGCTGTGCTCCTGGAGGCCAGGCCTGTGGGATTGCATGGGGCCCTGAGAGCCCAGTCACACTGTCAGAGGTGGTGTTTGCTGATCTGGACATTTCAAACACAAAGGGGAAATCAGTATACAAGCAGATAATGCCCTTTACAGATGTCACTTTGCTTCACCTGTAAATACTTCACCTTTTAAGGTGAAGGTATCTGTAAGGTTTCTTTTTAAAAACAACATAATTACAGTACTATCATCGTGCTTTAAAAATGAACAGTTAACCATTCCAGTATTATCGAATGGCCAATCAGTGTTCAGATTTTCTAGTTGTCATATATGGAGGCCCTCACATTTCCACTGAGTTATGTGCCTCTGAGTCCTTGCTGATCTAGCCCCTACTCCTGTTTCCTACAACCACAGTTATTTCCTGGTCTGGGGGACAAACTCAGCTCTCCTGGGAGTTGTGGCAGCTCTGCCTGTCCGTCCGTCCTGCATGTGGAGATCAGGAATGCCAGGCAGCCCACCCCTGGGTTGGGCCTGAGCAAGTCTCCTGGGCTCCTGGGCCTGGGTTTCCCTGTCTATACCACACAGGGCTGGATAGAACAGACTGGGCCCGTTCAACCACAGGCTGTCCTGGGAGGGCACACCCACTCATCACATAGAAGCCAGGGCCAGAGCACCTGCTGGGGCCCCGGATGGATGGGGGCACAGAGGAAGGGCTGGCAGGAGCCGGAGCCCATGCTGGCTGGAGTCAGGCCAGGTATGCCACGAGCCTGGCATGAGAACACTGTGAAGAGGTGGCCTCATCCCTGTCCCCGCAGGCTGGATTTACGCCACTCTGACGCCTGTGGACTGCCTGGCCTTCGCGGGACATTTCCTCCACAGCCTGAGTGTGGAGATGCAGATGAGGTAGGGCCACACCTGACTCCCAGGCTCCACCACGGTATGAGGATGCCTCCCCTGAGTCCTGGCTGGGCCCAGCTCATGGGTGACCCTTGGCATGCCTGTTTGCCTAGCCAGGTGTCTGTGTGGTGGGGAGGAAGGAGGAGATGAGCTGTGATCCTCCCAGGGCTCCTGAGTTGCCTTGTTGCCGGACAGCCTCAGGCCTGTAATAGACTTGGGGGGAACTGAAAGGCCAGGCCGCCTTCTCCTTGGGCACTGACCCAGAGCTCTAGAAGCCATGGCCCGTGGGGCTCACCTTCACGCCAAGTGGTCATCCTGAGGTGGTCCCCTGGTTCACCTTGCTATTAAGGCCCCGCAGGGAGGCCTGAGCGGGCATGGCTGCAGTGTAGCCTCTGGTTGTGGCGTGGGTTCATCTTCCTTTAGCATTACCTGCTCAGGGCTTCATACACTGAATAGTTCTTTGCTGTGGCTTCCAGAGCATACGAAGTGGAAAGAAGGTTGAAACTGGGCAGCCTGACTCAGTTTCCCAACTTCGAAACTGCCTGCTGGTACATGGGGAAGCACCTGCTGGAGGCGTTCAAAAGTACGTCATCTCCCGGTCAGCGTCTTTGCCTGTGGCTGTGGGCAGTTAGTTTGCGGGTGGAGCTCAGGGATGCCGGAGAGTGGTCACAGTTCTGCCATCATGCAGCAGGGCGGCTGGGCCCTGGGGCACAGGCTGAGCGCTGCCCTCATGGGGCCTGAGCGGAAAGTCCCCCCAGCTCCCAGGCCTTGCTTTCCTGTCTGTGTGCTATGGGGCTGGAGTGGGCTCCTGCCTGCAGGGTCATCTGGTGTTGCAGAAGGAGCTCTGGCCACATGTTTCCAGACTTGGTGTGTGTTCTGCTAGGTCCCCGTGGCCTTGTGTGGTTACTGACAGGGCTCAGTTGGGACGTCGAGAGGCCTGGGGTCTGCCTGGCTACCAGCCAAGGGGCCCCAGTAGCATCCCTGCTGTACTGGGGGAATGTGGATGCCAGAGTCCCCCGGGGAAGGCTGTGGGGAGGGATGGGCTTTGCTGGGTCCCTGCCCTCCATGAACATGGCCTTCCATCCTATGTCCTGCCAACCCTGCCTTTGGGATCAGCTCCAGGTGGCCAGCTCCTGCTCAGGTCTCCAGACTTTCTGCAGCCATGTGAGGGATACAGGAGGAGCATTTGCTTTCATGGAGAGCTTCCTTTTTCAGCAGCACCTGCCTTCCAGGAAGCTGCTCTTTTGTGTTCTGATAAGAGCCGCAAGTAGAGACCTTCTTATCAGGACTCCTTTGTACTTCGACTCTGATTTGAGATCAGAAAGCTGAAAATAAAAAAAAAAAAAAAAGAAAGCTGAAAATGGTTCTTAACCTGGGCTGGCTAGGTTTCAGTGAAATTCATCCATCATTTTCTAAACTTCAGCCCTGTACTCCAGACAGGAGTGCCCTGCTCTGGGGTTTCTTGCTGGAGAGATGGAACGGGGGTCGTGTGAGCAGAATCACACCCTGGGGACCTGGGGACAGCTTGACCAGGGTGACTGCTGACTAGCTGGGCCTTGCTGGGCTGCCCTCGCCTCTCTGCCCTGGGCCTTCCTCTGTGATGGGACTGACAGCTCAGCAGCCTCAGAGCCGAGAGGGCCCAGGGGTTTGCCACAGGCCAGACATGGTCATCTGGTGGTGTCAGAGCTCAGGGCTGCTCCGCCTCCTCGGTGAACTCTCTGCCCGAAGGGGGAACACTCTGTCCCTTCTGTTTGGGGGCAGCTCTGGCTCCCAAGGATGTGATTGAGGTGGTACTTGCCTTGGGCTACCCCAGTGGGAAGTGGGCCCACTGCCTCAGCTATGCAGGGGGCTGTGAGAGGGTGGGAATCAGAAAGCATCAGGGATGCTTAGTTTGGGGCATGACTGTGGTCCCTCACTGTTGCAGGCTGGGGACCAGTGGAGGAGGGAGCCAGCCCACCTGCCTGAGGGGCCTGGTGGGTGGACAATGGAAAGGCTAGTCCTGCCCCTTGCAGAGCATCTTAGATGGGCATCCCCTGGGTTCTAAGAGGAACCGTTGGCAGTTGGGCAGGTGGTGGTGGGCACATGCCTCTGAAAGGGCTGGCCCTGAATACCCCCTACCACCGGGGCTTTAAGTCACCTGCAGGTGGCAGGGGAAAGTGGGTACCCTCCTGAGCAAACCCGTCCATCTTCCCCCAGGTTCTCACAAATCTGGGAAGCAGCTGCCCCCTCATTTAGTCCAAGGAGCTAAAATTCTCAATGGTGCCTTCAGATCATGGACGAGGAAGCAGGTAGGGAAGTGTGCTAGGCGTGACCCAGGGCAGAAGGGAGGGCGGCAGGCGGGGCGTCATCCCTCGGGCTCATCCTTCCTTCGGTGGGAACTAGCATGTGCGGAGCAGGTGGGGGCCGCCTGGCCAGTCACATATCTGTTGGTGGGGGCAGATGCGGGAGAGGGCCCCCCACCTAGGGACCTGGCCTGAGGGGTGGGGCTGGGTGGCAGGGAGATTCAGTGAGAAGAAGTGAGGTGGTGCAGACAGCACTGCGTGGACCCTGAAGGCCAGGGAGTGGGGAGGACTCGGGTCAGTGACTGGCTGGAGGTTCACGTTCTGAAAAGGACAGTGGACATGTCCTCGTTGTCCCACTGACTGGTGCAGGCGTCACCTCAGGGGCTGGCTTTGCCCCAGTGACTAGGACAGCCCCTTTGCCCTATGCCCCTCCATCCCCCCCACCCCCGACCACAAGAGCACTGCCCTGTACCCCTCATGACTCCCTTGAAGCAGCATTTCTGGGTCCCCCCCACATTGAAAGCATTAGCACCCTCACTAGCATCCATGCAGTGGCTACTTCTCAGGGAGACTCCAGAAAAGCAACTTCCAACTTCCCTTGGCATCCTGCCTGGATTGTTGGTACAGAGGGAGGGAAGAGGCCTGGTGAGCCTTGGGGCTCCCTGTCTACTGCCTTGGGAACCCCTGCCAGTCAGGGGTGCCAGCATAGTCTGAGCAGATCCCACCAGGCCCCCGGAAAGTCTTGAGAAAGTGGGGAGCCGAAGAGGGGAGCACTGTGCATCTCTCATGGGTGGGCTGAGTGGGGTGGCGCAGCAGGTACCCCCCTAGGGCCCTCCTTCGGTTCTCAAAGCCTGGAGTGGGACAGGGTGTGCCCCCGACTCACACCAGTTGTCTGGCCAGGTGAAGTGGCCTTCTGCCCAGGAAGAAGGGATGGCCTGCATTCACATCACAGCTGGTAGTAGCACTGGGCACCCTCTCCCCTCTGGGACTTACTTGTCCATCTGTAAGAGTGGGGTCACGGCAGAGCCTCCTCGTCGGCACAGTGTCTGGCTAGAGTGGGCTAACTCCCTTAGGGGCCCCAGCAGCCAGTCCACGCCTCTGGCAGGGCCTTCCCCTCTGCCTGTCTGGGCAGCAGTGGGGCTGGAGGTCCTGGCTGGGTAAGTGGGGGACAGCCTGGAGGGACAGAGGGCATGAGTCAGGAACCACAGCATGAGCCTCCTTGGGGCCCCTGTGAGTGGAGCGGGGGTGGGCATCTGTGCCCAGACTTGGCAGCTGACCCGCTGACCCTGTGCATGGGCTGTCCTGCAGGCTTTGGCAGAACATGAGGACGAGCTCCCAGAGCACTTCAAACCCTCGCAGCTTATCAAAGACCTCGCCAAAGAGATCCGGCTCAGTGAGGTAGGGCTCACCCTGGTGGCCTGCTGACCCCGCTGGAGGGATGTCTGCCTGTCTTCCCTGCTCATCCTGTGAGGGTCGGCCACGTGAGAGGCAGCCCCTCCTGCAGCCCTCTGGGGCAGGGTCGCCTGCACGATGACGCTGGATCCTCAGCCCTGGGGGCAGACTCGCAGTCTCCTGGTGTGATCCTCGGGAATGAGAGAGTGTGGGGGCGCTGTGCAGCCCCCTGTGGGGTGGGGAATGACTGCAGCAAGGACTGCTTCAGCCCCTGAGACCCAGCTTGTGTGAGCCTGTCCAGCCCCCAGCTTCCCCGTGCCTCAGGGTGGGACAGCAGTCCCCACCAAGGAGGTAGAGGGGTCAAGTGACTGCCGATGTGGATGGTGTGAGACGGGTGTGGAATTGTCACGTGGATGGTGTAGATGATGTGACCGTGTTCATAGATGGTGTAGATGGGTGTGAGCTTGTGATACAGATGGTGTAGGATACATGTGAGCATGTTACCAGTGATGCAGACAGATGCCCCATTTTCTGCCTGTTTCCCGTGGCCTGGGGCTGTGAGACCCTCCCAGCAGGGCACTCTTGGTCACTTCTCCCTGTCCTTTTCCCAGAATGCCTCCAAGGCCTCCCGACCTGAAGTGACTGCGGCTGTCTCCTCAGACGAGGTCTGTTTTGGGGATCGGGAAAAGGAGGAGCCCCCATCCCCCATTGAGGCCAGCCCCCCACGGTCCTTCCTGGAGAAAGTGTCCAAAAAAAAGACTCCCAAAACCGTGAAGATGCCCAAGCCGTCCAAAGTTCCCAAGCCCCCCAAGCCCCCCAAGCCTCCCAAATCACTGAAGCTGAAGGATGGGAGCAAGAAGAAGGGGAAGAAGTGCAGGGGCTCAGCGTCACCCACCATCCCCAACCTGGACCTGCTGGAGGCTCACACCAAGGAGGCACTGACCAAGATCGAGCCTCCTAAGAAGGGCAAGGTGGGTGGTCTTGCCCTCCCTACCTGTAGTCAGTGGGCCTGCAGACACCTCCGGGGGGCAGGCCTGTGGACTGGTGCCGGACCTGCTGTGTCCTTGTGGTGGAGACCCAGGGCAGCTGGGCTCTGCCCCAACAGGCTTGGTATAGTGGGCAACTGGGGAGAGACCCTCATGATAAAGGCAGCGGAGTCTGTCCTGGGTCAGGGTGGTACCATCAAGGGTCACCTGGGGGGACAAGCCGGCTGAGTCTTCCCTGGGGCCCAGACATTGGCTGAAACCTAAAGGTGGGTGAGGCACCCAGTGGAGGGCAATGGGGAGGCAGGAATGGAGGTAGTGATGGGGCCAGGCTTCCTTGGGGCCCTGAGCCTCTGTGACAGTAAGAGAAGCAGGCCTGGCCCTGAAGACCCGTCAATGTGAGTAGAGGGTCTTAGGTATGGACGTTGGGGACTATGAGTCTCTGAAAGTAAGCCATACTGAATGATTTCCTCCTAGTGGGAGATCATTACCCATTGTTTCAGGGCTTAAGTGGGGCACAATTGGTTTTCCTTTTCTCAATGCAAAGAGGGTAGATGAATGTATGAATTAATAGATGGGTGGGTGGATGGAAAGAAGAGAGGGAGGAAGGAAGGGTAGGAGGAGGAAGAGTGGTTGAATGAATGGGTGGGTGAATGGCTTATGAGTGGGTGAGTGGATGGATGAATGGTTGGTGAATGAATGAATGGATGGGTGGGTGGGTGGGTGGATAGGTGGATAGTGGATGGTGGGTGGGTGGATAGGTGGGTAGTGGATGGTGAGTGGTAGATAGGTAGATGTGGATAATTGGATGGGTGGGTGGGTGGATGGTGGGTGGGTGTGTGGATAGGTGGATAGTGGATGGTGGGTGGTGGATAGGTGGATGGTGGATAATTGGATGGGTGGGTGGGTAGTGGATAGTGGATGGTGGGTGGTAGATAGGTGGATGGTGGATAATTGGATGGGTGGGTGGATGAATGGATGGTGTGGATGGATGGGTGGGTGGGTGGATAGGTGGATGGTGGATAATTGGATGGGTGGGTGGGTGGTGGTTGGGTGGATAGTGGATAGTGGATGGTGGGTGGGTGGATGGTGGATAATTGGATGGGTGGGTGGATGGATGGGTGGGTGGGTGGATAGGTGGATAGTGGATGGTGGATGGGTGGATAGGTGGAGAGTGGATGGTGATGGTAGATAGATGGATGGTGGATAATTGGATGGGTGGGCGGATGGACGGATGGCTAGTTGGATACGGGGTTGGGTATATTGATGGATGGATGACTGATGTATATAGGCCAGCAGGAGGTGGGGACTCTGTGCTGTGGGGTTCTCACTTTGCACTGTAGCCTGATGAACCCTGCTGCCCTCCCATGTCTGCTACTAGATCATGGCTAGTATTTTCTAGGCCACAAAGAATGTCCTGAGTGTGCCCAACAAGGAGGTGGTCAGCACGCAGAATGACGTGGAGCGGCTGGAAATCCGAGAGCAAACTAAGAGCAAGTCAGAGGCCAAGTGGAAGTACAAGGTGAGGGGTGTGTGTGCAGGTGTGCGGTGAGTGCGTCTAACGCCAGGGAGGGCTGTGTTAGTGAAAGAAGGTGGTGTGTGAGGCAGGTGTGGGCTCAGTGGTGTGTGCTTGTAGGATATGTCAGGGTGTGTGCTGTGAAGGTCTTTGAGGGTCTGGGCATGCACCTAGCCTCCTGGAGCCACCTTCTGAGGGTTGGTGAGGACACGTCTTAGTCTCAGAAGATGGACAGCGTTGCCCTTAGTGGCCTGCCCTGGTTCAAGCTGGCAATCCCTGGAGCTGGTCAGCATCCGAGGGCAGTTCCTGTGGACCTGGGGCTGCGTGGGCATGGGTCCTCAGGTGACATGTCAGAGGGAGGAGGCTGGCCTGTCCTGCTGCCTCTGCCCACTGGTCACCTGCATGGGGTTCAGGGACGGTTCTGGGTTTGCTTTGCAGAACAGCAAACCCGACTCCCTGCTGAAGATGGAGGAAGAGCAGAAGCTGGAGAAGTCTCCTCTGTCAGGGAACAAGGACACCAAGTTCTCCTTCTCCTTCTCCAACAAGAAACTGCTTGGGTACGTGAGTGCTTGTGCCAGGAGGGGCTGGTTGTACACGCGCCACATGTCGCACACGCATACCCTGAGCATCCTCTCTCCACATCACACACACACATGCCCTGTTTGTACCTACCTCACACACACACATACACTCTCCTGGAGGACTCTGCAGGTGACCCCTTGTCCTGAGCTAGAGGATGTGGCCAGGCACACCCCTCATGAGGCTCTCACCAGGCTGACCCCTTTCCTGCTTCCTAAACCAAAGAGCTCAGGTAGGTAGGCATGGAGCAGTGGTGTGTGCGGCAAGGAGGGGAGGGTATGATTGGGCAGATATTATCTAAGTGCTGTCCTGGGCTGTCACAGAGGACATGCTAGGAGTCAGGATCTCGGCCTAGGAGTCCAGAGGCCAGTGGGGAGAGGCTGGTGTGAGCCCAATACTGTCAAATCCACCTGAAATGATGGCTGTGATTGGGGCCATGGAAGAAGGATTTGTGGGGCCTGGGGTGCTATGGAGTCCTTGGTTGCCCAAGGGAATTGGTGGGAGGGCTTCCTGGAGGAGACGGCCCTAAGCTGAGAGGTGGGGTACCCAGCCTGGGTGTGTCTAGGTATGTGAGCTGGTGTGTTTAGGTCCCAGACTGTATAAGGGATCTCGGTCGGCTGACCAGTGTGGTGGGCTGGCCAGATGGGAGGTGGGTGGGCCAGGAACCCTGTGCCCACTGAGAAGCCCCTTGCTGGCCTTGGTCTGACAGTTGTATGCTGAATCCAAAGTGCAGTGTGGCTGCCTGACAAACAGGAGGTAGACACATCCCAGTGGGAACGGGGCCACTTTACGCCTGTGGATCTGAGTTTTCTCCTCTGCAGAATGGGAGAAGGCCATTTTCAGGTGGTGAGGGACAGAGCTGTCAGTGTCTGGTGGTCTTGCAGAGCCCGGCACAGGTGGGCGTATTTTTCCCAAGAGCTCATGGCAGTGTGCCAAGGCCTCTTGGCAAGCAGATGGGTTGGATCTGTTGCCATGACTTCATGGCCCTGGGCATGTCCTTGATTTATCTGAAGCTCAGCTGGTGGGTGCCGGGGAGCTTTTGACGGCCTTAACTGTATGACTGACTGACCGTGCTCGAGCTTGGAAATGGAAGGGAGAGAAGGAGACATGAATCTATAACCATGTGCGTACATGGGGATGTGTGTGTACACGTGTATGTGTGTTGCATGATGTAGCTCATGCCCACACCCAGCAGGGCTCACTGCCAGCCGTCCTTGGTGTTTCCATGGTTGGGAATCGGAGCTGTGCCCATTGGGAATTGCAGACGCCCGTGCCTTGCACAAGTGTGCACTGATGCCCTCAGCTGACCCCGGGGGCAGCGGCTGGAGCATCGAACCCTCCTCGTTTGCAGTAGCCCTATGGCCCCAGGATTTATTATGTTGTTCCTACACCTCAGCCCTGAAATTATCTTTCCATAATAACTGTGTGGATAAAAAACCCAGGCCGGTTGGCACTGGCTGTGTCTGACTCTGAGCTTGTATCAGGCCCCAGAGCAGACTGACAGAAGTCTGTACTCATCCAGCGGCTAGGATTGGGGAGCAGTTAGGAACCTCACACACCCTGAGGACGGGCCAGGCTATCCCGTGGGTTGTGTGCTATCCTTGCTGGGGTCATGGCGTTGGAGAGGAGGCTGTGGGGTTGGGAGGGGTCCAGCCCTTACTGTTGGTCTTCCAAGGCCTGTTGAGGGATGGAGTGCTGGGGACCCTGGCCTGGCTCTGCAGATGCCCACTGACCGACCCTTTTATTCCACCCCAGCTCCAAGGCCCTCAAGCCGCAGCCTGGCCCAGGGGTGTTCGGGGCCTTGCAGAACTTTAAGGAGGACAAGCCCCAGCCGGTGCGGGATGAGTATGAATACGTGTCGGATGATGGGGAGCTCAAGATTGACGAATTCCCTATTAGGAGGAAGAAAAATGCTCCGAAGAGGGACTTATCCTGTGAGTTGGGGGGACACAGGGAGGGGGCAGGCCCAGCCCTGTAGGGTCCATCCCAGGCGTGTGGAGTGGGCGTTGGATGTAGCTGGACTAGGGTCCCCCTCTGCCCCTCTAAAGTTGCCATTGACTCCCATCTGCTCTGCTTTCAGTCTTACTGGACAAGAAGGAGCCGCTGCCCACGCCCGTTACGAAGCCAAAGCTGGACTCGGCGCTCTACAAGGTAAGCAATTGCCTTCTGGGCCACTGGTCACAGGAGTGAGCGAGACAGTCATCCCTGTGTCTGGCTCTTCTTGAGGCAGTGGCCCGCCTACCACTTGGTGGGACATCTCTGACTGAGCTTTCTGGGTGGAGCGCGGAGGGAAACGTTTTCCTGGGGAGGCTGGCTGGGCTCCAGATGTGGGACTGTGAGCCCTGGGGCCCTGCACAAAGGGGCAAAAGCAAAGTCGGGACTTGCGGAAGGTCTACAGGTGCCTGGCGCTGCGCTCCTCAGTCAGATCCACGAGTTTCCTTGATGTTTGAGGATGGTGCTACAGAGGGTAGCAGGCCAGGCTGCTGGGGGTTGCTTATGGGGGTTACGTTATGGGGGAGGTATGGGGGTTACGTTAGATAACCTCCAAGACCGTGCATGTCCAGCCCAGGATGTGGTGGCTATCTCCCAGGAAGCCAAGTTCCAGGAAGACGGGTGATACCCTACCTGCAGAGCCCAGGGTGTCCCTGCGGAGCCACCGGCCAGGGGCTGTTAACTGGTGTCCTTCAGGTGCAGATTCACCCACCTGATCCCTGTCCAAGCAGCACCTCTTGTGTCTGTGCTCAGTACTGGGGCTCTCACATAAGGTTCTGCAAGCCAGGGCTCATCTGGGAAAGTGGTGCAGGTGGGGCTCCAGGCTTCCAGCGCAAAGCTCTGGCGCCCACGCTCTGCAGTATGTGTCTGGTCAGTCAGCCTCCCGGTGCTCAGCACAAGGACAAGCTCTTTAAAAACCTCTTTTTCTCACTGGAGTGAAAGAGTCCCTGTCCCTACCCCCAAGCCCTTTTCTGACTGGCTGCTCTGTCCCTACAGCAGAGCGATGACTCCTCTGATGAGGGCTCACTGCACATAGACACGGACACCAAGCCCGCCCGCAATGCCAAAGTGAAGAAGGACAGCGGGGGTTCAGCCGCGGGCATCCTGGACCTGCTTCAGGCCAGCGAGGAGGTTGGCGCACTCGAGTACAACCCCAACAGGTAGGCCCAGTGCCCTTGGGGAACTGGGGGGAGTGGGTGCTTCCACGGAGTTGGGCCAAACAGGACTCCATCAGTCCACGTCCTGGAGGCTGGACAGTCGGAGTGGGACGTCTGCCTGGCAGAGGTGGTGTTAGGTGGCCAGGGAGGTGAGCGGGGGCTGGCTATGTAGGTCCTTCGTGTTGCAGAGCTCCTGTGTGAGGACTGTGGGGCCACCATACCTGTGGGAGCCTGCGGGGAAGCAGGGCCAGGCTGGGTACCTGGAGGGTATCAGGGTGTTTCCAGACTGGGACGTCCAGCTGTCTCTCCCTCATCATTTCCCAAATATCATAAAAATGACCTAAGAAAATTCCACGGTGTGTGCCCGATGTCGGGGTAAAGAGCATTCATGGGCCTCTCTGAGACCCCAAGCTGGCTTCCCTGCAGAGCCATCATCTGCAGCAAGGAAGATGATGGTTCAGAGCTTGGGACATGAGAGCCCACTTCCTGAGAAGGGGCTGGATCAGCCAGGCTCCCAGACTCCCACCCCAACTGGGAGTGTGTGGGAGCTAAGCCAGGCTGCCCTTGAGACCTGTTTGAGTCCACATGTGCGCCTCAGGCCCCACTCACTGCTGGTGTATATGCTGCCCTTTCCCAGAGGCCCTGAGCTTCCAGGCGATCAGAAAGGCCAGGACGTGTGTCTGCTCAGCTCAGGTGGTCCTCCCTGCCTAGGCCTGCCCAGTTTCAGTCCTTTGATTTGAGAGAAATGAGTTAATTCTCTTGGGGTTTTGCATTGGATGGGAGGCCGTGGGGCTTGTTTTTCTCATGATTGTTGTTATTTAGTCGCTCAGTCATATCTGACTCTTTGTGACCCCCATGGACTGTAGCCCAGCAGGCTCCTCTGTCCATGGGATTTCCCAGGCAAGAATACTGTAGTGGTTTGCCATTTCCTTCTCCAGGGGATCTCCCCAACCCAGGGATTGAACCCGAGTCTCCTGCCTTGTAGATAGATGGGTTCTTTACCACTGGGCCGCCAGGGAAGCCCCTTTTCTCAGGATGGTCCCAGTTAAGTTCCCTTTTGGTCCCAATTGGCTCTTGTTTTCAAGCATCATGGGGCATTTCCCCCCCCCCCGCCCCCCCCCCCCCCCACACACACACATGGAATTTCTACAAGTACCACAGAGAGACAACCAAGGGATGGAGGCCTGTGCCCCCTGCAGCCTCCCCATCCTGGAGATGTCTGCCACCACGGTCAGGGCTGGCTCCCCTCCTAGTTCTTGAGTCATTAGGAGATTCCTACTGCGTCGATGGGGAAACTGAGGCTGAGAGAGCTCAGGTGGCTCGCTCAAGGCCACATAGCTAGGAGGCAGCAGATACGACTAGAAGCTCCATTTGCTAATGATGGAACCCAAGCGTGGGGGTCCTGGAAGGCTGACCATGATAGACGGTGTCATCCAGCCAGGGCGGGGTGACTTGGCCTGAGGGAGGCGGGGCTTACATGGTCTGCTTGGCATTTGTTTGGTCCTCCAAATCTGCCTTTCAGCCCATGCTACCAGGATTGAAGTCCGAGGGCTACCTGAGCTGGTGGAGGCACATGTCAGCCCCATCTCAGACAGCGGGGCCCCAGCAGGAGGATGAGGGCCTGATTGAAAAGTATACTTCCTAAATCAAATGGTTGTATTCTCTTTCACGGATTACCATTTTTTGTGCAGTGTTATGCTCACAGATAGCCATAGGCGCCTTCTCTCATGGGAGTAGAGTATGGTTGGAGGCTTCTACAGAGCTGTGGGGTACAGATTTCCTGTTGAGTATGAAGTAGTTTCTGTAGATAAAGCAGACCCAATCCCCTCAACTGCGGAGACACCCTGGTGGTGGCAGGAGGGACCCTGGCCTGGGACCCCTTTGCCGGGAGGAGAAGCCTGGCTGTGATCCCTCTTCTGCTGGAGGGGGCTGGCGCCTGGACTGGCCCTGCACCTCTTCAGAGGTGCCTCTTTTCTGGGAATGCTCTGGCTAGCTGGCATCTCAGTGACTGAATGACGCTCACCCAGGTCCTCTGTGAGCTCCATGGAGGGCTCCTGCCAAAACCAGATGAGGGCAGATGAGGCTGGTGCCAGAATTCTGCCTGGAGCTGGGACACAGGGCCTGCAGCTTGGGCTCCTGACTGAGACTGGGCATGGTCTGTTGGGAGAGGGTGGGCCAGTCTGTGGATGCGCTGTGAACTGATCTGTAGGTGCACATGTGTGTACTCACACACGCTTGCATGTGCCTGCCGGGGCTGGCCTCCTTGGCTGCCGCGGGCAGTTCCTTTCCCAAGTCTCCCATTTGGAGTGTAGGTCAGTGTTTGATGGTCCATTTGCTCTGTTTTAAGTATTTGCTTTTTTGGAAAAAAAACAGCTGAAGAAAATGGAGGAAAATATGTTAATTTCTTGTGGATGGTTTGCTGAGTGTTTACCGCCGGGGGGAAAAGGAGAGGATTTTGGTATGATAATTGGAGGATTAAGGTATTATTTTCCATGCACACTGGTTAGACTTTGCTCCTTGATTCGCCGACCCACGTGGCCAGTCTGCAGCCCTGGCCTCCAAGGCCCCTCCCTCTCAGTTGCAGCTGAGCTGGGCTGGGACCACGACGTCCAGATGGCACAGGCAGGCGGCTGGCTTCCATGCTGGCTCCCGGAGGACCCTCGTGGTGGGTGTCCTGGCCCCCACCCTCCTATTCCTGCAGGAAGTCTGGCGTTTGTCCAGGCCATGAGGCTGGGTGAGGATGCCTGAGACCTTCAGGGCCTCATCCGCAGAGCACTGGAGAGCCTGGCGTGGAGTGTGGGGGGCCATCTATCAGCTCTTGCTGGCTCTCATACTTGGCCGGGAGTGGGGGTCTGTTCCTGCTCGGAAAGCATCAGTGATGATGGTGTAGCAATGATACTACCATTACCAAACGCCATGTGCTCCTGACTGGGTCGGGGCATGCCTTTGCCCTCATGGCATGGGATAGTGGGGGTTGGGAGGGCACTGGGGCAGGTGGAAGGCCTGGTGGAGGGCTCCTAACTCTCCACAGCGGTCTGATCATACTTGATTTTTCCCACTGTTTGTGGCTTTGGAACCATAATCCATCCGCTTCTAGCAAAAGCCCAAAACACTGCGGTCCAGTATGTCTCAGGCGGGGCTGGGGGAAGCAGCATTCATGGAGTACTGCCCAGAGAGGCGCCCGCCCGTCGCTGCCTCCTGGCTTAGGGCAGGGTCCCTGGCCTGGAGCCAGCAGTACCCCTCGCAGGACGACTTTTGTCCAAATTTGTCTTGGTGGGCCCCCAGGAACACAGGGGACCACCTTCTGGGTCTGTGCTTCCTGGGGCCAGCTCCATCTCCCTGCACCCTCCAACCTCAGTCTTGGGAACCTTATGTCTGAGCAGGGATTTCTTCTCATTTTAATGTCTTACTAGAGATACTTCAAACACTTCTTGGAAGTGGGGGAGGGGCCGGGGACCATGCAGAACCACCGGGGTTGTTCTGTGGGGACACTTTTGGGCGCTGCTCTTGTGTTCTGGCAGCCCTGTGGGTGTGTCCATCCCCCGGGGCACATGGGGCAGGCCGGAGGGGGCCTGAGTGTTGCACATGCAGGACGGGCCCGCTGCTGGGCCTCCGGGGCCTCCTGGGTCTGTGACCAGGGAGGAAAGCCAAGCGGTACCCCATTCCAGGCCCTGCTTCCTCAGGAACCAGGGGGCAATGAGAGGTATAGCCAGGCTCTCCAGAGGCTGGGGTGGGCTGTCCTGACTCAGGTAGACAAATGTCTGGGGTGATGGGCAAGGGTGAGGGTGTGGGTGCAGGTGCAGTCATGAAAAGACGGTGTGGGTCACCGGGGGAGATCGAGTGCTGTGGGAGGGAGAGGCCTGAGCCACCCCATCTCAGGTGCAGGATGAGATGTGGGGGAAGCACCCATGACTGGGGCTTAGTGCAGGAGCCCATGGTGGGCTCAGGGGTGCACAGAGAATGGAAGAGGGAGAGGGAGGTGGCCTGGGCCCCTGGGGGGAATCTGCTTGTTGACATGATGGGAGAGATCAGGAGTACCTTTGTCTGCCAGGGTCCATCTGTCTGCCCCTCCCTCAACCCCTCCCTCCACTTCCCCTCCCTCTTTTCTCTATGTATGCCCCTCTCTGTCCCAAGGCCTCCAGCCCTCCCTTCTATGTTGGGGGGTGGGGGGCAGAGGGTAGAGGAAGCGGGTAGCTGGTCCTTTCCATGGGGAAATCGTCAGCCGCTGCCTTCCTCCCCCCACGCCCTCTGCTGGCTGCTGAGTGGGAGGATGTGTGGGCCGTGGGCTGAGTGCCTGTCTCTCTGTGCCTCCAGCCAGCCCCCCGCCTCCCCCAGCACACAGGAAGCCATTCAGGGAATGCTGTCCATGGCCAACCTGCAGGCTTCCGACTCCTGCCTGCAGACCACGTGGGGTGCTGGCCAGGCCAAGGGCAGCTCGCTGGCTGCCCATGGCGCCCGGAAGAACGGGGCTGGTGGGAAGAGCACAGGCAAGCGGTTGCTGAAGAGGGCGGCCAAGAACAGTGTGGACCTGGATGATTATGAGGAGGAGCAGGACCACCTGGACGCCTGCTTCAAGGACTCGGACTACGGTGAGAGTGCCTGGGGGCTGGGAGCCAGACCTTCTTGCGGATGTAACCTACAGACCTTAGATGTTTCCCTTTAGAAGCATGCAACTTGGTGGTGCTTGGTGCATTCAGGGGGATGGATGTGCTGCTGTCAAGCACCCCCGATTGGAGAACACTTCATCAAAGGAAACCCTGCTCTGTGCCCATTAAGAGTCAATATGCCTCCCCTGATTTACGCTGATTTATGCCAACGCATAGATTTTCCTAATCTGGATGTGTCATGTGAACACAATTGCACAGTACTTGGTCTATGGTGCCTGGCTTCTTTCATTAGCATACTCTTTTTTTTTTTTTTTAACTTACAGTAACGCGTTATTTATTTATGCATTTTTTTTGGCTGCGCTGGTCCTCATTGGTGCATGTGGGCTCTCTCGAGTTGCGGTGAGCGGGGTCTACTCTTCTTGTGGTGCACGGGCTTCTCACTGTGGTGGCTTCTCTTGTCGTGGAGCACAGGCTCCAGGCACAGAGGTTTCAGTACTTGCCACACGCAAGCTCAATAATTGCAGTGTGTGGGCTCTAGCGTGTGCAGGCTTTGTTAGTTGCTCCCCAGCATGTGAAATATTCTTCCTGGACCCCAAGGGTGCCTGGGCTGAATGATTTCAGAGGCCAACTCTGCCTACGCACGGGGGAGCCACTCCGGGAGGGCTGGTGCTATGGAGCGTGCAGACAGCCCCGGGGGCTGCTGGTCACAAGGTCTGCCAGCAGCCTGCAGCACCCATCCTCCTGGGGCCATACCAGCAGCTCAGTCCTTCCTCCTCTTTTCCCCTCTAGTTTACCCCTCCCTGGAGTCGGATGAGGACAGTCCTGTTTTCAAGTCCCGGTCCAAGAAGAGGAAAGGCTCAGATGACGCCCCCTATAGCCCGACAGGTAGCACTGGGAGCTGGGAGGGGAGCTCCGTCCACACGGGATGCCAGTAGTCATGTTGCACACCCACTGGCTCTGTGGCTCAGACAGGGTGTCTGTTGCCTGCAGGACCCCGATTGGGGCTCCACTTCAATCCCGGGCCCTCAGCCAAGTGCTCTCGCAAACACTCAAAGATGTCCCGGCTCCTGCCGGGGGGCAGTGCAGTTTCCCTGGGGTGCGCTGGCCCTCGGCCTTGGCTCTCATCAATGAGAAACGCTGGGAGGGTCACGTGTGCCCCTGGCCCCCATCATGGCAGCCAACAGAGTGGGGACTGGCTCCCCTAACACGCTCCCCTCCTGACCCCTCCCGTCCTGCTGGTGTAGGGCAACCACCCCCACACGAGGTTGGGGCTCTTGCTGACCTTCCCCAAAATGTGACTTGTCCCTGGGCTTCAGGGACAGATGAGGGCAAGACTGGGAGATCCGGGAGGGCGCTCAGGCGCTGGGTGGCAACTTGAGGCAGGCTGACCTTCTTTCCTGCAGCGCGGGTTGGCCCATCGGTGCCAAGGCAAGACAGGCCTGTGCGCGAGGGGACCAGAGTGGCCTCCATTGAGACTGGGCTGGCAGCTGCCGCAGCCAAACTGTCCCAGCAGGTGAGGAGAGCGTCCCCGCCTGGGCTTAGGCTCCCCCCGATGCCTTTGTGCCCCCCACTCTCATGCATGGGGATCACCCAGCTGGGGCTGTCACAGCCTTGGGGACATTTGAGTATTGCCCCGGTTCCTTCAGGTTCCCAGGTCCATGCTAGTGGGAAGCAGAGAAGCTGGGAACTGGTGTCAGACGCCCCATGGCAGCTCACAGTGGGGTGGTGGGGAATGGGGGGTTAGGGGGATGGGGGAGGGCCCATACTACCTGTCCACCAGTAGGTAAGCTCAGATTGGGCAGGGTCTGTCCACTACAGCTGAGTGCTCATGCCATGTCCTGCACGTCCCCATGTCCAGGACGGCCTGCCTCACAGAGTGGGGCCTGCTGGCCTCTCCACAGACCCCCGTACTGTTCGGGGGGGCTCGTGGTGGCTGGAGGTGGGCTCGGGCATGGTCCAGCCCTTTCTGCTCCTGCAGTGCTGCCTTGCTCAGCTCCATGGGAGAAGCCTTGTCCACAGTAGACCAGGCTGCCCCCAGGCTGCAGGCTGCTCCCCAGGGTCTGAGGTCTGGCCAGCCCTGTGGGGTGACACATCTGCATGCTTTGTTCAAAGGAGGAGCAGAAGAGCAAAAAGAAAAAGAACACCAAAAGGAAGCTGGCTCCCAACACCACCTCCCCCTCTGCCTCCGCCTCTGCCAGCACCACCTCGGCCAGCACCACCTCGGCCTCCACCACCTCGGCCAGCACCACCTCGGCCTCCACCACCCCGGCCTCCACCACCCCGGCCTCCACCAGCACGGCCAGCAGCCAGGCCTCACAGGAGGGCAGCTCACCCGAGCCCCCGCCAGAGTCCCACAGCAGCAGCCTGGTCGACCACGAGTACACAGCAGCCGGCACCTTCACTGCGGCCCAAGCCGGCCGTGCCTCTCAGCCCATGGCCCCCGGAGTCTTCCTCACGCAGAGGAGGCCCTCCTCATCATCCCCCAACAACACCGCTGCCAAAGGTACCTTGCTTGTCGACCCTGAGTGGCCTGTGAGTGACCGCAGGCCTCCGTCCCTGCAGCCATGGGTTTCTGGGGCCAGGCCCTCAGTCAGTGTGTGAGAGAAATGGCTCCTTTCAAGACCTGAGACCCCTGGTTACTCACCAGGGGGGCTCTGGGTTCCTTGGAGCTAGGTCCATTCCTTTAGACCAGGGCCTTGGCTTTGGGTCCTGGCCTGGAGACAGTGTGGGTGATGGTTTGCTGAGGGTTCACTGGGAGTGGCCTAAGGTGGCCCAGGCTCCTCCGTGTGATTTCGGGGTGGAACAGCTGGCTGGGTCCTGTGGTATCCCCACTGTCACCCCAGGCCCACTGCGCCCTGGCCGTGAGCCCCAGCCAGCCATGGACATGGGGAGTGTGGCTGTAGGTAGCCCTAACGCCATCCCTAGACTGTCCCTGCTGCACGTGCCATGCCCTAGCCCCTCGTCGACACGGCCGCTGAGTGGGGCATCTTGTGGACAGTTGATGGCTTTGGAGGCATGCAGAGCTCCCTGTCCTTGGGCATCGCACGCCCATCTTACAGAAAGGGTGTGGGCCCAGTGAGGGATTACAGACCCCCATCCCATATGCTGCTCCTCTCACTTACCTGTCTTTTTTGTGTCTCCACCTCCCCCAGGAAAACGTACAAAAAAGGGCATGGCCACTGCCAAACAGAGGCTGGGGAAAATTTTGAAAATTCATCGGAACGGAAAACTGCTCCTTTAAAGTTTGGAAAGCCAGGATCCTTCTGCTCCACTCAGGACCCCCGGAGCCCCGCTAGAACATCAGCCCCCAGGAGGGTGGCCGTGCTGCCTCACCCAGGGAGGGCCTGGCCTCCCCCCAGCAACCACCCCCTCACATGAGCATCTGTTGCTTCAGCAGGCGGAGCTCGCCAACATGGACAGACGTCCTTTCTCAAGTTGCTTAGAGTGACCAGTTCCCGAAACATGGCCCCGCCCATTTGAGGACCATTCCAGTTTCAGGACAGCCTCCAGGCATCCCCAAGCATGGGTGTGATTGCAGGGCCTCTGCAGCTCTGCTGGGAGCATGAGTCCTTCAAGGAAGGAGGAGTGAGCCAGTGCTCACCAGGCCCAGAGTCTGAGCTGGCCACAGACTGGTAGCCTCCAGAGGCTTAAAAAAAGGCAAAGAACACTAGAGAGGAAGAGGAGGAGAAATCGGGGTGTGTGTGTGCCCCCCTTCTCTTCCCAAGTGATTCTCAGACAAGTCCAGAGAGTGTTCGGTCCGGTTAGGAGAGGAGCCTCTGTGCTCCCCAGATAGTGGGTGGTGGGCCGGATGGTGGGTGTTGTGCCCTGAATGTCTAGGGCATTTCTTGGGGCCGGCTGGGGCTGGCAGCAGGGTCGGTGTGTCAGTGGGGGCGAACTGGAGCCATCATGGGGTCCCCGGGGAAGGGCTCGGGCCCAGCCACAGTGTGGCACCCCGGGGGCCCAGGCTAAGCCACGTGGGTGGGCCTCATCCAGCCTGACCATCTATACTCCGAGAAGCACTTCCCAGCCAAAGCACTCCGCCATATGCCTGGTGGGGCAGGTGGTGGCCGGGTGGCCCAAGGACTTGGGGGCCAGGCACTTCTATCTTGTCACTTGTTGACGTTTGGTGTCGAGTGCATGGGTGGCTCCTGGACCACGTGTCTGCCCATCGACACGGAGGGGCTGGATTTGTTTCTCAGGCAATCCTGTATTTTAATTTTAGATGTATTTCCTGAAGCATATTTTTCATAGAATGTAGCGTGTAAATAGCTTTTTAAATAACTTCTTTTTTATAAGAGTAAAAGTATCTTTAGGAATTTCTTTCTATAGAGTCCTTCATTAACATTTATACGAGTTTTTTGCCGAGTATGATGAACAGTTGGGTTTCCGATGCTTTTCCTTTTCCTTCTTTCTTTGTATTATTATGGTTATTATTATTATTTTTTCTTTTAGGAACTAAGGTATTGCCTGAAAAACAAGTGATGTCTGTGCAGCCTTATATCTGTCTTTACAGAAGCAAACAGTACACAAAAGATCTATTTCAGACACATTTGAAGAGGAATCTTCAACTTGAATACCAGCTCTTTCTTTCCTTCTTGTTGATGAAGGGGGTGGGGGTACAGTTATTTTACTAGCACCTTGTGAAGTGTTTCTGTGTTTTGTGATGCTGTAATTTATTAATGTTTGTAGCTTTTTATATTTGTACATTTCTTATGAGCTTTGTTTATATGCCCATCCCTGGGTGTTCTGTCCATGAGGAGAGGCAGCTTCGTGTGGGCCTTGCCATCCTTGCTCATCCTGTTTGGGGGACACAGCCCCAGGGCCCAGAGGCTGGAAGGGGCGAGCCTCACGGGGCCCTGACTATTCTGACCCAGCGTTTTGAAGGTTTCCTTTCCTGTCCTTGTTGAACATTTATATAATCTAACCTGGCCATCAAGCTGTTCTCTCTCTTCCTCTCTTTTATTTTTTTAATTTTATTATTATTATTTTGGCAACATGTACATTTCTAACAAAGTTTATTGTGGCTATTAAAGTGTTTTATTTCCCGATTCATATTACTCTTGTATCGAGTCCATGAGGTCTAAGGTAACTTAGATCAAAGTTTTAAAAGAGTAAAAATATTTCCGGTTTTGTACAGAACCATGTCTTTGTCGTTTCTACCTCGTTCGCTGTTGTCCACTCTGCAGTGAAGATGGTGGAGGTCTTGGACACTGGGGAGAGGAGTGGTCCAGTGTGGTGGGCTGGGTTTGATGGTGGGCAGTCAGGCCAGGCCCCCTAGCCAGGCCTAGGCCCTGGCTGCCAACATTCCCCATGGAAAGCCCTTGGATTGCCCATAGGGCATATGTACTGTCTTGTACCCCAAAGCTACAGCACCCTGAGCCAGCCTGTAGGAGCAGGCAGGAGAGACCCTTGGTCAGAGTGGGCAGCCTTTGAGACCCTGGCAATACCAGCCCCAGCGCCAAGCATCCTCAGGTGCCGGTAGTACATTCTCACTGTCTCAGTGTTCACAGGCATGCAGTTTAGCGAGTCCAGTGACAGGCCCCCGAGAGTGTGTGCAGGATTTCAGTCTAAATCTGATGTTATTTACAACGGATGAACAAAAGCAGACCACCCCCCCCCATCCCACCCTAACAGATGCACAGTGAAGGGCACAATGAAGATCAAAGATTAGGGAGAAAGAGCAGCTAGCCAGAGGGGACCACCACAGAGGAGAACTTGGGCCCTCGCGGGGGCTGCCCCAGCTGCCTGGCGTCTCAGACTTTGCTGGGCCCTGGGATGCAGTGTTCAGCTGCACAGCCTGAATCCGCTCTGCGGGACCCCACAACTGGGGCCTCTGCACACCCCCAGGTTGGGCAGTCACCCTGTCTGGCAGCTCTCCTATCCCTGCTCAGATCCAGCCAGATTCTGCCCTATGGCTCCCCCAGGGGTTCCCACACCCTCATCCCATAGCCGCTGAGAGACCATGATGAGCCCTGGGCTGTTCTGAGCATCCTGCCCGCCCCCAGGACTGGCTCTGGCTGCCCAGCCTCTGAGTTGGAGTCCTTGAGGCTGAGTTATCTGGGTGCTCCTTGGGCCTCCCCACCCCAGCATGGCTGTGGGGATTGTGTCTTCAGAGGGCCACCTGAGACCCGGGTCCCTGGGCTTGGGGAGGACTCCCAGAGTCTCTTCCCTGGCCCTAGGCCCTGTCCTGGGCTATACCCACATCGTACTGGGGCAGCCTGGCCTGGTTGTGCCCTGGGCCCTCGCTGTGACCCCAGCAGTCCACATGTTCAGGAATGACTGTAGGTGGACCCAGGCTGTGCTTTTCTCAGTATGCCTGTAGCGGGGGCAGTAAGGGGCCTGCATTGCTCCATGCTTGGTGCTGACTGGCCCTGCTGGGGTCTTCTCATCTCCATGCAAGGCCACTGAGAAAGCTCCCTGCCTGGCCCCACGGACCCAACCCCTCACTTGACAGATAAACTAAGGCTCAGACTGAAGCCCTCCGTGGATGAGACTTCAGTGCTCCGGGATTGTCCCTTGCTCAATTGTTATTTCTCAGCCTGGCAACAGGTGGCTGGCCATGTAAGTGGAACACCACCATCGTATCAAGGCAGCTCCAGGGGCCACAGGATGCTGGCAGCAGGGTCCTGGAGAGCCATCTGACCAGCAACAAACTTCTCGAAACGTAAAGGGTTGCGTGTTAAGCGTCTGAGATGCTGGAGCTGTTTGTTTGTTATTGCAGGCTGCCCTGGCTCTGCCTGAGACACGTGAGTGGCTGGTGTCCTGTGCACTGAACATGGCATAAATAACAAATTGCCTCAACTCAACTTACAAAGTTGGGCTGAATTTTGCAGTCATTTTCCTGAGCACGTATTGAGTTCCAGGCTCCATGTAGAGAAACTTACAGAGGCTTCATCAGGGCCAATTTTGCCAAGGGGAAATTTTGCCTCACCTGGGACTCATAGTCACCTGCTCCCTTGTGCAGTAGGACAGTCTGTGATGAGACATCCATGGTGCCGTCTTACACTCCAGGTGAAAGAAGGGAGTTTGGGAGGTTCCCTGGAGCAGCCCATGAGATGAAAATGTCTTCAGCAACCCAAGCAAAGGCCTCAGGGCAGGTGACCAGACCTCAGGGTGATCAGATGGTGGGAGGTGGGGCAGCAGCTGGCTCAGAGCCCGGGAGGGTGTCCACACAGTAGGGATGTGGCAGGCCCTGGGGAGCCCCTGCAGGGGAGCAAGCAGCCTGCTGCAGGAGGCTGAGGAAAAGGGGATTACTTTCCACCTGGGCTCCTGTCCCCCTAGGGTCCCGCTCCTTCTAGGGCTCCCTCCCCTTCTGACAGCTCCCCCGCAACCCCCCTCTACCCTTGTGCCCATCAGTGCAAGTGGAGAGGGAGCTCAGCACCACCAACAGCCCAATCTGCTTTGCATGGTCCTGCCTGGATGCTCAGCCTTAAACCGACCCAGGGCCAGTCCCCAAACTTGCAGGAAAGGGTCCCGTGTGGTGCCTTGGGGCAATACTGAGAGTGGCCACCAGGGGGCAGGGGAGGGCCAGGAACGACCTGTCCTCCAGCGATAGCAACGTGAGTTCATTCAGTGCTAGGTGTCCTTCGGGCAAGACCCTGGGGCTAATGGCGCAAGGGACTGATGCGGGCAAACAGAAGTTACCAGCATGCTGTGAGGATTGGGAGGGAGATGATAATAATCAGTTCGCCTTGGTCCTGAACTATTTAAGCGCTGGGTGTGCCAGGGCCTGTTTAAGTATCTGGCATATATTATTAGCCCACTCACGCCTCACAACTGCCCTCCGACGAAGGTCCTACAATTGTCTCTGTCTTACCAAGGGGGATGCTGAGGCACAGACTCTCACAGCTGGTGGAGCCAGGCTGCAAGTCAAGTCCAGGGAGGACAGTTACAGGGCCCCTGGGCTTATGAGAGACACCCTGCTGCAGACTCCCCGAGATGCAGGAGAAGGAGCTGTGCCAGAGAAGAAAGGAGCTACTGCTCAAAGGCCCCGAGGTGGGGACAAGGTGAAGTCCCATCTCTGAGGATGGCAGGAGTAGAGGATGAGCAGAGGGGAGGAGACAGAAGTCAGGCAGGGCGCAGTTTTCTTGCCTGACTCTCTGCTCCATCACGGGGGTCTCCCCCTTTCCCAGGCTTCACAGAGACCTTTAAATCCCCCCTCCCCAAGCCCCATGTTCCCCTCTGGACCCAGCCCACCCTCCCTCTGTGCACAGCCCTGAACAAGGAGCCCTCTTTGCAGATGAGGACCCCGAGGCAGGTCTTCTGTTGGACACGTGGCTACCGGGAGTCTCTGCTTCCTTGCCCATGGTTCTGAGAGGCTGCACAGTGTGTGGGAGAAAGAGTAAAGAGTGCTTACCATCCAAGGTTTAGAGAAAAAGATGCTGTTGATATAAAACTTAAGACTGTGTTCCCAGCCCTGTGGGGAAAAAACCTCTTAGCAGTAAGGATAATGGTACATAAAATTCATGTCAAGGACATTAGATGCTGGTGCTAAATTCCATGGGCTTCATGTTGTGATTATGCTGCCAGTGTGGTACACTTTCCTGAGTGCCTACTGTGTGCTGGGCAGAGTGCCATGCAGTTTCCCAATACTAACCGCTTACCACTGCCCCCCTACACCTCAGGTTTGGGTCCTGGGGCTGGGAGGCCTTTCTGAGAGGTGACCTTTGGGCAGAGCCCAGAGATCGTGGGGGAAAAGTGCCAAGGCCAAGTGAACAGTAGAGCAAAGGCCCAGGGGCGGGATCAGGCTTTGTGAGGAACCGTGGGGATGGTGTGAGTGGAGAGCTTGGCAGGGCCTGGGTTCCAGCAAGGCTTCTTCTGCCCCAATCCTTGGTCCAGGCTGCATCCTCTGCCATGAGTGGCTGTATTTCTGACCCAAGGAGCCCATGGAAGACCTCACCTCGCCTGGCTGTGGAAACTTGGGGCTGGCTTCAGCTTCTTCATCTTGAGTGACTGATATCTCAAACCCACACACAAATTCCATGGGGCCGACTTCTCCCTATGGGTCCCCATTCCCACCTGTCCCTTTGCTGGAGCATGCTCCTGTCTTCCACCTGCCTGACCTGGCAGCCTCTTGGCTGTGTTATCTCAGACAGCTCACTTCCCCTCTCTGGGCCTCTTCTTCCATCAGCATTCCTGATGATGAGGAGAGGGATGAAGAGAGGATGAAGCAGGAAGCTGGAGATAAAGGGGTGGAATGTCCACACTTGGTCTCCCCCAGATCTTCTCTGCTATGGCCTGCAGACAACTGCCCACTCAGGAGGGAAGCTGCAACAGGACACAAGACACAGTCAGGCCTCAGGTGGCCAGGCCTGGCCCGAGAGGTCTGCCAATGGACAGGCCATGCACACCCCGACTTGCAGAGGTGTGTGGAGCAGAGGCTGTGCCCTGGGCTGGGTGTGAACCCAGGTGGTTGTGTCGATGCTCAATTAAATGTTTGCTCACTTCCAGCTTGCAGTCTCCTTCCCATATTTTGGAGTGGATCCTTACTTCTCACGACTCAGGGTTTTGCGTCCCCAGAGTGCTTTGGATGGAGGGACGGCGGGCGGGGCTGCGGAGCTGGGGAGGGGTGGTGGTGGGAGGGGTGCTCTGTGGGCTGTCGGGCAGCCTGACAAATGGGCTCCCTCCTTAGCCGCTAGCCCGCCTTTCCCAGGCCGAGTCCCATCGGCTGCCTCATCCAAACATCCCAGGGGATGCCACCTCGGCAGAAAAATGATGCTGTTCCATTAACATCTGACACGGATTTGCAGGCCCCAAACAGACGAGCGTGCATGTAAACACCCGGCCTAGCTGGGCCCTCGCCTGGCTCAAAGCGGGATCCTCGTAATTAATTGTCCGCCTGCCGGCCCACCGGCCTGAACCCACACTCCAGCCAGTGTTATTTCAATCCCTCCTGCCACCCCCGCTCTCAAGCTGCATTCACTAAACGGCGGCTATGCTGGAGCTTGTAGGAAGGAGAATGGAGATGGCCTTGGCGCTGCAGGCCTCGGCTTCCTGCCTGCAAAATAGAGGCGTCATCCTGGCCTCCTCGGCGGTCAGGGGAATGGGGCCCCTGTGCCTGGCCCATGTTGGACCAGAGCACCCGCACACCCACAGGCACGCTGTCTCGGCTGCCTGGCCCGAGTGGATCAGGTGCTAAGCGAGCAGCCTCCACAGGTCAATGGGGTCTCCACGCCCCGGATGTACGTTCAACACGCCTGGCATTGCCGCTTATCTTTTCTCCTCATTTTGACTGATTTAGTAAGTGTGTAAAGTCACATGTGTTACAACATGTGATTTTTTTTACCCTGAAGAGGGCGGATTTTTGTAGACTGCTGTTCTAGAATGTGATCTCCAATCGGTCTGTATAGGTACACCACAAATACTTCTGCTTTTCAAAGAGAAATAGCGTATGAATGGGCTACACATTTTGTAGAGTAAGCTTTGGTCTGCCACATTTATCTTTCCTTCCTTTTTTGGTTCATTTCTTTTAGAGTTTAGGAAAACTGCATGATTTTGCCTATGATGGGGCCTCAGGGACTCCTTGCTCTGCACCTGCAGCTGATGGAGATGCCACCTCTAGGAGCTGCAACATGGGGGCAGATATTTTACCTCTGATGGAGTCATAGGGATAAACCAATGCCAGGCTCACAGATGGGTTCCTGCAATGTGTTCTGAGGTCAGTATCTTCGCTCAAGTGTCATTTACTTCACCTTTAAATCTGGGGGAAAACCCAGTCTTATTTTCTTATCCTTTTCTTTTTAGACCACCTAACTGTGACCCCCTGAAGTGAACTGTAATGACCAAGAGTTAAGATCCTGAGTCTATCATCCATCGACATACAGGCATTTGTGACCCATATCACACAGAAGGTTATTGGTGGCTTTCTCTCAGTGGCTGCGGATTAAGCTCTGGAAAGTTTATTGGTGTCTGTTCTCTGCTCTTTCCACGGGGTTACCAGGAGAAGTGTCAGGGTTAGGAGGTGTGTGTGTATGTGTGTGTGTGTGTGTGTGTGTGTGTGTGTGTGAGTGTGTGTGTGTGTGTGTGTGTGTGTGTGGTGGGAGAGATTCCTTGAGAATGAGACATCTGGGGGGGTGTGTAGCAAATGTGAATACGGATGCTTTCTAGGGGTTTTTTTCTTTTTTCCTCTCTGTTTCACCCATTCCGACTCAGACCATATAGTTTTCATGCTTGCAGCTTTAGGATGTATTTTCAATCTATCAGACCTTCCCTTTGCTTCTTGAATTACTGTGCTACAATCTGAAGCCGTTGTGAAGGTGGGGAAAGTTGTGCTCCAGTTACAGTCTCCACTCGGGAAGGAGGGGCTCCCTCCCTGTTCAAATCCTCCCTCCCCCTCTCCCCAGATGCAGACATTCTCTGGGCTTAGCTCTCCAGGCTCCACCCTGCAGTCTTCCGGAGGACCCTCAGCTGCGCTCACTCAGCTGCTCCAGACTCTCATTTCTCACTGCCTTGGGCTTCAGAGGTCCTTTCTGTCCTTCTGCCAACACGCTTAGATGGGTTAGTTCTGGCTCCATCAGGTCTCATGGCCCTGCTGGCCCCACCTTAGCCTTCCCCAGAATGCCTTATACCAGCCCTGCGTTAACTCTGTTTCCCTGATTCCCTTCTTCACAGTCCCCAAATTCAGCCCCAAACATTACCTCCTCTGGTCAGTCTTAAGCTCAGCCGCTGTCTGCCTGTGGCATCCCCTCATCCCAGGCCTTCCATCCTTTCATGCCTCAAGCCCCATTAGGGATGCTCTGTGTGGTCAAATGGGCCCCCTCCTGACCTATTTCACTCCAGAAGGTAGTTTATGTCCTTGATGTGGGCCCTGGAGCCATGGGGAGCCCCTGGTCCAGGGCAGGCAAGGGTACGGATGCCTGGTAGATGGTGGGAAAGCAAGGTGGATCAGGGACCCTAGAGAAGGGAGGAAACAGAAAGGAGGGAGGGGGACAAAAGAGGACTTTGAGAAGAGGGATATTCAAATGGGGGGAGGGAGCTTACAAGGAAGGGCGCTCCAGACAGAGAAGCTCATGGAGTGTGTGGAACAGGGGCTGTTAATTCCTGCCCTGCAGCGGTGGATTAGGACAGGCAGCCAGGGCAGCCCTTCTGGGACCTGGGGTTATCACTGCTTCCTCTTGTAAGGCTGCTGGTGATTCATGGCCTGAGGGCTGGTGGTCAGGGGCATGGTTAGGCCAGCAGGGAGGGGTCATAGACATTCCTATTGTGGTGGACCGGGCTGACCTGTGCAGGCAGGACCAGGCTCCTAGGAGCCTGGGTGGCAGAGTGCAAGATCCCCTAGCTATAGCCTGGGAGCCCACTTCAGACAAGTGCTGTCTTGCCTTCAACCCCACACCCCTGATACCTCTGGTGGGGCATGCACATCTTCCTGGATTCTCTGACTCACCCTTAAACTTGGCTGAACTCAGAGATCTGGAACTTGCCTTCTTAGGCTGGCTCTGGAAGGACTGGAGAGGAGGTACTCTGGGGCTTATGTCATAAACCAGGTCCAAGAGAAGGAGCCCTGCAACTCTGGGGCAATTTTTCCTGTCCCCATTTTCTGGTGGTCCGCTGGGTGACTGAAGCCAAGTGGTGCAAGTGACATGGATGTTCTTGGTCACCCATTTAAAAGTGGGGGCTGCTCCTAGAAAGCATAACTCAGGCCTATAGGGGAAATAGATCATGCTCTGCTGGGAAGTCCCATGGGGCCCAGGTAATGGGAGCATTGTGATTTGAGAAAGGTGGTGTAGGGACATATCACTGTGTTGGAGGCTCCGTCTGGAAGCAAGGGTGGAGAATGAGAGGAGGCAAAGGGATCAAGAAGAAGGGAGGTGGCCACAAAGCCTGAGATGGGACCAAGTCATCAAGAGGACAGGGTGGTTTCAAGAGCCACCTGGCCTTCCCAAGACCCCCAAGAAACTTAGAAAATGTCTAGTTAGGAGAGATGAGATCTATTGAGAAAACAGACCTTCCACTCTTTGGAACAGTGCTGACCAATAAACTATTTTCAATGAAGAAAATGTTCATATAGTACAGTTAAACACTTGAAATATGGCTAGTGTGGCTGAGTTTTGAATTCTTACTTTTTATTTACTTTACTTTTAAGTTTACATTTAAATGACTATGTGAAACAATTACATAGAAAATGGAAAAAAAAATAAAGAAAATTAATGAACTCCCAATTTGGTTCTTTGTAAAGATCAATAACGTTGATAAGTCTCTAGCTGGACAGATAAGAAAATGGAGAAGATACACATTTCCAATATAAGAGTGAAGGGGTGGTCATTACTGCTGATCTTGCAGTCATGCAATAACAAAAGCATATTATGACCAACTTTATATAAATTTTTGACAACTGCCATAAGAAGGACAAATTCCTTGAAAGGCACAAACTACCAAAATTGATGTAAGAAGAGAAAATCTGGATAGTCTTCTGTGTGTAAAATTTTTTGAATTTATAATTAAAAAGCCCCCATTCAAAAAAAAAAAAAATTCCAGGCCCAGATTGCTTTACTAGTGAATTCTAATGTCTAGAAATTTATCCATATGTATATGGTCTATTGATTTCTAACAAAGTTACCAAGGCTTTGACATGAATTCAAATTCACTATGAAAAGAAAATTCACTATGAAAAGAAAACTCTTTTCAACAAATAGTACTGGACAAACTAGATGTCTACCAGGAAAAAAGGGCTTTGATCCTTACCTCATTCACACTAAAAAATTAAGGTCAAAAGGATTAGAGACCTTAAAAAGATAAAATTATACATCTTTAAGAAAACATAGGAGAAAACCTTCATGACATTGAATAGGTAAAGATTTTTTGGAATGGACAAAAAACAATTTAAAAATTGGCAAATTGAATTATATCAAAATAAAAATGTTTTGCTTACTGTAAGTTTCCATTAAAAAAATAAAAATCAAGCTGCATGAAAGATATAAACATTCAGATTCAAGAAGTTGAGTGTTTCCAAACAAGATGAATCCAAAGAAATCCACACCAACCAGACACGTCAGAGTTAAACTTTTGAAAATCAAAGACAAAGAAAAAATTTTATTTATTAAAAATATTTATTTTGGGGCCACACTGCATGGTTTGTGGGATCCTAGTTCCCTGACCAGGGATTGAATCCAGGCCTCAGCAGTGAAAGCACAGAGTCCTAACCATTTGACCACCAGGAAATTCCCTAAAGAAAAAATAATTTTAAAATTCAGAAAAATAAATACAATAAAGAAAGTCTAGGGACTTCCCTGGTGGTTCATTGGTTAAGAATTTGCCTTCCAGTGCTGGGGGTGCAGGTTTGATCACTGGTCAGGGAACTAAGATCCCACATGTCACAGAGCAACTAAGCCCATAAGCCACAGCTAGAGAGCCCTCTGGCAGGACTGCTGAAGTTGACGTGTTCTGGAGCCCACATGCTGCAACTTCTGAGCCTGCGCACCACAACTAGACAGTCCATGCCCCACAATGAAGTGTCCCAGGTGCCACAACTAAGATTTGGTGAGCCAAATAAATAAATGTTTTTAAAAAGTTTAGATTGAAGAGAGGCTTCTGCACATCACTCAGACTGGTAAAATAGCTATACCACTAGGCTGTGATAAGTAGTATCTGGTGTGGTAATACCCTGAGTCACCACTAATGAAACTATACAGATCAATGTATTTAAAGTTATTTAAAACTATTGTAAATAAGCCTGGTTAGCCTTATTACTTAAAAAAGTAATCTCAGAAATGTTCAAATAACCTATCGGAAACCGAGAAAAAATAAACAGAGGGATAGATACAAAAGGAACAAACAGAAAATAACAATAAAATGACAGATTTAAGCACTAACATGTCAGTAATTGCTCTAAATGTAAATGATACAAGTACATCAATTAAGAGACAGATATCGATAAAGTGATAAAAAATGTTCCAATTATAGGCTCTCATCAAGAAATTCACTTCATTTATGTTTCCATAAACATTATAAGGTAGGGATGAGACTATTCTATGAAATTAAGAAACAGTTTACCTAAACAAGATACCTCCTTGAATACAAGACCACCTCACTTCTGGTAGATGAAACATCTGGAAGCAGGGCCAAAGTTTTGTTCAGAAAACCCTTCTGAGTTTATCACATTAGATATACAAATGACTGATATGCATTTGTTTGCACTGGAGGACAAGACAGCAGAGACCATAAAACATTGATCAGAGCCATAAAAAGAAAAAAAGAGGAAAAAATAAGTCTTTTTGCAACATTAAATTTAAATAATGTGTTTTTTCAGGTTAATGAGAACTGTATACATATTGGCTTCCTATAGGGTCATCTATAAGCCAATAACAAATTCAGTATAATCTGTTCAGCATAATAATTTGGGTTTCAAAGAAACTGATCTTTTTTTATTCACAGCAAACAGAATAAAACTTATCTCATGAATTAAAAAAAAAATCACTTCAAACATAATGGCGTAGATAGGTTGATAGTGAAAGAATGGAAAAAGATATATACATTCCAAGCACCAATTTTATTTTTTATTTTTATTTTATTTTATTTTGTTTTGATAGAGACTGTCACTTTTATTAGATTCTCAAGGAGTACTTTACATAGGATGTACTAAGACAAGACCTTAGGTCGATATTGCTGGAATATAGTAGGTAAACAGATTAGAATTCAATTAACAATTTAATGAACATTACTGTCTCATGTACTACGGTCCTAGCATGAATAAAATCCAATCTCAGCCCCGAAGAGCCTGAACTCAAATAAGGGAGAGACAGACACTACTCTGACTGTGGAGAACACACAAGTTTTATGGAATCACAGAGAGGGGCACTCAGATGCCCTAAAAGTAGTTCAGCATAGAATAGGCAATAATAATGAAAATACAAATAACATACATTCTGAAGAGTCAACAGAACAAGACAACAGCAGGTACACAGAAGACTGAAAGAGAAGGAAGATATATATCCATGGGAACATTTTAAATAATTAACCAGAATATTAAAGACAGGTGCTTTGATCCACTAGTAACAAATATTTGGGATTCACTAATATATACATAATGTAAGTAATAACATCATGTTAACCTGACAGCCACGGGCTTCCCTGATGGCTCAGCAGGTAAACAATTCGCCTTCAATGCAGGAGACGGGAGTTCAGCCCCTGGGTCAGGAAGACCCCCTGGAGAAGGAAATGGCAAACTGCTCCAGTATTCCTGCCTGGAAAACCCCACTGACAGAGGAGCCTGGAGGCTACAGTCCAAAGGGTCACAAAGAGTCGGACACGACTAAGCAGGTAGGCACGGCATAGCCTGACAGCAGAACTGAGAGTCTGCAGAGAGAATAAAAGAGGATGAAGAACAGAGTAGGGATGAGATACAGTCGCACGCAGTGGATGTCAAAAGACAACGCAAGCACCAATTTTAAAAAGGATGAGTGACTTATGTTAATGTTACATAGAGTAGAATTTAGAGCAAAGAAAATTCCTAGGAACAAAGAGGAACATCACATAATAATAGAAGCACCAATCCACTAAGAAGATATAGCAATCCTAAATATTATGCATGAAACAACAATTCTCTCATGTGAATTGTTAGAGCTGAAAGGAGAAATAGACAAAGCCATAATTATGCTTGAGAATTCAACATTTCACTCTCAGCAAGTGAGAGAACACAAAACATATTACCAAGCAACAACAGAATACACATTCCTTTCAAACAGCCGTGGGATGTTTACCAAGATAGGCTATAATATAGGCCATAAAACAAACCTCAACTTATTTAAAAGAACTGAAATCATACAAAGAAATCAATAAGATAAAGACAAAAGGAACATCTCCAAATACTTGGAAAGTAATCATCAACATATTTCTAAATAACCCATGGAGCAAAAAGGGAATTTCAAAGAAAACATAATAATAAATAGAACTGGATAAAAATAAAAACATAGCATATCAAAAATTGTGGGATACAGCAAAAGCCATGCTAAGGGGAAAATTTATAGCCCTTGTTGTTCAGTCTCTCAATTGTGTCTGATTCTTTGCAACTTCATGGACTGCAGCACGCCAGGCTTCTCTGTTCTTCACCATCTCCCTGAGCTTGCTCAAACACTTGTCCATTGAGTTGGTGATGCCATCTAATCGTCTCCTCTGTCGCCCCCTTCTCCTCCTGCCCTGTCTTTCCCACCATAGGGGACTTTTCCAGTGAGTCAGCCCTTCACAACAGGTGACCAAAGTTTTGGAGCTTCAGCCTCAGTATCAGTCCTTCCAATGAATATGCAGTCAATCCTTTAGGATTGACTGGTTTGACCTCCTTGGAGTGCAAGGGACTCTCAAGAGTCTTCTTCAACACTACAGTTCAAAAGCAATTCTTCAGTGCTCAGCCTTCCTTATGGTCCAACTCTCACATCCATACATGACTACTGGAAAAACCATAGCTTTGACTATAGAGACCTTTGTCAGCAAAGTGATGTTCCTGCTTTTTAATATGTTATCTGGGTTTGTTATAGCTTTTCTTCCAAGGAGCAAGCATCTTTTAATTTCATGGCTGCAGTGACCATCTGCAGTGATTTTGGAGCCCAAGAAAATAAATCTGTCACTGTTTCTAATTTTTCCCCATTTATTTGCCATGAAATGATGGGATCGGATACCATGATCTTAGTTTAATCCTAAATGCTTATGTTAGGAATGAGGAAAGTTCTCAAAACAATAATACATGCTCATACCTCAAGAAGTTAGGAAAAAAAAAAGCAAAATATACCCAATGCAATTTAAAGGAAGAACTAATAAAGGTAAGAGCATAAATTTATGACATTGAAAAGAAATTAAACAATACAGAAAATTAATGAAACATATCATTAAAATTGATAATCTTTTAGCAAGGCTAAGATAAATAAAAGACCCAAATCATCAATATCAAGAATGAAACAGGAGATATTACAAGAGATCTTGCAGTCATTTAAAACACAGTAAGGGAATACTACAATAAATTCTATGAGAATAAATCTGACAACTTAGAAAAAACCAATTGACTAATTCCTCAAACATTACAGCAGCTAAAATTCAATCAAGGTGAATGAAACAAACTGAGTAGTAATGTAACTTAAATAAATCAGATTGGTAGTTTTAAAACTCCTGGAAAAAAAAAAAGAAAAGAAAACTGAAAAAGAAATCTGCAGGCCAAAATTACTTCAATGGAAAACTCAGAAAACATTTAGAGAATTATCATTAGTTCTGCAAAATCTATCTCAGAAAATATAGAAATAGGGAACACTTGCCAACTTACTTTATGAGATCAATGTTATTTTGATACCAAAACTAGAGAAAGTACAAATAGATAGATAGAAATAGAATGAAAAACTACTATGTTTTGGGAACCTAGAAGCAAAAGTCTTCATCAAAATATAAGCAAATCAAATCCAGGAGTATAAAGCAAAACCTTATATACTCAAAGTAGGATTTATTTAAGAATTCAAGGTTGGTTTAATATTTTAAAATCAACCAATACCATGAGCATCAACTGGTCAAAGGCAAAAAATATGATTATACCCATGGATGCAGGAAAAGAATGTGACAAATCCAATAGCCAATTTTTATTTTCAAAAGCCTCAACAAACTTAAAATAGAGAGGTAAACTCATTCAACTTGCTAAAGAAAATCTACCAAAATACCTACAGCTAATATCATGATATACTTAACGTTAAAGAACTAAATACTTTATTTAAAAAATTTTTTATTAGGGTACAGTTGATTTTGGCTTCCCAGTTTGTGCTAGTGGTAAAGAACCCGTCTGCCAATGCAGGAGACATAAGAGACACAGGTTCGACCTGTGTCAGGAATAACCTCTCAAGGAGGGCATGACAACCCACTCTAGTATTCTTGCCTAGAGAATCCCATGGACAGAGGAGCCTGGTAGGCTATAGTCTATAGGGTTGCAGAGTCAGATACGACTGAAATGACTTAGCACACGTAGTTGATTTATGATTTTGTTAGTTTCAGGTGTACAATAAAATGAATCTTTTGTCAAATACATATATCCTCTCATTTTTGTATTGTTTTCCCGTGTGAGGGCTAAATGCTCTCTTTCTGAATTTGGGAACAAGGGAGAGATGCTTGTTCTTACCACTGTTATTTCACGTAGTGCTAGAAGTTCTAGCCACTGTGATAAGAAAAGGAAAAAAGGCACACAAATTATAAAGGAAGAAATTTAACTGTCCCTATTTGTAGATAACATTATGGTATATGTATAAAATCCAAAGGAATCTACAAAATATGAGAACAAGCTCTTAGAGGTAATAAGCATGTTCAGCAAGGTTAAAAGGTAAATGATCAAAAACCAAAAGTTTACTTTATTTCTATACACTAACAATGAACATTTGAAAATTGACATTAAAGCCATAATACCATTTATACTCACTCCAAAGAGAATCAAACTCTTAGGTGCAAGTGTAAAAAAACATATATAGGATCTGAAAAGCTGACAATTATAAAATGTTGATGAAAGAAATCAAAGGAGACCTAAACAAATGCAGACCCAAACCATGTTCATGAACTGCATGACTTAACATGGTAAACAAGTCAGTTCTCCCCATATTTGGAGATTTGTGACCTTATTTGGTAACACAGTCTTTTTTTTTTTTTTAATTTAAAAGATCTAATTGGCTTTATTGAACAACTCATGAATCAGGCAGCATCTCATCTAACACGTCAAGGGGAACTGGAGACTACTTCATAGCCATGGTCTGCAAGACCCAAACCAATCAAAATCAAATAAGTCAAAGAAAGACCCCATTGAAAGAGCCACCTTTTTACACCAAGTGGCTTGTTCAGTGATCTCATGTAATCGAGTCTCAGTGGAGACAGTTTTTACTGAAGTAATCAAGTCAAAATGAGGTGACTAAGGTGGGCCGTAATTCAAAGAAGTGAACTTCAGTCTAAATGTAGCACCTTGTACAAATATGAATTCAAAACAGATTATAGATTTAAATGTAAAACTAAATAAATTTTAGGAAAAAACAGGACAAAATCTTTGGGACCTAGACTAGGCAAAGAGTTCTTAGGCCTGACATCAAAAGAATGATCCATAAAAGGAAAATAAATCAAAAGTAAAAATTTTTGCCCCTCTATGAAAGATCCTTATTGAGAGGATGAAAAAATAAATTGCAGACTGGGAGAAAAATTTTGTAAGCCACATACATGACAAAATACTAATGCCTGCAATATAAATGGACCTCTCAAAATCTAACACTAAGAGACAAACAATTCCATTAGGAAATGGGCAAAACGCATAAACAGGCATTTCACCAGAGATGATTCACAGATGGCAAATAAGGTTGTGAAAAGACACTCAAAGGCAATAATCACTAGGGAGCTGTGATATTATTACACGCCTATCAGAACAGCTAAAACAAAAAAGTGTGGCAACACCAAATCCTGTGGGATTCAGAGAAACTGGATCCCTCCTACAGTTCTGGTTGAAATGTATGATGGTGCAGGCACTTTGTAAAATACTCAGGCAATTCCTTTTCAGCTTATTAACGGAGTTACTAGAAGACCCAGCAGTTGTACTCTTGGGCATTTATCCCAGAAAATGAAAATGTATTTTCACACAGAAATTTGGGCAGGAATGTTTATTTGTAATAGCTGAAGTTTGGAGAGGATCCAGAGACCCTCAGTCAGTGAGTATGGAAATACTGGTACATCCATAGCAAGAAATGTACTGCTCGGCAAGAGAAAGGAATGAGTACTGACACACACAGAAATACGGGTGACTCTCCCGGGAACAAGGCTCAGTAAGGAAAAGCCAATTTCAAAAGGAAACACACTGTGGATTCCTTTTATATAACATTTATTAAATAACATAATTATGGAGATGGAGATCTGATTACTGGTTGCCATGAGGTAGGGATGGGATGGGAGTGGCTCTAAAGGGGTAGCATGAGGTAGTCCTGTGGAGTATCTTGATCTCAGTAACAGTTACGTTAAGCTACATGTGATAAAATTGCATAGAGCTACACACACACACACACATGCACACACACACACATGCATGAGTGTATCTGTAACTAGAGGTATCTGAATAAGCTCCATGGATCAGATCAACGTGAATCTCCTCATTTTGGGGCACATGGTCGGGGCACCAGGCTAGAGTGTTCTCTAGCACGTTCTTGTCACACGATATCTTAGGTTTGGGGGGAAGTGAGGTGAAGAATGTATAGGACTCCTCATACATTTTTTTGCAGCATGCTTTAAATCTATAGTTATTTCAAAATAAAAAGGTATAAAAGAAAGGCAAGCTAAAACTCAGAAGGGAAAAAAATCTAAATAGAATGCATGTAACCAAAACAAAGAACTCTTACATATCAGTAGTAAGACAGACATCAAAAATAGGCAGAAGAGTTGAAAGATTCTTTTCAAAAGAAGATATTCGGATGGCCAGTAAGCACTTGGAACGGTCTCGAGTACTGAAGTGGGTTACCATTTCCATTCTCCAGGGGATCTTCCCAACGTAGGAGAACTCGCGTCTCCTGCCCACATTTCCGGGATTGCAGGCAGATTCTTTACCACTGGGCCACTGGGAAAGCCCATATTATTCATCAGGGAAATGCAAATTACAACTGTAATGAGCTGTCACTCACTAGGTATCCATTAGAATGCAGATATTACTTTGACTGACAATACCACGAGTTGAAGAAAATGTGGAGCATGTTGGAACTTGCATACACTGGAGGTACCATATCAAATGGGTCACCCTGGGGGTAACATCTTGGTGGTTTCTTGTTAAGTTGAACACATAGTTACCCTAAGACCCAATACCTCAGTAAGGTGGACTTAGTAACATGTTACATGTCTCCCTTCATCGGAGGCTGAGATCCTGCTCCTTTAACAACCCCCAATGGCCCACCTTGGCTGAATGGCTTATCATGTACCTCTGGAGTGGAATCATCCATGTGAAAGCATTTTTCTTCTTGTCTCCTTTAGGTGACTACATACAAACCACTGACCCTCCTTGGTCCTGGTTGGCCTCCTCTCAGGGCACTCTTCTCTCACAGGGCCTTCCTTCACTCCTGGCCTGTCCTCTCCTTCTTTATCCTTCTGTGTCTGGTTCAGGGAGTTCTTCCTTCCAGAAGCTTCCCCTGATTCCCGAGGCTGAGTCAGGTCTTCTGTGGGTCCCCCAGTGTCCATGAGATGTCACAGCACTGACCTGCGGCTCTGTCTCCCCCTCTCCTGGGATTCCCTCTGGGCTAGGACCTCTGTGTCTGGCTGGCACAGGGTCTTCACATGCTTACTGCTGGGTACACAGAGCCTGCCTCCTGTTCCAGGCTTCTTACTTCACGTGGGAGACAGAAACCTGCATCCAATCTCCTGAGCACCCATACCTGTGTTTGGAAATGCAAGCCTGACAGGTGGGTTGGGCTGGTACTCGAGTTCAGGGCTGATTCGTTAAAAGGTTTTATGAAAGCATGCTAAATAGACCGTGCAATTGTGAGAGTAAGTCCTTCTCTGGTGGAAATTACTCAGCCATTTGGTTTTTATTTTTGCAAACGCAGTTCGGCCCTTTTGAACACTCACTTGATACGCCTTTGCTGCCAAAGCAACAGGAAGATATGCTTTGAATTCTCTGTAAAACCCCCATGTAAACACCAGGCTTACGGGTAATTGCAACAGAGCACCGGCTCCACTCCGGGAGCTTTCACATGGCCTGCCTTCCCCGACTACTGCGGGTAAACACACATTACCCTTGGGAGCCCCTGCCTGCCCCCAGAGCACCCACCCCCAAAAGCTTCAAGGGTCAAAAATGAGACAGTTGGGTCCCCATCCTAGTCTGAGAGGCAGGGCTTTTACAAGGGTTCTCTCTGTGGAGGAAGGAGGCTTCCATCTTCCTGGGGCTTCTGGCCTCGGGAAGCACTGTCTCGCCACCTCTGCTGGTTAGTTTTGTTCGCCCCTCAACTTCAATCCACAAAGTCTAGTCCTGGGGATCCTTTCCTGCATTGGCTCAGGTCTGAACAGCTCTTGCCCAGCTTTTGGATGGTGTCCAGCCTCCTGGCCCACTCCTGCAGCTTATCTTGCAGGTTTCCCCAGCTGGGCCTGCCCCGTCCAACGTCAGCTTGGAGAACGCTCTAGCCTGGTGCCCCCATGATGTGCCCCCAGCCTGCTTGGGTCTCCTTGCCCAGCTCCCGGGGAGGCTGTTGCCTGGAACTGGCCATTTGCAATTCTATTCAGTGCTTACCTCCTGCTACACCTCAGCACAGCCCTTCCAGTGCTCCCAGTTACATGACTTTCTCTTGCTTCACAGCTTTCCTGAACTTTCTCCGGGTCCTGTGTGTGGTCTGCCTGCATATCCGGGCCCTGAGTTGGGGCCCATGCCTGCCTGGGAAGCCTTACCCAGGGTTCAGTTCAGTTCAGTTCAGTTGCTTAGTTGTGTCCAACTCTTTGCCACCCCATGGACTGCAGCATGCCAGGCTTCCCTGTCCATCACCAACTCCCGGAGCCTGCTCAAACTCATGTCCATCAAGTCGGTGATGCCATCCAACCATCTCATCCTCTGTCATCCCCTTCTCCTCCCGCCTTCAGTCTTTCCCAGAATCAGGGTCTTTTCCAATGAGTCAGTTCTTCGCATCAGGTGGCCAAAGTATTGGAGCTTCAGCTTCAGCGTCAGGCCTACCAATGAATATTCAGTATTGATTTCCTTTAGGAACCAGGGTTCAGGACTGTTGAATGGAAGTTTCAGTCAAAGTCCCCTGACACAGTAGATGGGACATTCCAGAGGCAGATTTGGAATTTCTGCAACTCTGACCAGCACGGCCCAGGGAAAGAGGTCAGGGTTCTGTGGGACCTACAGAGGCTTGTCTCTTCTGTTGAGAGACCCCTAGCTTAGAGGAGCAGAGAGGGTCACTAGGGGTTGCTGGTCAAAGCCTTATCTCCAGGCCTGGGATGGCAACTGGCATGGGGACCCCACTCTGTCTCCTGGAACCTAGGCCATACTCTGGGTGGTTCTGATGGTTGCCCCTGCCACACACTCTGTGCAGCATCAGGTTAGAAATGAGAGTAACTGTATGATGGCTCACCCTCTAGGACCTGGAGAAGTCTGGATAGGCTGGTGTCCATCCTAGGCAGGCATGGGGGTACACTAGGCACATGGAAAGGGATGGAGCGGGCATCTCATCTCATCCCTGGATGAGATGGCCTCAGGGAGCTAAGTGTTTATACCCCCATAACATTGTGAGGACCTGGACACCAGAGCCCAGAGAAGAGTCCTTCTCTTTTGTTATTTATTCACTAGTCACCCCTCCTCATCCACCAGCACCTTCTGCTAGGCTTTGCTCTGATCCAGTGTGAATCCTTGAGGGGCCCATGCCAGTGGGGAGGTTGATGCAGAAATGCACGCAACCCCAGAGGAACTTCAGAGCTTCAGAGCCCAGCGGGACCCCTGGCCCAGCCCAGGGAGGACATGACAGGGGGCTGGCCAGGTGGGGGATGGTGTGATGGGTGATACTATGCTCCAGGTGGGGGACAACACAAAGGCCTAGGTATGATAGTGGTGTGGGTGGGGGCTGCATGTGGCCAGGTGAGGGGCCTCTTCTTCCTATGGCACACAGGCCCATGGAACTTGGGGGTCAGAGGGCTTGAAGGCCCCCTAGTCCAGCCTCCACCTAAGACTGGAAGCTTTGTCCTGCCCCAGGGTGACCTGCCTTTGCTCATGTGCCAGCAGTCCCACCCTTCCCCAGGCATCTCCCTCCATCCTGGCTGAGCTGGGAGGACGTGCCTCCCACAGAACCACTGGGGTCTGAACTGGGCAGATATTGAGGCAGAGATAGTGCAGAGATGAGTCTTTGAGGGGCGGAAAAGGACCTGCTAGTATCTGGGTGTCAGGCCTCTCTGTGGCTTTGGGGGTCACAATGGACTCGGTCACTCAGCCTTATTCTGCCTCAGTTTCTTCATCTATAAAAAGATGGGGCTGTTCGTCTTGAACTTGTAGGACTGTGTTGAGTATTAAGGATAGTTACATGGGAAATTCTTACCTCCTCTGAGCATGTGATGGATATGAGTTATTGACACAATTATTGACTCTAGAAATGGCCTCACTCTCGAGCCAGGGCCCCACCTCTCAGGTACATGGGACTGAAGGGCTTGAAAAATCATGGGTACAGCTGGCTGTGAGCACTGGTCCTGGTGACTCTTATCCTGAGATGCAGGGACTCACTTCCATTTGCAGGGATTCAGAGACTCTGACCTGCCTGGGGGACTGGGTGACCCTCAGCCCCTGATATTACAGTGTTCTGGAATCTCTGCAGCTCAGGGAAGACAAGGACTTAGGGAGCAGACTTGACTCTATTATGGGGAACCCCAGTCACCTTATTCTTGTTATAAATGTTGCCAAGAGCAAAACTCAAACCAGCTAGATAGTTGTGCTGGGGAAGAATGGCTAATATCCTAGCTGTGGGGCTGTGGCAGTCCATGTCATTCACTTTGGCCTACAGATATCCCATCATCCATTACCATTGACAATTGTCCTTCATTCCAGTGAAGAGATGGAGGCCCAGAGGGGCTGGCTCCTCCTCAATCAGACTCAATCAAGGGTCTGAGTGCAGCAGTGAGTGGGAGGAGCCCCAGGAAATGCCAGAAGAAGGAGGAAGGGAGTCAGGCAGGAAAGAGCCCAGCAAAGCATGTGTCTTCTGGCCAGCACCCTTGTAGGTGCTCATGCACAATTCCAATCTCAGTTTCCCCACCCGAGTGAATTGGGCACATCTACTGCCACTCCTGTCAGCAAAGGGCACTTGATCCTGGTCCATCTCTCAAGGACACAGAGAATCTGGCTCCCTGTCCCATCTCCGTGCCTAGAACTTGGCTTGGCCCAGAGATGGAACCCATACATTCCAAGTGGGGCCTGACTTGGAAGACTCAAATGACTGCAGACCTCCAGAACCATCTGGAAGATTCTTCCTAACAGGCCCAGCACATCCAAGAGAAGACCTCACTTTTTGATGAAATGTCAGAGGATTTGTAGCCATGTTGAACACCACCGCTTAATGTGTTGGCTGCTGGTCTGGGAGTTTTGCAGGCTCAGGACACTGTCTCCAACCAGACCCTTGAGGAGGTGGGTGGTACAGGTAGATTTAACTCGGTTTCCTTCTGAGCTCTAGATCCCTCCCCTCGCCCCGCTTCTGTAAACCACTGAACTTCATTCTTGCATGAAAAACTTCTTCATTCTGACAGCAAATACTTACTGAGTTCTAGTCATGGTGACCAAGCTGGATGTGGCCCCTGTTTCCTGGAGCTCACGCACAGGGCTCAGAAAACAAGGAACCGTTGTTGGGCTGGGTTGGGTGAGTGAGGGTGCTGTGAGGAGGTGTCCTGTGGCAAAGAGCCTGGGAAGGCGACTCTGAGAAAGTGACTTTCCATCTAAGATGGCAGAGCAAAGAAGGCCTGAGGTGAGTGCAAACCTGGGCAAGGGCTCTCTAGGCTTGGAGACTAGCTTGTGCGGAGGCCCGAGAGGGCTACTGAGCTGGAGCATCTGAGGGCTGAAAGAATGAGTCGGGAGGAGAGGGAGAGGCTATGAGTGCAGAGGTATGGAGCTGTCATGAGGGCCTTGCAAAGTCTTGAGTCTTGAGGAAGAAATGGGATGGAGGAATACATGAACTGTCCACGGGGCTACCTCAAACCCAAACCCTCTTTACCCACAGGCCACATCTGAGGTCTGCAGGGCTGGCCCCATGGGGACTGGGCCAGCTCTGTGGCCAGAGGCTCTCCTCCTTCTCCCGCTCCTACCCTCTGTTCTGGGGTCCCTGTCAGGGAGCAGGACACAGGCGGTGTGGATCAAAAGCCCCCCAGGGGCTCGGCCTTGCCCATCAGGCAAACATCACATTGCTCTGGAATGAGGTGATTTCGAGCAGCCGATGCGAGGATATGGGTATTTATGTAACGGTGGGCATGGTTTTTATTTTCCCTAATTTTCAGATTACTTTCGATTAGGCCTCTTCGGAGTAGAAAAGGCTTGAAGTGAAATAGATCCTGCCTAAATCATTATGGCCCGCCCGGCCCGGGCTGCCTCTGCAGACAATTACCCCAGACCCTGGGGTTAGGGGGCAAACTCCAGGCCGGGGCACTTCCTCGGTGTGCGCAAGGCAGGGAGAGCCCAGGTCTCAGCTACACGGCCTTTTGTGCCGTGTGGACACACAGCGGCCATTGATTCCACTGTCCCTCTGGCCAGAGGGGCTGGGGGGAGGGAGAAAAGAGAAGTTAATTCCCACCAACATCTGGACTCTATCTCTTCTCCCCACCCCCAACTCAGGACAAGGCGGGGGAGGGGGAGAAGGAAAAAGGAAAAAAAAGTGCCCAAGCCAAATTCAAATGCTTTCATAAATTTTGCACCAGAAATGTTTTGACGTGAATATTTTTGTCAGTCTCCAGCGTTTGCCAAAAGAAACTCAACTCCACACGACAGCTCGAATATACTCCATAGATGACTCTGGAGCCGCTGGGAGGCTGGGCAGCCTGGGCCCCCAGCACCTGCAAGGCACGCGGAGCCTGGCGCCTGGCCTATGGTGGGCAGAGGGGGAGGTGCTGGGGACCCGAGGCCCTATGGGTATGAGACCTTGAGCAGCACTGGCCTCCACTGAGGGAAGGTCTGGTGTGGCACCTGGAGGCCAAGGTGCTCTTCCCAACGCCCACCCATGAGGTAGCAGAACCACCCAGCCCAGGTGAGCGCAGGGCAATTAGCTGCAAGTGACACCTACAGGAGGTAAACCGGAGGATGGATTGACCTCATGTTGATACCTCTGGAGGCAAGCGTACATATGTGTTAAGTGGGTTTCTTCTGCAAAATAGAAAAAAGCGATCATTTTTTATTTTCTTTTTTTCTCAACTATATTTTCCCCACTTTCTTGCAATCAATGTAAATTATTAAAAGATTCATTAAAAAATCTCTCCCTCTCTCAAACAATGTATATAGAATTGTCATATATCTAATAATTCCACTTCTGGATAAATATGCCCCAAACAATTGAGATCAGGGTCTTAAAGAGGTATTTGCACTCCCATGTTTGTAGAGGTATTATTCACAAGCCCAAAGGGGAAGCAACTCACTGATGTATGAATGGATAAGCAAAATATGGTATAGCCATACAGTGGAATACTATTCAAACTTAAAAACAAAATTCTGACAGAAGTTAAAGCACAGATGAAACTTGAGGATATTTTGCTAAGTGAAATAAGGCAGTTACAAAAGGACAAATATTGTGTGATTCCACTTATACGAGGTAACTAGAGTAGTTAGACTCAGAGACAGAAAGTAGAAAGGTGGGTGCCAGGGGCTGGGGGAGAAGGGACTGGGGAGTTAGTGTTTAACGATGATTGAGTTATAGTTATGCAAGACGCAGATGTTCTGGAGATGGATGATGGTGATGTTTGTACAACACAGTGAAGGTACCTAGCACTACTCAGTTGTCACTTAAAATTGGTTAAAGTGGTCAACTTCATCTTATGTATATTTTACCACAATTAAAGATAATTTGACAATGTGATCTCCACCTTGCCAAATCAATATTCCCGTCTGGTGTAGTGGCTCTATCCAAAGTTGTCCCCTGGGGGCGGTGGTCTGGCTGGGATGTGCCCCAACACTGGCTGGCCCTGTGAACTTGTTTTTTCTCATCTGTAGAATGGGACTCTGCCTCTCTTCAGCATGAGACAATGGAACGGATACCCCATCAGGCATCCAGGATCAACATGGGGGCACTAAGGACTGAGCTGAGTGGACGTTGTCTTTGGACTTGTCTGGCTTCCAGGAGTTGGGTCCCCACTGTCGGCACCCAGTGCAGCAAGAGCTTTCTAGAGGGGGTGAAGGAGATGGAACCCAGGGTTGGTTCTGAGCCTGCAGGCAGGAGGGACAAGGCCCCAGAGGCTGACGTAGCCCACGGTGGGCAGGTCAGCGCAGCCCCATCCTCACTCTATGACCCTCAGGTGGCTGTTGGGAGTTGGTGGAGGCCGTTGGCTAAAGGCAAGCTACATGCCTCAGTCTCTCCATCTGTAGACCAGGAAGATGATGCTAACCTCAAGGGCTGCTGTGAGGAGTAAATGAGAGCAGGTTTTGCCACACAGGAAGCACTCAGTACCCAGTGCTGGGTTATTAGGCTAGTGCTTGCCACAATCACAGAAAACTAAACAATCTGATCACATGGACCACAGGCTTGTCTAACTCAGTGAAACTATGAGCCATGCTGTGTCATGGTGGAGAGTTCTGACAAAATGTGGTCCCATGGAAAAGGGAATGGCAAACCACTTTAGTATTCTTCCCTTGAGAACCCCATGAAAGATGAACTCCCCAGGTCGGTAGGTGCCCAATATGCTACTGGAGATCAGTGGAGAAATAACGCCAGAAAGAATGAAGAGACGAAGCTAAAGCAAAAGCAACACCCAGTTGTGGATGTGACTGGTGATGGAAGTTAAGTCCGATGCTGTAAAGAGCAATATCGCATAGGAACCTGGAATGTTAGGTCCATGAATCAAGGCAAATTGGAAGTGGTCAAACAGGAGATGGCGCAAGTGAACATAGACATTTTAGGAATCAGAGAATTAAAATCGACTGGAATGGGTGAATTTAACTCAGATGACCATTATATATACTACTGTGGGCAAGAATCCCTTAGAAGAAATGGAGCAGGCAAAATAGTCAACAAAAGAGTTCGAAATGCAGTACTTGGATGCAATTTCAAAAACGACAGAATAATCTCTGTTCGTTTCCAAGGCAAACCATTCAATATCACGTAATCCAAGTCTATGCCCTGCCCAGTAATGCTGAAGAAGCTGAAGTTGAAGGGTTCTATGAAGACTTACAAGACCTTCTAGAACTAATACCCAAAAAAGATGTCTTTTTCATTATTGGGGACTGGAATGCAAAAGAAGGGAGTCAAGAAATACCTGAAGTAACAAGCAAATTTGTCCTTGGAGTACAGAATGAAGCAGGGCAAAGGCTAATAGAGTTTTGCCAAGAGAACACACTGGTCATAGCAAACACCCTCTTCCAACAACACAAGAGAAGACTCTACACGTGGACATCACCAGAAATCAGATTGATTATATTCTTTGTAGCCAAAGATGGAGAAGCTCTATACAGTCAGCAAAAACAAGACCAGGAGCTGACTGTGGCTCAGACCATGAACTTCTTATTGCCAAATTCAGACTTAAATTGAAGAAAGTAGGGAAAACCACCAGACCATTCAGGTATGACCTAAATCAAATCCCTTACGATTATACAGTGGAAGTGAGAAATAGATTCGAGGGATTAGATCTGATAGATAGAGTGCTTAAAGAACTATGGACGGAGGTTCATAACATTGTACAGGAGACAGGGATCAAGACTATCCCCAAGAAAAAGAAGTGCAAAATGGTTATTTGAGGAGGCTTTACAAATAGCTGAGAAAAAAAGAGAAGCAAAAGGCCAAGGAGAAAAGGAAAGATATACCTATTTGAATGCAGAGTTCCAAAGAATAACAAGGAGAGATGAGAAAGCCTCCCTCAGTGATCAGTGCAAAGAAATAGAGGAAAACAATAGAATGGGAAAGACTAGAGATCTCTTCAAGAAAATTAGAGATACCAAGGGAACATTTCATGTAAACATGGGCACAATAAAGGACAGAAATAGCATGGATCTAACAGAAGCAGATGATATTAAGATGAGGGGCAAGAATACACAGAAGAACTACACAAAAAAGATCTTCGTGACCCAGATAATCATGATGGTGTGATCACTCACCTAGAGTCAGACATCCTACAATGTGAAGTCAAGTGGGCCTTAGGACGCGTCACTAAGAACAAAGCTAGTGGAGGTGATGGAATTCCAGTTGAGCTATTTCAAATCCTCAAGGATGATGCTGTGAAAGTGTTGCACTCAATATACCAGCAAACCTGGAAAACTCAGCAATGGCCACAGGACTGGAAAAGGTCAGTTTTCATTCCAATCCTAAAGAAAGGCAATACCAAAGAATGCTCAAACTATTGCACAATTGCACTCATCTCACAAGCTAGTAAAGTAATGCTCAAAATTCCCCAAGTCAGGCTTCAAGAGTACATGAACAACCCAAAGCAATCTATAGATTCAATGCAATCCCTATCAAGCTACCAACGGTATTTTTCACAGGACTAGAACAAATAATTTCACAATTTGTATGGAAATACAAAAAACCTCGAATAGCCAAAGTAATCTTGAGAAAGAAGAATGGAACTGGAGGAATCAACCTGCCTGACTTCAGACTCTACTACAAAGCCACAGTCATCAAGACAGTATGGTACTGGCACAAAGACAGAAATATAGATCAATGGCACAGAATAGAAAGCCCAGAGATAAATCCACGAACCTATGGACAGCTTATCTTTGACAAATGAGGCAAGGATATACAATGGAAAAAAGACAATCTCTTTAACAAGTTGTGCTGGGAAAACTGGTCAACCACTTGTAAAAGAATGAAACTAGAACACTTCCTAACACCATACACAAAAATAAACTCAAAATGGATTAAAGATCTAAATGTAAGACCAGAAACTATAAAACTCCTAGAGGAGAACATAGGCAAAACACTCTCCGACATAAATCACAGCAAGATCTTCTATGACCCACCTCCCAGAATATTGGAAATAAAAGCAAAAATAAACAAATGGGACCTAATGAAAATTAAAAGCTTTTGCACAACAAAGGAAACTATAAGTAAGGTGAAAAGACAGCCCTCAGATTGGGAGAAAATAATAACAAATGAGGAAACAGACAAAGGATTAATCTCAAAAATATACAAGCAACTCCTGAAGCTCAATTCCAGAAAAATAAACGACCCAATCAAAAAATGGGCCAAAGAACTAAACAGACATTTCTCCAAAGAAGACATACAGATGGCTAACAAACACATGAAAAGATGCTCAACATCACTCATCATCAGAGAAATGCAAATCAAAACCACAATGAGGTACCATTACACGCCAGTCAGGATGGCTGCTATCCAAAAGTCTAGAAGCAATAAATGCTGGAGAGGGTGTGGAGAAAAGGGAACCCTCTTACACTGTTGGTGGGAATGCAAACTAGTACAGCCACTATGGAGAACAGTGTGGAGATTTCTTAAAAAACTGGAAATAGAACTGCCATATGACCCAGCAATACCACTTCTGGGCATACACACTGAGGAATCCAGATCTGAAAGAGACACGTGCACCCCAATGTTCATCGCAGCACTGTTTATAATAGCCAGGACATGGAAGCAACCTAGATGCCCATCAGCAGATGAATGGATAAGGAAGCTGTGGTACATATACACCATGGAATATTACTCAGCCATTAAAAAGAATTCATTTGAATCAGTTCTAATGAGATGGATGAAACTGGAGCCCATTATACAGAGTGAAGTAAGCCAGAAAGATAAAGAACATTACAGTATACTAACACATATATACGGAATTTAGATAGATGGTGGCGATAACCCTATATGCAAAACAGAAAAAGAGACACAGAAGTACAGAACAGACTTTTGAACTCTGGGGGAGAACGTGAGGGTGGGATGTTTTGAAAGAACAGCATGTATATTATCTATGGTGAAACGGACCAACAGCCCAGGTGGGATGTATGAGTCAGGTGCTCGGGCCTGGTGCACTGGGAAGACCCAGAGGAGTCGGGTGGGGAGGGAGGTGGGAGGGGGGATCGGGATGGGGAATACGTGTAACTATATGGCTGATTCAGGTCAATGTATGACAAAACCCACTGAAATGTTGTAAAGTGATTGGCCTCCAACTAATAAAATAATATTTAAAAAAAAGAAAAAAAAAAAAAAAGAGTACATGAACAGTGAACTTCCAGATATTCAAGCTTGATTTAGAAAAGGCAGAGGAACCAGAGATCAAGTTGCCAACCTCCACTGGATCATAGAAAAAGTGAGAGCATTTCAGAAAAACATCTTCTTCTGCTTTATTAACTATGCCAAAGCCTTTGACCATGTGGATCACAACAAACTGTGGAAAATTCTGAAAGAGATGGGAATACCATACCACTTGACCTGTCTCTTGAGAAATCTGTATGCAAGTCAGGAAGCAACAGTTAGAACTCAACGTGGAACAACAGACTAGTTCCAAATAGGGAAAGGAGTACGTCAAGGCTGTATATTGTCACCCTGCTTACTCAACTTATATGCAGAGTACATCATAAGAAACACTGTACTGGACAAAGCACAGCTGGAATCAAGATTGCTGGGAGAAATATCAATAACCTCAGATATGCAGATGGCACCACCCTTCTGGCAAAAAGTGAAAAAGAACAGAACCAAAGAGCCTATTGATGAAAGTGAAAGAGGAGAGTGAAAAAGTTGACTCAAAACTCAACATTCAGAAAACTAAGATCATGGCATCTGGTTCCATCACTTCACGGTAAATAGATGGGGAAACAGTGGAAACAATGAGAGACTTTAATTTTGGGGGCTCTGAAATCATTGCAGATAGTGATTGCAGCCATGAAATTAAAAGACACCAGCCCAGGTGGGATACATGAGTCAGGTGCTCGGGCCTGGTGCACTGGGAGGACCCTGAGGAGTCGGGTGGGGAGGGAGGTGGGAGGGGGGATCGGGATGGGGAATACATGTAACTATATGGCTGATTCATGTCAATGTATGACAAAACCCACTGAAATGTTGTAAAGTGATTGGCCTCCAACTAATAAAATAATATTAAAAAAAAAAAATAAAATAAAAAAAATAAAAGACGCTTGGTCCTTGGAAGAAAAGTTATGACCAACCTAGATAGTTTATTAAAAAGCAGAGACATTGCTCTGCCAATAAAAGTCTGTTGGTCTGTCTAGTCAAAGCTATGGTTTTTCCAGTAGTCATGCATGGATGTGAGAGTTGGACTTTAAAGAAGGCCAAGCACCAAAGAATTGATGCTTTTGAACTGTGGTGTTGGAGAAGACTCTTGAGAGTCCCTTGTACAGCAAGGAAATCCAACCAGTCCATCCTAAAGGAAATCAGTCCTGAATATTCATTGGAAGGACTGATGCTGAAGCTGGAACTCCTATACTTTGGCCACCTGATGTGAAGAACTGACTCATTGGAAAAGACCCTGATGCTGGGAAAGATTGAAGGTGGGAGGAGAAGGGGACGACAGGGTATGAGATGGTAGGATGGCATCACCAACTCAATGCACGTGAGTTTGAGTAAACTCCGGGAGCTGGTGATGAACAGGGATGCCTGGCATGCTGCAATCCATGGAATCGCAAAGAGTTGGACACGACTGAGTGACTGAACTGACTGACTAAGTTCCTCAGTACTCAACATGGGCAAATGAGCAACAGTATTGGCTGCAATAACTTTTATGTGAAAATGGGGATCCCATGTGCTCATTTGTTGCTTCTTCCAAACTACTGAGTACCTGTCCTGTGAATCTGGAATTGGGACGGGGCTGGCCCTTCTTGGGGACTGCAAGTTCAGCTAGGAGGACAGGAACAACAGGATGATCCCAAACAAAAAGGTCAAAGGGCGGGAGGGAGCCTGCTGAGAATAAGTACTCACAGGCCTGAGGGGTAGGATTCTTGAGAGGTGCCTTCTTTGGGGAGAGGAGCAACGGTTAGGGCAGGGAGTGATGGTGTTTACCAATCCCTGCACGCACGGGATGGGCAGCCTCTGTGTTTAGCTATCTGCCGTGTCTGGCTTCCAGCACCTCTCGTTACTATCTCATAGTCCCTGGACACAGCCCCGTATGCTTGGACCACATGCTACCTGAGATGGGTTCTATGTGGCCTGCAGGCTGACGCCAGCCTTGACTCACCAGGAGATGGGATGGCTAGCTGTGGGGTTAGCTGGAACGTCGTCCAAAGTTAGTGGTTGACTTGTACCCCATGGCTCGTGGGGCCCTGTGGATGAGCAAAGGTGATGTATCCTTTCCGGGTCTGAGCATTTGACTGTAAGGGAGGGCGACTCTACAGTGCTTTCTCCTTGGTGTGGAGACATCTGGGATGGAGGCAGCTCCTCCAGCCACACAGAAAAAAATCTTCTCCATGAGTCACACAGGACAAAAAATCATGGTAAACCATGGGGATGAGGGGCTCCTGAAGATTTTGTGGGACACAGACAATGAGTGAGCAAGGTGGGAAAAAAAGCTCTCTTGTTTCCAGCCCCTGGGATTTGAGGTTGTTTTCTACTGCAGCAGAAGCAAGACTGTCTTGTGTGCTACAGATATTTTACATACTTATCCAGATGTCTGAATTTTTAGAAAAAGTTGGGAGTTCTGGCCACGTGAGGCTAAATTTCCCACAAGACCCTGAGTGGATGGGCTGAGTGGCAGCTTTATTGGAGGGCAAGGCTGTCCCTCATGCTGTCTACTCACTCATGCTACCACTACCCCTAGACGCCTCTGTCACTCTGAATCTACCACTACTGTGAACCTCTGCTCCAAGGAGATGCTCGGAGACTCCGACATCCTGATGTGGGAGGGAAAACTACCCTCTAGGGACCTTGGCATCCAGGGCTTGGGATGGTAGATGTTCATACTGTGTTTGCTACTAATGAACTCTTGCGCTCAAGAAATGACAAAATCAGTGGAAGGAGTTGCCCTCACGTGGAAGTCTGACCATACCCATGGCCATCTCTTCTACAGTCAGACTGCACAGATTCTATTCTCAGGGCTCAGAGGAAGATGGTAGACACTGGGAATAAGAGGCTCCTAGGTGACCTGATCAAAGTCACACAGTTAGTGCAGAGAGGATGCGGCTGGCCAGAAGCCAAGGCTTACATTTGCTCACAGGATTTCCTTGTACAGCTCCCCTGGGGAACGGAAAGCTCTCCTGCTTCTCCACCTACTTTCCTCAAAGGTCATCAGGCTTTGTAAGGTCCCCAAAAGATACTTAGTCTTACTCCTTTCCAGAGGAGAAATCACCTTGGTACACTGTGTCAAGGGGCTGCTTGCAGCCAGTTACAAGCAAATCCCTTGCTTTCCCTCCTGGGTGATCACTCTGCTTTGAGAGCCTATGTTCTTATACTTCCATCTTAACATTTCTGGAGGAAAAATATATCAGACCAAGAGAATGTGCCTCTTTCAAGATGTCCAAGTGAAACACATTGAAGGAATCAGGCCAACCACCAGTAAATCTCCCCCAAAGGAGCTTATAGACAATGCACCACAGCAACACAGCAGAGCCCAGCTACAAGTCCATTGAGGCAGATTCTGATCCTCCTTTTACTGATGAGGAAAACAAGGCACAGAAAGATGGAACAACTGGACCAAAGACATACAGTGAGCTGGGGGCAAAGACTTGAGCTAAACCTTCTGCTTTCAAATCCTGCATTTTGCCACCTCTGTTATTATAAATTCTCCTTCTAGTCCTAGAAATCAGGAGAAAAGATTCAAGCAAACCTGGATTTTGTTATAGACTATTCCGCGTACTATGACTGTGAGACGTGGGCAAATCTCAATGCCTCTCTGAGCCTGGGATTCTTTGTTAGTAACATGGGGTAAGCACACTCCATTCACCACATGGGAGGATTAGTTCTGACTGTGGGAGGCTCATGTGTGATTAGTTCTATCCTGTCACTCATCACCCTGGGATATTTCTAGAGCTACTCCACTTGGAATGCAGAGTCCCCTTTGTGAAATGCTGGGATTTCCATCTGGAAACAGAATGAGTATTTCCTCTTCACCTGAAAAATTAAGACTGCAAGAACAGGAGAAATTTCTCCCCTCCTTCAACTCTCTTCTTTGGGGATTAAATTATCCTTCTGTTTACTTTGGAAGTATACATACCCAGCCTAAGAGACCGTTTGTAAGGAGGCTGGATCAGGAAAGGCAGTCCACTGGCACTGTCAGGCACGGACAACAGCCAGGCTCTTTCATCTTTCCTTCCTTTCCTTCTCCTTCCCCTTCCTTCTTCCCCTTCCCCTTCCTTCTTCCCCTTCTCCCTCCTTCCCTCTCTTCCTTCCCCTTCCTGATTATATCTTATTGGGCAAAATATATATAACAAGATTTACCATTTTACCCATTTAAAAATATACATAATTTTAAAGTGATGAAACTAAGTCTCTACCATCTGTCTCCAGAACTTTTAAAAAATCATCTCAAATGGAAACTCCATAACCTCTAAGCAATAACTCCCCATTCCCCACTCTACCAGCCCCTGGAAACCACCTTTCTATTCTCTGTCTAGGTTTCTGATATAAGTAGAATCATGCAATACATGTCCTTTTGTGTCTGGCTTATTTCACTTAGCAAAGTGTCTTCAAGGTTCCTTCATGTTGTAGCATTATTAGGATTTCATTCCTTTAATGGCTGAATGACATTCCATTGTATGTATATATCAAATTTATTTATCCATTCATCTGTTGGTGAACATTTGTGTTGTTTCTACCTTTTAGCTATTGTGAATAATGCTTCTATGAACATGGGTGTACAATGTCTGAGTCTTTGCTTTCAGTTCTTCTGGGTATATGCTTACAAGTGGGAATGCTGCATCATATCATGGTGGTGGTGGTTTAGTTGCTAAGTCGTGTCTGACTCTTGCGAACCCATGGACTGTAGCCTGTTAGGATTCTCTGTCCATGGGATTCTCCAGGCAAGAATATTGGAGTGGGTTGCCATTTCCTTCTCCAGCATCATACGGTATTCTATGTTTATCTTTCTGAAGAACTGCCATACTGTTTTCCATTATGGCTGAACCATTTTACATTCCTATCAACAATATGTGATATTTGCAATTTTCATATCCTCATCAACACTTGTTATTTTTGCTTTATATTTTTTGTTATTGAGTGGTAAGAGTTCCTTTTACATTTTAAATATTAATCCTTGATCAGATATCTGATTTGCAAATATTTTCTCCTGTTTTCTGGGTTGTCTTCCCACTCTCCTGGCTGTGATCTTTGATGTACAAAAGTTTTTAATTTTGATGAATCCAATTCATCTACTTTTCTTTTTTTATAGTTTGTTTTTTTAATTAGAGGATAATTATTTTTACAATATTGTGATGGTTTTTGCCATACATTAGCATGAATCAGCATTAGGTATACATATGTCCCCTCCCTCTTGAACCCCCCTCTCACTTTCCTCCCCATCCCACCCCTCTAGGTTGTCACAGAGCACTGGCTTTGGGTTCCCTGCATCTTACATCAAACTCCCACTGGCTATCTATTTTACATATGGTAATGTATATGTTTCAATGTTATTCTCTCTTTTGTTGACTGCGTTTTTGGTGTCAAAACTAAGGAATCATTGATAAATCCAATGTTGTGAAGATTGTTCCCTATTTTTCTCACTATAATTTCTGTATTTTTTTTTTTTTTTAATTTCTGTAGTTTTAACTCTTATGTTTAGGTCTTGATACATTTTGAGAAAACTTTTGTATATGGGATAAAGTAAAGGTAAATTTCATTATTTTTCATGTGGATATGTAGTTTTCCCAGTACCACTTGTTGAAAAAACTTTGTTCCACTGAATGTTCTTGGCAACCTTGTTGAAAGTCATTTAATCAAATATATGAGGGTTTATTTCTCTGGTATTTATTCTATTCCATTGGTCTATATGTCCATCATGCCAGATGACACTATTTTTAAAAAAATTTATGTATTTATTTGCTGGTTATGCTGGGTTTTTGTTGCTGTTTGGACTTTTCTCTGGTTATACAGAATAGGGGCTACTCTCTAGTGGTGCATGGGCTTCTCATTGCAGGGACTTCTCTTGACGTCACTTGCAGAGCACGGGCTCTAGAGCACAGGAACAATATTTGTGGCACACGGGCTTAGTTGCTCCAAGACACGTGGGATCTTCCTGATCCAGGGATTGAGCCAGTGTCTCCTGCATCAGCAGGTGAATTCCTTACCACTAAGCCACCAGGGAAGCCCAGATCGTACTGTTTTGATTATTGTATTTTTTTAAGCAAAATTTGAAATTATAAAGTATGAATACTCCAACTTTGCTCTTCTTTTTCAATATTCCCCTGGCTATTCTGGTTATTTAAGATTCCATATAAATTTTAGAGACAGTTGTTCCGTGTCTACAAAAAATGCTGTAGATATTTTTTTATAAAGATTGCATTAAATTTTTAGGTCACTTTTGGCAGCATTGTTATCTTGACAATATTAAATCTTCCAGTTCATGAACACAGGATATCTTTAGCTCTATGTCTTCTTTAATCTCTCTCAGCAACGTTTTGTAGTTTTCAATGTACAAGTCTTTTGTATACTTTGTTAAATTTATTCCTGAGTATTTTATTCTTTCTTGATGCTATTGTAAATAAGATTATTTTCTTAATTCCTTTTTCATTGTAACTGTATAAAAATGCAACTGATTTAAACCTATTGATTTGGTATCATGCAAATTTGTTGAATTCATATATTAACTCTGATAGCTGCATGTGTGTGTAGCTTCTTTAGTGTTTTCTATATATAATATCATGTCATATTTGAACAGAAATAATGTGTTGGAGAAGACTCTTGAGAGTCCCTTGTACTGCAAGGAGATCCAGCCAGTCCATCCTAAAGGAGATCAGTCCTGCGTGTTCATTGGAAGGACTGATGCTGAGGCTGAAACTCCAGTATTTTGGCCACCTCATGCGAAGAGTTGACTCATTGGAAAAGACCCTGATGCTGGGAGGGATTGCGGGGAGGAGGTGAAGGGGATGACAGAGAATGAGATGGTTGGATGGCATCACTGACTTGATGGACATGGGTCTGAGTAAACTCTGGGAGTTGGTGACGGACAGGGAGGCCTGGCGTGCTGCGATTCATGGTGTTGCAAAGAGTCGGACAGGACTGAGCAACTGAACTGACTGACTGAATTTTACTTCTTCCTTTGCTATTTGGATAACATTTATTTCTTTTTCTTGCCTAATTGAGCTGACTAGAATTTCAGTATTATGTTCATTGTTGTTGTTTTTACTGAAGAATAAATGACATACAGGGGATTCCCAGGTGGCTCAGTGATAAAGAATTTGCCTGGCAATGCAAGAGATGTAGGGATATGGGTTGGATCAGAAAGATTCTTGGAGGAGGAAATAGTAACCCACTCCAGTATTCTTGCCTGGAAAATGCCATGGACAAAGGAGCCTGGTGGGCTACCTCCTGAGGTTTGCAAAGAGTCAGATGTGACTGAGCACAAACACATACAGATGACATACAATATTATATTAGCTTCAAGTACAGAATAATGATCTGACTTTTAGGTTGATGTAGTCCCATTTGTTTATTTTTGCTTTTGTTGCCTTTGCCTGAGGAGACAGGTCCAAAAAAAATATTTTGCCAAGATCAAGGTCAAAGAGAGTACTGCCAAGGTTTTCTTCTAGGAGTTTTATGGTTTCAGGTCTTACGTTTAGACCTCTAATCCATATTGGGTTTATTTTTGTGTATGGTGTAAGAAAGTGATCCACTTTCATTCTTTTGCATTAAACTGTGTCTAGCT